>NC_134860.1:88557179-89757179 GCF_049852395.1 Peromyscus maniculatus bairdii
TGCAGCAAAATTTCCAGAGCCGTTTAAACAGGCGTCTGCTGCTGCTGCTGCTGCTGCTGCTGCTGCTGGTGCTGCTGCTGCTGCTGCTGCTGCTGCTGCTGCTGAGCTTCCTTCCTTTTTCTCTTTTGTTTAGGATAGATGTTCAATACAATTTTTTATTGATCTACTAATAATTACATATGGTTATAGAGTAAAATGTAATGTCTTGATATATGTTTGTTTTCCTAAATGTTTAGTTCATTTTTCACACCAACCAGTTCCCTCTCTCTCCCCTCTTCCCCCTTCTGTCCCTGGACTCCATCTCCCATACACTCTCCGGAAAGGGTCAGGCCTCTCACTGGGAGTCAGCAAAGCCTGGCACATCAAGTTGAGGTAGGACCAAGCCCCTTTGCATTGTATCAAGGCTGAGCAAAGCATCCCACCACAGGTAATGGGCTCCAAAAAGACCAGTTCATGCACCAGGGATAGATTCTGGTCCCACTGCCAGGGGCCCCACAAACAGACCAAGTTCATATTTGTGTCTCTCATGTTTTCTCTTTCAATATATTCCTTTTGTATATGAATTTGTTTTTTAAACATTGTTCATCCAAGTTAATTTTTCTTCACTTTGTAATTTAATTTGTTTTATTTTATTTTAACACAGTCTGTGCTGAAACTCACTAGGTAGCCTTGTATTTCCACCTGCCTTGCACCCCTAGTTCTAGGATTACTGACATGAACAACCAAGCGACGTTTGTCATTAATTTTTAAAATTCATGCTGTGTTGAGAAATTCCTATTTCAAATTCATGGTCTCTTTTTTCCTTAATCATTATTACATGTACATATGTCTATACATGTATGTCCCTAACTATAACTTGCTCAGTCTGTATGTTACTTATATGTATGTTTTCAGGGTTGAGCACCAATGAAGTACTTTTCCCTAGAATTGACTATTTCTTTCAGAAAAGATACATACAAGTAATTTTATACAGGCCAAACAGACCACATATTTTCTATATTCCATATTTTGCTATATATGCCATCTATTCTTAAATATATATATATATATATATATATGTATATATATATAAAACAAAAAATAATGAAAAGAGGTCTGGAATTTGAAAGATAGCAAGGGGAAGGGAAGGGAAATGATTTAATAATATTACAATCTTAAATATAAAAGAAAATGAAATTTTGATTAACTTTAGTGGGTCACACACATAACATAACACAAAGAAGCCATGAAAGTAGGAGGGGCAATTCTATTTTTTTCAATGCAATATTTTTGTTTACCCTTTGAGAATTTCACATCATAGACCCCAATCACAATCACTTCCTAGTCTTTCCCCATCCTGTGACCTACCCCCAAAATATTAAAATTAAAATTAAAAAACATAAACATGAGCCGGGCGGTGGTGGCGCATGCCTTTAATCCCAGCATTCGGGAGGCAGAGCCAGGCGGATCTCTGTGAGTTCGAGGCCAGCCTGGGCTACCAAGAGAGTCCCAGGAAAGGTGCAAAGCTACACAGAGAAACCCTGTCTCGAAAAAAACCAAAAAAAAAAAAAAAACACATAAACATGTCCAATTTATATTATCTACATACTTACTGGGGCATGATTAAACTCCCAGTGGCCTGCCCCTTTCATAGAAATGAGTCCTTCTCTTCCTGCACCCCTAACAGTAGCCATCAGTTGTGGAGAGCTACACTTCGGCATCCTTAGCACACTTTTTAAGAGTTCTATTTGATGGCTTAGTGTTAAGACCGTTACTTTTTGGAGGGGTGGGGAGGGGGTTGGGAGAGGAAGGTGTTGTCAGAGAAGCCTTCTGAGTCCCATTTTTCTCAATCGTGTGTCTGCATTCATTCTCTCATTGCTCTTTACAGTCAGTGAGCACAAGGGTAAATGGGCCTTCACACAGCTTCTGTTGACAGCAGAGATCACATGAACGTGGCTCCAGCTGCCATAGAACCACAGTCATCACTATTCTTTCAGGTGGCAGCACTGACCACAGACCCACACACAGACCTCAGTAGCCACATGAACCACATACATCAACGTGGCCTCAGGAGGCTGCATTGGCCACTCATATTGATGTGGGGCCTGGCCTGCAGCATGGCCCTCTCTCATCAGCATGGCTTCAGGCAGCAGCACTGACCAAGAATATCCTCAGGGCCTTGGGTGGCAAAAATAGGCCACGTCAACAACACAGCCCGGCTGTATCAGGACCACCACCCCACCCCGGCCCTCAGCAGCAACACAGACCATGAGACTCAACATAGCCTTAAGTGTCTGCACAGGCCATGCACATCAGCAAGCCCCGCCCCCTCCCAGGAGGCTTCGTAGGCCATTGACATCAACATACATCCTCCCCCACAACCCCCCGCCCCCAGACAGGAAAGCCTGAGGTCATAACCAAGGATTCAGTCAGAAGCACAGATCAGGTACTTGCACATGGATCTTAGGCTTCATCACAGCCTGGGGCAGCAGCATGAACCATAGCCACCAACCTGACCTCCAGTGGCATCATGAACCGCAATGGTCTTTTGAGGAGGTCCAATCCAGAAAGTGAACCATTCCTCATCAAAGGGCTCCATTGTTGGCCAGAGCCAGGCCAATCCTTCCACTCACGGGCATACAGGGTGCTGAGTCTTCATCTGCCTAAGCTTCAGGCCACTGCACGCCACCCTGCCTGCCGACCATACTGGACAACATGCTACTCTGTAGACCTCAGCCCTCTCTCATAACTACCAGCATGGCCACACCTCCAGTTCCACCTCTCTCAAAGTGCATGCACTACTTCGTTTTCTCTGTCTTTCCAACCAGTCCATCACATATACGTTTATCATACTGGTGCCCGCCTTGAGAGGCAGGGTAGCCTGGCTGGCTTCTACTGCCCTCTGAAGGCATTTCTTAAGAATTAAGAATAACAGGAGAGAGAAGGAGTGAGAAGTCAATGGAGGGCGAGAAATTACTAAATTTCATCATATGGACGAATAAAAAGATCAAATAATCTTTCTATAAAACAGCAGTTAAATATCATTGTTTATTCTAAAGAAGGTTGTCCCTTTTTAAAAATCTATTTCTTGAAAAATCAATAAACAATTGAAGAAACAATTTTATTCTCTCTAGGTCATTTAAATAACAAGGACGTTTTAGATATATGTATAGACAATTCATATTTCTCCCTATAAGTGAAAATTAATATCACCACATCTACATGTATTTTGCTTAGCCTAAAAATCAGTTTATATTCAAAGCAGTTATATCTGTCTTTGCATTATAAAATAATCAATCCCTTGCATTAACTTCCTAATCATTCCCTAATACTCGTTATGCTTAATTAGCCCTGGATATTCTAAATGCATGCTTATATAATTTCAAGCATCTAATTTTAAGTAATTCCATTAGACATTATTAGATATGAAGATATTCTTCTAACATTCACATTTGCCTTTCAATTTACAGCATTAATACATGAATATAAAACACCCAGGCTGATGCTTCTATAACTTTATAATGATTCTTCCTAGTTTTCATAGGCCTGCTTTTCCTGTACTTCTTTATTAAATATTTCCAATAAAAACAAATAGTGAAATCACCATCAAGTTATGTAAAAAGTAAAATATAGTGGCTGAGATACCTAGAAGTAATAAAAAATAAATCAAAATCCTTATGGTAAATTTACTGAAACAGCCTAAGTGTTAGTGACAATATAGAAGCTGAAATATCTGAAGTTTAATAGGAAAACAACTACATAAAAAACAGACTTAGTATTATGTATAAGACTGAATTTCCACCAATCTGATTACCAGGATAGGCCAATGCAGGCACCCTCACCACTCTTTTTAGTAGTCTAATCTTGGCTCGTCCTTGTGGATTCCTGGGAATTTCCCTAGCCCCAGGTTTCTCCCTTACCATATCAAGATATCTCTTTCATTGCTCTCCCACTCTGTCCCTCCCCCAGCTCAAGGATCCTGTTCCCTCCTGTTCTCATTCCCCATCCCCTCCCCTCCACTGCCTGCCCTCATCCCCAGTTTACTCATGGGGATCTCCTGTTTCTCTTTCCACCGTGATCTATACATCCCTCTTAGGGTCCTCCTTGTTTCCTAGCTTCTCTGCAGCTGTGGAGAGGGGGTGGGGGCAAAGGGAGGAGAGATGGGGGATCTGTGTTTGATATGGAAATTGAATAAAATAAGAACTCATAGTCGTCAAAAAGTGACTGGATTTTGTTGCTTTTTAGGTGTTTCAAAAATTATGCCTCTAATTTTTATTTTAAAATTTCTATAATAAGCAATTTTATTTAGTAACTAACTTTTCCTTTTCAGTTCATCCTAACTTTTGCAATTCATTCCTCCCTCATTTTACTTCTTAAATGTTTCATGATATCATTTATTTAGTGAGTCTCCTCTTTACATGTCTCTACATGTTTTTCTGACTGACATTTTGTTCTTTATGGAGAACTAGAAAACTATGCCACGGCTGTGGTTTAATCCCACATCATGATTTAATTCATACCTCTGGTTGTATATCTAACTGTTGAATTTTTTAGCACTTTATGACAAAGACTATCATGTGTCCACAGCTCTTCTATAATGTGATTCAGTCACTGTTCTACATCTAGGTGTTTATTGTCTCTTTATCACACTGCACACACATACATCTAAAATAATAATGTGCATAACTTCATGGTTCATTTATGCATATATATTCTGGATGTTTCTGGGCTAGAACACAGGATGACAAATCTCTCCAATGCGAAACAAGAGTTTACCTAAAATTTCAATTTAAGTTTACTTCTTCCTTTGCTAACAAATATGCTAATGCTGACTTAAGAAACCCTTTGCCCATCCTATTAATTCCCAGATCTTATTGAATCTTTAATCTTCAAACATTGTATTGGATTTTCCTCTCAATTTTGGATCATCTGCTTCTCAGCACTCTATCCAGATTGTTAATAAATATGTTAAATAGCTAAGGGCCTGAAACTGATCCTAGAGGGCCTTACTACGTGTTTTATTTGATAGCCCAATATGTTCTATTAATAACACCTATGCATTTTAATGTGGTTCTCCTTTTTGATATCCACCATACAAGATTGTACTGGAATAGATGCTTTTAAAATGTGGATGTTAATAAACTTTACACATACTCTACTTTAAAAATTTTTATTAACTCAATTTCAAAAGAATGGTATCCTTATGCCCATATTAAATATAACATGTGAATGTAATCTTGCCTAAACCTCTTTTAAACAAATATAACAAGGAAAAAAGGTACACTGAAATCTTTGGATCATATATAGCAGATTAAAAAATGTTTTGAGCAGTTCTTGTGGTCCCACACTTCTTCTATCAAGGGCTCTGAACATTTAAATCAATTATCTTGAAGATTCCATTTGGGGACATCAGACAGTGGAATATATGTGTGTATGTGTCTTTGTGTGTCTGTGTTTATATATATATATATATATATATATATATATATATATATATATATAGAGAGAGAGAGAGAGAGAGAGAGAGCTTATCTCTATAAAACCCACAGGGATTAATAAAAGCCTTACCACAAAGGGCATTCACAGTAAACTCAGTCCTCTTAAAACAAAGCTTTCATTAACAAAAGGTGCTGGATGTCTTAAAGGCTTCCACAGGCAAAAAAAGCACCATAAAAAATCCTATCTGGATATTTATATGCCTTTCTCTTATACATTCTTCTGCTTTGTGTATTTTTAAAATCTAAACAACCCTGATTTTTCACTAATTAGCATATTCTAATACACAGATATAATATCTCACTGTAAACTAGTCATTCTTTGCGTGATGAGACACAGAAGACCACCTTGACAGAATACCCCAGAGATTTATGCTGTATAATTAAAAGGAATGTCTTATTTCTATTTATAATTATTTTAAAACTTTCCCAGGGATATCTATACCTGAAAACACAAAATATAGTTCTAACACACTATATAGTTCAAAGTGAAAGTAGAATTACAAAGAAAAACACTTTATTCCCTGATGTTCACATATCTTCATCAGTATATTCCCAAGTACAGAAATTCATGTAATTCAGTCATTATTTAATAAGAAGATAAAACACTTAAATAATTTTTACTTGAAATACATATCGCATATTCATTCAAATCATACATAACTTAAGTAGATAGGCAGATTGATGTCTTTTGCCCAAAACTACTAGGCCTCCTCCTTTAAATAAACAAAAAGTCTCAAAGAAGCAAAAAATTAGATGTGAAATTACACAATGCAAACATATTGATGAGAGTACACAGATAAAGGAAATCTTAGAAACAAAATGTCCTTTTAGGAAGTCAAACCAAAGCTCAATGCCAGGTATAGGATAAACCTCCTTAGGTTATTGGTGTTCAAACTACACTGCTTTCATTTTGAAACTGTTTGCAGAGATAAGATTTTGTTGTTTTTTTCTTTTTATTAAGAGATTTTCTATTCATTTTACATGCCAACCACAGATTTCCCTATCCTCTCTCCTCCCACCTCCTTGCCTTCTCCCCCTACTGACTCTCCATTCCCATCTTCTCCAAGCAAGGTCTCCCCAACAGAGCCTGGTACATTCAGTTGAGCCAGGTCCCTCCTCCCTTCACCAAGGCTGCACAAAGTGTCTCAGCATAGGCACTAGGTTCCAAAGAGCTGACACATACACTAAGGACAGGTCTCAGTCTCACTGCCTAGAGGCCTCCTAAACAGTTCAAGCAAAACAACTGTCTCACTTATCCAGAGGGTCTAGTCCAGTTCCATGAGGGCTCCTCAGCTATTGATTCACAGTTCATGTGTTTCCACTAGTTTGGCTATTTGTCCTTGTGCCTCCTCCAACCATGGTGTCAGTATCTCTCACTCATATAATCTTTCCTCTCTCTTGCCAAATGGACTCCAGGAGCTCCACCTGGGGCTTGGCTGTGGATCTCTACTTCTGCTTCCATCAGTCACTGGATGGGAATCAATCTCCCTCAAGACCCAGCTATACCACCCTTGGGCATATACCCAAGGAATGATCAATCAAACCACAAGGACACATGCTCAGCTATGTTCATAGCAGCATTATTTGTAATAGCCAGAACCTGGAAACAACCTAGATGCCCTTCAACTGAAGAATGGATAAAGAAAATGTGGTACATATACACAATGGATTACTACTCAGCAAAGAAAAACAATGACATCATGAGGTATGAAGGCAAATGGATGGAACTAGAAAATATCCTGAGTGAGGTAACACAGGCTCAGAAAGACAAACATGGTATGAACTCACACATAAGTGGGTTCACATTGTTCTTTAACTACCAGAAGTTGATGGTATGACCTTATAGCTGAAGCCATCACACATTTAAATCAATGTGACACTAATCTAACCTAGATGCTTCCTCATTTCTGGCCTGTTTTCACAGTGTCAGAAGGTGCTATACAGAATGCTAGAGAAATAAAGCCTATCATGAACAATCTTACCTCTCTGTGAACCCAACAAGCTATAAGAGTGACTGGATTGTGAAGAAAAACCTTTCGGTGCAATAGTGGCATGAATGTTCTGGGAGTAACCTTTTCCACTAGATTTTTTGTCAAGTGATGGCTGATGAGGAAGAGAAGACATGTGGAATAATCAATGGTAGATTGCCTGTGATTTAGGAGATTGTCCTTCTTTTATGTGCATACAGGAATCTGTTGCTGGAGAGCTTCTCTCCAGGTTCCCCAAGCCCCGCAGTCAAACAATCCACTTATAAAATAATCACTCAGACGCTTATATCACTTACAAACTGTATGGCCATGGCAGGCTTCTTGCTAACTGTTCTTTTATCTTAAATTAACCCATTTCAATAAATCTATACCTTGCCACATGGCTGGTGGCTTACCAGCGTCTTTACATGCTGCTTGTCCTGGCGGTGGCTGCAGTGTCTCTCCCTCCTTCTTCCTGTTTCCCCAATTCTCCTCTCTCCTTGTCCCACTTACACTTCCTGTCTGGTCACTGGCCATCAGTGTTTTATTTATATAGAATGATATCCACAGCAGGAATCACTAACTGAACTCTGTGGGTTATAACAGAAGGTATGAAATTAGGAGATGTTTGCAGGGTCTGGTAGGAATGGGTGACATCATGGGAGGTGGAAATGATCTAAGTATATTATACACCTGTATGAAATTGCTGAAGAATAAATCTGCTAGTACTGGATTTCCAGACTTTTGATAGTTGCAATGTGGGTGTTTTCACTTAAGCCAGTATCCTCTGGAAGAACAGCCAGTACTAGTGACTGCTGAGCCATATCTCTTGCCCATATATTAACTTTTTAAACTAAATATTATTCTAAATTCAAAATGACACTGTAGTTATTTATGTATTATAAAATTTTTATCAAATACCTTATCTACAAATATTCTATCTGTCATTAATTTTATGAACACTATTCTAGTTCTTTATTATTCCAAAGAAGTGACACTAAATTCTATCCTGAGCAATTATATAATGCTGTATGACAAAGCAGTAATAAGTAAAGTAACAAAACGAGAATATATAATATCTGTTTTATTTATTTATTTTCACAACTATAAGTACTTGAATTAGCAGATAATGGTTTTAAATTTTTGATGTGTTATTTTTCAATTTTATCATAGCAGTTTAATCCTTGAGCTTAATGTCCATAATTATTGGTTTAGAACATCTGATCTGAGAAGTTGTCCAAGTACTTCAGTGGCAGAGTGCTGGCCTAGTATGAATAAAACCCTGGGTTTTCTACCAATTAATAAAATCTAGAGCTATAATCTCTCACTGTTTCCCTATCAGAACACCCACAAGCCACTTGATATTTCTATGTTTCAGTTTTTGCATCATTTAATCAAAATATACAAATAACATGCTACCTTAAGTTATTTCAATGATGAAAAATATTTCCATGAAGGTTATGTACTGTCTAAGGAATAAATCATCACAAAAAATCTGTCAATTTTTAGTCACTATAGGACACATATATTCACATAAAATCTTCAGACATATACCCACACTCTATTTTTTAACTGTTAGTTTTCCTTTCATCTGAGTGTTGTGATAGAATTTAGTTCTAACTTTTCTGCATCACATGTGTAAAAATTATGCAAGCAAATAAGGCTACCATGAGGCAATAATCACCATGAGAAGTTGTCCAAGTACTTCAGTGGCAGAGTGCTGGCCTAGTATGAATAAAACCCTGGGTTTTCTACCAATTAATAAAATCTAGAGCTATAATCTCTCACTGTTTCCCTATCAGAACACCCACAAGCCAACTAGAGAAGACCAGTCAATTTTGAGCTTCTGAGACAGTGCTTCATAAGAAAACATAAGTATTGGTACATAAACTAGGAGGAAGCTTTTGACTTTCATCCATTTAAGTAGAATGATAGAGGCTAATGAGCATTCTGTTTAGGAAGAATTTTAATTGGAAAGACATAGAACTATGAGCACTGAGTGAGTATTGGCTATTACTATATCAATTGTAATTAGATATCAACTTTTTCTACCACTATTTAAAAATCCAGAACTCCATTATTGGCTTCCCAATAGTTTTGATCTCTTGATTACAGTCCTATGAAAAAATAATAAATTATAATAAATTTTATTAACAATAAAAAAGACAGAAAATTATTATCTGAGTACATCGAGCAAACCCTGTTAAAAATTCTTTCATTTTTTTTAAAACCTCTGTTTTTTTTAATCAATATTTTCATTTTATACATTTTATAGTTTCAAGACTCTTAAAAATTAGTGTTCTGGTATATTGAAAACTTTCCATGATTATTCATGAAGTATTTATTCTCAATAACTAAAACTCTGACTAGTTACTTTCTATTGCTGTGATAAGACACTGTAACCTTAACTTAAAGATTTTGACTGTACTACATTTGTTTAAGTAAATTTATTTCAGCCAAGCATGGTGGCAATGCATGTGCGCCCACACTCATGAGACAGAGGTAAGCGGATCAGTTCCAGTCAAGGCTGGTCTAAGTAGTGAGTCCAAGACAGCCAGGGCCGTGTAGAAAACCTTTCTCAAAATACAAAAATTAATTAATTAATTAATATAACTTCAAATTCTCAGGGAAAAGAATAAAATTTTTGAGATTTGTTAGCTGTTTGTTTATTGACTTATAGAACACTCTCATTTATTTTCTGACACCAATGTCAGTCTGTTTTCTGTCAAAAATAACCCTTATTTCTTGTAATGAGCGATTCCTGCACTGAGTAAATCAGAGTGATCACATATACTAAAATTTCAGTATATTAAGGCTCCAACTCCATTTATAAGTTATGTGAACCAGAACATACTATTTAATTCCTTTGATCTCGCTGGGCGATGGTAGTGCACACCTTCAATCCCAGCACTCAGGAGCCAGAGCCAGGTGGATCTCTGTGAGTTCAAGGCCAGCCTGAGCTACAGAGTGAGTTCCAGGAAAGGTGCCAAAGCTACACAGAGAAACCTTATCTTGAAAACAAACAAACAAACAAAATAGCCATAGCATGAATTGAGGGACAATGTAATCATTATTCGTCATAAATTTTAATTCAAAATTCCTTTGGTCATAATGTATTGATATACCAAGTTTCTTTTACAAGGTCTCCCTTCCTATGAATGCCAATAAAATAATCTCTTAAACTGAAAAAGAGTTTCATGAACAAGCAAATTATAAAAGAAAGCATTCATTTGGGAGCTCAAGTCAGAAGGCTCGTGTCCATGACCTTCATTGTAGGAAGTATTGCAGCGGGTATGAAGGAATATCATTGAACCCATAGCTGTGATACAACCAAAGGCAAAGATACCTGTCTGGAAAAGACATGGGTTTCTGGTACCTCAAAGCCTCCCCCACTGACATCTTCTCCAACCACTCCAAACCTCCTAACTCTTCCCAAACAGTTGCACCAACTGGGGACACATTATTCACAATATATGAGCCTATATGTGGAGCATTTTTAGTCAAACAATCATGTGTACTATACTAAATTCTGCTTTCCTTAAAAATGCAAGAAATAGCTGGATGGTGGTGGCACACGCCTTTAATTCCAGTGCTCAGGAGGCAGAGGCAGGTGGGTCTCTGTGAGTTCAAGGCCAGCCTAGCCTACAGAGAAAGTTCCAGGAGAGCCTCCAAAGCTACACAGAGAAACCCTGTCTTGAAGAAAACAAAAATAAAATTTTAAAAAGAATGCAAAAAATAATGCACTGAAAATTATGCCATAATGCAACAATCTATTTTTATTTTGTAATTAATTTAATTTTGCATATCAACCACAGATTCCCCTGTCCTCCCTCCTCCCACTCCCCAGCCTTCCCCCCAATTCCTCCCCATTCCCACCTCCTTCAAGGCAACAATATATTTTGACAGTTAAAACAAAATATAGTTATAAAAAAATAAGTTTACATAGAATTTCTTCATGAAATGAATCCAGGTCCCAACATCTTGAATTTTTTCCACTTATCATCTCTTTTTTGACTATAAAATTTTATGAAACTCAAGGCACATGTAATATGAAGCAGGTCCATAGCATATTTAGAGCAAACATCTAATGAGAATAAATCTAAGTAGATTTATTTTTCAACAGTTTTTAGTATATACATAATTTCACAATTTTATAACTTATTAAAGATGAAAACAAATTTAAATGGTAATAATGTGCATGTGATCATTTATATCTACTTAAATAATTAAACACTTGATGAATATTTGATTCTGTAGGACCGTGTTTTAGTAAGGGCTTCAGCTGCTGTGATGATACACCATGACCAAAGCAACTTGAGGTGGAAAACGTTTATTTTGCTTATATTTTCTGAATCATGGTCTACTGAGGGAACTCAAACCTTGTGGGCAACTGCATGCATGAATGATGCAGACACTGGAGAAGAGCACAGCTTATTGCTTGCTCTTCATGGATTTCTTGGCCTGCATTCTTATAACATTCAGTATCTCCAGCTCAAGGGTGACAACAACCACAAGGAGCTGGACCCTCTTGTATCAATCATTAATTAAGAAACTCCCTAACAGAGGCAAATTCTCAATTGAAGTTCTCCCCTTTCAAATGACTCCAGGTTGTGTCAAGTTGACATAAGAAAAGTCAATAAAATAGGTCCCCTGTCAACTTGACACACAAAGGATAACCCATAAACTTTCCCAGTCTTGTTCATCTCTCAGATCACACATTAATATCAAGATCACAATATAAAACTTTCTAATTTTTTTAAGTCCGGTTTCTCTGTATGTCCCTGGCTAAAACATTATAACTTTTAAAATCCCTCAATATTAAAAAAATTAAAATGCTTAAAAGACAAAGTCTGCTTAAAATATTCAAACTCCCTCTAAAAGTCAAAAATCTTTCAACTTTAGCTCCTGAAAAAAGAAGTTAAATAGTTTCTTACTTCAAGAGGAAAGAATCAGGTCAGAGTCACAATCCAGCCAAAACACAAACTCCAAAGTTGTAAAATCTCAGTACTCAATGTATCAGTTGTCTTTCACAATCTTCTGGGATTCTACAAAGATTCTGGGTCTCAATCATAGATCCACCTTCTTCAGCACTACATCCTGTCTCCTAATCTCAGGCAGGCTGCACTCTTAACTTCTGTTCACAGCAGTCTTCCCATGGTACTGACAGCTCCAAGATGCAAGTGTCTCCTGTTGGGGCTGGGATGTATTTTCACCAGTAGCCTTTCCTGAAAACTCTTCACGGAGCCCAGCTTCAACGTCTCTGCTTGATCTCTTCAATTCTAGGACTTCAGCTGCTACGGAGGCTGCATCATCACCAGTTGTCTCTCTTGACTTCTCATTGTACCAAGAATCTACCACTCTAAAAGACACTTTAAAATGACCAAGTTCTGTAGTCAGCATGAGCTACAACCTAGACCACCTGTGTTACACAGCTACATGTGTTAACATTTAAGAAACACATTCCAGAATATTTTATCTCAATGAGGTTGGTTTCTTCTTAATCACTAATAATTTCTCAGCTCCAGCTAATCAGCATCAATTTTCCCAGTTAAGCAAAGTTTTAACTTCACTGGTGTAAGTCTTTTGTTAATTTTGGCTGATTCTAGAGACTCAGGTGATCAGAACCACAGAGTATTCACTCAAAACATCAAGTGACCTAACAGTGTCTTAAACATCCCTCAGAACTCCATGAACCAGTCTTCTGTCATCTTCATGGTTCACAGTATTATCTTCAAAGCTCTGACAGAGCATCCCACTTAGCTCTCAACATTCAATAGCTTTTCTATTTCAGTATTCCAAAATCCTTCTACAATCTTAAACAACAAACAAAAAAGCATTGTCAAGTCTATCACATTAACACCCCATTCCTGGTGTCAATCTCCATCTTAGTTAGGGTTACCATTGCTGTGATGAAACACTTTGACCAAAAGCAGTTTGGAGAGGAAAGGAATTATTTGGCTTACATATTCCTAGATACTGAAGGTCAAGGCAGAAATGAAACCTGGTGGAAACCTAGATGAACGAGCTATTGCAGAGGCCATGGAGGAATGTGACCTATTGCACCGCTCCTCATAGATTTCTCAGCCATATTTCTTCTAGAACCCAGGACCATCATCATTCAATGGGTGGTAGCATCCAGAATGTTCTGGCTCCTCAAACATCAATCACTAAGAAAATTCCATACAGGTTTGTGTACAGCCAGATCTTATGGAGGAAATTTCCCAATTGAGATTCCCTCCTCTCAGATGACTCCAGTTTGAGTCAAGTTAGCATAAAACCAACCAGCACAGTCAGAAAGAATGTTCAAAAGTTTTCAGGGTTCGACAACATTTTGAATTTGTAACCATTAATAATGAAAATGCTACTTCATATAAATAACTAGCATAATGTAGTGGAAGTGTAATTGAGGTCATTTCAGAAATTGCTGGAAATTCTTTCTAAACCCCACACTAAAATCATTGAGGGTTTTTTTTTTTTTTTGATTAAGCTCAAGTCAGCAATGCATGTAATCAAATGTTTTAACACAATAAAATATGAGTCTATACTAACTTGATATGTGATACATGGTGAAAAATGACAGTAGGAAGATATTCTTTCTTTTCCATTAAATTATGTGCCTGTAAGAGCAGAATCAGGTAAGTGTACAATAAAAACATTGAAATTCATAGCATGCAACAATTGATTCCACTCAGAGGTATTTTGGATAGCCTCCACTGGGGCTGTCTATAATGGTTACATAGGCAAGGCAGACTACAGGTTGTGTGTTCAAACCCAAGGCTGTTGTGAATTCACCTGATACAAATAAGATGAGATCAGCTACATAGATTATGTGTTTGACTTTTAAATTCATTTTAGTTGTTATATACTGAAACATACTATCATTGCTAAATTTTTATGAATCCCTTCATTTAAAAGTTCACATAAAAATTTATAACTCATAATTTTAGAAGGTATGATCTTTTCAATCTCTCTAGGCAGTGTGTGCTGCAGATACACTGATTTGCTCGTGATTTATTAAGTGCTACATGCTAATTGACAAACATGAAACATCATTCTTTCCCTTTATTTCCATCATTTAGGCAAAAAGTGAAGACCAAATATCTGTATGGGTGCATGTTTGATATTCTTAGATGAAACTAATAGACTCCTCTATATTTATATCTTAGCAGCCTACAGTTAATCACATTTATTGTCATATTCTTAATCTATTTAAACAAAACTGATATTATTAGCAATTAAATAGGTATTATTAGTGTTTCTCCCATTATTTCATTTAATATGCCTCAGCTCACATTACTTCTGTCCATCATTAATATATCAGCTTTGATCTTGAACACTGGTTCTCAATCTGTTGCTCCTGACCACTTTGGAAAAACTTATCTCCAAAAATAAATTGATTAATTATAAATAATTCATGATAAACAGCAAAATAATACTTATGAAGTATCAATGAAAATGATTTTATGTTTAGGGTTTAATATAGAATGAGAAACTGTTTTAAAGAGCATTAGGAAGGTTGAGAACCATTGTTATGAAAAATAATGCATCACTTATCACCATACTGTTTTCCTCTCCTTGAAATCAAATAATTTAGACAAGTGTACAGCTTTATAAAGTGGAATCACAAAACACCAATACCATATTGATCATATTATCTGCCTATCGGTATACTGTTATACAAAAGTTGTCACTTTGACATAACTCTATTATTTGAAGAGTACATATCCTCAAAAAGATCGCTTAACTCATATGTCTAGATTCACATCCAATTGCTTTCTCTCAACACAACTGAGTTAGATTTAGATCTTTTAATTTTTATTGTTCTTTCAATAACAGGTAAAACTAGATTCATCTTTTCTTCATAATATTTAAGAGGTAAATAAAATTTTAACTAAATAGCATATTTAACCATTGAAGCATAGGCTTAATTATTACTTCCATGAAAAAATGATAACATGAAGTGCTCCTAAACTGCAGAACATTCACATTTTTGAGAGAGAAATAAAGGAGATAAGACTTGAATAGAAAGGCTCCTTCTTATCTTTGACATAAAATATTAAGAGCCTGTATTTTATTTTGAACACATGAGAAATACTCTCTCTGTTTAGTGATAGATTGTTCCTAAGTTATTTTTTGGAATAAACTTTCCATAAAACTTTATTATCAAATCTTAAAGTAATAAAATAAAAGATTTCATAAACCTGTATGAAGTATTAAAATGAATGGAAAATGTAATTCTTAGCTATTACAATAATTGCAAAGTACAAATTTACATTTTATATGTGGATGTGAACTAATGAATAACATGCAGCACTCAGGATTTTATCATTTTATACACCCCAACAATTGCAAATCATTTCTAACCTGATTGCAGCAATTCTAATGTCTTAGAAACTTTTGAATTGGTCAGTTTTATTAGGCCCTTGGCATATTTCTGGGCAATAATACTTGTCACCAGTAGTGTGTTATATAGAAACTGACAAGATAAGTGTATACTTTTTACAATTTCAATGTTCACAATTCTAGTTGGCAAGAAAAGCTTTGAAGTAATGGCTAGCAACTATGTAAAGGAAAAGAAAACCAGAAAATGTGTACCAAAAATAACCACTATGAAGACTAGAAAAAACAAGATTCATGATGGGTATTTTAAAGTTAATAACATTGACAATGTTTATAAGGATTAATATATAAATAAATATATATCAGTATAATGTATATACATACTGGTAATGTATAAATGAGAGAAACAGATCACTATTTTCAAGTTTTATGCCCCAAAACATTAAAAGCATTAGATTAGCAGATGACATTGTATGAAATATCCTTAAGACAGTGTACAAAAAATTTAAAAACAAATACAATAGAACAAACAAATAAATTATGAAGAATAAATATGTCATGAATACTACTCATACATAACATGAAACATTTAAGTGTCTCTACTTTTTTAGAAGACTGAGAAATATTCCAATGAGAAAGGAAGCGTTGAGTGTTAGAGATAAAGACAAAAGTATCCTAAGACACAAATTGTAAATGAGTCAGTTTTGGCTCATGTAGCTATTGTATGATTCAAGATTGTTTCAAGAAAAGATAAGCCGGGCGGTGGTGGCACACGCCTTTAATCCCAGAACTCGGGAGGCAGAGCCAGGCAGATCTCTGTGAGTTTGAGGTCAGCCTGGGCTACCAAGTGAGTCCCAGGAAAGGCGCAAAGCTACACAGAGAAACCCTGTCTCGAAAACCAAAAAGAAAAAAAAGAAAAGATAAAACCACACTTAAAGTAATGAATCTAAAGCATTCATTACTTTATATACTTATAGGCAGTGGATATAATTTATTTATTTATAAGTAATTATATTCAGTCAGTAAGGACAGAATGTTGAGTGTAAGGGCTAAACAGATTGCTAATGAGTGTGGAACAGGATGACTGGACTGCTACTCACATCACCAGGGAGGCTACCTGGAAAACAGGACCCCAAGAAAGACACGAGGATTGCCCATTAATGGAGAAATGGCTGAGATCTACATGAACAACCTGGATGTGAGTGGGGGTAATGAAAGACTGAGGGAAAGAGAGCTTCGGGGAGCGGGAGATCCCAGCTGGATCAAGAACAGAGAGGGAGAACAAGGAATAGGAGACCATGGTAAATGAAGACCACATGAGAATAGGAAGAAGCAAAGTGCTAGAGAGGCCCACAGAAATCCACAAAGATGCCCCCACAATAGACTGCTGGCGATGGTCGAGAGACACCTGGAACTGACCTACTCTGGTGATGGGATGGCCAAACACCCTAATAGTCATGCTAGAAACCCCATCCAACGACTGAGGGATCTGGATGCAGAGATCCAAGGCTAGGCCCCGGGTGGGGCTCTGGGAGTCTAATTAGTCAAAAAGGAGGGTTTATATGAGCAAGAACTGTTGAGACCAAGGTTGGATAAGGCACAGGGACAAATAGCCAAACGAATGGAAACACATGAACTATGAACCAATGGCTCAGGGGCCCCCAACTGGATCAGGCCCTCTGAATGGGTGAGACAGTTGATTGGCTTGATCTGTTTGGGAGGCTTCCAGGCAGTGGGACTGGGTCCTGTGCTCATTGCATGAGTTGGCTGTTTGAAACCTGTGGCTTATGCAGGGTCACTAGGCTCGGCCTGGGAGGAGGGGACTAGACCTGCCTGGACTGAGTCTACCAGGTTGATCTCAGTCCTCGGGGGAGGCTTTGCCCTGGAGAAGGTGGGAATGGGGAGTGGGCTCGGGGGAAGGGGAGGGGGGAAGGAGGGGGGAGAAAAATTTTTTAAAAATTATTTAAATAAAAAATACCTACAAAATATAGTTACAGTTGTATTCATTTAATTTTATTAACATTATTAGATCTCAAATGAGCATCTCTATAATGTCAAAATATGTTCATATATATGTCAGTTGTCAACAGATTTTTGTCTGCAAACTAATACTGAAATAGGTTAAATTTTGCATCATTATAGTCAATAAAGAAATAATGCCTAAGCATGGTAAAATTATTTGTATTACTAAACTCAAAGTATTAATGGAAATCATTTTATACTTTTAGTACTAAAAGCAAGAGAAGTTTGAACATAACATGGTTAATATAGAAAGTGGATATATTAGCTTTGTAAGATCTAAAACAACACAGTATATATATATATATATATATATATATGTATGTATATATATACATATATATGTGTGTGTGATGTATACATATATGTACATACATATATATGTATATATATACATACATATGTGGTTTGTTGCATTAATACTAGAAAATAGAGATAGGAATTTATCAAACATGTTCACTTAATTTTTTTTTATTTTGGGGATTCTCATATAAATTTATCATATTCTTCTTCTCTCCCTCAAACCCTAACATATACTCCTCCTTGTTCTCTTTCAAATTCTTGGCTTCTTTCTCATTAATTTTTAACAGACACACACACACACACACACACACACACACACACACACACACACACACATATATATATGGATCCCGGAGGAGAGCCTACAACCACCTTTTTACTAAACCACAATAATTCCTACACACACACACACACACACACACACACACACACACACACACATTCCTAAATACATAAATAAATCTTGCTCGGTCTCTTTGTTAGCTTTACATATGTGTTTTATTTAGTGTTTCTATTGCTGTGAAGAGACTCTATGACCATGAAAAACCTTATGCAGTAAAATATTTAATTGTGGCTGGCTTACAGTATCAGAGCTTTAATACATTATCATCATTCAGGAAGCATAGCAGTGTGCAGCCAAACATGATGCCGAAGAAGGAGCTTAGTTAGAGTTCTACAAGTTGATCTGCAGGCATAAGTAAAGATTCTGTACTAGGTCTAGCTTGAATATATAAGATCTCAAAGCCTGCCCCACACAGTGACACACTCCATTCAACATAGCCACACCTACTCCAAGAAGGCCACACCTTCTAATAGTGCCACTTCCTATGAGCCAAACATTGAAACACATGAGTCTATGGGGATAAAACCTATTCAAACCACCACAACATGCCTTCTGGGGTGAACATTTAGTAATGGTGTGTTCTTTCCTGGGTAGGACTACCCATTTCTCTCACTAAGTATTCCTTAGTTATGTTTTTCTCTTTGTGGGATTGAGACCTTTTGACATTTTCCCTTTCTATATTGTCCATATGTCAATTGTCCTTTTTAGCTTATGTTTAAACAGCCATGTTAGTGAGACTTTATGTGGGTGTAGCTACTGAAATTCCTGGAAGACACACTCAGAGTAAATTTCCTGATCCTCTGGCTCTTACAGGCTTACAATTCACTCCCTGTTCTGCAATGGTCCCTGAGCCCTAGATGCCATTGCTGTAAGGAGACAAGTTGTTGATTTCTGCAATGGCTTCTGCCTGTTGCAAACAGAAGTTTCTTTTATGAAGGATGAAGAATATAAGTATATGTTGCTATAAAGACCAATATGTAGAATGTAGGTAGGAATTATTGTGGTTTAGTAAAAAGGTGGTTGTAGGTTCTCCTCTGGGATCCATGACTTGACTGGCCCTAGATACTTGGCTAGGTTTCGTGAGCCAGGTGTAAATTCCTCCATGTTGATTGGTCTTAACAGTCGTCCAATTAGAGAATTCTTGTTTGCCTTCAAGATACGAATTTGTCTACTGGACCCTTAGGGTTATCAACCATGCTGGTCATTGTTGTGGATCATAGGTACTTCATCTGGGTAGGACAGTTGGTTGCTTCTCTCCTTTGGAAGCTTGCATGGGTTATTCTGGTATCATGAATGCTAGTATTTAGGGAAAAGACAATCAGGTCAATTTCAGATCAGTGGCCTTTTGTAACACAAATCTTAAAAAGTCTTATTAATAAAAACCCAGAGCCAGATGTTGAGGTGATAGCTGAGAGATCAGAGAGACAGAACAAGTCACAGCCAACCTCAGGTTGCCAACTCCTCAGCCAATCCTTTTTCCTCCGATCCTCAAATTGAAAGTCTCTGAGTCCACACCCAAATGGATCTCAGCTGAACAGCTGCTAAAAAGCCTAAAAGCTTAAAAGCCTCTAGTTTCTGGTCCTCATGCTTTATATGCCTTTCTACTTCCTGCCATCACTCCCTGGGATGAAAGGCATGTGTCCTTCCCCAGCACAGTCATGAGAGCTCAAGTGCTGGCATTAAAGATGTGTGCCACCACTGCCTGGCTCTGTTTTCACTGTGGCCAGAGATGGATCTCCACCTCCCAGTGACAGGATTAAAGGCATGTGTGCCATCACTGTCTCGCCTCTATGTCTAATCTAATGGCTGTTCTGTTCTCTGACCCCAGATAAGTTTTATTAGGGTACATAGTGTATTTGGGGACACAATATATCACGACAGACTTTCCCCCGGTGTCTGAAATACATGGTGTCTGCAGCAATAGGTTATTACTTTCTAACTCTTGATGGAAGGGGGCAATCAACAACAATAACAATCATTTGTAATATTTTGGAAATGTCTTAGACAAAAGAGGGCTTCTTTTACTTGGGGTTGGGGATTTTGTAAGATAATGTTTGGCTCTTAGAGAGAACATTGCCTGCCCAGAAGGGAAATGTTTACTTACATTACATATGTTTGTTAACATATAGTCATATGTGTATCATGGGTTCTTTTTAGGTAGACAGTTAACAATATGATTGCTTAGGGTGTTCTAGATATCCTTACTGTTCTTTTACCCCTTCTGCCTTCTTGTTCTGTATTTCTCTCCCTCCATATTCCTTAATTAGAACACCCTTTTCCTTCTTTTCCCTATCAGATCACTCTATTCTGCTACCACTCTCTCTATTTCTCCACCAGTCCCCTACCCTGGCAATTGTCCACTTCTAATTTCCTGTGTCTGCTGCTACTGTAGGATATGTGTTTTCAACTGACAATTTGTAGGTAGGAACCTCTGATGAGAAACGGCATGTGGAATTTTTCTTTCAGGGTCTGGGTTACCTCACTAAATAAGATCTTTCCTAATTTCTTCATTTTAGCTCGAAGTCTGTGGTTTCATTTTTCTATACATCTGAATAATATTCCATACAGTATATGTACACTATTTTTATTATCTTTTCATCAGTTTGAATACATACAATCATTGTACCCCTTTCCTAGCTATTATGAATAGGAAGGCAATGAACAGAGATGAGAACATTTTCTATGCAGTAGGATATCAAGCCCTTTAGGTATATGCCAGAGAATGGTATAGCTCAAACATTTCATAGGTTTATTTTCAGATTTTGAGGATTCCACATACTGGATTCAGTACTGGCTGAGCCAGCTTCCAAGCCCACTAACAGCACAACCATATCTGACGGGAACAGCAAAAATCATAAAGCCAGCTCAGCTGCTTGAAAAAGATTCATGAAAGCTGAGCCTCATGATGGCCGCCATTGTACTTTTGGTTTTGATTTCTGCCTATTGCATACTTGGGGAACTTTTAATATTTGGACAATTTTGGAGTATTGAATTGATGGAATATTTCTTAAAAATCATTTATGCCTTCTCTAAGGAACACTGTTTCTAAGCTTCCCCAGGAAAATCCTGAACATACTCCTCCTCCTGCTTTTAGGGAGATATCCTTATTTATTTGAAAGTCTTCCTTAGGCCTTGGAGGTTATGACACAGATAAAGAAGCCAGAGGTCTCTTTATGAAGATGTGGGGCATTCTTGAAACATCTGTTCCTGTACTTACTCAGGAACAAGATAATCAAAACAAAATAAACTTAAAAAGGTCAACAAGATTCTGTGGTCTAGAGCAGTTGGCTATAGTTCCGATTATAAGCCTCTTTCCACTATGCACTCGGAAATTACATGGCAATTACAGCAACAGAGTTAGAGTAGCTGAAGTTACCTCTGCCCTACACAGGGACTTATATTGATGAACAAAGAATGATGTAAAAAGATGATAAAAGAATGGGATGTCAGGACCTCTCTTTCTTAGAAAAGTTAGCTCAAAGCCAATGTGATATCATATGACCAAAGAACAAAAGAATGCCAGGATTAGACATATTAACAAACTGTATAAAGAAATAAAATGTAAATATTGTATTGTGACAGAATCTGAATAACAACTGCAGCAGCTTTGGCCTGAGGAATATTTTAAGGCACTAAGACCATTAAAAGTCAATAATACACTGCTAGGGACATTGCAATCTACTTGGGGCTGGCTTGGAGATTTTGTCTTGGTCTAGCATCCTTGTAGCCATAAAAGCTACTAGACTGAAACCAGGCTGTCATATGCCTCTAGAACCTTAAAATTTGAGTTATGAGTTCATGAGTAAAAATGGTTATAAAAGATAACTGTTTATCAATGGTGATTAAATTTGAGAGAAAATGATTGTTAAAGATAACTCTGTTCTGCCACAGTTTATCAATGATGACTAAAAGATATGCAAGAGGAAGTGAAACACTTGTCCAAAGACAAAAATGATATGATCTATGTTTTGGCACATGATGAATCTATCCCACTTACTGAATTCTCGATAAGTAAAAAAATACTCTGGCGGCTACTCAGTCAGGCTATAAGATTCTCCGGACCATCATTCCAGGTTCATCCATCTTTCTCTTGCCAAATGCTTACATCCTGTCTGGGATCTGTCAACCACCAGGGCTGGCCCTAGGCACAGTAATACTGACTACACTATAGAGACAATAATTCACATATCATTATCAATATTTAATCTTAATTTTCCCTCATAGAAATTTTATTGAGCTATATTATTTATTTTCTAATTTTAAAAATCATTAGTTATTAAAGATATAAATATTTATTAAAAAATAATCATTTGTGATCAGTATTCAAAATGATGGACAAAGGTACATTTTTAGACTGGGATAAATAGTAATAAATAACTTTAAATATACAAACTGTTAAGAAGTGATAACTTGAAATATTCCATAACTTACTGCCTGTATGATAACTTAAGACAACTTACAAATGCCTCCACCAGTTCATTTGCTGAGGTATCTTATGAAAACACCCACATTTCTTAAGACATGAAAGATTCATCATTCTCAATATTCATGTCTAATTAATATTCTTTTATTTGGAGAATGAGGTATAAAACAGATTTTTCCATGTAATAAGATATGCATATTTTCATTTCTTTTTAAAACAGGCTTTTGTAAAGCTCAGGATGGCCTCATACTTGTAATGTTGTCAAAGATGACCTTGAACTTCTTATCTATTTACATGGAATCCCAAGAGCTGAGATTTCAAGCTGCATGACTTTACCCAGTTTATAAAATTCTAAGGATGAATCCAAAGCTTTGTACATGGTAGATAAACACTCTGTTAACAAAACTACCACAGCACTTCTAATATTTTATGCATATATAAATATGTGTGTTTGTACATATGTGTATGTATATAGTATTTATATATACATGTAATGCTATATATCAATAACGTGTGTTATATCGGTGTATTTGTAAATAATATATGATTATTATATTTATATATAAAATACATATTTTTTCTAGTCTGGTAGAAATTCTTCATTATAGCATCAGGAAAAAAATCCTTGAATTATTAAAAATCCTATTTGTTATTAACCATTTCTACTGTAACAGTGTGCTCACTATCATTAAATTATAAAATCACATATCATAAAAATGAATAAAACAAAAATACAAAGTGTTTCTATTCCATAGGAGACACTAAATATTAAATCTAAATAGTTAATGATAACTATCAAAAACTATTTATGAGGATCAATGCCAATCAATAATAGCATAAGATAATAATTAAAATAGTGCATATGTTCTCCATCCTTCTAATTGGTGCATCATAATTGGAAGGTACCAGCTTAGATATTTATTTATCATTGTGTATTTCCACATGTGGCAATGTGTGACTTACTTTTATAGTGTTTTTTTCAGTTTCTTAAAATTATCATTCGAGGAGCCGAGGAAATAGCTGAGCAGAACAAGTGCTTGTTGTACAATCATAAAAGTAGCTAAGTTATAATCCCTGACACACAGTTAAAATCTGGGTATAGTTGCAAACATCTTTACTCTAGTTATGCTTTGTTGGAGACAAGTGTATCCTTGGAAATTCATTTTCATCGGTCCTGGACAAGTGAATGAGTTCAGTAAGTGATAAAAAAATAAATAAATAAAGTAGAGTAGTTGGAGAAGGCATTTGACCTCTGCTTTAGATACAGAAAGTTGAGGGAGAGAGATTATCTTTGAATCCAATTAAGAAGTTGTCTTTATTGAGGTTTGAATTCTTCAGCATGATTAAAAAGATTTCCTGAAAAAAAATGTTTGCCTGAGTTTTGAAAAATAACACTTGACAGAGAATATGATATGATTATTATGAACATTTTTGTGTATTTTATGTTGCCTAAGGAATTTGTGTCCAAAATTGCTATTCTGTCAAAAAGCAGACTTGTATGGATTGGGGGCTGTTGAAATATGTTCTGTGAGGATAAAAAGTTGCAATAAAATTGAAAAGATAGAAGGTAGAACAGATTCAGTCATTGATTTGTAGCTCAACTTTGCAGATTGTTAACAAACATTTGTCAGAGAAAAATCTCAGAATTTAAGTTATTTGGGTCACTTGTGAGATTTTATAGAAATAACTGCAGTTCTGTTCAATTTAGATTTATCATTGCAATAAAAATATTCAATACTATTAAAACTTCATGTATATCATCAAGAAATTGCATATTGTTCCTGTCATTTAAACTTACTTCATTAATAATTGAATTAGTATTGTGGTATGGAAAGCTTTAATTGGATTATTGAAAGCAATTGCAGTATATGTATAGAATTTCAGTTAATCAAAGTGTACATGCTTTCTTGAGCTGTGATTTACATGAAAACAACTTACATTACATTTACATGAAAATAACCTGCAAGTCATTCAGGCTAGTCAGGAAGATATGCTAACTGTAGGTCTTCACCCACACAATCTGTCATCCAAACTTCAGTCTCATCTCCAGTTTGGTAGCAGACTACTTGCTGTGACCTTTCCTCAGTCTCTGCTTCATTTCCAGGGATCTCAGCAGACCCTGGTAGCATATCCAACTTTTCTCCTAGTTTTGGACATGCTCAGTCACCCATTGTAGCACACTTCAGTTCCTAAGTGTCAGCCCCACATTCCTAGAAACAGATTCTATCCAGAACCCCCAGTGGCCACACTTGGCAGGAAGCATTTAGAAGCACTCCCTACCTTGCATTGCAGAGCTACTACACTCTCCTAAGAACCAGAGAGGGCAACAGAAACCAAAGAATGAAACACCCACCCAGCAATGACAAGACCAGACAGGAGCATCCAGAACTACAGTCATCCCAAAGCTAAATGCCTAGATGCTAGTGTAAAAACAGAATCAATAACAACCAGGAAAACATGGCTTCACTATATCCCAACAACCTGACTATCGTAGACCCTGAAAAATGCTTTGTAGCATAAGAAAAGACTTCAAAAATAGTCTTTAGAAATATAATAGAAGCCCTTAAAGAGGAAATGAATACATTCAAATTTAAGAGATCTATGGAAACATTAAACTATGCAAGGAAAAAATAAAACCATTCAACAGATAAAAGTGGAAACAGAACCAATAATGAAAACACAACTGAGGGATAACTGGAAATATGTATTAGGAACTCAGAAAGGAAACTCAGAGGTAAGCCTCATCAATAGAATACAAGAAATGGAAATGGCAGTCACAGGCATGGAAGACATGATAGAAGAAATGGATATCTCAATCAAATAAAATGGTAAATCTAAAAATAAATGATCTAGGAACAAAATACCCAGGAAATCTGTTAAAAGACCAAATCTAAGAATGATAGGGATAGAGAAAGGAAAAGGAATCCAGGCCAATATATTTCCAAAAATATAATAGAAGAATAATTTCCTAACTTAAAGAGGGAGGATCCTCTTAAGTTAAAAGGAGCATACAGAAAACCAAGTAGACTGAGCCAGAAAAGGAAGTCTCCTCCACATTTAATAATCAAAATAATACACAGAAAAAAGAAAATATTTTAAAGGTTTCAAGGGAAGAAGATTAAGTCACATATAAAATTAAACCTATTATAATAACACATGACTTCTCAGTGGATACTCTAAAAGCCAGAGGGCATGGATGGATATTCTACACGTTCCAATAGACTACAAGTGCTAGTCCATACTACTATACCCAGAAAAACTGTGAATTACAATAGATAGAGATAGAAAGACAAACAATGTAAAATCAAATGTAAGTAGCATCTATCGACAAATCCAAGAGTACAAAAGGTGCTACGTGGAATACTTCAATCTGAAGGGAATAACCACACCCAAGAAAACACAAGGAATAAATAATCCCAAGTCAGCCAGAGCAGTAAAACAAATGAAATCAACAAACACTACTCATTGATGACTTTCAGCATCAGTGGTCACAATTCCTCCAAGAAAAGGACACAGCCTGATGTAGTGAATGTGAAAACAGGATCCATTCTTTTGCTGTATCCAGAAAACACACCAAAACATGACAGATAGCCACTACCTCGGGGCAAAGGAATGGAAAAAGATAATCCAAGCAAATGTACCCAAGAAGAAAGCTAGTGTAGTGATTAAATGTCTGACAAAATATAGACTTCAAATCAAAATTGTTCAGAAGAGAGAGGGAAGGACATTACATACTCATAAGGGAAAAATTCACAAAGAACATACTGCTATTGCTAACAAACTATATAAAGCCCTACAAATCTGGACATCTATAATACAAATAACTCAATGAAAAACAGGCTATATAGGCAGATAATTCTCAAAGAGGAAATTCAAATAGCCAAGAAATACTTAAGGAAATGTTCAATATCCTTAGCAACTCTGGAAATTCAAATCAAACCTACTCAGAGATTTTGTACTACACCTATCAGAATGGCTAAGAACAATAAGAGTAATGAAATTTCATGCTGGTGAGGATGTGGAGTAAGAAGAACACTATTTATTACTGGAGGGGGTGCAAATTCATGCATCTCCTATGGAAATCACTGTGGTAGTTCCTCAGAAAAGTGGGACTAAATCTAGCTAAAGAGCCAGCTATAGCATCCTTGGTCATATGTCCACAGGATGTTTCATCCTACTACTAAAAGTACTTGATCAACAATTTTCATTGCTCCTCTATTCAGAGAAACTGGAAACAAACTAGATGCATATAAATGAGTGAATACATAAAGAAAATGTAGAACATTTATACCATAGAATATTAAACAATTATTTTAAAAATTAAATATTAAATTTGTAGATACATGGTTAAGACAAGGAAAAAATAGTCTTTCTGCATGGTGCCATGCTTCTTGCTATGAAAATTGTGGAATTGTAGGCTAACATCTGAAATGGTAAGTTTTTTTTTTTTTTTTTTTTTATGGGAATGCTATGGCCAAGGTGCTTTCCCATCGCAATTGTAGCCATAACTAAGACCAAAGTTGGTACCAGAGACTAGCGTATTGCTATGACAGGCCAGACCACATTCTTGTTTAAAGGAATATGGAATGGTTTGGAATTTGGGGCTAGAAAGGTGATTAGATGTTTTAAGTGGGACTTTATGGGCCATACCAAGGTTCAGGGAAGGTAGTGTTGCTGAAAGCAATGTATAATATGATGGCCCAGCTTAAGAGGTTCTAGAGGAGAAAAATATTAGTAAATAGCCTAGAGATCAGTTTTATGATGCTTTAGAAAAGAATGTGAATGTTTTTAGCCCTTATTTGAAATTTCTGTCCAAGGCTAGATTGAAAAGTTTTGGATTAATTGAGTGGGTAGATGGGATTTCAAAATAGCCTAATTTATTGACTATGATGTTTAGTTATAGGTTGGCAGGCTTATGCAGATTTGTAATGAAAAGGAGCAAGCTGAGAAAGGAAAAATACAAAATGTATAATTTGAGGAGAAAGGGGGCACCAGCATAATGGAGCTAAGTCCTGTGTTCAGGGAGATAAACAGATTATGTGTTGACAAACAGATTAAAGCAGCAGTTCTCAACTACCTTTTGGGGTCACACATCAGATATCAGATACCTTACATTTCAGATATTTACATTATGATTCAGAGTAGTAACAAAATTGCAGTTACGGAGTAGCAATGAAATAAATTTATGGTTGGAGGTTGCAACAAGAGGAACTATATTAAAGAGTCTCAACATTAGGAAGGCTGAGAACCAATGGATTAAAGGAAAGCCTTATGCTAAATGAACTATATTGAGTGGTGTCCTGAGAGAAAAACAGCACCCAGTTAAGCTTCCAACTGTGAAAAGGAAATCAATAAAAGCTTAAGGTTAGTTGTAGTTAATGCAAGTACTGGAGAGAGCGTGTTTCTGAGTTCAAGGCCAGCCAAGCTTAGGCAGTGAAGGAAACCATTGAAAAGCAAAAGCTGGTAGAAATGTATTTGAAAGAGCCAGTGATATTTTAGCCCCAGAAAGCAGCAGAACTAGGTAGCTTCATCCACATCATTGTGGTTTTAGACTCAAGGATGCTAGCAAGGGGTTTTTGAATCTTCCTCTGTGACTAAGGGAAGCCACTAAGGCCAGGCATTCATCAGGGGTATCCCTGCATGTATACCCCAAAAGGCCATTGTGTGAAGCTCTGAAGGTGAAGCCTGGATTTCCTTGGAGACCCTAAGAAGTTAAAGATGACAGAATCATAAAAAACCTACAGAGGAAAGCTGTAGACTGGATGTGGAACCAAACCAAGACAGATAAGTGGATTGTGGTCATCAAAACTAAAATGAGTTAGAGACCTGTATAACACTTTGACATCAGACATAGAAATGTAGAATTTGTAGCTTGCCCTGCTTGTTTTTAGTCTTGTTTTGGTCCAGTATTTCCTCATTATGCTCCATTTCCTCCTTTTTGTAATGGAAATCTATATTCTATGTCATTGTATTTTGAAAGTATACGATTTGCTTTTTATTTTTATTTTAATAACAATTGCATTAAAGGGATTGCCATGAATCTCAGAAAAGACTTTGAACTTTGGACATTTAAGTGCATAAGCTGGCTGTTTAGAACCTGGGGCCTATGCAGGGACACTTTGCTCAGCCTGGGAGCAGGAGACTGGAACTGCCTGGACTGAATCTACCAGGTTGAGCTGAATCCCCAGAGCAGTCCTTACCCTGGAGGAGATGGGAATGGCGGGTGGGCTGGGGGAAAGGTGGGGGGGGTGCGGCAGGAGGAAGGAGGACAGGGGAATCTGTGGCTGATATGTAATATTAAATCAAATTATAAAAAAATAAAAAATAAAAAGTAGTATCTAGACTGATAAATTATGGGGACTTTTGAAGTTGGACTGAATGCATGAATGCATTTTTGTATTACGGCATGACTACAAGGTTATGAGGCCCAGGGAGTGGAATGTGATGGTTTGAATAAGAATGTTCCCCATAAGCTCATAATATTTTAACACTTGGTCACCAGAGAGTGGCAGTATTAGGAGGCCTTGTTGGAGTAGGAATGGCCTTGTTAGAGGAAGTATTTTACTGGATGTAGGCTTGGGGTTTCAAATGTTCATGATAGGCCCAGTCTCTCTCTGTCTCTCTCTGTCTCTCTGTCTCTCTGTCTCTCTGTCTCTCTCTCTCTCTCTCTCTGAAATTGTAAGTCAGCCCCTCATTTATGAATTGCTTGTAATAGTCACACTGTTTCATCATTGCAATAGTAACCCTAAGACAATAACCAACAAATATCTGATTTGGTTTAAAGCCTACTCCATGAAAAGGAACCCATACCCAATGCTCAATTGGTACCAAGGACCTGAGCCTACAAAGACCAGGAACCTAGGGGAAAACCAAATGGTACTCTTCAAAATAAAAAAAAAATGTAGCAATAAAATGACTACTAATGATAGTCTGCTATTCTCATAGACCAGCACCTTGCCAGCTCATCACCAGAGAAGACTCCTCCTGTAGCAGATGGGAAAAAATACAGAGAGCCATAGTGAGAGAATAAGCAGAGAATGAGAGATCCAGGAATACTCAGCCCAAGTTGGATGTTACAGTAAAATTCCTTCTATCTGGAGGAAGAGGTGGCTGAAGGGGCAGAAGGGATTGAGTACTCCAAGGAAAAAAGACCTCCTAAACACAAACTATGTCATCATGGGAAGGAATGGAACAGGTCAGTGCCAGATGGGGTCCTAGATTGGGAAAAAGTGGACATAAGCATCCCTCACTCACCCAGAATTTATCTCCCATTGAGGAAACCACTTGGAAATGCAATTTTGTTTTCTACAAGGTAGTCTCACTAGGGAAAGGGACTACTCTTAAGAGTGATCTGTATGCCCAGCAGTAGATGGCCAACAGAAAACAAACTCCAGGGCATCTATGGAGGTTCTTTGTCTCCTAATGTTCTGTAGGTCTGTGGGGACTTTTTAAAAAATCTGTTATAGGTCATTTGCATATAAATTGTTGCTTCCAGTTTTGTGGTTTTATGGTGTTCTTGTGTGTGTAAACATGTGTTTCTTATGCTTTTTCCATTCTTTTTGTTTGTTTTGTGCTATTTGGATTGTTCTGCTTGTTTATTTGTTTGATTTCTCTTATCATTATATTATATTATGTTATGTTATGTTATGTTAGAATATATTATGTTATGTTATGTTATGTTATATTATATTATATTATATTATATTATATTATATTATATTATATTATATTATATTATATTACACTGTGTTATTATTCCATAGAAGCCTGTTTGTTTTTAAATGAGAGGCAGATACGGGATTGGCAGAGATTGAGGGGCAATGGGGAAGGAAGAACTAGGAATAGTTGGGGGAGGGAAAACCATTATCTGAATATACTATATTTAAAAAATATGATTTTCAATTTTAAAAATACTAACATATTTACATAAATATGTCAGACAATAAATTGTGATTAAAAGTATAGTAAAATTTATCTTCTATTTGAAAAAAAGCATTGTCACTTACCTTTTTTGCAACACTCAAAATCATACCTTGCAGTGCTGATTACATTCATACAGAACCTTCACTGACCTACACATTTGAGAGTGAAAGAGATTCCAGATGAGAAACTTGCTCCGAAATTAGTCACTTAATTACCAAGATAACAATGAAAAGAAGCGAAGCTGTAACTTTGTTCTTTTCACATCCTCAAGTTAGGGGAAACAACACACAAACTTACACCCAACCAAGTGATGCCATTTTAACATTTCCTTTTAAAAGTATGACTACTTAAATGCTTAACACACCAAAACCAACTTTCCATGCTTACTTCTTATTGTACTTAATTTCAGCTTTTAGTAAATTTAAATATGAGTCATTCTTCTCTTGTTTTCCATTATTTGCTCATGTCTCTTTGTTCTATATGTCTCACTAATTTCCACATAGAATTTTAAGGTAGAAGTATAGAGCGTAATGGAACTGTTGAAAAGAGAGCCTGATGGGTGCATTGCAAGTGAATAAATAAATATTCAACACCTTGGTACAAGGAATTTGGGGAAACCCTGTCAGTTGTGCAACAGACAGTGCTCAGAGAGCAGGGTGAAAGTTAAGTTGCAGGCAGTCCAGATTTGTAGTCCAGCAGGAAGTCTTAAAGCAGGAACACAAAGAGACCCGCACTAGAACAAGGACATAGAGACATTAGGCTTCTAAACAAAATGTGCCCTCACACATCAGAGGCCTGGTTTGAGGCCTCTGATAAACAAGGGCAAGAATCTAAAATTTAGGTCTGCTGATAATCATCTCCATACTGACAATGACCAGGTGCCCAGTGTTAATGATGCTGGTGCCAGGAGCATTGCCAACTAAATGAGGCGTTACTCAGGTGAGTAGTGGGGGCTTTATTTGGCTGGATCAGAGAGCCGCTTAGATTCTTTCTTCATCCGTGTCTCCGGTAAGACGATTAATTTCTACTCCCATTCCTTGTATGTTTGTATATTGCTGTGTTTACCTTAGCAAGGCACCCAGGAACTCTGCACCTACCGCTTCAATTTTGCTCTCCTTCTTTTCTTTCTTTCTTTTTTTCTTTTAAGTCCAGATTTCGTAATGTTGCTTGCTTAATTTCAGAGGTGAATCCAGTAACTTGTAATGGGTCAGATTTGTACAGATATTAACTTAAAATATTGCTTTACAGTATTCAGAAGTTTATAGCAAAAAAAAAATCAATATATTAGTCAAGCTTCGGCTCTTGTGATGGCAGGAAAATGTTCTATTTGTCATTTATACAAGTTTTCTGTATGTGTTTTGAGTAATATTTACTTCCTGGTTTTTAAAAGAGAAATTTTCAAAATTTTCACTTTGTGGTTTCTGTTGAAAATAGAAAAAAAAATTCTTTACAAATTTTATTGCAAGGCAACTTCTTCAATCATCAGGTAACAAAAAGAACTATTCCTTGGGCTCTTCATGTATCTCCTTCTTCTAATCAAATTTTACTATTTGAACAATAATGGTGTGGGGGTAGAATAATGATTAATTTGCAGATCTTTATTACATTTGCCAAACAAACAAACAACAAAATAACCATGACTGCTGTGCTCTGGAGATGTTCAGGAAATGGTCATAAGGTAACAACAATGGAATGGGCTGGAACTGGCTATCTATACCTGGCTTCTATTTGCCAAGGACTGTTGGAGTTATTTTAATGATACATGGGTTCAGATCAACAATCTTTTCTGGAACAAAAACTTTATTGACTGATTTTACTATAATTTTACTTGAAATATGCATATAGTTCATACATATCTAAGTACCCACAGACATTAGGTTGACACAATGTACTGATTTCTGTAGCTATGGGCTGGATTCGTTTCTAGAATGACATCTGTAGTCAAATTTCTCAGGTTCAGTTGCTTGCCCAGAACTACTTGTTTATTTAATTTCAAATTTATACTCATACTGCTTTATACTTAGATTTCCATATGTTGTGCCATTCTGTTACTGAGTACAGTATGTTGAGTACAAGGTGTCATATATTTATCACATTTCCATAATTCTCTCATACTTTATTAGACTGAATGCCTAAAGTTTGGGACTTTCTGTATAATTAAAACTGCAGTAATTTGATATATTAAGAAACTCTCAAAAAAGTGTGTTTATTCTAAAGTTCATAACAGTTAAGTATTCCAAAGAGACAATATTTCAGGAAAACAGAAGTTTGTAACTCAATAGAGCAGTTACAAGTAATTAATACTTCCAACTGAAGAAGTTTGGAAGCCAATGTGCTCTGTTGAAGTCCATTTTAAAACAGATACATATGTAGAATTAAATCAACCTTCACCATGTAAAAAAATAAAATTAGGATTCAAACATTTCACAATATGTAAAGTATTATTTTAACTACTGTCAAATTTCATTTATTCATAATCTTTATTACATAATCTTCTTTATTCACCATATTGTTTCACCCTATGTAGTCTGAATGCCTTGAATTTTAACATATACCAATATTGCTCCTCACTTTGGGTATAAAATTTTAACCCAAAGCTATCATATAAATACTTCAAAGAATTCCCCCAAACATGAATTCAGAAATACATATCCTTTTAGTTTGAAAGTAAGCAAAGGTATCTAAAGAAAAATATGTAAATTGCTTATCTCTCACTAATTATATCATCTAGCATTGATAAGAGGTAATAAGATAGTGAAAGCTAATTGGAGATTCATAGTGAGGAAAATATGAAAAAAATAAGAGTATATTCATATTATTATTTAATGGAAGAACATATAATTAGGAAGTGAAAGCTATGGGTTTCTTCTAGCCCTGAGAAAAATAAACAGTAAATTCTAAATGAATTATAATTTCTATCAGAAAAAGAAAATCCATCAGGGGTCTTTCAGTACAGAAAAAATTTCTTAAACATACAAAATCCATATAAATATTTATCAGTTTCAAATTTAGACTCCACTTTTCCAAGTATCTGTATATCCCAATTATATATAGCATTTCAAAGACTCATCAGAAGCCTGATAGGTCCTAGATCAGAAAAAAGTGGACATAAGTCTCCATCCCTAATCCAGAAACTATCTCTCAATGAGATAACCACTTGTAAATTCAATTTTGTTTTCTACAAGGCAGTCACTTGGGAAAGTAACTACTCTGAAGAGTAGTCTATGCCCAGCAGTAGATGGCCAACAGAAAACAAACTCCAGGGCATCTATGGAGGTTCTTTGTCTCCTAATGCTCTGTAGGTCTGTAGAGGCTTTTTTTTCCTTTTTTTTTTTTTTTTAACTTTTACAGGTCATTTGCATATAAATGGTTGCTTTCAGTTTCATGATTTTATGGGGTTCCTGTGTGTGTGAACATATGTGTTTCTGCACCTATGTTTGTTTCTTGTATTTGATAGGGACTTGCGATAACTAGTGATTTCTTCCACAATAAAAGAAGACACAAGTACAAATATTAAGATTATTTGGATGTAAGTTCAGAAGAGACTGCATGAAAGTCAATGGGAGTTACCAACTGAGAGATCAGATCTCAGAGGAATCATTTGTTCATTTTGATTTTTTCATCTTATAAAATGGCACCCATTTAAGCTAATTGTAGTAGGAAGATCAGGATGTGTACCTTTATAGGTTGGTGAGGAGGATATTGAGTTTGAAAGCCTTCAAGCCTCCTGTTCAAGGTCACAAAGAGATTAAGATATGTGGAAGAAAACCAGGATCTGTGAATGGTTTTACTAATGTTACAAATACATTTTTTTCTTTCACAATGTCATTGATGATCTCTCCCTAAATCTACACCAGATATATACATGCACATAGGTACTTATTAACCAGAAGCTTACTTCATTTTCTTCAGGAGAAAGAATCCTCATCCTTCTGGCAAACTTTGGCTGATTTGTCTCTGCTTTGATCATGGTGTAATGGAAATGTGTAATATTACAGTGGTTTGTGACTGATGAACTGTGGAAATTCCTTTTTATGCCTCAGTAGTTTTTAATTTCACTATTTCAATTTCCCAAATTGTATTTAGTTTAGCAATATACCATATTGTTTACTCTTCTATGGCCTCTATTAGTTTTTTCATGTTGTAACATTTGATTGTTTCCACAGTTCTCATTTGGCCAGTATCACCCTTGGAAAAAAAAGAAAAGAAAAGAATTCATATATTTTCTGGTTTATAGACTGTAAAAAAAAAAAAGCTTAAACTAAAGTTCCTGTAAGTGCTAACTTACAGATAGTAAAAGGCTAAACTTAACACATACAATACCATGTTAGGAGATAATATTTAAGAAATAATAAAGAAAAATATCAGTATTGTAGTGATTAAATGATTATCCCAGCATACATATTTAATTACCTATGTTGCTTGTGCAAGTACTGTAAACCTAAAATATACTATCTAGGTATATCATAATAGTCTTGGGAAACAGTTACTTAACACAGCCTGTGTATATTCCAGAGAGATCTTTAAAAATAGATAAATACAAACATAAAAGGGAGGAAATGAGCCGCTGAAGAGCAATAAGCAGAGTAGAAGAAGTTTCCTGTGACTCTTCAACATTGAAAGTGTGTCCTGGAAATACCAAAAGCTACACCTGTAAAATCTCACCAACATCCCCTGAACAAGGACAACACGATGGACAGGGCAAGCTCAGGGGCCTCTGCATAAAACTATGGAATGCCGAGAGCAGAAGAGCACATCAAGTGATTATCCAACACCAAATGGTGAGCCCCGATAATCCATATACAAGTAACATTGTACAGATTAAGCAGTTTTGCATTGATGGAATGAGGAAAGTGGGGGGGGGCTAGGGGGGTAAGGTGTGCCTGTTACTTTTCTACTGCTGTTACAACACACCATGACCAAAAGATTTAACTTGTGGGCCCATGGTCCCAGAGGGTTAGAGTCAATAACTATCATGATGGTGGTACGATGGCAGCATGGGAGGGGTATGTGGGGAGGCAGACTGATATGGTGATAAAGAAATAGCAGAGAACTTACTAGAGGAAGAGACAGACAAAGCTGACTAGCAACGGCATGGACTTTTGAAATTCCAATGCCTATCACCAGTGATATAGCTCTTCCGACAAGGTTAAACCTCCTATTTCTTTCCAGTTTCACCAACTGGGGAGGAAGATTTCTAACATATGAGCCTATGGGTGCCATTTCAATTGAATCGCCACAATATGTAATAATAACTTAAGAAAAAGAGGGTGCTGTGGGAATGGTCTGTATGTTAAATTGCTCTGATTGGTCAATAAATAAAACACGGATTGGCCAGTGGCCAGGCAGGAAGTATAGGCGGGACTAACAGAGAGGAAAAAGGAGGGAACAGGAAGACAGAGGGAGACACTGCCAGCTGCCACCATGATAAGCAGCATGTGAAGATGCGGGTAAGCCACGAGCCACGTGGCAAGGTGTAGATTTATGGAAATGGATTAATTTAAGATATAAGAACAGTTAGCAAGAAGCCTGCCACGGCCATACAGTTTGTAAGCAATATAAGTCTCTGTGTTTACTTGTTTGGGTCTGAGTGGCTATGGGACTGGTGGGTGACAAAGATTTGTCCTGACTGTGGGCAAGGCAGGAAAACTTTAGCTATAAGAGGGCATGAATTTGAAAGAGATCAAGCGGTTACATGGGAGTGTTTGAAGGAGGAAAGAGAAGGAAAAATGATGTGATTATACTATAATCTCTCTCTCTCTCTCTCTCTCTCTATATATATATATATATATATATATATATGCATATATATTTTAAATCTATATATTCATTTTTACAAACACAGAAGCATGACTCCAAGACAGTATGCATGCAGGAAACGGAGAAACCCACCCTACTAATCAAAAAAATCTCTCCCTTTTGACTGGCTTTAATAGTGCTAAAAGGTGCTCTCCAGGCTGCAAGGAGCAAAAAGACATCAATGTTCTTAACAAGCTTGGAACCCTGCATTCTAACACTACCAGAGGATGTGTACCCACTTGTGTAAAGGTGGCAAGACTCTTCATAGGGGTAAATAATTCTTCTCTTTATTGGATTTGAGGCATGTTCCACAAGAGGAATTCATGGCTGGTACTATAAACATGATAAAAACTCTCATCATAGGTCTGAGGAGAGTACCTCTTGACGTTTCACTAAATGGCCATCCTGTCAAACTGCCTTCTGAATATCTGTATTTTTGTCCAGAGATAGTATCTGCTCTTAATCTCAGTCATCGAAGCTGAATCATATGCAGTGGATAGTGATTAATGGGGAAGCTTTTTAACTCTTCCAAATAGTGAAATAACAAGTGACTCTTTAAGCTCAGTTTTGAATGAGATAATAATACCATTGTCCCCATAATCCTCAAAGTTGTCAAAGGCTCAAGACACATCACAGAAGAGTAGGTGAAGGAATTAAGAACCAAAGGATGAGAAGAAGTTCTGGAGATGTTGTCTCCTGGCCATGACTTAGTTGTTACAAACATAAACTCACAGAAATTATTGCTACATCGCAAGACCTGTAGTGTACCAGACCAGTAACAACTCTCCAGTGTGGAGACAGAAGGAGCTCGAGGTGCTAATATTCGAGGAAATATTAGCAGTTAGTTGGTGGTTGCTCAGAGATAGTTTCTTTTCTTTATGAGAGTTGCCACTATCAGGTTTCTATTTTTTGCCCCATTCTCTCATCTACTGAATGTATGAAGCACTAAGTAGACTCAGTGGGCTACTTAAACCAACAAAAACAACAACATGACATGAAATTGGAAGGGAAATATATTACAGTAGAAGTTGGAAGACAGGAATGGGCAGAGATGTAATTAAGATGAATTTATGATATTTTAAAGAAGAAATGAAGATAAAGAAAATCACAGAATAAATTGGTATGTCTCAATTTTCCCACCTACAGATTGGTTTGAATGATTATTAAAATTTTGTTTAATATGAGGCCTTTAAAACAATGATATGTAAATAGTAAACACTAATTAATTGCTATTTACTAGGCTATGTTTTAAGATGATTTCTGTGTGTAAATCCATATTATACTCTTTATATTTTCTTGGAGAAATTTGTGTAAAACTAAAATGCCAAAAATGAAAAGAACAATGTTGTAAAGGTTAGGTCAACATCAAATCATTAAATTTACATGAATTAAATCACAATGCTATTATAACAATGGTAACTGAAAGAATGGCAGATATAACTCTACACTGGAATTTTCATCCAGCATTCGTCAGTGGATCTGTGAAGAACTGACCCCTTGAACTCTTGCTTCTGTCTTGGAGAATGGTCATCACATCACATGCATGTCTCTGCATCCAGCTAATAAAGTTCAATATCAGATCTATCAACTTAAAGGCTTGAGGAAATAAAAGCTAAACTACATTCAGATATAGTACAGGACTTCATGGACATTATAGCTAAACTGTAGGTTACCAAAGCACATTTGTGTTAAAAGAGAAGTTTAGGTATCTATTTAAGAAATCTGGGTTTCAACTACACAGTGACTCCATGATGTTCCCATGCCACTAAATTGGAATCATTTTCTAGTAAACTTAATATTTAGGGAATGGATCAATAATAAATAAGATTATTAATTATAATTTAGTAATTATTCATGAGTAACTACTCTGAAAATCATGATTTTGTAGAAATGTTTATGATCTCCTCTAAAATACTAATAAAGGAAGATTAGTTCCCAGATGCCAGCAAAACTTTAAAGCTGGAAAGGAAATCAGGATGGATATATGAACAGGATGATTGTCTGCATTTCAAGGGTCTATGTCTGTATATTTCACTCATTTCTTAAAACTAATTTTCTGAGTTTTAAGGTTATTTAAGAAATAATTTCTTTCTTATTTCCAGAAATCTTCTAAACTTTATTTTTATGAAATTGCTCTTCAATAAATCAGATCATTATTCTCCATTGGCTCAGGGAAATGTGATACAGACAATAAAGGGGAGAATCTAGTTAGGTTTATTTATTAATGTTTATGAATCTATGTATAAGATGTTTCCAATGTTCTTTACATGATGAAATGTAAGTTGGCTGATTTTTTATTTTTTTAATTAAAAATGGATTCTTCTCTTATGAACTACAACCCAAGTACAATTTCCCCATCCCCAACTCTTCATCTTTACCAAACTCCCTCTCTCCCAGATAAACTCCCACTCCATCTACATTCAGAAAAAAAAAAAAAAAAAAAAAAAAAAAAAAACAGGTCTCCAAGAGACAACACCCCAACATGACAAAACAAGATAAAATAATACAAGGCAAAACCCCGCATATGAAGGCTGGACAAGGCAATCCAACAGGTGGAAACACTCCCAAGAGCAGGCAAAAGAAGCATTGACACACTCACTCCCACTGTTAGGAGCCCCACAAAACCACCAAGCTAAGAGCCATATCATATACACAGAGGACCTGGTAAAGACTCGTGCAGGCCGGCACTTGACCTTTCAGTCTCTGAGAGCCCCTGTGAGCCCTGCTTAGTTGATTAAGTGGGAATCTTCCTCCAGTGTTCTCCATTCCCTCTGATTTCTCCAGTCTTTCCTCCTCCACTTATGCAGGGATTCCTTGATCTTGGAGGACAGGAACTTTACGGAAACTTTCAATGTAGACTTTCTCTCCACAAAATATCTGTTTGTGGGTATCTGCCCTTGCTCCCACCTGATGCCAGAAGTGCCTTTCTACTGACCACTAGACAAGGCACAAAGCTACAAGTATAGCAGAATATCATTAGGGATTATATACATATACATACACACACACACACACACACACACACACACACACACACACACACACACACACACACACACACATATATATATTGCCAGTCTGGGCTATTCAGCCTCTTGCTTATGACCATTCAGGCAGTGTAGGGCATGAGCTTCCCTACATGTGGAGATCCTCAAATTACACCAAACATTGGTTGGCCACTCCCACATGTTCTGTGAGACAATTGTCCCAGCACATCTTGCAGGCAGAACAAATTTTAGGTCAACGGTTTTGTGGCGTGTTGGTGTACAGGTTTCTCTTACCTTAACTTGCAGAGTTTCTTTTTTCTATTTTTATTGTTTTATTTTATTTTACAATACTATTCAGTTCTACATAACAGCCACAGATTCCCTTGTTCTCCCCCGTCCTGCCCCTCTACCCTTTGCCCTAGCCCACCACCCATTCCCACCTCCTCCAGAGCAAGGCCTCCCCTGAGGACTGAGATCGACCTGATAGACTCAGTCCAGGCAGGTCCAGTCCCCTCCTCCCAGATTGAGCCAAGCGTCCCTGCATAAGTCCCAGGTTTCAAACAGCTAACTCATGCAATGAGACCAGGACCTGGTACCACTGCCTAGATGCCTCCCAAACAGATCAAGCCAATCAACTGTCACACCTATTCAGAAGGCCTGATCCAGCTGGGGGTCCCTCAGCCTTTGGTTCATAGTTCATGTGTTTCCATTCATTTGGCTATTTGTCCCTGTGCTTTATCCAACCTTCGTTTCAACAATTCTCGCTCATATAAACCCTCCTCTTTCTCACTAATTAGACTCCCCGTGCTCCACCTGGGGCCTAGCTGTGGATGTCTGCATCCAGATCCCTCAGTTGTTGGATGGGGTTTCTGGCACAACTACTAGGGTGTTTGGCCATCCCATCACCAGAGTAGGTCAGTCTCAGCTGTCTCTCAGCCATTGCCAGCAGTCTTTTGTGGGGATATCTTTGTGGATTTCTGTGGGCCTCTTTAGCTCTTTGTTTCTTCCTTTTTCTCTTGTAGTCTCCATTTACCATGGTCTCCTATTCCTTGTTCTCCCTCTCTGTTCTTGATCCAGCTGGGATCTCCCGCTCTCTTTCCCTTGACCCTTGCCCTTCATTGTTCCCACTCATGTCCAGGTTGTTTATGTAGATCTCAGCCATATCTCCATCACTGGGTGATCCTCATGTCTTTCTTGGGGTCCTGTTTTCCAGGTAGCCTCCCTGGTGATGTGAGTAGCAGTCCAGTCATCCTTGTTCCACATCTAGCATCCTCCTATGAGTGAGTTCATACCATATTTGTCTTTCTGAGTCTGGGTTACCTCACTCAGGATGATTTTTTCTAGATCCATCCATTTGCCTGCAAACCTCATGATGTCATTGTTTTTCTCTGCTGAGTAGTATTCCATTGTATATATGTGCCACAATTTATTTATCCATTCTTCGGTTGAAGGGCATCTAGGTTGTTTCCAGGTTTTGGCTATTACAAACAATGCTGATATGAACATAGCTGAGCAAGTGGTCTTGTGGTATGATTGAGCATTTCTTGGGTATATGCCCAAGAGTGGTATAGCTGGATCTTGGGGGAGATTGATTCCCAATTTTCTAAGAAAGTGCCATATTGATTTCCAAAGTGGTTGTACAAGCTAACTTGCAGAGTTTCTGCTCACATCAAAGAGACTAGAACATAGAGGTGAAGGTTCCAAGCCCACAATAGCTCAACCTCTTTACATTCTATGAGCTAAATGGGAAGTGTCCTCAGCAATAAGTCCCCACTGCCAGTTTTCAGAGAGGTGCCTTCTATCACAGAATCAGCCTAGCTTGTTAAGGGATCTTCACAGGACCCCTTCATCCAACAACTCAATTGAGTGCCACCCAGACCCACCACTGGAAGCCTTGCCTGGCTGTGGTGATTCTTTTTTTGTGCTCTAACAAATAAAGCTTGCCTGGATATCAGAGGACAAAGTCAGGCACTATATTAAATATAGAGGTCAGAAGTGGTAACCCTTAATCCTAGCATTTAGGAGGCAGAGATTCATCCGGATCCCTGTGAGTTCAAGGCCACACTGGAAACAGTGCCAGACATGTGGCACAATCCTTTAATCCCAGCACTAGATTAGAGGTCTGGAATTCTGTACAGACAGACAGGAAGTGATAAAGCTGGGCGAAAGAGGAAATGCTGTAGCTGGTTGAAGAGAGGAAGTAAGATGGCAGGGCACAGAAAGGCAAATAGGCGTGAGTTTACAGGAAGTAGCTCTCTCTTGGGCTGAGAAATTTCTAGTGGTAAGAACTTGTGTCTATGACTGGCTTGTTCTATCCCTCTGATCTTTCAGCTTTCATGCCAATATCTGGTTCTGGGTTTTTTATTAATAAGACCATTTAGCAATTCGTGTTACACCTGGCTAGAAAAGATGACCAGTTCAGACTCTGTGTCCTCCATTACAAAGAGTCCTCACTAGGGTCACCCTCATAGGTTCCAAGAAGTTTCCACTACACTTGCTGTCTGCACCACACCACCCCAAATCAGTTGCCTGTCCCTACACTCTCTAAATCCACCCACCCCCAACACATATACCTGATCTATGAAGGAAGTGGCTTTAGGATACTTCCAGCCAAGAATCTAGAAAATGTAACTGTTTCCTTTCATCATGAGATGAACTAATATTCCTTATTGTGTATGCAAACAAAGTTTTCCATGTCGGGATGATTAACAATATGAAGTCTGGCCTAGAGTTAGTATTGCATGCATGTAATATCAGCACTCAGAAAGGCAGGAGGATTACTGAAAGCCTTTAAAACAGCTACACAGAAATGTCCAGATAGCAAGATGTATACTGTCTCAGTACAGAACAAAATTGAAAAAATTAATGAAGAAACAACATGATACCTGGATTCAGACTTCCTTTTTTATTTTGTTTGTTTGTTTGTTTGTTTGTTTTGAGACAGGGTTTCTCTATGTCCTTTTGGTGCTTGTCCTGGATCTCACTCTGTAGACCAGAATGGCCTGGAACTCACAGAGATCAGAGATCTACTTGGCTCTGCTTCCAGAGTGCTGGGATTCAAGACGTGTGTCACTGCCACTGGCCAGACTTTCTTGTTTCAAAATCAGTTTTAATGCAGTGAATGTAGGTCTATAAAGTAATTGTTTCATTCATTAATTTCATTTTCTATGAATGAAATATGAATATCTTTTCTAAGTAAAGATGTATTATTATGATAATCAAATAGGAAAATTGATATAAGAATTCTGACACAAACTAGTTTATACTCATAAACTCAAATTTGATTTTTTTTGTTTTGTTTTGTTTTTGTTTTTTGAGATAGGGCTTATCTGTGTAGTTTTGGTGCCTGTCCTGGAAGTCGCACTGTAAACCAGGATGGCCTCAAATTCACAGAGATCTGCGTGCCTCTGCCTCACGAGTGCTGGGATTAAAAGCATGTGCCACCATCACCCGGCCAAATTTGATTATTTTTAAAAAATTATTGCATTCACGTTCCACTCTCCTCATCCATAGCTTGTTTATTACTCTTTCCTTTATAAAGATATAGCAATATATCATTTTATCCTTTTTGCTGACTGGCCTCACATATTGCAAGAATGAGTGCAATAAAGGTCCAAATTTCTGAACAAATGACTATAAATAATATCAGTAATAATTTTAAATCTTCAATTATGTTTAAGAACACTTATTTTTATGTTTTAATATTTTTGAAACCAGTTAAATATAAACTGTAGGATGTATTATTTAACAGTACTTCCAATAAATACATAAACAAATATATTTGCAAAAGTCAACAAAATTTGGAATTATGAATTGCTTCATTTCTTTTCTGTCCATATTTTAAAACCTAGATTTTAGGGGCTAGAGAGATGGCTCAGAGGTTAAGAGCACTGGCTGCTCTTCCAGAGGTCCTGAGTTCAATTCCCAGCACCCACATGGTGGCTCACAACCGTCTGTAATGAGATCTGGTGCCCTCTTCTGACATGCAGGCAGAACACTGTATACATAATAAATAAATAAACCTTTAAAAAAAACCTAGATTTTATTATATATGATAAACACTTCAGAATCATAACTATGCATGTTTTCTCTTCAGCTCAAAGCTGTGCATTTTTAAAATCAATATTTTGTTATTCTATAACAAATTAAGAAGCATATTCCTAAAGTTTAATTAAAAGCACACATACAACTAACATATGTTTATCAGTTTACACTTATAACTTTTATTTATATTCCCTTTTCATGGTAGGACAAAAACACTTACACATGAGATTTATTTGTCATATGAAAATATAGAGATTAATATTAGGAAGAATTACAAACAAGTTTTAGGCAGATTCACAATGTCAAACTCCATCAGGAATACAGAAGTGGGCTTACTCCTCTACATTTTAGCAACAGTTTTCTTAACAGTCAATTTGGTCATATTATCCTCATGTGATTCAGCAGCATGCAGAGGGTTTGAATTGTATTTACCAGATGCTAAAGATGTTGAACATCCTTTTAAGTATTTGTTGCTGATTTTGAATTTGGAGAAATATTTATTCAAATCTCCCATGTATTTTTAAACTAAACTATCTCCCATTTAATGCTGACACAAAGCCGGATAAAGTCTAGATGTGGTTTATGTCAGTTTCAGCACATAAATGGTTCACTCTTCATTTTCTAAAAGCCCAGGTATATTTGTATTTTTTGATGTTCTTTGAGGAGGGATTTGTTTTTTTTATATTAGCAATGTGCTATTAAAGTATCTTAATTTTACATTTGTGTGTTTTTTTAATGTTATATCTGTTAAGGAATGCCTGATTCCTATATCTATGTTTTGAAATGTAATATAGTGGAAATTAAATTTATGTCTGTCTCCCATTTTCAATAATATTTGTGCATAATATCAACTAATGTTACTGTGACATATTTCTGAATGTCTTTGTATATTCCATGAATCTTATCTACTGTTAAATTTTCTTGGAACTATTGTAAAAATAATTTAATCAAAAAGAAGAGTAATTTCTATGTCTCATTCTGTCCCATTGATGTAAATATCTACATTTATGCCAGAACAGAACTACTGATTACTGAAATTAGAATCTGTGCCCCTTAGATTTCCATATGAATTTTTTAGGAAAATCATTCATTACTACCTTTGTTTTGTTTTGTTTTATATATTTTACAGAATCTGTGTGCAATCAGGGTAGTATCTCATAAGTAATCTGAGAATATGAAATATCTTTTTATTTATTTGGATCTTCTTTATTTTTATTTCACTGATTTTTATAGTGATTTATATTATATAGTGATTATATAGTGATTTATATTTATATAGTGATTATATTTTTATTTCACTGATTTTTTATATCTTTCTTTCTGCTTTCTACCACCTCTCTCTGTGAATAAAGGCTGGTTTTCTGGGATTAAAGGCGTAAGTCACCATGCCTGGCTGTTTCCAATGTGGCCTTGAACTCACAGAGATCCCATATGGATTTCTGCCTCTGGAATGCTAGGATTAAAGGCATGTGCTATCACTGCCTAACTAGTGGCTTTTCTGTTCTCTGACCACAGATAAGTTTATTAAGGTACACAATATTTTGGGGAACACAATACCGCCACATGCATGATTTATTGTTTTGATACTACTGATTATAAAATTACATTTTTGTCATTTTTTGAGACAGAGTTTCTATGTATAGCCCTGGCTATCCTAGAACTCTCTCTGTAGACCCGACAGAACTTGACTCAAGGATATGCTTGCCTCTGTCTCTGGAATACTAGGTTTAAATGTGTCTGTTACCACCACCCAGCATAAAATTACTTTCTTAAATTCATGTTTGCATGCTAAATTTTAGTTTATGGCACTTCACGTAGTTGCTATCAGATGCAGTATGTCTTGTTGTACTTACGGACAATGAGTTGTACTCTGTGTCTTGCCATTGGAATGCAATCCTTTTGAAGAGATGCAGAGAAAAGGTTAAATCAAATTTTTGATCTTCCTAAACTCTTAAACTTTTATGAAGAATATAGTACTTTCTATACCTTATGTTAAAATGCACTGATATTTCATTTTATACATATTAACAAGATGAAAATGACAATAAAATTGCTTTAATTCAAATTTCTATTAATTATACTTAAAAACCTATTACTATCAAGTCTCATATGTTACATTTTACCATATCTTTTATTTTTAAAAATTGCAGTGAATTGCAAATGAAAATGTTTATAATCACTTATTTATCTTATATACATTCAATCTCAGAGTTCTGAATGGAAATATTAGGTGTTGGTATCTAGATTTTAATTCTTTCCAGAGACAAACGATGCTAAGCATAGCTTACCAAGAAACATATATCTTTTTATTCATGTGTGTATCTATAATTTACTCTGCACATACAAACATTTGTATATATGTCTCAGGTATATACACACATGTAAAACATGTAGAAAAACATAATTTTCTCATTTTTCAAAGAGACATTGCATCTCTGTTATCATTTGGCAGCTGGTTTATTTCTGAGAGTCTTTACTTTCAATCTATGTATGATTTTTAATTATAATTTTACCACTCAATGAACCTCACAATGGCAACATTTAAGCATCTATCTACCACAGCAGATGGCAAACTAATGAGGCTTGTTCTACTTGCATACTGATATGATTTCTAGAGAGTGTATCTCTGATCCACTGGGAGGTCAAAGAGCAAGATTTATTTATCCTCTTTGCTTCTTTGGGCCCTTAAAATTATAAAAAATGATTACTAGAGAATATAGATTTTACACTTCCTAATTATACACATTAATGTTTGTTTCATACTGATACAATTGAAAACAGTCAGCACTTGAAATGTATTCTAATTTTGAAATGTAAAATGCAGGGTTAACTGGAGTCACTCTTTACAAATTAAAATTAAGTCTTACTCCTGAAACACATAAGCCAATTAAGCTTGTACATAAATATACACACATATATATATGTGTGTATATTATGTATATATGTATATACATATATATATATATATATATATATATATATATAGAGAGAGAGAGAGAGAGAGAGAGTTGAGTTGGTGTGTGAAGAGATAAGCACATTTAAATGCATACGTATGAAAATTTTCATAATGGCTTATTGAAAATATATTTTATTAATAACTTATAAGTGCCTAAGATCTTCCCTGAGGTCTGTGCAAGCTCTCTCACATTTTAAAGACCAATCCATTAGGACTCATTTTAGTCTGCAGATAGTCTAAAATTTATCTCCATAGTCAGTGAATATTCATTCTCAGGGGCAAGTCATCATTAAATGAAATGACTTTCTTGTGAGGAAAAGCCTTATCAGAGTTGTCCATCACTATTCTTTACAATGGTTGCCATAGAGCAGCTGTTCATTATGTAATGAAATAAAGTAATCGCCTTAATATTCACTTTATCTTGATTCAGTTTCATTACTTTTAAATGCTGGTCAAAGGAGTAATTTTATACAATGAAAGGTCATGAGAAGGTTTCAAAACTAGTTTTAAGGTTTCTATAGCTTTTGAATGAACATAATTTCTGTCATAATTACAGATTCTAAATAGCTTAAATGCACTGTGTATCAAATCATATTTTGATTTTATTGCACAATTTAATATGAAAATTCATATTAGAATTGCAATTTTAAGTCCTAATCATAGTTTTGTCTTGATGATAACTCATACATACAAATTATTTCTACACATATATTTGCTTAATAAATTTCCCTTTTCTCACCCATTATTTTTCTGCTACATGTTTTTGACACTCATGCCTGTTATTCCCTTTATAATAGTTGAGATATACAATTATTTCAAATTTTTTATGTATCTTCATTCTATATGTCCAAGCATTTATCACTTTATAGACACAATGATGCCTGAAATTCCAGTCTTTGAAGTCACCATTAAAGAGAGTTCATGAAACCTAACACAGTTTACCTCTAGTATACCTTGAACACTGCTTTCAATACCTCAAGTCTTTAAAGTGTAAGTTCTAATATTCACCAACTTAAGTGAAATATGGTTATCTTAACCCTGTAAAGTTAATCCTTCTCTACTGGGCCATATCAATTTTTGCAATGCATAATGCCCACATAATGCACTGGTTAAATATGAGCTGAATATTCACAAACATTATGAGAAGTTTGCTGGATATTCCTGAATAAATGTCATCTATTTTTCCCTTTTTAAATTTCCTTTCATATAATATTTTATCATATTTTCCACAACCCAGTTACTCCCAGATCCTACCTGCCTTACTACACAACTAACTTTTCTCTCTCTAAAATAAAACAAAAAATTATTAAAAAAAAACACAAAACATAAAAATACCAAAACATCAACAGGACGAAACAAAAGACCCCAACAGACACAGACACATAGACACAGATGATACAGATGCACATACGTACACACACACACACACACACACACACACACGCACGCACGCACGCACGCATGCACGCACGCACGCACACACACACCAAAACCAAAAAAAAAAACTGTATAGACTATTTTGTATTGGACAAGGCTTTCTGTGTATGTGGGCTGCTCTGGAATGTGTTTGATATACTTAGTGATACTTTATTGGAGAAAACGTTTTTGCTTTCATATCAGGTAGCATTATCAAGCAGCTTCTTGATTAGGGGCACTTTGTGTCCACAAGCACTGTTCTTTGCTTGCAATTTTTCTTTTTTGAACATGTGAAGGTTTTATTTTTTTTCTTATGTGTACAGACAGTCATATTTGTGTAAGTTCATATGTATAACATCCTGCTATGTATGGAAGACACTGTTTTCTTGGAGATATCTACCCTCTTAATCTTTCAATCTTTCCTTCTCACTTCCTCACAGACCCATAAGTCTTGAAGGGGCAGGTTTGATGAAAATATTTTACTCAGAATGGAGTGCTCTCTGTTCCGTGTCCAACTGTGGCTCTATATGTTAATTGACATCTTCTACAAGAAGAAGCCTGTCTGATAAGGGTTCAAGAGAATAAGCATTCACTTTTCTTCTGGTAAGATCCTGTAAATATAAGAATTTTGGATCCACTTTGTGATTAGGCAAGAATCATTAGGAAAAATCTGTAGAAGAAAAAATACATTTATAAGGTTAACAGAACAACGACAAGATATAAGGAGAGATGAATTGGTTGTTATTTGAGCAAAGTAATTTCAGAAGGAATATATGGACAAATTTTTGTTGAAGAATTTTTAGCAGACAGAACAAACACACTACAGTTTCTACTAAACAAAAGTAAAATGTCTATTAACTCGTTCCAATATTAGCCTCACATGACTGCTGTTTTCTCCACCTAAAACCACTCTGTATTTCATATGAGACTGAATTATGTATATGCCATTGAGAAAGTTTATCAAATGTTTCTTACTCTTGTTCAATTATGAACGACTTTAGTTTATAAAGTTTGTTATTTATTCATGTGTATAAACATAAACTATACAATTTAATTTGTATTCAGTTCTGATTTGCAGTAGGAATTATGTGATTAAAAGAAAGATATTATGGAAACTTGGTGAATGTCCTTACTTATATGAAAATTATCCTTTAAATACACAAGTGAATTTTGATGATCTAAGTATTTAATTATGCATTCACCAATTCTGAAGAAAATATGTGAAATGAGTTTAGTCATTCAATACTGAGGATGACTTTGTGCATGGAATTCATTTTTAAAAGTTATATAAAATTTTGTAATTTTTTCAAGTAGAGGTATATTAAGTTTTTCCAGAGAAACTATTAGTTTTATAATAGTATCAATGTCATTAAAATAAGAAGCTAAGTAAATTACATCAAATATAAGACATGAAAAAATTTACATGTCAATACAGCAATTTTCAAATTCCTGAAATCCCCTATGCACTAGACAATCTAAGAAGCTGATTTGATATTTGTAAATGTCTATCAGTGTTTTATTGAATTCTAGCAAATCTGTGTAGCTCATATCTTTTATTATTTTTTGTTGCAATGAAATCAAATATACTAACACCCATTCCACAGTAAGATGTGGAGAAAATAAATGATATTTGGAATATTGTACATAGGTACATATCAACAAATTAACAATAAAGAAATGCTTATTATATCTATTACTAATCAATAAATCCAATTTTGAAATGGATGTAAAGAACAATGATATGTTTTCTTAGTGATGACTACAAATTTTAAAAATGTTTCCAGTAATGAGACATGTAATACATGAATTATAGAGGTGGCATTTTTTTCTGACCTACTTATTAAAATTAGCAAATTTACTGTAAAAGGAAACTAATGGTAAGTGTATAACTTGGCAACAGAGCGGAACAAGAAGAGGAAAACAGAAAGGGGGAAAGTATGTTTTTATTGTGAGATGTCCTTTAAAAAGGAATATATACTGGGTTCACTTTTCACTCAACTTGTTTCTTTTAGACATAGCTCATGTCAATGACAAGCAACCTGCCATGGGAATTCCTTCCTACTTCTGCTAGGCTAGGTGCTTGTAACAGAAAACTCCAGTGACCTGAGGTAGTTGAAAGAAAGCTTTCATTTGTAAAGAATGACGAGGAGCTTCAGAGAGATCCTAGCTGGTCTCCAGAACACTGCTTCTCCTTGTTCATTTGAACATTGTCTAAAGTTGGTCTTCAGTTTACAGGCTAAGACGTCAGCCTTGCCAGCAATTGTCCTTGGAGTGAAAAATCTGAGAGCTGGATCCTTGTTAGCTAAGCTCCCATATAGTGGGGGAAGTAGAAACACAGCACACACCAGGAATAGAGGAGTAGTCTATGACTAAGTTTGGTTTCCACTATGGAGATAGCACAGGAAGGCAGGCCTAACTTATAAACACATTTGAATGTAAGGTAGTATTATGAGTAGTTTACCTGCGCTATTGATTTTAATTTCCCATCATTGTATGAGGAAGATATTATTGGCTTCCTCATTTCACAAATGGGAAAACTAAAAGTTAAGTAATTCCCAATGAAACAGTTGAATCATTGGAGAAGTCAGAATTTGAATCTAAACTAATCCAGTCAGGAATCATGATTCTATGTAATATATTACACTGGCTTTGTTGAAAACAAGCATGATTTGACATCTTTATATCTGGCTTGATGTTTATTTATCAGTATGAGAGCTACATGTGCAACCACACAAACCCAACATCCAGATCAGAAATCTTTTATTCTTGTCAGATTTCTCAGTCAGTACCATAAATGCCTATGATAATAGCTCTCTGTTTTATGAATTTTCATCAGCTCGATATATTTCTTTTAATTATATGAGTATAATAATCAACTATTAGTCCAACTCTAATTTTAAAAGCTTAAGGGACAATATCATGTGGACTTTTATATATTTTTTTGATAAATTTCACATTGATTTTATACCTTAACTTTTAGACAATTCTATTCATTGTAAATTATTTGAGAAAAAAAAAAACACCTGAAATTTTCCTTTTAACCACGAATTCATGATCTCTTTAAGGGCTTTTTCTTAACATCGAAAATGGGTGACTTGTCATTTTCTCTCCATCTACAATCATAAGACAGGAAGATGAGTAGTAGAGAATTTTCCCTGCCACTTTTCGATATTATATACTGACAGTAAAACTAATCTGATAAACAATCAGAGTTCCAGCCTTACTCATTATTATAACCTCTAAGGAAAATTCTGCTTGAGGATTTTTCATTTCATAATTAGCAAAGTACAATCTGACCTTGTCTGGAATCATGTCTAATTGTATAAAGTTCTAATTTAAAACTCATTCTCTAAGGGTCTGTACATAGACACCACCACCACCCTGCTGTACACACACACACACACACACACACACACACACACACACACACACACACACACACACTTATATAGTCTGTCTAGCTGCTAATGTGACCTCAATTTTATTATATTTTGAGAATAATTCAAGGTGAAATCCTGGGTCTATATGGACTATGTCTGACACATCAAGAACTTTATTATTCTTTGTATCTAAAAATAGGCGATGTTATTCTTAAACTAAAAGTCGAACAAAAAAATCATAGAGGAGTAGAATTATGTAATACATGCAGTTTTAGTGCCTTAAAATCCTACTTATCTTTTAATACAAAGTTTAATTGAATTAATTTTACTGTTATTTGGCATGGAATATATAGGTCATGTGCTATTTTTCAATCTATAAATATAAAAACTGACTTACAGATTATTAAAATGCCTCAAAATGATGAATGATTGAAATAGAGTTTCTGTCTATTTTTTTTATTTATTAACTCATGGTCATAGACAGTTTAATGGCCTGGCCGCTAAGAATCCTAAGAGAAATCAAAATTCTAAATTTCAAGTAACACCTGTATTTTCTCTCAGATATCTTAAATATAATTTATTTGTTAAGATAAACATGTTTGTTAAAATAATGTTATATGTAGAGCTGCAGAATAAAAATCTACAAAGATTTAAATACTCAAGTGCCATATGACATTTCTATGAAATTTACACATATTTCTGACTGTTCAAGGCATTAAGTGTTAGCTACATATTCTGGAATGTAATGATGGTCTAGGAAGGTCAAACCTACTGCGGAACGTGCTGTCCTTTAAATAGATGTTAAATGGATCTCATGTAGTAACAGGGGAGTTAAAACAGGAACTGCTTAAGATTCTGGGTTACATTTAAAAAGATCTTTACTATGACAGTATACTACCTTCCTGTATAATTTTGACATGAAAAATGTTAAGATTTATTGTGAACTTAAAAGTACACAGGTGGGCCTATATTTACTCAAGAGATTTAAAAGAACATGATAGATTTGAAGAAACCTCAGTGCAGTAGCAGATTAGTCTTGCCTATCCTTTGGTCAGGTGTAGAGATTTAGACAAATTGCTTCTCTCTTCTGTATCTACTTCCTATCAAGGACATGGAGAGTTATTCTCCACAATGTTTTCCTGTTACAATTACCATTTTACACACTCTTATGTTACCATACAATCTACTGAACTATATGCACCACTTCTGGGCTTGATTTGCAAGACCAAGATAATTGAGGGACCTTCATTCAATTCATTTTTCCACTGTAAAGCTTTAGATTTTATTAATATATTTCTGTTATCAGAAATTGCAATAAGTATTTCTCATATAACTATTAAAAGAAATCAAAGATTCAATTACTAACCTGTATTTTATAGGTGGGCATGATATAGAAAAGTTCAGCAACATTCAGAAAACTTTTCAGTAATTATAAGACTCTCTTGGGCTAAGGTAGCCAGTCATGTGACTATCAATTTGTGTGATGATTCCTTTAGAGTGTTTAATTTGATGCATTCCTTAGGACATTGTTCTCATATAGGAGAATCAGTAATGAAAATTAAAAATAAACTTACTTCAAAGTAAGACATATTTAGATTAGATTCACATGTCTCTTATTTCAATAGCTTCTTTTCCATATTTATGAAATAGGAACTTATTTTCAACTTTTTAAGTTTTAAGTGGCAATATTTAAGACAAAGTAGATACACATAAATTGGTAACAAAAAGTATCAGCTCATCCTGTCATCTATGACCCTAGATAAAAACAAGCAATGCTTTAGCAATTCTGAAAACAGAAATAGCTTTCAAAATAAATACCCAACAATATCTTAATGTCAGAATTAGGGAGAGATATTATTTTACTTGGGCCAAAATCTAAATTTACTTGCAGATATTGCTTTTAAATGTCAATATTTTTCATTTAGCAGTTTACATGAAGAAAACTTCTGCTCATTTTTAATTCCATGAACCGGTAGAACAATAGCAATATCACAGTTCATCACATTCATCAAAAATCAAGATGTTTAGATAATCAGAGCATTAAATTAATTTCAACTCTCATTTTCTGCCACAATCTAAGCCACAGAGGTGCTATTTATATTCAGTGACTTAGAATATACTTCCATATTTAGTTATAAAAATATATATGTATATATGATAATGAATACACAATTTTAAGCTTGGGAAGATCCTCCATATAAATTTTGATTTCTATATATTTTATGTTTATGTGTAGCATTTTAGATTTTTTTCAATTTATCCATTCAACACAAGGGTTTTTATGAATATGATTAAATACACTGTAATCTATTCATTATCTTAATTATTTGCACAGAATGCAAATTATAGTTTGAAGCTATTCAATCAATGTATTTTTGGAAGAGTCATGCAAAGCATCAACATTAAATAAGTATTTGCTTTCAATTAAGGATGTGTGGCTGTCTTCGAGCCAATCATTTGAAAATACAATCTGCAAACTAATTGTAAATTGCAAAGTCATCTCCCAGCTACATAGCATTTGGGTCCTTTTTTAAAGAAACTGTTAATTGTAGCTTTTCATCTCTAGATGGTGCTGTAAGTACCTGCATCACAAAGAGACCTATTCGAATTAGTGTGAAAGGCAGAAGAAAAGCAAAGTGGAAAATAGAAAGAGCAAGAGAACTAAGCAAGGTTTAGGGGGAAAAAAACTAGTGGTCTTAGAACATTTTCTTCATGTTAAAATGTCTACATTGTCAGCTAATTAAGCTGAGGACAGAGACTTATTAATGATGAATGACATCCTCATTAAGATTAGAATGATACAGCAAAAATATTAAATATTCTAGTTAATGTATTCAGAATTGATGTTTCCCAAACTAAATTCCAATCTTTTTTTGACACATCTATGTTAAGTACTTGGTAGTGTCGAAACACCTGTACACAAAACAACCATTTATGAATCATCTTTATTCAAAATTTTAAATGTATCTTGGAATTAAGTTATATAGATGTAACAATGAACTACTACTATGTTTATTATCCCTCTAATATTGTTTCTAAATGTTTAAAATATACTATTTGAGACCTTTGAAAATTATAAGCAATTTCAATTTCAGCATCTACAAAGTTTTCTCAGGACATTATATAGCTATTTTTTTTCTTTTTACCTTAAAATTTTTCTATGACTGCTATCATAAACAAAAGTGTATACTAATGCAACAAGAGACTGTATCCACCAAAGGTCACTATTTGTCTTGTCTTTTAAGAAAAAATTTACTAGCTCCTATATTAAATGAGAGTTGTAGGCAATTAAAGAATCTTGTCTGTTAGCTCTATTGTTACTGAGACAACAACAGAAACAAATAGTGTGAATATTATCTAGTACCCAATGTTTAAAACAAAAGATACCAACCCATAAATAAACAAACAAAAAACCAGCCCTGTCAATAAAACATTGCTAGTAAGTATTAAATGCAATGCATTATAGAATTTTTCAGCAAAAAACTATCTACTCAGAAACAAACTAACATATTCAAATATTCAAAATTCAACCAACGTCATCATTTGGCATCATGCAGACAGGCAACGCCAATGCAAACCAATGGAATTTTAATGAATATAAATGGATTATGTGGATCTTGCATCTAGATGGAATTTTATTCTACTGTTTTTCCCAATATGAAACTTGTGTATCAATGAGAACTATTGCCCTCTGCAGTACATTAGTTTTCATTAACTGTTCCCAAAACACTGTTGTTCCAAGAGAATTAGAGCAGCTTGCTGTTACTAGTGGGCTTCAGTCTTGTACTGGCCTTTTAGAATCCCCATGAGCTTGTCATAACTATGTTATCTGTATCTGGTGTGCAAGAGGGAGAAATATAAGTTAAGGACAAAAGGGGGTAAGAGAAAAGGGAGAAGAAGAAGGAGAGGAAGGATGCAGGAAGGGAGGGAAGGAGAGGGGCATGGCAAGAAAGAAAAAAACAGAATTTCTTCCATTGCAACAGGCATCTTTGTGCACGTTACATGTCTCCATATTGTTCATTACTCTCTGCCTTCACACTAATAAATAAATTTTAGGAGTTGCTTAAGATATAAGCAACACATAGGAAAAAAGGCCCTAAAGGAAAGGGTATCCCCAACTGTCCATAGTAAAGTCTGTGTGGCACCTGAATGGTGAGGTACTAGTACAAGTCACTGACATGTCATATTTACTGTTGCCACAAGTTTCCACTCTCTTCAGTAAAACAGATTTTCATGTTGGGATTGGAATGATCTAAGTTATCTTAATTTAATTACAAAAAAAAATGAATGAATCAAAACACACTAGAAGTCTTCACATTAGACTGTCTGCCCTGCTGGGCCTCCAGTGATTTTTCCCTTACTTCAGAGTAAAATATATTATTTTAAAAACACCTTGATGGTTAACATTTATTGCTACTTGGTGTCTCTTAGAATTCTGCTCTGGTAGAAATCCTACTTTCATTATCCGAAAGTCTAATGTAGCTTATATAAATGCATCACAATATATAGCATTTATTGACACCATTCACTTCTAGATAAAATAACAGGAACACAGAATATCTAACATATTCATTTGGCTAAATGGCTGTTTACTTTGCCACAGAGTCAATATGATTGACTGAGTTGTAATTAATTGACAATTAACATGGGCTCTACAAAAGTAACTATGAACTACTTGATGACTAAATACTGAAAAGACCAAATATTTAAACAATATGCTGCCCAGGAGAAATGCATGATTGTCCATCCATAAACATTCTTCTAATCTATACTCATAAGGAATGCAGCAGCAAAACACCAATTCACTTGTCTTCATATACTGCTTTAGAAATTAATTTTTATTCAATTTTTCTTTGTCAACGTATAATTCACAACTTTTTACTTATAGCAACATTTCTAGAAGTTTTGCCTAAGATAATATTTTTTACTTACTGTTTTTTCTTTCCCTACATTCAAAGGCCTCAATTTCTAGGTCAAGTACAATTATGTCGTGATTTTTTTTTTTCGATTCTGATTATGTACTGTCCAAATTCCACTTAATGTCTTTCTCAACCTGTTCTGCCCAAGATAAAAGCACAGAAGAGCTGGCTTATCTCCTCTTAATAGGACTATAGTATTATTGCTACATTTGACAGCTACATTCCAGGCTCTACCACTTACAAAGAGACAAATTTCTACAACTTTGTGTCTCATTTAGAAAGAACGTGGCCAGTTTTGGAGAATGGTATAGATAGGTTATCTATTTCTTGTTCATTGATCTACTTACAATATTTGATTGATGTAATAGCAAAACAGTCTTAAAAATGTTTCATAATTTACTTAGCCATAATGATTTCAAACCATATTAAAACTACTGTAATTACTTAATGGACAACATTGGTCATAAACACTGTCAAAGTTAGCTTTATTTTTGCATTTTGAGACACCATGACCAAAGCAACTTGGGGAGGAAAGGGTTTATTTGGCTTGAGCTTTGATATCACTGCTCATCATTTAAGGAAGCCAGGACAGGAAGTCAAACAGGGCAGAAGCCTGGAGGCAAGTAGCTGAAGCAGTGGTTATGGAGAAGTCCTGCTTACTGGCTTGCTCCTCAAGGCTTGCTCAGCCTGCTTTCTAGTAGAAACCAGGACTACCATCCAAAGCAAGGCACCACCCACAATGTGCTGAGACTCCCACATCAAGTGCTAGTTAAGAAACAATCCCTACAGACTTGCAGATGGCCTTGAGGTATTTTCTCAGTTGAGGCTCTCTTCTCAGATGACTCTAACTTGTGTCGTTTACATAAATTGAGCCAGCACAACTGATATCATCTCAACACACAAGTACATCACTGCTGTTAAGCCACACCCTTTTCTTTTTTTGTTCATCCTAGAAATCACACACTAAAAAATAAAGCACAATATATAATACTTTACAAACTTAAAAATTTCCACATCCTTACAAATCAAATACTTGTCTCCTTAAAAATCATTTTAAAATCCAAATCCCTGTAAAATTCCAAAATCGGCTGGTCGGTGGTGCCACATGCCTTTAATCCCAGCACTCATGAGGTAGAGCCACGTGGATCTCTGTTGGTTCAAGGCCAGCCTGGTCTACAGAGTGAGATCCAGGAAAAGCACCAAAACTACACAGAGAAACCCTGTCTCAAAAACAACAACAACAACAACAACAAAAATGAAAACAAAAAAAATTCTAAAATAATCTCTCTCTCTCTCTCTCTCTCTCTCTCTTTCTCTCCCTCCCTCCCTCCCTCCTTTCTCTAGTATTCATTTAAATTTTATTAACTATAGTTCTTGTAGAAGCAAAAATAAATTAAGCACTTTCTAAGTTCAAGAGGGAAGAATCAGAGCACAGACACAATTTGAACAAAACAGAGCAAAAACAAAACTCCAGCAGTATAAATAACTTAATGTTCAATATACAGAATTCACTCATGTTCTTGGCTCCTCCAAAGGCTTGGGTCACTTCTCCAGCTCTGTCCTCTGCAGCACACACAACTTGTCTTCTATGCTTGGGCTGGCTCCATTCCACTGCGGCTGCTATTCTTGATGGTCATCCCATGGTACTGGTAATCTCCAAAATGCTGTGTTCTTCTGTTGTAACTGGACTGTACTTTTACCCTTTCATTAGTATTTTCTCCTTGGTTCTTGTCATGATGCCAAATCTCGAGTTTTCTGCATGACCCCTTTAACCAAGGACCTTCAACTGCTGCTACAGCTGCTCCTTCATCAATGGCCTCTCATACCATCCCTCATTGCTCTTCTCAACCCCTTTATGGCTTCAAAACTACTGTAACCTAGGGGACTCATACACAACCAAATTTGTCTGCCAGGTCGAGGTGCTAATGCTGAGAAACCTTTCCCGGAAGATTTCAACTCAATAATACTCGTCTCTTCTTAATCGTCAATAATTTATCAGCTCTACCTAACCAGCATCAATTGTCCCATCAACGTAAAGGTTTTCTTTGGTGGCTCTGGCCTTTTGTTCATCACAGCCGATTCCCCAGGCCTAGCTGACCAGATACCATGATTTCTTCACAGAAATGACCTGGTTGAGTTTTGCATCCTTTTGAAACTTCTTAAGCCAAGCCTGCATCATCTCCATTTTCCTAAACAATCTTTTCTTCCAAACTCCCATACAACAGGTCATCATGCTTTGAAAACACAATGACTCTTCCTGATCAGGGTCCCAAAGTCCTTCCACAGTTCCTTCAAAAACAACATAGTCAGGTCTGTCGCATCAATACCCTACTATCCTCATACCAATTTCTGTCTTAGGGCTACTATTGTGATATAAGACCATGACTAAAGCAACTAGAGGAGGAAAGGGTTTATTTAGCTTACACATCCACATCATTGTTCCTCCTCTAAGGAAACCACGACAGTAAGTCCAACAGGGTAGGAGAGAGGAGCTGGTGCTGAGCCCATGAAAGAATGTTGTTTCCTGGCTTGCTCCTCATGGCTTGCTCAGCTTCCTTCCTTCCTTCCTTCCTTCCTTCCTTCCTTCCTTCCTTCCTTCCTTCCTTCCTTCCTTCCTTCCTTCCTTCCTTCCTTCTTTCCTTTTTTTCTTTCTTTCTTTCTCTTTCAAAACAGGGTTTTTGTGTGTAGTTTTGGTGCCTGTCCTGAATCTTGCTCTGTAGACCAGGCTGGCCTCAAATTGACAGATATGCCTGGCTCTGCCTCCAAAGTGCTGTGATTAAAGGCATGCACAACCACCACCCAGCCTCAGCCTGCTTTCTTATAGAACCCAGGATAACCATCTCTGAGTTGGCCCCACCTACAATGGACTGGCCTTCCCGCATGAATCACTAATTAAGAAAATACCAGCAGGGCAGTGGTGGCTCATGCTTTTAATGCCAGCACTCCGGAGGCAGAGGCAGGCAGATCTCTGTGAGTTTGAGGCCAGCCTGGGCTTCAGAGTGAATTCCAGGAAAGGCACAAATCAACACAGAGAAACCCTGTCTCGAAAAACAAAACAAAACAATAATAATAATGATAATAATAACAATAAACCACATGACCTAACCAAGGTGCTCAATTACAGAGAAGCAGGAAGTTGAAGAGCTAGTCAATAGTTGGGGAGTGGACACAGGATATGCCACTCAAGAGGTAGAGTTTCCTTCATATAGGATAAAAAAACTTTGCAGAAATCTGCATCATGACAGTGGAGAGATCACATTATGTGTCTTTCCTCATAATTTAAATAAACAAGTAACTAAACAAATTTATAAGTATTAGAACATATATGATAATTTTTAATATTAAATAGTTCAGTTGCAATGGAAATGAAAGAAATGTTTTAAGTATTAGGAAAACAAATTTCACTCATAGTTTTTTCAACTTATTCCCTGAGAAACTGTGTCTATCAGTTTACCTACAAGGGTTCTAATATTAAACAACCCTAAAGAAAAATATAGCTTCCTTGCTACTTCACAAATAGTATCTATTTCTGCACCTTCATAAATGTTTTAGTACTCTGTATTTGAAAAGCTTTCATTTAAACTCTAAATAACATTTCACCTTATTCTTTCAGTGTGCTGAACTAGTTCTCTGTCTCTGTCCTTCTCTGTGTGTATGCATGTGCGTGTGCGTGTGCGTGTGCGTGTGCGTGTGTGTGTGTGTGTGTGTGTGTGTTTAAATGTATGTGTGTGTACCGTTGTGTGTATGTACCTGGGTGTTTGTTCATGTTAAATGTACATTATATGTAGATATTAAAGATAAATGTCCAATATCTTCCTCAGTTGGCCTCAAACTTCCTTTTGAGACTGGGTATGTTACTGATCCTGGATTTCACCAGTTCAGTTAGGCTGGCTCACTACTGATCTTTTATTACTTATGGGGTCTCTGGAGCTCTGGGGCAGCTTTGTAGCTGGGTGCTAGGGATACAGACTTAGCCCCTTGTACTTGTATGATAATCACTTTGCAGACTGGGCCATGTGAATCACTCCCATCATCTTTGAATGTGCCTTCTGTGATATACCCACAAATACTGATTCTATAACACATTATCTAAGACAAATAACTAATCAAGGGCAAGAATAAAATGCCAATTGAGTAACGTTCTCCACTGTTCTTCATGTAAACAACTATACAATGTCTTGGACTAGTAGACACCTGGCACCAATGAGCATTATCTATGAAGATCTGTGGCAAATTCTTCACTCATTTAAAAATAAATGTCTATAATTCTTATAAAGATACTGTTTCAGATAATGTTCACTTTTAATGAAGAAACTGTCTAATAGTGAACTATGTGGTCCTTCAAAGTGATCTTTCAGGGGTGTGTGAAGCTCTGTTCCCACAGATAGTAATTATTGGTGGGCACTTCACTGTTCAGTTTCTCTGGCAGGCTTTTATAAGATATTATATTACTGTTTCACACAGAGAAGTATCTAGTTGTTAACATTTACAATATATATATAATGTAATATATATATATATATATGTATGTATGTCTTTTCACATATCTAAATAATGTTTAACCTAAGTATATAATTTTAAAAAATAACAAAATATTTCTGCTTGCCTGTTTATTTATTAATTTTTTAATTTTATATACTACTAAAAACTCCATTTCAATGTAAGTGTAACATATACCCTGAATACAAATAGATATGTCATTCAAAATATGAAGTTTAAATATATGGCAGGATTTTTTTTTCAAAAGATTCCATCTTGAACCTAGATCTGCTCATCATTACCCAAATGATTCTTAAAATATAAAAGAAAAGAAAAAATAATTCTAATAGTCTTGTTCTGAGTAAAAGACTTCATGCCCTTCAGGATAAGGCTACGGTTTTAGTTTATTTATTTTCAAAATGAATTAGAATAATTAGACTAATCCTAATGCCCAAGCTTTCCTAGAAGTGACTCTGCACTTCAGTCTGAATTTCCCAAATGGTGGTTTATTTTGGTCACTTTACTTCAGATTAAATATCAGAATGTATCCAGAATAGTAAAAGCATTAAAACCATTCACATATTGTTATAAAGTTGAAAGCTAAAAGCAAAAGCCTGTGCTGCAAAGAAAGGCTGTTTGTTTTTCATTTAATAAAGTTAATGGAACACCTTGTAAATCCAATGCCTGTAAAATGAAAATTAATTCCTTGTCTCCAGGGGGTTGACTAAGTTATTTAATGCAAAAGTTTGTATTGAATGAAGTTTCTTTAGTTGGTGTAGTACCTAGTGGCATAAGCACTTTTCTGTATATTATTGTACCAGACCTGCACAATTGTACAGACCTGGGAGTGGGCAGGAAACAGAGGGTCAGTGAAAGATGGCTGGGGCTAAACAAAGGCTCTAGCAAAGGGGAAAGCTAGGAAAAGCATGTTGCCAACTCTCTTCTACCCATCAGAAAAAAAATGGGTCAGAGGAAAAACACTTGCCCAAGAGTACCACAAAAATAATGAAGACAGTTGTGTGTGTGTGTGTGTGTGTGTGTGTGTATTTCCAAAATCATTGTTTTGATTTGTTTTTTATTTATACACAGTCTTAACCTGGTCAGTTCTCAGTTGCAGGAGGAGAGAGAGGTTCCATCTTCAATCCAGGGGTCTCTATGATGTTGATTTATTGTGACCAAACTCAGGCAAATAGTATATTTTAAACAATTTTCAATATAGAAAAAATTATAAAAGCCGATTTCCATTTAAAGTGCTATAAAATTGTTTTACATAGAAGGATGAGGCTATGAAACAATTAATGTATTTCTTAAGAGACAGATCTGAACATATCATGAAGGCTGCATTTGCTTTTTAAAAACACTGTTTCCACAAATTGTTATTCTGACTGAAGAGAAATAATAATGTACTTTTTGAGGTGCATGACCAAAAATTTGAAATACTGTCAGTGACCATCATTTTCACCCCAAATCAAAGCAGTCTGCACAGTGATTTTGACTGGCATTTTGAAATGTGCTTGTGAATAAAACAGAAAGAAAATGGCAAGCCTCACATTCAAATGCCCACACAGAGATAATAATGGAAGCGATGTTTTATGGGTCATTGGGGAAGGCAATCCCATCTGAATGTTTGTTCCTGAGGATGATAAGAGCAAGTGAATATTCTTCTGCATCGTATCACTCAGATGAGAGGAAAGACTGATGGATGATGATTGATTTAATACAAGAAGCCCGAGCAACAGAGGGTAGAGGAAATAGGGAATAAAAAAAAAATGAACAGGAGTTATTCTAGTTCTTTGATATTGTGATAAATTCAAAGCCCCAGAGTACTGAACCCACCCCTGAGAATGTATATCTAGCTCTGTCCTCTTTGGTGCCCTTGGGTGTAAAAGGATAATGGAATGATAGAGCAGAGGCAGGCCAGATTTGAAGACGCATTGTGTTTCCTTTTGTTTCCCATGACTAGAAACAGCTCTTCTTCTTGAACTTTCCAAACAGATGGTTTTCTGTTCTGGGATGAAAGATTAGTGGTGAAGGAATTTCCTCAACCTTACTGAGGAGCACAGTCTGTGCTGACAGGCAGTAATCAGAAAGAAATGTCCCACTTGAAGCAATATCTTCAGGAATGCTTGGATTTGAGACATTAAGTGGAAGGGGGATTATCCTTTTCTTTTTGTTGCTGTTGTTTTACTCTATTACCCTGAAAATTTCTTTCTCCTAGCGATTAAATATGACCATAATGGAGTTACAAAACTGATATGTGTTTCCTTGCTTTTCAATGACTACTAGGGCTCCAAACTCAGGCGCACAGGCTTGTGCCATAAACACTATGCTGATAGCAATTTTTGCCAGTCCCTTCAGGTTCTACAATTAATGGAAAGTTTTATTATATTACCACATAGATGTACCTTTAGATCTGTTGTGTATGTAAGCACATTAAGATGGTTGTCTGCCAGAAAATGAGGTGTTTTTCATAGAAACACAAACTCAGGGTTGGATTTCTGAAAGATGTGATACTTGCTGTCACACTGAGGGTATGTGTGAATACAGGTTCTGACAGTATGATGTCATTCATGCTATTCTGTTTTATTTTATCTCTCTTGTTTTATTGTACTCAAAAAATTAGACTGATCAGTCCCACAGAGAATCAACAAGATGACAGGACTATCAGAACTATCTTCTGAAACATTTCACTGTGGTTTGGAAATATCTTACTTCATTCCCAGATGTAGCTCTAACATACATTTGAAAAGTGGGCAATAATGAAATAATAAGTATGTTTATAAACCTTTTAAAGACACAGAGGGATGTTTTCCTAGTCTTCACCCTGATCTTTTTTTTATTTTTACTTTACATTAAACAAGTAGGAGCTGTGCTGTTGACCATTTTCTACTATATAATTTATATCCAGTGCTTAACAATCCAGGAGGCTCTTTAGAGAATAGAAAAGATTGTGTCTTCCAAAGACATACTATACATACATTAAATCCTGTATTTCATTGAGCTTTTGGGCAATTGTGAAAAGCTTGAGTAGACTGAGGATTGGTTGTCATTCATTTTGAATGATTGTCTGGGTGTCAGGGACTCAGCCCAGTGGACAAAGATTCAGTGAGTAAAGGCTCCTGCTGCCTTGCCTGATCTAAGTCAAATCCACAGACCCCACGTGGTAGAAGGAAGAAACCATATTTAGTACAGGAGCACACATGTGGTACACATACATATATATACACATACATACCACACATAAAAGAAATAAAAACAGAATACAACTTAAAAAATAAATACAAGACTAAATACACTAATAATATTCTCCTCTTCTTTTAGTTATTTTGGGAATAATAACAACCTCTTATTGATCATATTTAGCCACATAGTATCTTTAGCATAGCTATAAAGAAAATGTAGAAAAACAATTTACTTAGGAGTCAGGGTTTTAGAAAATTCAGGATCAAATTAGAATGACAAAACAAAAATCAAGTCACAAATTCAAGAGCTCTAAAGTCGAGGGTCATGAATTATTAAACTACCTTAGCATATAAAACACAAAGGGAAGGTAAAAATCCATAATTTTATCAGCCCTAAACTTGGGAAAACTTGCTGATTAGGCCTTTATATGCATTTATTACCATTGTTCATTTACATACATTGTATGATACAGAACGGACAACATGGTGACAGCTTCTCCTTGCACCTGATGAAAATGGAAATTACAGCAAAGGAATTCCTCCTGCTGCATGCTTAAGTGCCTCTGCAAAACATGTTTTGAAAAATGCTATGCCTCAGTCTTTTATAACAATGGAGTAGTTCATTTAATAATGTAATATTAGATCAAACACAACAAGGCACATAAAGAATCCTTACACTTCCAGTTTGACAGCCTGGGGGGAAATATAGATAAAAAATGACAGAAATAATGGCAAAAATAACAATAATAATAAAGATGCAGGGTGCCGTACTCAAAGATGAAAGAACTGTAAAGGCTTTGCGCTATCATAAGGCTCTAAGGAAGACTAAAAGACTCTGGTAGATTCAGAGCCTGAATGTTTCTAGCTCTGAAGCAGATTCACTCTCACAGAGCAGGGATGCCTGTTGGACACACCGTGAAAGCAAATTATGAAAAGTCCCTGGAAAATAACATGGAAATTCCTTGAAAAAAAGCTCTTGGCATGATTTACAGTGGAGGCCATGAGGACAGTAAATAAAGGAGTTTAGACCAAATAGCCACAGGCTTTTAACTGACTTGGGAATTGGGAAATTTTTCCTTTGCTTTGCTTTTAATTGTTGTTTCTGACTTGCATAGTTAAATATCTCTGGAATTTCCTACTAATAGGTATCTTCAAAAGTAAGTGCTTTATTATTTTCTTCTTTATGTTACTTACCTCAATATCATAAAAAAACAACCCCCTGCATTTGCAATCTAACTGCTCTTCTACAAATCAGCCTTAACAGATCTCACTGTGCATGTGTATTTGAGTGGCTGAGGGGGAATGCTGTGTCTTTCTGTTGAATCATGATTAGTGTGTGATTCATTGCCTTTTTAGTGGAATGGATGCTACCAGACTTAGAGTGAGATGCTCAAGCTCTGTAACTTCTTCTCTTTGGGTGCTACAGCATTTGCTGCTGGAGCTCAAATTTTCCATTTTGGGGGACAATCTACCACAACCTGTGAAGAGGCTACATGTGGAGGATCGGGAGCTACGTAGAGTGAAAAGTTGTCATCCAACTCACAGGGTGCCTTGGCCTTTGGTACCAAATCTAGCCTCATTCAACTCTCATCCAGTTGTCTTCAGCACACACAGGAGTTGATGCTTTGCAAAATGGTTGAGCTACAAGTTTGTATGGCTCTAAATTTCTCTAGTTTCAGAAATTGTTTTAACATAATTTCTTGATCAATTCTTTGGGAATTTCACATCATGAACCCCAATTCTGCTCATTTCCCAGTCCCCATATTCCTCTTTCATGCTTGCAGTGTCCCTCCACCCAAAAGAAAAATTTAAAAATTTAAAATTAAAACACAACAAACAACAAAAACTCTTCACTGTTTTATTAATAGAAATATAAATTAGTAATAGATCGATCATTTTGTGAATCCTTAAAACAATGGGGAAATCTAATTACTGTATTAAATTAAATTGGTTTGGAATATTGATTTCTCCTTTTAGTGTTAACATTATAATTTGTTTAGTTTTTATTTGCCAATATATTTACCTGATGCAATTTAAGACTTCAGGAATTAGGTTTAATTTTATTTTAAAGAATAACTTTAAAGTACATTTTGTTCAATAACTACATAAGTTTCTAACTTTCTGTCAATTGGCAGAGCTAAGTCTGGATAAAGGAGGCAAAACATCAAACTTGCTACAATAATGTATCATTTACTCAAAAGATATATAAGAAAAATACTGAAAGAGTTGTAGCTATATTCTTTTACTCACTGTGTGTGTGTGTGTGTGTGTGTGTGTGTGTGTGTGTGTGTACGTGCACGCACACGCACAAGTGTCATGGAGTATGCGATGGAAACATGTATGGGTCATTTCTGTCTCTCTATCATATGAGTTCCAGAATTGAAATCAGGCTGGGGAACTCACTGGTAAGCTCTTCCACGTGCTGAACTGTCTTGTTGACCCCATAATATCAGATCTGATATTATAGCGTACGAACATATTGAGGATGCATCTTTGCATAAGCCTCATAGTCACTTAGTTTCAAAGAGAGAGGTAAAAAAATATGGACATATATATGTATATATGCTTATATATGTATGCAAATGCAGGGTTGAATATATAAGGTTAAGTATCATATACACACATGAGATTTGTTCATGATATATGTATGTGCAGACATAATCATTTTCTTTAAATTTCTAACAAATGACAAATGTAATATTTTTTCCAAGTTAGGTAACCATTAATTTAGAAAGGTGTTCAAGGAAAAAACAGTTTGTCATTATGAGGGAACTAGTGGAGTCTTTGGAAGAAATACCCAAGTTCATACAAATAAATTTATTAGAGCTTTGAGAACACACTTTATTTATCTTGACAATTATTCTAGTTCTTATCCAGCTCTTCCTAATAGACTTCATTATGTAACTGAAATAGCAGATAGTATCTAGTTGCAATGAATACACATTAATATATCTGCTTTCAATTTACCACTTTAAACCAGGCTCAACTAACTTGCCATTCATTTTCATCCAAGACCATAGAAGCTTCCAAATTAACTGACACATTGGTACACTTCAGTCAGCTCTTCAGGGGTCACAGGGTTTTGGCAAGCATTGTCATATTTTACAAAGAAACATGAAGATAAACTCAAATGAAAACACAGAATCCCATGAATTCTCAGGAATTTGCAGTAACCCTCTGTAGTTCAACTAAATTGAAACAGTGAACCAAGGTCTCAGCTAATCCAGAAACAATGAAACATTTCATTTCAAATCCTGACCAGGGTCTAGACAAAGTTGACTTTTTCTAAAATTGAACTCCCAAATAGTTGAGTTCGCATGCACTCATGTTTGAAATGAAATATTACTTTGACATTTTCTGGGACAAAAAGAAGGATTACAGTTTACAACATTAGAAGAATAAGAGAAATATTTGTGTATTCTCACTATATCATAAAAGGAACATTGAAAATGTGTGTTCTGAGAGCCATTATACTCTGATTAAAATTGCAGGAAATACAATCACAAATATTTTGATTGTTTGATCAAATAGAAATTCTACTGCAACTCTGAAAAAAGGAGGTATCTCATGACTTATAAATATAGCACCTTTAAATTGATATGTTTTTTTAGTTTTTTGAGATTGTTTCTTACAATGTCAGCAAGTCTTGATTTCTATCTTAGAACCTTTGTTATTGAAGCCTTTAGTCACCTTTAGAGCAGTGTGCTGATTAGATAAACCACAAAAATGGTAGAAAAAGGAAATTCTCAATGAACAAGCTTTATAAATATTCCTGCCAAAGATCCTGAAATCTGAGAAAAGAATGTTGAGACCTCCTTAGAATTTAAATCAGTTGCTTTAATGATAATAAGCGACCTTGTCCTACATAAATTCCTGCAGATTTTCATTTCATAAAATTTGGGAGTGTGATATGTGCAGACAAATCCAACAAGTTATATAATTGCATTAATCTACTTTTTCATGCTTAAAATAAAATATATAGATTTTTGTTACCTTATCAGTTACTTAATACTGGTGTAATTTCATCAATTATATAAAGTTGAACTGGAAATCAGTTTCTTTAATGGGAATTATCGTGTAACTAACCAATTTCTTGTTTTTCAAATCCATCAAACCTAAGAAGATTTTTGTCTTTTTTTCTTCTTCAAAACTAATTTCTTTATTTATATAGTTTACATGTGATTGGAATGTTACAGCACATGCCACAGTGTGTACAGAGATAAAAGAAATCTTATGGGATCGAGTTCTCTCCATCCACCAGTCCACCAAGTAGTTCAGAAGAGTTCTCGGGCTCTATGGCATGCCCATTACTGACTAAGCTTTCTCAAATCAGGGATTGCTACCTTATAGCATCCAAATGTAAGCTCGCATATTTAAATATTTAAAATAATCTTATATTTAAAATAAGAAAAAATTATTTAAAGTACTCAAAGGTCTAAAGTGCATAAGTCATTGTTAGAATTCCTTTTAGAGGTTATGTAAATGAGCTGTCTTAACCTTTTATGAATTCTCTCACTAGACTAATAGCTATAAAGTCAGGCGTGTTTTGTTTCTGAGTGTTGAAATATCAATGGCCAATTTCCCCACCATTAATTCAACTACTCATATAGTCAAAACACACCAGAGAAAACTGTGAAGAACAGTATTTTTTAAAATGTTTTAATGTAAAAAATAAACTTGTTTAAACCAGTATTAATTTTTATCTTTTTGTTAAAGAGCTACCAAGCTTTATGATATCAATGTCCTCAGGATTAATGAACATTATATAAAGCAATATTAATATAAAACAAATAATTAAAAGGCTATAAAAATACTGAAATAATGAAGAAATAAATGGAATGTCCCCCATTGCTCTCTATTTTGATAAAACACTGACCAAAAGTGAGTTGAGAGTGAAAGGGAATATTTCAGATTATATTTTCACATCACAGTCCATCATTTGGAGAAGCCAAGGAACATTCCCTAAACAAAGACCATGAAGGAATGGTACTTTCTGGCTTGCATTTCCATGGCTGGCTCAGCAGCTCAAAGAATGCCATAGCACAACTCATGGCTGCCTGGGCTCTTGTACATGTATTATTCATGAAGAAAATGCCCACAGGTAAATCTGAATGAGATGAATCCTCAATTGGGTTTCCCTCTTCCCAAATGACATTAGTTTTTTGTCATGTTGACAAAAACTATTGAGCACATTAAATGAAGTAGAATCATTTTTTGTGAGTCTAACATTCTCAAAAATTGGTAAGTTCCACATTTTAAAAACTGCAGTGGTGTGTGGTGAGATGCCTAAGTCATAGTGTTTAATGTTGAGTTTGCTTTTTTTTTAATGCTAATAACAACCAAATATTTGATAGTCTACAAGATAAAATGACCATCCCTGGTCTTATGGTCTAAAGACTATCAAATTTCCAGACATCAATCCTTTAGTAATTTTTTATTGAAAATATATTTTTCTCACATAATTCATCCTGATTTACAGTTTCTCCTCCCTCTACTCCTTCCAGTTCCTCACCACTTCCCTTTACATCTAGATCATCCGTTTTGGTTGTTTATTAGAAAGCAAGCTACTAAGGGATTATCCTAAAGTAAAGTAAGAGAACACAAAAACTAACACAATAGAATAGGACAAAATAAACACATGGAAGGAAAGAGCCTAAGAGAAGACACATGAATCAGAGATGCACTAACTCCTACACTCAAGACTCCCATTACAAACAAAAAACTGAAAGCTATAATGTGGATGCAGAGAGCTCATAAGGTTCAAAGGAGAGAGAAAGAAATAAAAAATTTGATAAATTTTTAAAAAAGAAAAAGAAAGACCTGATAAAACATTGAGACAAGGAACTTTCCAAAAGAATTTGGTTTTATTTTATTTTGCTTTGCTTTCTTTTCTTTTTTTTGCATTATTCAGAGACTATCCAATATTGGAATATTTTGTGCTTTGCTATTCAATCTATAGCCCATATTTCAGTCACTTTTGTAATTCACAAGGAAAGACAGTGATGGGATACTTAAGACATCACTTCCTTAATTCCTGAAGCAGTTCTTTGTCTCACTAGACAGCTCTGAATGTGAAGTCTGCATTCTTTGTAGGGAAAAGGGGCTGGCTAGAGAAACCCACCCTGAACCTGGAGCCCAGAATTAGGGATGAATGGCTCAAATAAAGCCAGTGAGAGAAACACAGTTTAGCTCAGATCAGAGCCATCTCTGCCCGTGTCCAACTGACTTGTGAAATCAACCGATCACAGAGCAGGACAATAGAATCCCGGCCCTAGGGCCCAGGACCAGGGAAAGAAACACAGCCTGTGTCTGAGACCTGAGCCAGAGAAGTGGACACTTTATTCCCAAACCCAGAACCCAGGAAATATGCCCTGACTCTGAGACTAGTACCAAAATAACACTCTTGGCCCCTAGAATCAGAGTCAGGGGAAGAAATGTGCCCTGACCTTAGAGGTAGTGTCAAAAAGCCAAGCAAGACCAGTGAAAGAAACACAGTTTGGCCCTGAAATCAGGGCCATCTCTGCCCCTTGCTCAGAAAACTGGCCAATCCCTGGGCAGAAAAAAAACTAACTAATCACAGTTGACTCTGCCCCCTAGACATCCTATATAAACCGTCCTGCCCGGTCAGTTGTGAGCTGTTCTCTCCACCCGGGTAGAGGCAGCTACTGTCCTGGACTCCTCCTTCCCAAATAAACCTCTTTCTCAAAAGAGTATTGGGTGAAGACCTTCATTGACTGCTGAACAGAAGAACCTTGCTGGGACATCCCATAGTGGACTGAGCGAGAAAGAGCTGGTAACACTGAGCCAGAGATTGTGACTCTCCAGGAGAGAAGCAGGATTGCTGTGTCCTGCAGGGAAACCATTCACCATCATACCATCATACCAGGTATATCCTGACCTTCCCGAGGAGTCAGGATACCCTTCCTTGCTGAAGCAGTTCCAGAGTTGACTCTCTCAAGAAGTCAGAAAACCTTTCCAAGGTTGGGCTGTTTCTTTGCAGTCTCAGTCATCACAGCTGTGCTAAACAGCTTCAGATGTCTGGGACACCTTCAGGGCAGAGCTCTTTCCTGAGTAGCTCTGAGGTGTCCGGGATACCTCGCCCTCTAGAGCTGAACTGTCTCCTCACAGTTTCAGCCATCAATTTACTAACATTTTGGTGCTGAAACCCAGGACACCAAACCCAGAGTATTTTCAGTTTATTTAACATTCTTCACTAAATTTGGAAGAACTACAATTATTTTTCACTTGCATCCCTTGGTAGTTTAATTCTGGGATATATAGACATTTTCTTCATATTTTTGGGTATTTGAAAATATCCGCAATATTCATTTCATAATTTCATTTCTCAAAGACAATCACATTATGCCACTCAACAAAGCAAAAGACAGTTCACCATCATCATGTGTCTATTCTAAATATTTTCTTGAAGCAGGTGGACCACAATTAAAGATAAATATATTATCTGTTACCTAAATGGCATTTACTTTATAAGAATTATATATTTTAGTGTGTTAATTAATTCAGAGAATAAACATTTTTAACACTTAAAATTACTATGTATTTTCCTAAAAATGGAAAATAGCCATGAAAATAAATGTGAATACATCAGAAATTTCACTCATAAAAAGGACACATACAGTGTATATGGATCAGGATAAATGTGGACAGGATGCAATAGAGAATATACAAAAACAGAAGTAGGAGTATGAACAAAGGAGATGGTCTGAAAGATCTCTATGATACAAAGGTTTTTGAACAATAGAAAATGACAACCTTGTGAAAAGTCCAGTATATTATTCTAGGCAATCTATGCTAAAGATTTTTACTCTGTAATTTGATAATAATCATATATTCTCAGCCTGCTAAACAAAAAAGTGTATTTATGTGATATAGGTTTACAATTTGTTATTTACATAGTTTGCAATGACCAAATTATTTTAATTAAATTTCTCTTTTGTTAAGCACTTATTATTTACTTGGGTTGGGGAGATTCAAAGATTTCTTTTTTAAAAGTTTTATGTGGTGAATTGCTGTGAACTTTCTAATAATGTCCAGAAAGAATTAGAATTTATTTTTTATATTTACAATATTACTTTTTATTATCATATATTACTGTTTCTATATTACAGTTTTTAATATTTTACCCTTGATTCTCCATTTTCTGTTACTTTTTTGAGTTGATCTGTAGCTTTATATACTGTCCAATAAAATTTGAGATTTCTGTCAGAGTTGATCATTTCCAAGTTTTGTGATGTCTATTACTTCTTTCATATCCTTAACTATACTAACTCTGATTTAGGAAATATGATTACAGAAAAACCTTACTGCTTACTAAAAGGCACCATAATCATGTTTCTGTTGTAGAAAATAATTTCTAGAGATTTTTTATTTTAATTTTTAAGAATACATTTTTATATTATTTTATTATATGGCTGCTTGCTTTCATGAGTACCTTTCATGAATGAGTGTAGAGTTCAAATAGGAAATAGGAGGACATTAGGTCTCCTGGTATAGGAGTTAGCAGCTGGCTGTGAGTTGCTAAGCCATGTTGGTGCTGGGTATCAAACCATGATCTTCTACAGGAGCAGAGTATTAGTCAGAACTCTCTAAAGGGATATACAAGTGTATAAATTTACTGTACTGGCACCCAACTCTTGGATGTTGGATGTCTCAACAATCCCAATCTTGTGCTGCCACCCGGAAGATTTCTGGTGAGTTGTTGATCTTCCCTCGATGTCAAATCCTGAAAAAGATGTTTCTAACCTAGGTGAGGAAATGCCACAGCAAGACACTAGATAGAATTGCAAGTAGAAGTGAGGGCAAGCAGCCAGATAGCAAAGTTTCTTTCTTCCATGCCCTCTTGTAGGCTTCCACCAGAAGCAATGGCCCAGGTTTCGGGGCGGTCTTTCTTCTTCTTAGCAAATCCCTCACAAAAATTTCCTCGTTGCCATGCACAGCATCTTGAGTTTCAGTTGATTCCAGGGGCAGTCCACATTATAACCACTATTATCCCTGACAAGCATTGGCCTCTCAGCTATCCATAGTCTCTTTTTAAAAGATTCTACAATGAGATGCAAGAGAAATGACTACAAATGTTAAAACACCTTGTTCTATAAGCTAGCACCAGGCCAACCAAGTCATTTATAGTGTGACTTTTCCTTAATAAATAATAGTAATATAGTTTTTAAATAAAGAAAATAATAATAAAGCATTTAGCATTTGTAAAGGAGTATTTAAATGTTTTGTTTGCTTGAAATTATCCTTATATTCTTTTTAACAATTTAAGTACAACAAATTAATAAATTCTACATGTAAAATAATTTAATGTATATAGTCTAGATAATTATTATATGTTACATACATATATATTAGAAGGTAGGGTAAAATCATTGCTAATTGCATAACTTTTACTTTGGTGAATTCTGAAAAGAATGGTGCAAAAGAAGTTTAAATATACAAATTTGAAGTGTGCAAAGGTACAAGCGTGGTCTAAAGGCAAAACAGAAAAATCAGCTTAGGACATACTTCAGTAGGTAAAGCACTTGCCCAGTAGGCACAGAGCTTATGTTCAGTCTCCAGCAAAACATTAAACCAGGTATGGAGGTTCATAGCAAGTCTCAACACAGAAAGTGTGGAGACAGGAGGATCAGTTGAAGGTCATCTTCAGCTACATCCTGTCTTCAAACAAAACAAGAACAAAGAGGAAGTCAAGGTCTGAGAATATTTACCAAATCAAGATTTCTCCAAACACAAGAAATGGAGGGATCTTATTCCAGAAGTGAAAAGGTATTCTAATGAGCTAGTGTTACAGAGAGAGGCACATTGCAGAACAGGCAGAATTTAACATGTACACTAATGAGAATGATGTCTTTAGGAGATAATTCAAGAAGGAAATCTGATGTTGAGGAGTGCTCCTGGACATATTTCACTTTATTATAAAGAAAGAAGATAGGATGAAATCTCAGGAGGAGTTCAGCTTGCAGTAGGTTGCCTCACAGGTGGCAGGTAGAAATAATTGTAGATATCTCGTAAATGATTGATCTTGAACAGATCTGAGTGAGAGATCACAATATTAAACACAAGAAAATTGCTCTTTCCTTTTCTTTTTGTGTGTTGGGAGGGTTGTATGTTTGTTTTGAAATGCAAATTGTAATGTTAATAGAGAAAGTGGCCCATCTCGCACATGCCCATTTCTCATAACTGGTAACACAGGAAGAAGATAATGATGGCTAAAAATGGAAAACTGAACAAGGATTAAAGAAACAGAGATGTATGGAGAAAATATACTCAGGTCAGGAGGTGGAACAGTTTGAAGCTAAAATGTCAGAGTTGAGGTTAGAAGACATTTTAAGGCCACACTGCAAAAGACTTTGAAAACAAGTGCAGGTCTTTACAACCTGAAATACTAATTGGTAAGTTTTGAGTTATTCTTTCATGCAATAAATTATTTCTGAATTAAACCTATTCCGAACAGTTTTGAAGTTATAAGTACCAAGATTAGAATGAGAAGAAATGTCTACTACTGACTTCAGTCAAAGAAGACAGATGTCACAAGTTTGGAAGACTGTAGAGGAAGGGCCTCACAAACCAGCACCGATTACTTTACATAGGGTTTTTTTTATATATTTGTTAAAATATTGAGTAAATTCATTATTATAATAATTATAGCCAGTGAAAGTAAAGAGAAAAGATGAAATAAAGTGAAAATTAGATTAACTTCCTATGTGGAATGAACTTTATTGAGGATGTAATTATGAAAATAACAAGTTTAAAAGAAGAAATACCCAGGGATCTTTATTTCCTGTATGTGTCTTATCAGGCAAGCCTCTGACAGGCCAGCATGGACAGCTAATGCTATTTTAAACTTCATTATTTTAAATATAGCAGACAGATCAAGAAAGTTCAGTCTCTCTGAGCATTGGTCAAAGAATATCTTGTATACTAGGTACAGTGATTCCTCTAAAAAGTAAAGTAAATAGATACATATATATGTATCTCATATTTATATATAATATATATATATTATATATGTATATATATATATGTATATATATACACATACATAATACGTGTGTGTGTGTGTGTGTGTGTGTGTGTGTGTGTGTGTGTGTGTGTACAGGTAAATTTAAAATATGTGATACAATGTTGTTGGGTTTTGAAAAATGAACCAATCCGTAGCAGATTAATTGGAGAGGAGAATTCCAAGGCAATTTCACCACATCTTCCATGTCACGGAGAACAACAGTAAAGGGAAACAGTTTCTACTGAAGCATGTTTCAACTGCAGAGCATGCTCCAATGCAAATAAACCAGTGTTGAGACATTACAATGTGGAGAGATTATGTATTTCCTATGCTCTTCCTTCCTCTTTCTTTTTTCTTTCCTTCCTCCTGCTTCCTTCTTCTCCTGTGACTGACTTAAATCTCATTTCTCAAGTACCATAAATTATATGTGATCTTATTTTGACGGAGACTTCATTTAGTTGTTACAAACAATCTAATAATGAAAAATATTGGCCACATGCTATTCCACAAAGACGGGTTTATCCATGCTAAATTTCTAAAAGTGAAATTGTCAAAGGATTCATAAGTTTACATTTTATTTGTATTTTTTCCAAAGACTTTATTTTATAATATTCCAGAGTCCCACTAATTTTTCCACATCTTTGCCAATTTACTATCAACTATTGTACTTTATTCTAACTTTATAGAAAAAAATGGTTTCAATTTTAATTTGACTTAACATGTATGAATTTGAACATTCTCATGGCTATAAATCTTTTGCTTATTTTCCTTGTATAGATTTTCAACCATGTGTTTTGCACAAATTTCTAATAAGTTTTAATGTATGTCATTCTGTGACTGATAAGTTGGGTCAGTGTGGAAGTGCGCATGAGGCCAAGCCTGACAAGACTTTAGTTTCTGAACCCCACTTAGTAAAATGAGAGAATAAACTCCTGTAAGTTGTTTCCTGTTTTCCACATGCAGGCTGGGCCATACACACACACACACACACACACACACACACACACACACACACACAGAGACAGGAACACACATCACACACACACACACACACAGAGAGACAGGAACACACATCACACACACAAACAAGCACACACACATCATACACACACATACACACATGAATACACACATAGACACACACACACATCACACACACACAGGAACACACATCACACACAAACAAGCACACACACATATACACACACGAATACACACATGGACACACACACAGACACACAAGAACACACACATAGACACACACACAGACACACAGGAACACACACATAGACACACACACAGACACACAGGAACACACACATAGACACACACAGAGACACACAGGAATACATATCACACACACAAACAAGCACACACAAAGGTATGTGTACACACATACATATTTGACAAATGAATATTTTTTGAATCTCACTGCTAATAGTTGAAAAAATATTTATAAATTTAAGCTCATGAGAGCACACTATGCATCTGTAAACAATTCTTCTTCTATTTTAAACAGTATATGGTTTTTGAGTCATATTAAGAAAGACAATACCTATTGAAATGCAATGTTTTCAAAGATATTGCTTATTTTTCCTAACATCTTTGTGTCACATTAATTTAAATTCTCTCCCCATTTGTAATCTGTTTTTGTAAGAACCAAAAAACATGGTTCTTCCTTAACAGCCTCTCCTTGTCAGTAGCTTCAGCATTTAGTATAGGATGTTAGTAAAACCATAATGAAAGAAAACAGAAATAGACAGGATACAGATATTCAAATAATGGCAGCCTCATAAGGTTAGGCCTTGAGTCAACTGATTAACCTCTTCTATACTCAGTCTTCTCTCCTTGTGGTTATGTTAGCTGTAGACAGATTCTATTACAGGCAATCACCTATGCATTCAGGAAGAAAAAGCCCACATTCATTTAAATGACTGAAAACACTCCTTTACAGTTATGTATATATTTGTTTGAAATAAATCCCTCCAGAGAAATTTAAAAGAAAACAACCAATCTGTTTGTGTGGAAATGTTTGGGTCTCTACATCATATGTGTTGATTGTGCATTATCTTTGGCAATTGTTTTGTTTTAATTTGCTTTTCTGGTTTGTTTTTATTTAATCTTATTTTGTATTATTTTGTATTACAATTTCGAAGCCGGATTTTGTTCTAATGAGATAGATAAATGGTATGGTATTGATTTGGGTGGATGAGTAAGTGGGGAGCATCTGGGAAGAGAAGTTGGGGGAGCAGAATTCTAATCAAAATATATTGTATGAAAAAATATATATTTCCAACATTTTTTGAAAATTTCCCAAAGGAATACTGTATTTACATCACTTCTATCAATATATCTTCTTCCTTCCATATCTCACCCCAACTCAATTTAAAATTATAAACCTTCCTTCTTAATTATTGTTATCTTCTTAACTTATTATTTATTATTTGTAACTATACAGATAGGAAGGCAGATAGGTATATAGTTGACAAATAGATAGCTACATAGATACATAGATAGAAACATAGATAGATAGATTGCTTGCAGAGCCCATTTAGTGTTACTTCTATGTATTTGAGTTTAGTACTTGTGACTGGGTAACTTATCAAGGGTCTTGCCCCTGGAGAAAACTGAGTCTTCCTCTCTAAGCAGTTACTAATTATCTGTATCTTTTCATCTAGGTGCAGGTCCTTCTGATATGTCTTTCATATGCATAGGCATCTCAAATATTATGATGTCAATATGCTGCTCTTGTTTCAGTGACCAAAGTTTTTGATTTCATGGGTATAGCTTCTTGTTATATGCTGAACACATTATCTTCTAGTGAATGCCTGAGTCCTCTGAGTCATCTACTATCCCCTCCGCCCTGTAATGTTCTCTAAACATTAGATAGAGCAGTCGTATTGCCATTTTATCAATTGAGTTTAGGCACACCATTGACGGATGTCCACATTTTGATCTGTTGTTGATTTCTGTAATAATCTCTATCTGCTGCATAATAGAAGCTTTTGTGATGGTGCATGGAAGCTACATTTATCTGGGGGTACAGGAAGTATTTAGAATGCAGTTAGAAATTCTAATGGATTAAGAAAATGGCAGTAGGTGCTTCTACTAGGGCCTGTGCTTTATTAGCTAAGGGTAGTTTGCTAGGTTAACAGAATCAGGCATTGATTCCCACCCACTGAGTGGTTGTTAAGTCCAATTATCCACTTGTTGATTATCCCCAAGACATAAGTGTCACTATTGTGCAATTGGGAATATATTGCCAAATTGGATATTGTGATTTACAGGGTTAGCAGCTGGATAAGAATATTGATTGCTTTTCTCCCTTGGCAGCGTCCATGGTACCTTTGAATGTTGTGAGAGCTAGTCACTATGGAGATGGCTTCCTGGTAGGCTCAAGTTGAATTTTCCTGAGACTTATGTTTAAAATGTGATGTCTTCAGGAATAAGGTCTTACATTCAAGTTCCTGGAAGAAACCAAGGACAGTGGCAGAAATCTATAGTATCTTGGGGCCTACTGGATTTTCCTGACTACCAACTTAGTGACGTTTCTCATTCCTGGGACTGGAATCTTTGTTATCAAGGAGAGTCTATGGCTCTTGAGTGATAAATATTACTCTATGTGGAGTAACTTTACTTACTTAAATATTTCCATACATTCATATATATATATATATATATATATATATATATATAATATTAAATAAACATAAAATGATGTCTCACTATGACTATTTCAAACATCCTAAATTTTACTCACTCTCCCTTTCCTTCTGTATTGCCCTCCTATCTCTCTCCCAGTTAAAGTCTCCCTGCCCCCTGTTTTTATCATGTTCTTCTTAATAGTAACTTCACTCCACCACCTCCTTTTTTGAGTTTCTACCACAACCACTGGTCCATTTTACTTTACTGTTCCTGTGATTGCTCTGGGTTATAGAATCACTTCTAAAGTTTCAGAATTAGGATCCATAAGCAAGAAAGAACATATGGCATTTTTCTTTCTGAATCTTAGTTAACTTACTTATGATATTTTCTAGTTCTATTAATTTACTTTCAAATGTAATGATTTCATAATTCTTTATAGCTGAATAGAATGACATGCACATATATAATGTATACATATGAAATATACATGTCTCAATAAAAGCTCATCATTTTTCTTTGTTCATAAAGATCCTGCATGTGAATTATAATATATTCATTGCATACCTTTACTTCCTGTAATTGAAAAGTAATAAATTTCTTCTCTTGTTTTATATCATGCCTGAGCTTATCAGGTTTGCACATGTCAAGGGGTGTGCCCAGTGCTTTTACTCAACAGATGTCATTGGCTCCTATTGTTTTTAATAGAGTGTAGCCTAAATTAGTTACCATATTATGAGTTTCTTCATACTTCACTGATTGTAAATGTTTTACAAGTTCTAAAGTATTTGATGTGTTAATTCTGCTTCCAGAATCCCAATCAGAATGATTTTGCACAGTCAGACAGTGCAAAGTAATGACTTTGGTGCTCAACAGAAATCTAACTACACTGGCTTTCAGAAAAGAAAATGAAGCTAGTGAGCTTTGAGAACAACTGCTCTACAGTATTAATGGCAATGATGGATAGGTGCTGAAGAAGCCAGTGTGGAGAACAAAGGCTCATATAATTCCAAGAGGGTTTGTTACAAATGGTAACAAAGTATCTAAAGTACTCTACCTGCTGAACAGTATCGCTTAGAGCTAGTATGTTTACATCTTATTTTGACACCCAGGGATTTTTCAGTATGATGGAAAATGATCTCATGGCTTGTGGAAGTTCTGCAAGATGAACTGGGTCTATGAACCCAGCAGTGCTGATAGCCAGAAATGAATGGGCTGATACTAGAGCTATTAATCTTGGCTAACTTAATGAGGTTATGTATTATTATTCTCTTCTTATTTTCATGCATAAATTTGTTATTGTATTGTACCTACTTTTTGTTTTTCCCTTGATACTTGTGGTCTCCTTCAAGTTTCCTGTGCTTTACGTTTTAATTATTAAACATAGTATTCATATACTTACCATTGTAGTTCAGTATTTTTATACAAATCACAATGAAACTATAAATGATGCTAATTAACATCATCTTTCTACATTATTACTATGTTGCATTGGCATTTGATTTGTGACTTTGTAGCATTTATAATACAGATAGTGAAGGCAGTGATATGGGTTCAAATTGTTAATGTTCTTTCTTCCCCTCAAGGTTTAGTCTGTATGGAGGAGTGAGCATATGGTTGAAAAGGGAGGTCAAAGCATGGGCACCCTGGCCTGAGCACACTAATAAACTCATGAAATCAGTTGGATGAGAAGTAAATCAGAGGAATAAGTGAAACTCGGGAATGTCAGCTCTCCTTACAGAGATGCCATGCTCCCAGATCCTTAGTCTCAATGTTGCCTTACTCAGAGTAAAATAAAACATTAAATATATTTTTAATTATTCTTGTACACACTATAATTGGGAATATTTTAAATCTGAAATATCTAATATTTTCAAAGAATATATAAATAAATACAGATAGATATATTATTACAAATTTAAACATATACATAACATATGTAATATGTAAAAAAATGTGTAGACATAAAATATGAAAAAAAATGTTGTGTTAACCCTCACCAATGCAAACATTTCTTATACTGAGTATGCTGAAATCAGAATACAGGATGTTGAAAGTACTATTTATTATCATTCAGTACATTTCTGCATTTTTCCTTCACGTATATAATTTCAGTCAGTGCTACAAAAGAAGGGAAGAGAGAGGATGTTGTTTTAGTATGTGGGTTGTGAAAATGATAATGGCAATAGAAAACAAATAATAGAAATAAGAAAACAAATAATAGAATGGAGACGTTCAAGAAAACAATATGCCAAAAGCATAAATATTTACTTTTCAAAACTGTCCTATGTTATCTTACAATTAAAAAAAAAACTATCTTTAAATTGGAAATACTTATCCCGAAGCAAATTTGACAGGAAAGAATAATTCATGGATACCTTCAGAAAAATAACTAATTGAAGTTGAAGCTAAGATAAAGGGTCAAGAGAGAGGATTTAAAACAGACCAACAAACCTAGGAATGAAAGAAACTGCTTTTGAATCTGAATTTTTGTGACATGGTGGATCGAGTGCCAAGTAAAAGACCAAAGGGGTTCAGAAAATAAGCAGTGTGATCTAGGAGAACTTTTTAGGAAGAAAGAGAACTGATCAGGAAAGAAAATTTATTATTCACACTGAAATGGATGCATGAGACCAGATTCACTGATCAATTCTGAATTAAGAAAAATTTCCTAAAACCTTATCGACATTACTCAGTGTTTTTCAGTCAACTGAGCTGTTGGTTGTTTATCATACAGAACATCATCTTGTTTGTAGTTTTGAACTTTTTTAAAGAAACAGCACAAAGAGTGAAAGTTTCCATCAGTAGCATCCTGACCCTCAGAGAAGCTGTGGTTTATACAAATAATTCACTGGTTTCAGAGTGGGAATCTTAAGAGCATTGGCAATAAAACCCATGTCTTTGAGTCTTTTTAGTATGGAAATTTGTTCTAATAATGCAAACTATAATCTTTATATTCAGTTCCATGTAATTATGTCTTAGTATTTAATTAATCTTTTCAAATCCATGTGTAAGTTTTTTTAAAAAAAAAACTCCATTACTTTTAGCAGCAAAATTCAAAAAAACTTGGTGTTTATAAGTTCAATACAAATTTTTTATTATTTAAAACCAAGAAAACATAGTTTTAGAATGCCCCAAAAATTGTTTAGAAATATATCAGTGTCCCCTTATTCTTTGCCATTCCCTCTTTATATTTTGGCCCATTTAAAAAAAAAAGGATTTAATAACAACCTTTTAATGTAAACTTCACACATACACACACACACACACACACACACGCACATGCACACGCACACCACACACATGCCCACATATATTAGAGAATTGTAAATGTCACTGGAATCTTAAAACTGAAATTTAGCAGTCCTTGGCATGTTGCCTAATGGAAATCATCAAATAAATAGTATGGAGTCAATGATAAGAATTATCTTTTGATGGTGAAGCATACTCTATGATTAAAAAAAAAATGAATTAGGGAGAAGTTGCCTGCCAAATGAAATGCTTTCAGGTTGTCTGCACTTGGGACTATAGTCCGAACTTTGAAAATGCCAACTACTCACCACTTACTTATTTTGTAAGAAGCAAATAACAACTAGTTTTAAATGGTATTTATCATTGCTGACTTTTTGTCAAATAAAAATAGTTCTAAGATCTTTAAATTTCTCCTTTTTGCCTCCAATGCCTTGCACACATATGTCATTGAATACGTGTCTGCTTTAGGAGCGATGTCTGTTTGCTACAGTATAGTGTGCTTTGCCATCCACTGGTCATACCCTGTCAAAGGCATTAGGTTGGCCTTATTGCCTGAAATAATCATCACAAGAGAGCTTTTTGTTATATCTGAAGGTTAGTAATGCTTCTATAGTTAAGTTGAAATTAACCTAAACTGTCAAGCAAAGTGGTGTTAGGAAGCTGAAGGATGGAAGCTGATCAGAACCGGTAAGTCATCTAGGTCCCCACTGACATCATGCAACTGTCAGACATGCACGGAAATATCATTCCTCTTTTCAAAACTACAAACTCCAAAATTCCAATTTTGCTTTGATTTTCTCTCTGATTTTCTCTCTGTGTCTCTCTGTGTCTCTCTCTCTTTATCTCTGTCTCTGTCTCTGTCTCTCTCTCTCTTCCTTTTTGTGAAGAGAGAGAATGAACACAAAGTTATGTGAGTAGGAGGGTGGTGAAGATCTTAGGAGGAGAAATTTGAACAAATTTGTACTGTCTGAAAAAAAAATTAAAAAGGAGGGAAAATTAAAAAGACTAGATCCAGCATATATTTGGTGACATGACCTGCAACTTGAGTTCACATCATTTCTACTCTCCATAAAAACAAAAGAATATACCCAAACTCCCAATCACTTATTAGGAACCTCTGCTGTCATAAGGAAAACACGCACACACACGCACACACATACACACACACACACACACACACACACACACACACACACACACTCACACACACACACACAGAGACAGAGAGACAGAGACAGAGACAGGGAGAGACAGAGAGACAGAAAGAGACAGAGATTGCCAAGAGTATATACATTTGTAGAGTAAATGGAAAACAGGATTTATTCATATAATGTCAAGAAGGTTTAGATCACAAAACAACTGTCAAAAGCCCCCACAGAATTAGCCTGGCATTGTGTTTGAAATCTGCACTCAGCACTCTGTAGGTGGAAGCAGAAAGACTGTCAGGCATTCAAAGGAACCACGGGCTGCTAGCAAGTTTCCAATACAGGAAACGCCACAAACAAACAAAACTGCATGGCACATGATATGGCTTGGTAGAGAAGTGCACTTGATGCCAAGCCAGACTACCTAGGTTCAATCCCTGAGTGTCACCTAATATGAAAAAACCAACTCACCAACTCCTACAAGTAATCTTCTGACCTACTTACCTATACTGTGGCATATATATTCACATATATCCACACACACTGAATGAACAAATATATAAGAATATAAGAATAGTTTTAAATTAAAATAAAACATTTAAATAAAAAACAAACCTCATGCCAGGTGTAGTGGTGCACACCTGTAATTCCAGGACTTCGGAGGCTGAAGCAGGAGGATGAGGAGATTGAGAATATCCTTGACCACAAAAATTTATGGACAGAATGATTAATAAGGAACAATCTTCTAATAGAAAAATGAAAAATATAGATTGAAAAACAATATAATAAAACCTTGGGATTTGATTAGATTTCAAAACTGTAAGTGAAGTACATCATTATCTGCTTAAAGAAAAGAATTTATATATACTAGCTAAAAGTCATTATAGAATTGTATTTGTTATGTTGCAGAAATTCATTTGTTTTTAGGGTAGTTATGACAAACAGCTCTGTGGTGAAAACAATATGGGTAACAATAAAGAAAATTGACTTTTGGAGTTATAGTGCAAGCAAAGAAAATGTACTAGTTTAACACAGAGACAGAGTGATGAGAGCACTGAGGATTCGAAAGACATGCCGAAATTCATTGACTGCTGTGGATGTAAAAATAAGAAGAGCCTAGTGTAGTGGCGGTTCCTCCTTTGAACAACTCGGATAATGGAGATATCTCCAGCCAAAACACACAGCAGGAAGAATATTTTTAAAGAACCATCGGACAAGATCGAAAGAATCAGGGTAAGTGCAACTTTGTATAGCCACTTAGGAAGTCAGCATGGCTGTTCCTCTAAAAACTGGGAATCAACCTAGTATAAGACCATCAAGGGTTAGGAATGTAACCTAATTGGAAAATAAACACACAATACACACAGATATATGATCAATTCTCATGCGCCCAAATAAGGATGAAAAATGACTATTTTAACTAATGATGTTATAGCTTCCATGGAAAATTAAGATGTAGATATTAACAAACTAATAAAAATGTCTCTGGTACTAAATTGTTTTAGGGAGACCCAAAGGTCATTTGTTCCAATTATGATTCTAAATTATTTTTAGTTATTTCTAAAATTATATTTAATGTAATGTAAGCAAGATTAACAAGTAAGTTAAAATGACATTTTTTGACTTGTATGGGGGCGGGAGTGGGGTAGGGTGGGGTGGGCGGTGGACCATCAAAAGAAAGTAAAGCCTGGAGTTAAAAGCCAAACCAAGAAGCTTGTTTTGTCTTTTAGTCAAGGAAACACTGCAAATGTGTGAGGACGAGCTGGGTTGGCCAGGCAAGTGAATTTAACACCAGTGGAAGATGCAGATGTGTGGCAGTATGTAGCATGTTTGTGGAAGATACAAATGTGTGGCAGTGAGTAGTATAATGTTTGTGGAAGATAATGTTGGTTTGGGTATGATCATTTGTACAGACCCATTGCTACATTAATTGCCAGCTTTTGGTGAGAAGAGTTACCTTCTCATTCTAATACAGGAAGGGCCTCTTCTCAATTTTTAATTGCTTACTATGAACAGAACAATCTATCCCACTTCTATATGTACTGTTTCTCAAGTGCCCTCAGGTCAAAGTAATCAAGATACAATTGTCATATATTTGGGGGATGAGGTATTCTTAATATTTTTGAGACAAAAATAAACATTCAAGTAAAACAAAGGGTATGAAAGACTAGTGGGTAAAATGAAACAGCCTGAGTGAAAGTATCACTAAGTGAGTTGTTACAAAAGTCTCATAAAGATACAATGCCATGTAACCAGTCTTTCTCTGTCCTGCCATCCAGCTCCCAAATCATGACACAGAGACTTATTATTAATTATGAAAGCTCAGCCAACAGACTAGTCTTGTTTCTAATTCAATCTTATAACTCAAATTAACACATTTCTACTAACCCACATGTTTTCATGTACTCATGGCACTTACCTCTCCTTCTGCATGTCTCGCTCCTTCTCCTGGCAACTCTGCCCTTCTTACCAGCAACCTCTCTGGCCTGTAAATTCCTTGTGTAGTTATTGGCCGTTCAGCTTTTTGTTAAACGAATCTGAGTGGCCTGTCTTCACAGTGTACAAAAAGATCCACAAGAATAACATCATCCAAGTAGTATAGGAGAGAAGTAGTGTGGGATCACAACACTTGCAAAGGGCAGATACTTTATGAAGTGAGCACTAGCTGGCAAAGATCAACAGAAAGATGTGATGAACAATATGTTGGTTAGAAGCTTAGGAGACGCTATTACTGAAGATATTGATAGAAATACATTGGATTGTAAGATGATTTACTGCAACAGTCAATAAAGGTATGAAAAAAGTAGTTTAACACAGAATTAGGAATTAAGGATAGTTAGAAAAGTTCAAGACCAATAAAGAAATGTGAGTGCAGAATGTTTTAATAGGATTTCTAGAAATAAGAATGAATGGATGTCTCATTCATCTATATTTAAATATATTATACTTTTCTTAGCTTTTTATGATGATAGTAGCCATGTAACAGTTTTTAGAGGAAAATATGTTATTGTATATTTATTCTAGGTACAATTTGGATCAATAAATCTAATCTTTACTTAGAAACAGAGTACAATGAAGAATTTATATTTGGATTGAAATAATTTCTAAAAAAAATACCTGAATGTGGAAAGGAAGAACAATCATAAAACCATACTGGATGAAAAATATGTTTCGGTGAATTAAACAAGATGAGGAAAATAATACACAAATTCATATAGACAGCAGGCTGACTAATGTCACCCACTCAAATTTGACCGCAACTTATCATCCTTCCTTCTTTCCACTCCTGACTGCACTAACACCTGCTTCACTCAATCCTGAAATAAAATGCACATCAGATTTTCTTAGAGCATTGTAAACATGTTCAAAGACAGTGCAGGGTGAGGATGTGTTTCTGGTGCAAATTGCTTTTTAATATTCCTAGACGTATAAACCTCCCTTCAGCCGTCCTCCTCACACAACTTCAGATTAACCTAATGATCTGACTATAACAAATTGTCGAACTGCATTTTGCTGCCAAAATGTTTTACAGTTAAGCTGTTGCTTTCCAATTGCCCCTTTTAGTTCAGCCAAATGATGTGCTGCTCAGTTCCATGGCACAGGAAAAAGTGATACACAGGGATTTGGAATGAACGTAATCATGTACACAGCAAGACAAATACCATTCATTTATTTCCCTTGCAGTCTACAGCGCATATTTAGTATTTAGTAGTAGAATTACAGGTTTATTGAGAAAGCAGAATATGGAGAGATTTATTTTATTGTTGCTTACCATTCGAAAATAATATTTGTTAGTATACTGTGATAATTTCCAATAATAAATATTGAATAGTGTTTCCCTATTCAAGAAGTGTTTAATGTCTCCCTAATTTCATTGTTAGATGAACAACTTCTAATTATGTAATAATATTTGTCTTCTGTGTACTTCAAATATAATTTTTAACTAAGATTTAAGTGGCACTTGATTACTACAAGAATACAGTATTGGTCCTCTGAGAAGGAGAAGCGAAGCTCAGGCACATTGCCTTGGTCCCAGTAAAGCACCAATAATGATAGTCGTTTGACTTTTTCTTGCAGTCTTTATTTTAAGAGCTATTCATTTTCAGGATCACTACAGCCATCTAATTATACAAGATTTCATTCAATAGGTAATATTAATTCAATAACATAATATTGAATTTGTAACCTTGTACAGCTTTTACCACATAGGTTTAAATTTTATAGTATTTTAATTATGTTTAAATTAATAGTCAATACATATCTTGATAATATGAATAATTCAGATTTACAAGAGTACTTGCTTTTTAATTTATTAAAAATAAACAAAGATATACTCTTTTCCAAAACCTAGAAAATTGTAAGGACTGATTAGAAGTTCCTGATATAGGTTATTTTCAGTCCAGCCTGTGCTCAGAAATAAAATAACTATTTTTGAGGAGATATACATTGTATTATTTTAATTTTATGTCAATAATTTTTTTTTTTGGTTTTTGGAGACAGGGTTTCTCTGTGTAGCTTTGCGCCTTTCCTGGAACTCACTTGGTAGACCAGGCTGGCCTCGAACTCACAGAGATCCTCCTGGCTCTGCCTCCCGAGTGCTGGGATTAAAGGCGTGCGCCACCACCGCCCGGCTCGTCAATAAATTTTAATTAAAAGTGAGTTTGCCTAATTGTTTAGGTACCATTTTAGGTCCCATTCACTCATCTAATGGGGATAAATTATAAAAATGAATGCAATGAAAAATATGAGATTATATTTAATAATAATGCCGTTTCAAGTGACACGTTTCCCATATGAATTAGTTCAAAAATCATCTGTCATAACCATGTCAACAAAATTCCACTGTCCATACATATCACACTTTTACCCATTTATCTGTTTATTGACATTCATGTATATTCCATTTACCAGAGCTATGAAAATTGTATTCTATATCTCAATCATTCTGTCAATATGCCATTGAGAAGAAATAATCATATGTAAGAAGGAACTATAGGAAAGCACTTACTTATATGACAACCTAACAAATTCACTAATTAAACTAAATCATAAATTAGTTAAAAAAAAATAAAATATACTCAGGAATAGAATTCACCTCAAAGACATAAAAAAAAAGCTTAGAAAAAAATTCAGAATTTCTGTATTTATTCAGTGGTGAATGCCAACAATAAGTTGCCAAATCATCTCAAACACTTTCCTTTAACTTTTACCCAGACTTCCTAAGCACATGAAAATGCTGAAATTTTCAAAATGAAAATACCTGATAATTTGATAAATGATTAATGTTCTATGATCTTATTGAATTACTAAATCCCTTTATATTGTAACACTTTGACTTCCTTCCTTTCTTTTTGTAGTGCTAGAATTTTGCAGAGCCTTGCATCTGTGAGGCAGGCACTCCAGTACTGAGTCATATCCCTAGCCTCAACAATTTGGTCTTCTTCTAAAATGCCATTAGACTTTATCATCATTGACTTCCTCTTGAACTATTCTACTCTATCGTGCTACAAAGTAGTTCTTTCCAGAGCTCTGAAAGGAGTTGTCATCTGCCTTCATAGCTCATCAGTTTCCTCAAATGAATTCTCTATCAGCTAAGGTTATTATCGTTTTGTTTGTTTTGTTTTTTGGTCCTTTCTAGTAGGTAATTTTGAAATCTGCATTATATCCTGACTAAAAGAATAAGGAATTATGCTTGTTATTTTAAGAAAAATAAGATTGCAATGAAGATCTAGGACAATATCATGTTTATAGACTGTGAAACATGATATCTTTCAGTTGAAAGTTCTCATATGTCATCATGTTCATTAAAGACTGAGACTGGCCTGTGGGATGGAGTTACTTTAAAGAACATAAGATATTTACTTTAATTTTCTAAGTACTTTAATAATCATTAATTTCATAGCATGTTATACATAAAATGATCTCAAGTATAGAAAGAAAGAGAGGTAATAAAATGAGGCTAGAGGACGATTCAGAGAAAAAGATGCTAAATGGTCTTGTATAATCATGATGTGATACTCTGTTTTCAAAGAGTAACTTTGGCATCAGTTAAACAAAATTGAAGAGTCAACACTGAAGGCAAGAGGTTTTTCTGAGATGCTACAGTGATATTAAAATGTGAGATCATACAGGTGTGTTCAGGGCCATGTCACATAGAATAACAACATTAAAATAATATTGATAATATGAAGTTAGAAGAGAATATTTATAATAAATTTTATATGAATAATAAAGAAAGAAAAAGTCAAATTGGCAAATATATTGGCAGACTATATGCCTGGCTTGGGTTTGTTTTAGTGTTTTGTGTTACAGATACAATCTAAGACCATATGTTTCTAGGCAACTACTCTATCACCTAGCTATATACCCGGCCAGTATATGATGTTCTGTATCACTAAAGAGTTACGTGGAATGATTTGGTGGTATTTTGTTCCCCAAAATATTGTGTACCCTAATAAATTTATCTGGGTCCAGAGAACAGAAAAGGCACTAGATACTTAGGATAGGCACTGGTAGCACACACCCTTAATCCTAGCATTCTAGAGGCAGAAATCCATGTGTTCAAGGATACAGCCAAGCATGGTGACTCATGCCTTTAATCTCAGAAAGCAAGCCTTTAATCCCAGGGAGTGATGGTAGAAAGCAGAAAGGTATATAAGGCATGAGGACCAGAAACTAGAAGCATTTGGCTGGTTAAGCATTTGGCTGGTTAAGCTTTTAGGATTTGAGCAGCACAGTTCAGCTGAGAGCCATTTGGATATGAGGACACAAAGGCTTCCAGTCTGAGGAAACAGAATCGGCTGAGAAGTTGGCCAGGTGATGTTAGCTGTGGCTTGTTCTGTCTCTCTGATCTTCCAGTGTTCACCCCAATAACTGGCCTCAGGTTTGACTTTATTAATAAGAACTTCTAAGATTCCTGCTACAGAATGATGCAGTACCTGAGCTGTATGCATTGAGATTAAAGCTTATGTTTATATTTTAATAAGTGAGTCCTAATTTTATGTATTAGAGTTCCATGGTAGAGATGTTAGTACCATGTTACTATCAGATGTTACTCTCAGAAATTTCACATGTGATAAAATGACACATTGTGAAATTTTGAATACGCAATTTATACTTTTCTTCAAAGAAACAATATAAATAGAGGCCTTCGGATTTCTTGTCCTGAGATTTCAATCTTGTGAATATGTATTTATGTGTTTTATAATAGGTACCATTCAGTTTGGCACACGGGCAATAGTATAGTAAAATCTCTACTATGTATCCACTTGTTTTAAGTAATTGAAAATACACCATGTATTTGAGACTATTTGGCAATGATTAAATAACATGAAAAAAAGTTGAGAAAGGAGCAACAGCACTTCCACCCAAACCCTCTATTTATAGATTTCTATAATGCAAAGTCATTTTAATACTACAAAAAATCATCCTGCTTTTTCATAGATGACTGTATGATTCAAAATGAATAATATTGAATTTTCCTTACTAAAAATTTGTGAACATGGTACTTCCTAATTCTAGAAAATATTCTACCAGATCCCATGAGTACTATTAAATCAGATTTACAACTCCTTGGGGTAATGTAGAGAATTGTTCTTTAATACCAACTAACTTATTAAACAAAGTATAATATAAAATTAAACATTTTACTGAATCATATTTTAGTTTTACATGTAAATGAGATGATAAAATAATTTGTGATTATCCTTTAGAGAAGAAAATTATCTTGAATTTATTTTTTTTAAGTAATGCCATTTCTGATACTACCATGAGAACATCGGAGCCTTTTACTGTCGCACAGAAAGATTTCAGTGAGTTTGAACACGTGGCTCTTGTTAAAATCCAGAACTCATTTCTGAGCATTCTGTTTCTCCATACAAAAGTGATTACACAATGAAAATAAATATGAGAAGTCCAAGGGGCTTCTTATACACACTTATTCATGCTTCTTATGCTAGAGATGGGATTCCTTGGCCCCTCTCTAAGTGTTTTTATTTTTTTTCTGATATCCTTGCAGGGCAGTGAATAATGTGTTAGAATAGGTGGTACATAAGAACTGAACCCCAAAGAGGAGAGTTATTATTAAAATTCAATTGTTAAAATTGTGTATTATGCTTATTTGATTGAAAGGGAAAAAGAATAATTAAACTTTGGCTCACATCAATGGTTAAGAATTTGTTTTTATGTTTCCCCTTAATTCTCTAACATTCTAGACATTTCATCAGAAATAAAAAAATGTACATATTTTCTGTAAAACTAAGAGAAAATCTTTCATCTAATTTTCCATTAAGAACAGCATGATGAGTTGTTTTTAAGAACAAAGACAGAGTCAAAATGAAAATTTCATAAACATAGAAACGTTATCTTATAAAGAAAAAAGATGGCAAAATTACTTTCTTATTTCACCAGCACTGCTAGTTTGAAGATTAAAAAATATCAACCTATCGAGGAAGGAAAAAAGTCTTTGTGAAGCACAGAGAACGGAAAATGCTAAAATGCCCTCATTTATGACTGTGAGGGTAAGGTGTCTCCTACTGTTATTAAATGTTTAATGTAGCTGTTGGCAGGTGTGTATAATGAGCTATGTTTCATGTCTGGGAGGCTGCTAATGGAACTAGCTCTTATTCACCTACTGCACAACGTGGAAATCATCCCCACACTTCTAAAAATTCATTATCATTCTGCTCCCTTTAAGTAAAGATTGTCTTTGGCATACAGTGGTTTGAAATTTTGTTCAATTTTATTTGCTTTGAATAAAATGGACATTTTTGCTTGTTAAGGAAACATAAAACTCAGACTCTGGAAGATTTCACTGTATAAAAAAGTATTTGATTATCAAAGGTCAAGTGTGGTGGAAGGTACTGGTTGTGTAAAAACATTCTGCAGGACTTACTTAAGACTAAGAATCTCTTCTAATGGTATTACCTGCTGTTTTGTAATGTACTGAATTAATTTTCTTTTGGTTGTTCAAGTTAACCAATTGATTTAATTACCTCAAAAGGTGGTATAATAATACACGTTGGACTTGACAGAAATTAATAAAATATTAGAAAATGAAATATAATTTCTATATTATATTACAATTATATATTTTATGTAACATATATTCTATATAATTTGTAGAAATTATATTGAATATATAATTTATCTATATAATTATATTTCTAATGAATAGAAAAATACTAATATACAGTATTAACAATATTTCAAAATGTTGGAACTATGGGATTTAAATTAAATATTCTACATCTCTTATATGTGAATTTATAAACTATGTGAACTATATTGTGAAAAATTCAGAGCAATCATTCTAAAAGACTTTTATTCCTGATATTCAATAAAACATGTAGTCTTATAAAGTAAGTCAAATGAATTGGATGCAAATGATAAACCATTTGAATAGAGAGACACACCTAAAAGCTAGCTCTAAAGAATTGAAAGTAGATATTGAGAATGTGTTTGAAAAAGTCTCTGCATGTAAAAGAAAGTTATTTTTCTGTATAAGATGTATAGTCCCTGAAAGGGGAGTTTTGAATAATATGCAGACAAATTTCCCTTCTTCCTCAAACATATGTATATCAATGGTATTATAATACAGATGCTACAGATTTCTACTTCCCTTTTTGTCCTGTAACACATAAAGAAAAGCATGTTTTCAAAGCAAGAGCATATTGTGTGGACATTTGAAATGGGGATATTTAATTTAATATTCATTATCATCATTTACAAAGATTTCTTTTATGTTAAAGTAACTTATATCCATCCATGGCAATTTCTTAGGTCCTGTGTTTAAAATATTTGGTGTAAGAAAGAGAACTGAATATGATATAGATATAGTAGTTGATAATTATATATATATATATATATACATATATATAATCTTTATTTTAATAACTCTGATAAAACACACAAGAGAGTTGAATTTTGTTTTCTAATAACTATCTATAAATGGTCTTGATCCAACTCACTTTGTATCATTTCTTAAGAAAATTGTTTATAGAAATAGGACTCTAAGTGTGAAAATTAACCAAATATGAAAATAGTTCTTTGTTAGTATCACAGTAGCATGGTTTCTACATAAAGTCCTTATTTATGCATTCTTCAACAGATACTCAAAATTACTCAAGGTCACATTGCTTATTCTACCCGAATTTTTTATCTACATCTCATATTTATTCCTATATATGTATGTGTATGATGTGTATATGGGGGGAAACATGCTGTGGTGTACTTGAGAAGTTGAGAAGACAGTGCTGTGGAGTTTGTTGTCTCCTTCAACATTTATCTGTACTTTAATGATTGAGGTCATCATATCTGCTTTGCTCATGAAGTTCCTTTACTCAGTGAGTCATCTCACCAACCCCACAGATATATTTAAATGAGTACTCAACTATCATCAAAGCCCATCTTCTAATAGAAACTTGAGATCAACTTGCAGACAGGTAATCATTATAGAAAAAAGGGTTTGTAGGTTTTTGGGGTGTTTACCTTTCTCCTCTTGTAGTATGCTAAATAACATGAACAAAAGTTAGTTGAAGGGAAGGCTCGGAAATAAAAAGATTAATTTTTCTCTTTTTTGATGAGATGTATAGGTGTTGTCTTCATCAATAGGGTCTTAACACCCATTTGTAGTATGCAACTAATAGCCTTGGCAATAGCCTGGGTTATTTGGGTTATCCCATGAGGCTAACAACTCGATTAAATGTAACTCATTCCCAGAAACACAGGTTTCATTTGGTAATGAGAGATATCCAGTTGGAGCTTCACCTCCCCCATTATTTGATGATTCCATTTAGATCACATTTAGAAAGCTTATTCATTATTAGGGTTCCATAAGACCCCTCAAATGTCCCTGAGTTTTAGATGTCCTTTCGCTGATTCACTCACATCTTCCCCTCTTTCCACATCTATCCATTTGACCCTCCTGGCCCAGCCCCTCACTTCCACACATAATTATATATTCTATTTCCCCTTCATAGGAAAGTCCAACTCTCTTTCCTGGCACCTTACTGTATACTTAACTACTGTGGTTATATTGACTGTAGCTTACTTATTGGGTAATTAACAGGTAAGAGCCACATATAAGTGAATACATGATAGATTTGCTATTTTGAGGGGGAAGGAGTTTGGATTATCACACCCGGGATGATTTTTTTCTAGTTTCATTTACCTGTGAATTTTATTATTTCATTTTATTTAACAGCTGGGTATTATTCCATTGTGCAGAGGCACAAAGCTTATATTGACTTACCAGCCAATATAATAATTGACTTACCAGTCAATATTTGACTGAATTTAAAGCCCACTCCATGAGATGGAGGACACCCCCAACACAGCTCCAGTGGCCAAGAATTAGAAACTACATGGGCCACGGATTTAGGGGAAAATCAAATACTACTGTTCTGCTAAAGAACATAGTAATAGAATGACTCCTATACTGCTCTTCTCATATATCTCTGTCTGGCTCTGTCCTCATTAGAAAAGTTTCTTCTTCAGTAAATGAGAACAAATACAGAGACCCACAACTGGACAATGTGTAGAGAGTGGGAGACATTGGAACATTCAGTCCTAAATGGGACATCTCTATCAAACCTTTCCCTCAAGGGTTAGGGAACTCTGGGAAAGAGAGCAAGAATAAAGGTTATAAGAGCCAGACAGAATGGAGGACACCAAGAATAAAAGGTCTTCTAAACACAGCAGGACTGATGCATGTAAGAACTCACAGACTATGGCAGCATGCATGGGTCTGTGCCTGATAAGGTCCCAGCACTTAGAAAAGTGGACCCATGCTCATATTGCTAACCTAGAAGCTATCTTCAATAGATAACTGCTTACAAATGAAAGTTAGTTGTTTTCCAACATAGTCTCACTGGGGATACAAACCATTTTTCAGGGCAGGCCCCATTCCCAGGAGTAGATGGCCAATACAAAACAAACACAGTGGTATTTGGGGAGGGTTTTTTGTCTCATAATGGTTTGCCAGGGCTTTTGGCTTTCTTTATTTAGTTTTGAATTTTTCCCTACAGATGCTTTATATATAATAAATATTATAATATAATATAATAATATAATAAATAATAATATAATATAATATAATATAATATAATATAATATAATATAATATAAATGTTTATTGTGTGGTGTTTTAATGGATTTCTTTTTGTGCAAATGTATGTGTCTCTTTAAATCTATGGTTTATTGGGCTTTTTGTTTGGCCCATTTCCTTCCATTTCATTATTTTTTCCTGGTTTGCTTTTTTTCATTTTACCTAACAGTATTAGTAGCAGGAGGAGGAGGAGTACTAATATTAGTATCTAGATGCCTGTTTGTATCCTAATAAGAGAGAGAGAAAGGATTTCAGTGGATAGAATAGTGTAAGATTTCTGGAAAAATTTGTGGAGGGTAAAAATAATTAAAATATATTTAATAATCTTTTTTAGTTAAAATTGTTTAAAATGCAAATAAATAAATTTTAAAAATTCAGATCAAAATTAAAATTACTGTAATATAAGATCTAAGTTGAAAAGAAATACCAAGAAGGCTATTTAGATCTAAATAGAAGAGATACCAAGTCATTCATAATAAAGTTAGCTTTCTTTTCATTTTAAATAATGCATACTAAATTTATTTGAAAATGAAGAGGTTTATTATAAGTCAGCAATACCTTTTACATAACCTAAGCTTGGAAAAATCAAGCCTCAGTAAAAAATCAGATTGACATTCTGAATTATTCAGTTTCGTTGGAATCACAAAATACCATATCCTCTTTGCCTGCTACTCCACAAGCTGAAAATATTAATTTACAAGATCAGCGTTGTCTTTTCCTTCATTCTTATTCTCTAAGAATAATTTTTATAGAAGTACTCATTAAAAAAATATTTTTAGAGCATTTAATTCAAACATCTCCATGATCCTCTATCTATGATGTTCCAACATTTGTTTATTCAAGAAACATTTACCCAGAATCAACAATATGCTTTGCACATCATATACTTAGAAAAAAATATATGACAGCTTGCAGTCACAAAGATAAAGTCAAACAGAAAGAGAGACAAGCAGCTAAATTCCACATGATTGGTTACACCACATATAGGAGTCTATTTCCAGCCTTCCTCCATAAACGATATAAGGTGTCACAGTGAAGATCCCATTGATCTGCTTGGAAGACAAGATGTCTTGTTCAGTTCCCCAATAGGAAAGGATAGCTGAAGTAGGAGGGAAAATGGAAAGCAACAGGGATTGAGAGCAGTGTAGCACATGAGGAGAAAGTAACTTTCCATAAGGCAAAGTTAAAATGTAGCAGGAAAACTGACTACATAAAAAACTAGATCACAGATGCACTGGACAAAATAGTAATCGTTCATTTTAGTCAATATTCTTTGATTTTCCAAGTAGTACTTAATTATCTGATGTACCACTTTTTTTTCCTTTGGGATAAATCAGATTTTTAGTTAAAAACTCTATATACCCAAATTCAATTATATGACTCAATTTTAGCTTATCTTTAGTCTTTTCTAAATCACCTTGATTTCTTCAGAGAGTACACGGCAACAGACAAAAAGCATTTTCTCTTCATTTTCAAATAAATTTAGTATGCATTATTTAAAATGAAAAGAAAGCTGTTTTCAAGTGATTCATCCATCATTGTTGGAGAGATGTTGGCTGTTCAATGAACTGCTAGTACACTGCCATATTCAGAAAATGTCTAATATCCTAGAATATAACGAAATAATGCTTTGTAGAATAAGATATTTGTTACAAAGGTAGAAATAATTCTCTCTAAAAAAAGCGCTAAACTTATTTTAATCTAAAAATGTTTTTCTACAAATAATGTCAAAAGTAAAATATCAGGATTAGAATAAAAATCAGAAGTAAGAGTAAGGTACAGACTGTCAATGAGAACCAACAGGAAGAATATTTTGAAGACTAGAAAATGAGAACTATGGAGAATCACATCATCAAATTACCTGCAAACCGTAGGTTACCTACGATAATAATTAAAAAGTCTCACAAAAATCTGAGAATGTTGATACATTACATAGCAGTAAATTTCAGAAAAGAAAAAAAAAGATCTAGAAAATTGAAAAACTAAAATTAAGTTTGTGAATTATTTCTTTCTCAGTTCTTTTCTTCTTTTTGGTAAATTGCAATATCTTATGTTTCAGTATAGATATGAGGAATTGCATCAAGTGGGTCAAATGTACTTTCAAAACCCAATTTTACATATTTTCATAAACTATAATTAGTACTGTTTATCACAATTTTTTATTATTTAATTTATTTTTAAAAACTCAGTGAATAGTTTTTTTTGTCTACTGGGTGTTAGATGGAAAACATAAATGCTTATTTCAGTATTTTTGTATAAATTATTTTTCATATTTACAAATTTCACTGTGTATTATTTAGTAACATTAAATCATTTTTGTAAATTTAGAAAATGCTACATTGTCAGACCATAACTAGTACAGTTAATCAATTACTCTTGGGATTAGATTTCAACCATTGACACAGGATATGTGGACAATTTGACAATTTCACTTTTTATTACTCTTTATTTTATCCTTAAAATGATTTTTAAAATGGTAACATGAGAAAACTATATTTAGAGTAATTATGAGTATTTTCAACCCAGAAATATACATGTTAAGGTCATTCTCCCCTCTACAATTTTACTGCTCAATCCTGGAAGCAGCAAAAGTAGTCCAACACCTGAATTTCCATCTCAAATTAATTTCTCAACTTAGTGCCTTTTTAAGAAAACACGCTAGTAAGCTTCTTATATTTATTGGTCTTTTTGCTTGGAATCCCTTCAGCATGGGATGAACTCAGTTTTATCAGGCTAGAGAAAGAAGATCTCCAATTCTTCTTTCTCCTCTCTCCTTGTAGATAATGCTCAAAAACCTGTTCTTCTACCAGAAGTCATTCCCCTCTAAGCTTCTTTTGAACCTCCTTTCTCTCCCCTCATCTCTCACGTGATCACCACAGCTGAACAGTAGAACTACTCCTTCCCATCTCTTCTGTTTCATAAATGCCTATTTGCCATTTCTCATGCTGCTAAGATGATCCTCTTCTGTGAATTTATTTGCATTTCCACTCTCTGACATATTCTATAACATATTAAGCTCTGAATTTGCTTTTGTATTTCATAGATATCTCTGCATAAATCTGGAGGAAATGTTGCATGATACATTAGTTCATAGGTAGATTTTTGCTATTCAAGTTGTGGAGTTCTCTAACATTTCCATAGGAATGATAATCATTTCTTTCCAGTCCAAGAAAGAATAGAGGAAAAAAGGAAGTACAAGGACCATCAGGTCCTGCTATGTATATTGCATACTTATTTCCACTGTAATGTATACATTGTGGTAACTCTCAGAAGTATTTCCTTGTCTACTAACAGGTGATACAACCAAGAATTAGAGTTGTGTCAAAGTGTTGTCAAGAGAAGTAAGTGAAAAAGAAGAGGAACTGTGATCACATCATTATACTTGGAGTAGTGTAATGATCATGCTTTTTGAAAGAGAAGAAAGTAAACTGAGCAGATAGAAGTAGGGAGATGTCTCTACCGCATTCCCTTGCTTTGGCAGTAAATTACAGTAGGAGTCAATCCGAATGTTTGCTGCTTCTGTCTCTCTGCCCTCTACTCCCCTCTGAATATCATTGTTGCTTACCTGAATATTCCTTTTATCCTATTATATAATCCTAGAAGTTTTAGCTTTCTTCTAAACCTGATGTGCTGAGCAACCTCTCAGGAGAACTGAAGAGATATTTCCCATGACTAAATCTTCTCTATATACAAACAGTCCATACATTGATAATAAAAATGGAGAGCCATCACCAAATATAATTTGGTGAGTAAAATTTGGAAGCCTTTTTAGGTACATCAAGGATTTATATTAATCCAATATATATCATGCCTGAAGCATTTCTCTCAAAATTAGCATTTCCATGGTCTTTTTTTTATATAGATGTTCAATTTCAGCTAATTATAAGATGATTGTTTATCTCATGTAAATACACACCTGGGACATACAATGCAAATTTGGATTCATTGTTTCAACAAAATGTTCTCTACATATCCCACATCATTCTACATTTTCAAGAAAGTGCAGATAGTCATTTTTGGACTATCTGCTTTTTATATTTTTTAAGATTTATTCTTATTTTATATGTATAGAAGTTTTACGGCATGTCTATGAATCACATTCATGCAGGACTTATTGAGACCAGAAGAGGGTGGTAGATTCTCGAGAGCTGGTGTTTCTGACAATTAAGTGCTGCCCTGCAGGGTTCTGAGAACTGAGTCAAGGTCATCTGGAAGAGTAAGCATTAATCTTAACTACTGGATCATCTCTCTAGCTCCCAAAGATAATATGTTTAAAAACTAACTATAAAATATATACTTTTGTTGCATACTAGATTCAGTTCTATAAGCTAGGTTTTTCCAAAGCACATACTTTTCATTATTCTAGAATTTGACAAAGCATACCATTTGTGAAATATATTCTCATTTTGTAAAATGGTAGAGAGGAGGAAGACTTTATATATTTTCAAAAGGTTATCTTTTTTTTTAAGTGAGATCTTGTTGGTCTGCTAGTGCTACCATATCAAAATAGGTGACTTTTAGAAACTTGTCTTCTTTATATAAACCTGCAATTTATTTCCTAAGAATTTCTGAGGTAACAAGTACGAGGCAGATATGCTGGAAAACTAAGTTGTTGGTCCTTCTTCTTGTTGTGCATTAAGACACCATGTTTAAATAATGTCATGTTGCCTTTTCTCTGTGGGATACATAAGTATATTTGTGAGATGGAGAAAGAGACAGAAATAGAGGGAGACAGAGACAGAGAGGACAGAGACACAGATAAACAAAGAGAGATAGAAAAAGATAGGGGGATTGATTTTGGGTATTTTATTTTGTAAGGCCATTATTCCTCTTTATTTGTAGCCTCATAATTATGATCCATTAATTACCTCACTAAAATTTTATCATTAAATATGGCTAGGGATTTAAGGTGAATTTGTTCAGGCCATACTTTGGAAAGTTAAAATTGCTTTATATGACTTACTAAGTTACAAACTATTTATTTTACAGTATTTTAAAGATTAAGTTTGTAATTTAAGATTAAGTTTGTAAACTAGTGTTTCATTCATCAAGATATATTAATAACTGGAATAAATGTTAAAGTGTTTTTTTTTAGCCTTGACAATTTAATTCCTTATAGAGGTATACTCAGTTTAAATTATGTAAAAAAAACAAAGACTAACTTCCTCATTGATAACTACCACCTCTACTTCTGTAAATAATGTTATTTTTACTTATTATGTTTCAAACATATACTATTGTTTAAATTTCAGGTTTTATTAATTCACCCTTCTCCAGATAAGTCTGTGGTAATCTGGAGCAATTTTTTTTTAAATAATACTCATAATACATTAATTATGTGTGAATCAATACGGCATCTCAGTAGGTAGAGTGCTTTAGTTTAAGTCTAATAAAATGAGTTCAGTAAGCAGATCCTCAAGTGTGGCCAGAAATCACTCACACCTGAGAGTTGTGCTCTGATCACCAGATATATGTTGTGCCATGCATGGGCATTTGCGCCCACACCATTTTTTTTAAGTATGTGCTATTCTTGATATCCTGCATGACTTAAAATTTATATTATACATAATTTAGACTTTCACACAAATTAATGAAAATTTAATAATTTACATGTTTGGACCACAAACTGATTATCCTTCCTAGGTTATGGAAATTGTATTTGAAGAATATGACCTTCATCACATTACATTATCATATGTACTGTAACAAGATGGGTACATCCTTAGCAGATGTTTCTATCTCATGAGCTTAATTTAACAAGCCCTACTTTAAGCTTTTAAAAGCTTCTAAACACATAAGGAATGATCATTAAAACATTAACAGTCCAAAGAGGGGAGAGATGTCTCATTGGATAACTTTGATAATTTGTTTGCAATTCTCTAGTGGAAAAGGTAAGAAAAGTCAAATAGAGCCTGGACACATGCAAACATAAATTCTCTAAATAGCAAAGTGCTTAAGTTGTTTTCCAAGAAATGTTTCCAAAATCCAGTCAAAAACAGTTTGAGAAAAGTCAGAGAAAGAATGGGCATAAGAGCAAGAATCCAGTGAATCCAGTGAATGCTTTTCTGATTAAATAAGAACTAAACACCCCCAAAGGCCCTGAGACATAATATGATATCAATTATCAAAATAACTCCTAAGTCTCTTTCTTCCTTCCCCTCCCCTGTCTTCAAAAGATAGGTTACAATATTTCCTCTATTTGTGTCAGGCAACAAGTCCTGGCTTATTATCAGAGTGTGTAGAATACCTCTTTGTATGTCCTAACTCTGAATAAATAACTGGCATATGAAAGAATACAAGACCTTCAAATATAGAAGAAAGGTGCAAATCTATGAGAAATACTAATGCTGCAAAAGGCTACCTGGACCTAAATCTGACTTGGGTATGATTAAATGCACTGAACTCTTTGTGAGTGATGAAAGCCATGAGCTAGCAGAAGTCAAGGATACCTTCAAGTACTCTATTTGAAAATCCATAGACATAATACGACAAGGGGGGAATTAAAGAAGCAGCAACAGCAGAGAACAGTGGCTGAGAATTACAACCAGAGGATTTATGGAGCAGACTATAATGGGAGGTCATTCCTATTTGCAGACCTTTCAGCTTGTCAATTCATGTGGGTGAGGTCCCTGAGTTTTAAAATATGTCAATATGTTACTATGTAGCAAATAACTAGTACCATTGCATTTGTTTTCATTCCAGAATTCAACAAATATGTAGTGATAAATTTGCTATGGTACTTGTGTTCCTCCTTAAGAAAACATTTTTGCTAATTTCTATAATATTTTGTCGAGACACTTTAAACATGATTATGTTTGATCCAAATATACTGAAAGCTCACATGTTAGAGCATATACTTATTCCAAAGTCCCAGTATTTCTACATGACAGTGCATAAATCTTTTGTTTGAGGTCTGTTAATTAATCCCAAGGCCTCAGGCATGGTCATCAAGCACTACACACAGAGCTACGGCTGAAACCTCTTTTCATTTTTCTAGGCAGTGTCTCACTATTTGGCCTTTGCTGACCTTAAACATGCAAACATCCCACCATGCCTCCCAAACATTGGGAACACAGGCAAGTGTCACTAAGTTTGGAAGGATATAAGTATGTTCCAACAGTTTGTTCTTCAGCACTTCCAAAATATTACTTAACATGTGATCACAACAGTACTGTTGTTGCAAAGTCTGATAACAGAATCTATCTTTATCTCATTGAGTTCGATGTACTTAGATTTTACTCTAATATTATTAGAGTTATTGTCTTTGTCAGTCATGTTACAGAGTCTATGTTCCGTTCCTGTTAGTAGTTTACAGATTCCTTTACCTTCTGGACACCCATCACTACTATTTATTCAAGCACCATTTTTTTCCTCTTCAAAACTTTTACCCAACTTAGTACCCAAAGCTTTTCTTTTCTTAAAGATAGTTCACTCTTCACTGGCACTGTTGCTGACATCCTTTATACTGATCATCTTTCTTTACTATGGCCATAATATTAGATAAAACAAGAGAAAAATAAGATCTAATTTAGCTTGAGGTTTCACAAGATCTTAGTTGGCTGAGGAAGAAGTTCTATACAGCAGAAGTGGCTGAGTTTCAGCACAGCATGGCCAACTGAGAAGCAGATAACAAATCTCAAAACAGTGCAGGTGTAACCTAAAGGTGAGTCCCTTTCCATCCACTTCCACTAGCTGTGTCCTTCCTACTGAAGGCCCCACAACCTCCCTAAATAGCACGGCTATATGGGAACAAGAACTGGAAGATGAGAATGTGGAAGAAACCAAGTGAGTTATAAATTTCCTTAACAAAAGAAGATCCAAAGGAGAAAAGTATAACAACTCTGTTTAATCAAAATATTACATTAAAAAGAAGACTTTAGAAGCAAAAACAAAAGACCCAGAGGAAAGCTTGTTTCTACACTTAGATCCCATGGAACATGGGCTGACAAAACAAAATGAAATTTACCAAAAGGAAATAGTGTAATAATAAAAGATTAAGTGAAGAAATTCAGATTTCTTTTCTAGTCTAAGGCAGGGCTGCTCTGTTTTAAGGATAGCATGATCTGCCGTGAGAACAGTTAGTTCAGTGCTGTGATCTAAATCTGGATTGTTCTCAGAAAGATCAATTAAAAGACAGTAAGAGGAATTTAGGTGTGGGTGATGTGCCATATTCTGTTTTTGCTTCTTGGACCTATGCTTGATCAAATTTTCCTACTATGTACTCTTGGCATTAAGTTCTAAATTCCACAGATCCAAGACCACAGGCCCGTTGTCCATGGCTGAAACCTCCCAAACTCTGACAACATAAACCTTTCTGCTTTTTAATTTTACTTTGTGTGTGTGTCTTGTAGAATAGTAATTTTTTTTGTTTTGTTTTTCAAGACAGGGTTTCTCTGTGTAGCTTTGCGCCTTTCCTGGGACTCACTTGGTAGTCCAGGCTGGCCTCGAACTCACAGAGATCCGCCTGGCTCTGCCTCCCGAGTGCTGGGATTAAAGGCGTGCGCCACAACCGCCCGGCTGTAGAATAGTATATTAATATGTGTTATATTTGTTTATGTAGTAGGATGTTAGTTTGATGATGCAAAGATATGTTGTACTCCTTAGGTTGCATTTGTTTAACTCTATAAAGCTGTGCTATTTTGCCTGTTTAAAACACATGATGGTCTAATAAAGAGTTGAAAGGCCAATAACAACTAGGAGAAAGGATAGGTGGGGCTGGCAGGCAGAGAGAATAAATAGAAAAAAAAAAGATCAGGAAGCAAAAAAGATCAAAGAGGAAGAGAAGGAGGAGGATACAAGAGACCAGCCACCCAGCCACACAACCAGACACAGTGTAAGAGTGAAAATAAGATATACAGAAGTAAGAAAAGGAAAAACTCCAGAGGCAAAACGTAGATGGAATAATTTAAGAAAAGCAGGGAAGAAACTAGCCAAACTAAGGCCAGGCATTCATAAATATAAGACTCCGTGTATTTATTTGGGAACTGGGTGGTGGGCCCTCAAAAGAGTAAAGAGTAAAACAACAACAACAACAACTACACACACACACATACACACACACGTATATGTATATGTATATGTATATGTGTATATATTTTTTTCACTTACCAAAACTGACAGTTTTAGTGATATTTCTTAGAGAATTCTAGCTTTCATAAAATTATGATAGTATAGAATAAAATGATAGTATAAAATTAATAAGTATAGAAAAGAATATCTTTAACAAGATTCTGTTTTTGAATTTTCCTTTCCTATAAGAAACATCACATTGGACATGAAAGAGATTGAACTCCCAACTCATGATCTTTGAGCCTAAACAGGACATTTTTCTGAGATTGTCTTATCTGCTGGGGCAGAGGACCACAGTAAAGTACATGACATATTTCTTAGTCTTTGCTCTATCCTTCCAATGAGTTATAACACTGGCAAGATTAAGGGGGGGGGGGACCAGAATGTTTCTCTCCACATTTTTGCCCAATGTAGTAAATCAACTCACTTCCTAATATACATTGGAAATATACACTAATTAAAGTCATAACCTTGATAATTCTCCAGACCTGAAAAATGGTATAATTCTTGACAAAGAAACAGATGTGTCGGGGAGACCGCCTGTTTGCCCCAACCAAAAACCTGGCGTCATTGGCACCGCAGAGTGAACACCACCCCAAAGCGATATGCCATCTATTCTGCCCTGGCTGCCTCAGCCTTACCAGCATTGGTGATGTCTAAAGGTCATCGTATTGATGTTCCTGAACTCCCTTTGGTAGTTGAAGAAAAGGTTGAAGGTTACAAGAAGACCGAGGAGGATGTTCAACTGCTTCAGAAACTTAAAGCTTGGAATGACATCAAAAAGGTATATGCCTCTCAGAGAATGAGAGCTGGCAAGGGCAAAATGAGAAACCTACCACAGATCCAGCGCAGGGGACCCTGCATCACCTATGATGAAGATAATGGTATCAAGGTCTCCAGAAACATCCCTGGTATTACCCTGCTTAATGTAAGAAAGCTGAACATTTTGAAACTTGCTCCTGGTGGGCATGTGGGGCGTTTCTGCATTTGGTCTGAAAGTGCTTTCCGGAAGTTGGATGAATTGTATGGCACTGCTTCCCTCAAGAGTAACTATAACCTTCCCATGCACAAGATGATGAACACAGACATTAGCAGAATCTTGAAAAGCTCAGAGACCCAACGAGCCCTCCAATCACCACATAAGAAGATTCATTGTAGAATCTTTTTTTTTTTTTTTTTTTTTTGAAACAGGGTTTCTCTGTGTAACTTTGTGCCGCCTTTACTGGAACTCACTTGATAGCCCAGGCTGGCCTCGGACTCACAGAGATGCACCTGGCTCTGCCTCCCAAGTGCTGGGATTAAAGGCATGCACCACCACCACCAGGCTCATCGTAGAATCTTGAAGAAGAATCCACTGAAGAACCTGAGAATCATGTTGAAGCTGAACCCTTACACAAAGACGATGCGCAGGAATACCATTCTGTGCCAGGCCAGAAATCACAAACTCCGGGTGAAGAAGCTGGAAGCAGCAGCAGCAGCACTGCCAACCAAAACTGGAAAGGGGACTGCAGACAAGAAACCTGCAGAAAGTAAGAAGGAAAAGAAGCCTGTGGGTGTCAAGAAGCTGAAGAAGCCTGCAGGAAAAAAAAGGCTCCAGCAACCAAGAAACCAGCAGCTGAGAAGAAGCCGGTAGAAAAGAAACCTACCACAGAAGAGAAAAAGTCTGCTGTTTAAACAATTAAAATCTGTTTCATTCCATAGAGTAGAGACAGCCTATTTGAATAAAAACCTATTCAGAGATGCAAAACATAAATAAATATAATTCCCCGATTGCACAATGGGTTCTTCATTATTACGGACAATCGTAGAGTCAGGCCTTACATCTAGATGATATTGTAATTGAATTTGGTAGACCATGGTGGTACAATACCTCATGTTGTTATTTGGTATGAGTCTCTCAGAGTTTCCCCACAGCTTACTGGTTGTGGGTACAAGGGGAGAATGAATGGATTTCTTGAAGCTGATGCAGCTAATTGTATTTTCAGATATCCTTTTCTTACCTGATATCCAGCATTCATAGTCCTGTGCTAACTTTGATGAAACTAATGAAAAACAAAATGAATGCTTTGGAATTAGTATACCTAAAGTTGTTTCCTTGGTGAATTATCACTGGTATAGCACAATGAATCTTGTTTTTGTTGTTGTTGTTGTTGTTTCCTTTTTATTTGTGGCTTTTAGCCAACTTGTGGTATCTTGCCAACCTTCTGGTGATTTTTCTTAACCAAAATTATGTTTCCTGTTGAGCAATTTGTTGGACAAGGAAGGTTTGTCGTTTGTTTATGTTTCTGGCTCCAATTTGCAGAAACATTAAGAGGCACAGATAAACAGGTGTATGTGAAGATCTCTTGTGGCTTGTATGTGAATGGAAAATGCTAATTCTGTTTTGGAACTCCCTGTGAAAATTTTATTATGAATTAAATAAAGATGATTTGATTTTTTTTTGAACTGCACGGGATATATTTAAAAAACTGCATTCTGATTAGATACAATCATTTTTCTTGGAGTAACAATCTAGAATGACTCTATATTTTTATCTTTCTGTGGTGATTTTTTTTTCTGGTTAGCTGAATTTTCATCTCTCTCTCTCTCTCTCTCTCTCTCTCTCTCTCTCTCTCTCCCCCTGTGTGTGTGTGTGTGTGTGTGTGTGTGTGTGTGTGTGTGTGTGTGTTCTGGTTGACAAGAGGTTTGGGCTCTCATTTCTGTTAAGGTATCCTAAGTATGGTGATTTGAAAGAGAAAGGCCTTCTATAGGCTCATGTACTTGAACATTCTGCTCCTGCTTGGTAGTGTATGGGGATATTATGGAAAATTTGGGATGGGATGTTACCATAGGAAACACATCACTGTATGTGAGCTTTGAGAATCCATAGCTTAATCACACTTGAGTTAACTCTTTGCTTACTGTGTGTGGATGGATTGTCATCTTTTGGCTTCTGGCTGTATTTGACATACCATCATGGTACAATACAATCATGTCCAGGTGCTTGTTGCCATGACTTTTCATCATTGTGCCTTTCCTCTCTAAGGCAATAGGCCAAAAACAGTATTTTTGTCTATATGCTGCTTTTGGTCATAACTCATATATCTTGATTCAAAGTTTCTTTGAGGATTGTTTTTGGCCAGGCATGCATAGAAAGGAGACCAAAAATATTAGCACAGACTATTTGGTAATCAAAAAAAATGGTATTTATTGCATCTAAAGTAACTGCTGTATAAAATTTTGATACAAAGTTTATAATACTTGAGAATCTTATGGCTTAAACATGTAACTAAGTGGTCCACTTATTTAAGTTGGTCATGTAAATAATTTGGAGTTAATTATTTTTGTATAGACCTGATAAATTCACATTATCACATTGTTTTATTTTATGACAGTAGGATAGGGAAATTTATGTCTTGTTTTGTTTTGTTTTTCAGTACAGGGTTTCTGTGTGTAACAGCCTTGGATGCCCTGGAACTTGCTTTATAGAACATGCTGGCGTCAAACTCACAGAGATCTGACTTCCTCTTTTTCCAGAGTGCTGGGATTAAAGGCATGCCCCATCGTGGCCAGCTAAAATAAGGAATTTTCTGACATCTGCGTTTCTTTTAATTTGTATGTAGGAGAGATAAAGAAGATGTTATAAAATTTATTAATACTGCTAGCCGAGAAAATGAAACCACAGTCTTGGCCAACTGTGAATGCTGTGAGCTGCAGCAATGATAAGCCCAGGATGTCATACTCACTGATGCCACAGCAGTGCAAATGTTATGGGACAAGCTATTTTCTGATTTAAAGCCTGCTCCACAAACTGAAACCCATATCTCCCACTGTTACTTCAGCCAAGATTCTGTGGCGAGACAGACCATAATCCTAGGGGAGAATATACTGTTAATATGTTAAATGGACCTTGTTTTAAATTAGCTCCTAATGACTTACTGCTATATCCATAGATTACGACCTGAGTCAACCCTCATGAGAGAAGCTTCTATTGGCTCTAGGTAACAATTAATACAGAATCTACACCTGATCAAGGTGTATAGAATAAGTGACTGCAGAATGATTAGTCCTAAGTTGGACATCTATATCACAGCTCCCCTCCACTCAAGGCTCAGTGATTACAGCATAAGGGACAGAAAGACTATAAATGCCATAGGTGGTGAGTACAAGGAAATAATGTTTTCTGGACATTGCAGAGCAGTTGCTCTTATAAACATACAGTGGTTCATACAATATGAGCAAGAACTCTGCTCAATCAGGTCAGACAAAATTCCACCAGGGAGAGGTGATAAGATAAAAAGGTAGATTATTGAATCTACCTTTAGAAGGCAACTACTAGTTTTAAACATTTTACTTTGAATTGGATGTTTTGTATATTGTATACAAATTATGTATATTGATACAAATTTGAGATTGATTTTGTTAGAAAATACTATACATATATTTCTAATATTGTTCAAGGTATTGTACCTATGCAGTTTATTTAACAATGTAATGCAATTTGCTAATACTTGAAAGTTATTATTACCAACTAATTAGGATATAAAGAAATGAAAGTTAGTAATTAGTCATTACAGTAGAACTTGTACTCATATTAGGTATGTTTTCAAGGTCAAACAGAAATATATTTTAGAAAGACTGATCATCTTCAAACACTTCAGAGATCTGCAGAATATGGCATTTAAGATATTTAAATAACATATATTTTTCTTTTTTTTAAATTACAATGAGACATGTCTGCTCCTGGCAGCACCAATCTACTTCAGAGAAGATGGTGGGCATTGAAGAAAGTACGTATGGAGTTAACTTTCACTGTGCCAAAAGTTAGCCACTGGGCAAGAAAGTGCCCTCGCATCGACTATGCTGTCCAAAATTGACAAGCAGGACACAAAAGAAAGGACTGCTGATCCTTGACAAGACAAGTTAGGAAGGCTCTTTAGAAAATCCTGCTTCACAGATGAGTCTTTCAGATATGCTAATCTTGTAGGCCAAAGATGATGCCCCAATATTGCAGAGGAATCTTGGGTGACTGTCAAGGAAGCTAGTTGTTTCTGTCATATCTCACATTTTTTGGAAGTCAGTTGTTTGCTCTTCTTCCTTACTCAGTTAATATTATTTCCTTCTCAGGTCTCTGAGGGAGTTAAAGATTAGATAGTTATAGTTATAATTTTCCTTGCTAACAAATTCAGAAAAGAAACTAATTAAGAAGTGTAAAGTGTGTAAGTTCAAAAGATAGTTTTCTGTTGGTAATACAAATTAGGATAGAAAGTGAATTAGGTACATTTTAGACTTACGAAAATAGGATAGATAATAGATAATGGAATATTTTTGCTGGTGAGTAAGCCACATAGCAATGAAGATCACATCTCCAACAGTACATGAGCAGCACAAACTATCCTTCAAGGGTTTAAAAAATATGACACAAATTTGACTGTGTCAGCAGGGAAACAACGATAGATCCAGGAGGATTAGGGAAAAAGTTTTAGATGAACAAAATGCATTGTGCAAAATTATCAAAGAATTTTTGAAACTAAAGGGAAAAATTCATTATACAGTTTGTCCGTGTTACTAGCAAATCAGGGCACTTTCTTTAGCTTCTATTATGCAAGGTCAGCAATTTAGGGCGGGTTTTGTCAAATAAATGTTGAGGTTTTGGGTATACTTTTCTTAGTGCATTAAAATTGTGAGCATTCTAAAACTAATTTGAATAATTATAGTCATTTATCACTTAAAATTGTGTGGCTCGAAGTTTATTCTTTGCAAATAATTGATCTACATTATGTGATGGTTTACTTTAAGATCGTTACTTTCAGATGCTTGTTAAAAGCTGAGATAATTCTTGATGATGCCTAACAATGTCCTTAAATTAATTTACAATTTATAAACCTAGATATATTATAATCCTATAGATACTGAGAAGCCAAGTGTTCTCAAACTTGTGTGTGACTAATGCTCTAGAATCGCAACTTCTATATAAATGACTCACAGATTGTAACTCTTTCACATATGTTTCTAAGCATTTATCATATGTTATATTTTAGTATATGAGTTTTTTGAAACATATTTTTGTATTTTGCAATAAAGAATCACTAAAAAATTTATTTCAAGTACTGTTAAAAACTATAGTTTATCTAGTCTGTTAAATAAATATGTTTACTATGTTATCAGTTACCCATAGTACTAAAAGAGGCTGAAAATTTTTCCTCCTCTACAGTAGGTGAAATCTTAAATCATTTATCAGATTAGATATTAGAAATATAGTTCATTATTTATTATTTTGTTTTTGTAAAATCTTACAAGGATTGAGAAAATGTGTCTTTGTCTTTAAATATACCATAATTTTATACTGAATGTACACAGTGTGCATCTAAACATGTCATGCATTTTATATAAATATTAGAGTATATATACATACATTTTAAAAATTTAAAAATGAAGCTATCTAATAAATATATCTATAACCTTTGATGTAAGATATATATAATTAAATGCTTAAAACTTTGTAAACATATTAAATATATTTATTTATTTATTGTTTGTGTGCATGTGTGACTGTGCTCATGCATGTCATTCAGGTGAAGGTTGGAAGACAACTTTCAGGAACTGACTTTCTCTACCATGTGTGATCACTTAATCAAAGTCAGGTGATCAGGCTTGACACATTTACACACTGAGCCTTTTGCTGTCCCATAACACTGAAATTTTAATCTCAAGAAATTTAATTATATGTGTCAATTATTTCTTTATTCCATGATTGAAAAATGTATGGCAACATAAGAGATGATTTAATAGTAATAATAACATTTATTATTCTAGATGCTTGAGATAGACTCCATTTATTAACAATCTGGGGTTATGTTTCATTGTAAAGAAAGTAAACGTGCTAAAAGTCCTTTTTTTGTGTTTGTTTGTTTGCGTTTTTCGGTTTCTCTGTGTAGCTTTGTGCCTTTCCTGGAACTCACTTGGTAGCACAGGCTGGCCTCGAACTCACAGAGATCCACCTGGCTCTGCCTCCCAAGTGCTGGGATTAAAGGCATGCGCCACCACCGCCCGGCTTAAAGGTCCTTTAAAATAGGCAAAGCTTATGAGAGACTTCTATGTAATTAAGTTGATTTTAACCCCAAATGGATATCTATAGACTTTACAAAGAACAACATTCAAGCAAAGATACAAAACAAAAAACCCAATATGTATGTTCATAACAACAAAATTTTCATCAAGGGTCTATTGAAGAGTAAGTTATTATTCCTGAAATTAATGCTCTAAAATAGAAAAGTGAGGAACACTTGCAAATTATTTTTATGAAGAATATTACTGAAAGACCCTAATCCTTCAGGCTTACACCCCCCAAGCCCCAGGAGAATAAGGAACTAAAAAAAAAAAAATGAAATAAAACTAGTTCCAAGGGCAACCTGACTCAGCCATTACTCAATCACCCCTGCAACAATGTAACAATGTAAAAAGATTTCTGTTAAGAGATGTGCTCAACTGTGACTGGGATAGTTGCAAGTGTTCCAGGAAGGACCACTGTGACCTTTGTGTAAACTCCACTCCCGCCCTGATACGCCCCCTTGAGGTTTCAGGAAGAATATACATGTGACTGTGACTGTACCCACTCTGTGATCAGACCATGATCTTGTGAAATGAAATTGTATGGGAATTGTAATCTTATGGCTTTTGTGGGTTTTCTTTTAAAAGCACCCATATGGCTACAATAAGAGTCGACTCTTGCTCTTTGGAGCAGAGCTTGCCCGACTGTACAGCCGCATCAATATACAACTCTTGCTATTGCATCAACTGGACTGTAGTCTGGGTTCTTGGGGTACCCACTTGAGACCCAAGATTTTGGGGTCTAACATTACTTGATACCCAAACCAAAGAAAAATCCAACAAAAAAGAAAATTATAGGTCAATATCTCTGATGAACATACATTCAGAAAATTTTACCAAAATGCTTAATAACTGAATTCATGAGATTGATTGGCCAGTAGCCAGGCAGGAAGTATAGGCAGGATAAGCAGACAAGGAGAATTTTGGGATGAGCAAGGCTGAATCAGGAGATGCCAGTCTGCCATCCAGGGAACATCATGTAATGGCACACAGATAAAGCCACAGAACACATGGCAACATATAGATAAACAAAAATGGACTGAGTTTAAATGTAAAAGCTAGTTAGTAGTGAGCCTGAGATAATGGCCAAGCAGTTTTAATTAATATAAGCCGCTGTGTGTTTACTTGGGGAATGAAAGTGGGAGAGATTTGTCCCGACCACCAGCAGGCCAGGACACAGAAAAATTTCTGACTACAGGAGTAGATCAACTATTAAAAAGAGTTTTAATATTCCTTGGTATTTAATATAGCCTGACTACATGGCAATCACCAATTACAAAGCAAAATTCTTCTTCATGTACTAGTATTATGCCTGACAAACTAATCAATAAGATTATATAAAAGTAGTTTAATTGTAGCATGAATCTTAAATGGTCTTATTAATAAGATCAAACCTGAGGCCAGTTTTTGAGGTGAACGCTGGTAGATCAGATGCAGAACAAGCCACAGCTATCTCACCTTGCCAATTCCTTAGCTGGTCCTGTTTTCTCAGGCTGGAAGCTTCTGAGTCCTCATCCAGAATAAATCTCAGCTGAACTTGTGTTGCTCCAAAGCCTGAAAGCTTAACCAGCCAAATGCTTAACCAGCCAAAAGCTTAACCAGCCAAATGCTTCTAGTTTCTGGTCCTCACTCCTTATATACCTTTCTGCTTTCTACCACAACTCCCTAGGATTAAAGTCTTGCTTTCTGAGATTAAAGGCGTGTGTCACCATGCTTGGCTGTATCCTTGAACACATGGATTTCTGCTTCTGGAATGCTAGGATTAAAGGCATGTGCTATCACTGCCTATCTTAAGTATTTAGTGGCTTTTCTGTTCTCTGACCCCAGATAAGTTTATTAAGATACACAATATTTTGGGGAACACAGTACCACCACATTTTATGTCAACAATATTTGTTGTGTAATTTGAATTGTACACTCCTTAGAAACTGTGATTCTTTGTAATCTTGAGTATGCATAATCAATAAAGCGTTATATCCCTTAAAAATAACTGAATTTAAGAACATACCAAAAAGATTACCCACATGATCACATATGCTTTATCCCATAGATGAAGCAATGGTTCAAGATAGGTAAATTAATAAAAATAACCCACACATAAAATGGCTCAAGGTCAGAAACCACCTTATTATTTGATTAGATGCAGAACAGGTCTTGGATAAATCCAACACTACTTCATGATAAAAGTCTGGGAGAAACTATAGATATAAGGGACACATCTCAACATAACAAAGGCAGCATACAACAAGTTTACAGTCAAGATTATGTTAAATATAGAGAAAAATTCAGAGCATTTCCACTAAAATTAGGTACAAGACAAAGATGTCCACTCCTGTTTCATCCATCGCTTGAAGCCTCATACATTGTTATAGTAATTTTAGAAATATTAGTTCAGCTTTTGTAAGACAGTAGGGACTCATCTACCTATAGCAGTACTTAAATTAATTTAAATATTTTAATGATAAAAGCCTTTCTCAAATGTAATGTTTTAAAAGAAAAAATAAATTATATATTGCAATTCAACTGAAGATAAAAAAATATGTGCTTGTATTCTTAATTTGTAGCTCAGCAATAATTCTCATAATCTTTCATTAGGTTTTTTAGTTCTATGATATTTACTTAAGGAATTCTAATCATGCCAGTGCACAGTACAATTTTGTGTTTTGGTGTCTTTTTAACTCTAATATAAATACACTTCTCTCTTCCCTTTCTTGCCTCCAATTCCTTCCCATCTACCACCTGCTTTCTCTTTTTCATTAATTGTTGTCACATGCATATATGTATATATGAATACATAAATATATGTATATATAAGTATATATGTGCATGTATGTACATAATAAGATATATTATTTAGATATGAATACTTGTATACATAAGTATATATTCATATATGTATCCTGATCAGGCTGTATAATGTTGCATGTTTTCAGGGCTGACCATTTGCTAGGGGACAACTAATTGGCCTCTTCTCTAATGAAAACTATTTGTTCTACTCTTAGCATTCTTTATTTGCCTGTGGTTCTTTCTGTAGAACACAGTTTCTTAACAAAAATTTAATTCTTGTCATTTTATTTTATTAAAATATCAGAAAACTAAACTGTAGAAAAGCATTAAGCATAGGTAGTACTGATATGGCTCAGCAAATAGGATTACATAATGTGTACCTTAGTTCAATCTCCAGAACTTGTGTGATAGAAAATGACAACTGACTCCCAGGAATTATCTTCTGGTTTCCACACACATACCTCGTTAATGTAACATAGCTTTTAAGTATTTGGGACTCTTGATGTGATCTCTCATTTGTGCAGGTTGGAAATCATCAGGGTAAAAATGTCCTTGAAAAACAGCACTCAGAACTGGCTGAATTATGCAATGAGGACTTTTCATTCATTGAATAATTAGGCATCTTCAGATCTTAGATTCTACTTAAATTCTGCTTTTGATATTTCTGACATGGACATGTGGCTATTCTTTATATTCTTCATGTGTCATGTATGAAACATACTCACAAATTAAACAACAGGTGGCAAACAAATAAAACAAATGGACAAAAAGAGGGAGAGTTGTACTAGAGCTTAGAATCAAGAATTCTCTCTCATTGGGCTGTGGTGGCACATGCCTTTAATCCCAGCACTCGAGAGGCAGAGCCAGGTAGATCTCTGTGAGTTCAAGACTAACCTGGTGTACAGAGTGAGTTCCAGGACAGGCACCAAAACTATGCAGAGAAACCCTGTCTCATAAAACCAAAGAAAAAAATAATTCTCTCTCTCTCTCTCTCTCTCTCTCTCTCTCTCTCTCTCTCTCTCTCCCCCTCTATCTCTGTCTCTCTGTGTTTGTGAGTTTTTATGTGTGTTTATATGTACCTCTATATGTATATCAGTTCCAGTTCCCTGTAGAAAATAACATGAAGAAATTAGAAAATGGCCCTCTTACAGAGCTCTGAGTTAGAAGAGGAAGAATTGTTTCCTGTTCTGAAAGCTCAAAATTAGTCTACATATGCGTATTCTTCTTTTAGCCTTTCTGGAAGTTGTAACCCTTCTCTGAATAAGGCAAAAAGATTTTGAGATTTTTCTCTCTCCCCATATTTTTCTTTTGTCAAACATTCTGTTTATTTCTATTTGTTTTATATCAAAATTCTTGTCATACCTACTGTTCTTTTTTCATTCATTTTTGGATGACAAATACACAGCCTTATATGTTAATTACTTCTCTAAAATATCATTCTCTAGTAATCACTAGCCTTTGGTGAAAGTAGGTTTTAGAGAGCACAAGAAGGTGAGCACTTGTGAAGAGGCCATACTACTGGAAACATGTCCTCAGAAACTGACCCTATCTCTGTTTGCTGTTTTCCTTGAAGTCTGAAGAGTCTACCACATGTTTCCAACATCATGATCATCTTCTTGACCAGAGTCCCATTATCAACAGAATCAGTGACTATGGATGAAACCTTTGAGAATATGACTTAAGATATCTGTTGTCTCCTTTGTAGTTTTTCAAGTGATGCATTGTGCCACAGTAATGAACAGTCTGATTAAAAGAGAATATTGATTCAAGAACAGGGATTTTGCTATGATTAGACCTTAATAGATGGTCTGGAAGCCTTTGAAACTTGTATCTAATGGGAATTGGATGACTGAGGACAAGGCGGAGATAGCTTAGCATGCTGTAAAAAAGAGCTTAATGGGTAATTCTACTAGGGGTGCAAAGATGTAGATATTATTTGGGGAACTGTAGCAGAGATCTCATTAATTTATGGCAAAGAACTTCTCTACTAATCTTCATTGTCCTAACATTTTTGCCAGGGTGAATCTAAGGTGACAGCATAGATAAAATGACGGAAAACACCACAAAGCAGCCAAATATTCAGTGTGTGAAATAGTTATTAGTGGTTGCAATTTAAAATCTTTTAAATTTTTATTATATATATATATATATATATATATATATATATATTTACCCATATGCATGTCTGTGTGTGTGTGAAGTGTATATGCACACCACAGTGTACAGGTAGAGATTAGAAGATAATTTGTAGAATCGGTTCTCTCCTTCAGACATGTGAATCATGGGGACAGAACTCAAGAAATCAGACTGGATCACAAGCACCTTAACTCACTGAATAATACCATCAATGCTACTGGATGTTTCTATTCATGTTTAAAGTTATATAAAAGAGGAAAAGAGAAAACAAAAAGCTGTTTAGTTTTTTTTTTCTTTTAGCTCCAGCTGTCTAGAAAATTAACTCATTTTCAGTTATTGATAAGGAAGCTGTTTTAACTGCTTTCTCATTACTATGACAAATACCTGCCCTAAAATCAAGAAAAGCAACTTAAGGAAATAATGGCAGTACTCCACCCTTCTGTCCAGGGCTTACATTCATGTAACTTCTTCTCCATATTATTCCCAGAGGGGATGGACATTCAACAATAACTGCTTTTAGTAACTTGGCCAGTTATGAATCTCTGGAGTACCCACAATTGGCTGCAAAACAAGCTCTGTTGGCCAAAGCTGGCCATATCATTAGTTAGTAGGCACAAACTTAAATGTCTAGATGTCAGTTTGACAGGTACATCATGTACATTTAGTAAAGTAGTGGCTGTCTCTTCCTTGACAGGGAACTATAACCATCTAGCACTGGGCTTTTGAACACATGTACTGTATGAAGGGGAAAATCTCTAAGTCACAAGGGGCTCAAACTTCATCAGAAAGTGGTTAGCTATGAACATAATGGTCATGCCACTATTATGCCATTTGGTAAATTCTATCTTGCAGGTTGGAGATTCCGCATGTAAGTGGGTATTGAATCTTTGAGCAATTCTAGAACTTTAAGACTAGAAATATTGGAGGTGGTCCAAATGTTTTCACATTATGAGTTGCCCATGAGCCTTTAAGCTTATGCGTTGGCATTTTATACTTCATGTATAAAATGTCACTTCAAAGTTGTCATGAGTTAAATATACTTTCCCCACAGCATTCCCAGAGATGGTAGTGCTATTTTGAAGTTCTAAAATACTGAGGTGGCTGGAAAAGCTATGTCAGCACACTTATGTTCTTCAGATTGGCCTTAAGTTCCAGCCTCCAGTTTCTCATCCATGAGCTCAGGGGTGTCTACCATATGCCTCTACTTCCTTGATATTCTGCCTCTCAATAAGCCATGAATCAATGAACAGAGAGGTTCATTTACCTGAAAATGTGATGAAAAATAAAAATTTTTCTTATTGTATGTCAGGTATTTTGTCAGAGTGACAAAATTTGACAATTTTGATCATACTGTAGGAAATGTGAGCAATCATATTTTTCTTTAATTTAATTTTATATGTTCTTCTCTCATCTATCACATCGCTACTGCACTTTCCCTCCCTCCACTCTTTCCAGCTCCTCTCATCCTCTCCACTCCCCAAGATCCACATCACCTCCTTTTCCCTCAAAAAAAAAAAAAAGGACATAACAAAATAGAATAAGACAAGGTACAAACCATATCAAGGTTGGACAAGGCATCCCAGTGGGAGGTAAGGGTCCCAAGAGCAAGCAAAGGAGTCAGTCAGAAATAGATCCTACTCCCACTGTTAGGAATCCCTAAAGAACATCTAGCTACACAACCGTAGCTTTTATACAGAGGACCTACCTGAGACCTATACAGGGTCCATGGTTTTCTCTTCAGTCTCTGCGAGTCCTACGAGCCCTGCTTTGTTGATTTTGTAGGCCTTGTTTTCGATGTGTTCTCTACTGTTCTAGCTCTTGCAGTCCTTCCCCACTGTCTTCTGTAGGGTTTCCTTGGCTCCCCCTACCATTTGGCTGTGGGTCTATGTATCTACTCCCATGTGAGACTGGATGATGCCTCTTGAAACCAAACTGGGCTAGAAACAGACCTAGGAGCATAGCAGGATATTGTTAGTAATCAGTGCATTGATTTTTTTTCCCAGTATTGTTTGGATCTATCATGGGCCTTTGTGCTTTTCTGTCTAGGGTTACCATTTGCCAGGCAGAGTCAGGAGTGTGATCTCTCTTCTGGTATGGGCCTCCAGTTGGACCAGTCATTTGTTAGGCAATCCCACAAGTTCTGTGTGGCCATTTCCCCAGCATATCTTGGAACAGATTGTGAGTTGATGTTTTCTGGCTGTGTTAGTGTTCCAATACTACTTCTGGAAGCTTTGCCTGAAGCTTTGCATGCTTATAGCAGATGGACAATTCAGGCTCCATGTCCCATATTACTAGAATTTTTGTGTAGGATCACTCTCAAAAAACTCCAGGGAGTTTCTACTGCACTAGATTTCTACATCACACCCTAGATATCCACAATTCCAATCATCTCTCCTAGTGTAATCTCCTTCCACCTTCTACACTCCCCAACTTTGAATCATCTTTATTCCCATCCCCATCTGCACCCAACTCACTACAATATCTATTCTATTTCTTCTTCCCAGAGAGATTGATGCCTCACCCCAAGAACCCTCCTTATTACTTAGCCTCTCTGGGAGTGTGGATTGAAGCATGATTATCCTTTACATAAGATCTAATGCGCATTCATAAGTGAGAACCTACCATGTTTGTCTTTGGTGGTCTGGGTTAGCTCATGAAGGATGATTTATTCTAGTTCCATCCATTTGCCTGCAAATTTCATAATGTCACTATTTTAATAGCCGAGTAACATATCCTTGTGTAAATGTACCACATTTTATTTATTCATTCTTTGGTTGAGGGACATCTAATTGTTTCCAGTTTCTGGCTATTACAAATGAAGCCATTATGAACTTAATTGAGCAAGTGTCCTTGCATTAGAATGGAACATCCTTTGGGTATATGCCTAGGAATGGTATACCTGGATGTTGAGGCAGATTCACTCTCAATTTTCTGGAGAACCACCATATTGATTTCTATAGTAGCTATGTGTTTGCATACCCACCAGAAATAGAGGAACATTCAAGTTGTTGCACATTTTTAAACATCCTGTGTTGTTGCCTATGGTTTTGATCTTAGTCATTCTGACAAGTGTATGTTGGAACTTCAAAGTACATTAGATTTGCATTTCCCTGATAATTAAGGATGTTGAACAATTTTTTAAGTGTTTCTAGGCCAATTGAGATTCTTTTGTTGAGAATTCTCTGTTTAGATCTGTATCCCATTTTTAATTGGATTATTTGGTTTTGTGATGTCTAGCTTCTTGAATTTTTATATATTTTGTGTATTAGCCTTCTACCAGATATGGAGTTGGGAAAATTCTTTTCCCATTCTATAGGTTGCAGTTTTGTCCTATTGACAGTGTTGTTTGCCTTACAGAAGCTTTTCAGTTTCATGAGATCCTATTGTTTATCTTGTGTCTGTGCTATCAGTTTTCTGTTCATCAATTTGTCACTTGTGCCAATATTTTCAATGTTATTCTCTACCTTTTCTTTTATCAATTTCAGTGTATCTGGATTTATGCTGAGGTCTTTGATGTACTTGGTCTTGAGTTTTCTATAGGGTTATAGATATAGATCTATTTGTGTTTTCTGTATGGTAACATCTAGTTAGACCAGCACCTTTTCTTGAAGATGCTTTCTTTCTTTTTTTTTTAACATTGTATAATTTTGGCTTCCTTGTCTAAATTCAGATGTGTGGATTTAAGTCTTGTTTTTTAATTCCATTGATCAACCTGTTTATTTTTATGCCTATATGATACAATTTTTATTACTATAGCTCTGTAACACTGCTTGAAATTGGAGATGGTGTTATTTCCAGAGTTTCTGTTATTGTACAGGATTATTTTAGCTATCATGGGTTTTGATGTTTTCTTACATTAAAATGTTAGGGTGAGTATTATTCTTTCAAGGTATGCAAAGAATTGTTTTGGAATCCTGATGGAGATTGCACTCAGTGAATCTGTAGACTGCTTTTGATAGGAAAGCCATTTTTACTACATTGATCCAACTGATCTATGAGCCTAGATCTTTCCATCTTCTGAGACTTTTTTCAATTTCTTTCTTCAAAGAATTATTTTTTTATCATACAAGACTTTCTCATTCTTGGTTAGAGTTACCCCAAGATATTTTTATTATTTGTGGCTATTGTAAAGGCTGTTGTTTCCTTTTTTCTCAGGCTAGTTTTTTTTATTTGTATATGGGAGAGCTATTAATTGTAGCTGAAGTTTTCTCCAGTGAGTCCTGCCCAGCCCCACGAATTCCCCCAGCTGCTTATAAAATAATCACTCAGAAGCTTATGTTAATTAAAACTGCTTGGCCATTAGCTCAGGACTACCACTGACTAGCTCTTACATTTAAACTCAGCCCATTTCTGTTAATCTATATGTTGCCATGTATTCCGTGGCTTTACCTGTGTGCCATTAACATGCTGCTCCCTGGACTGCAAGCTGGTGTCTGGTTACTAAGCCCTCCACTTCCCAGAATTCTCCTTGTCCATTTATTTACCCCACCTATACTTCCTGCCTGGCTACTGGCCAATCAGCTTTTTATTTATCAACCAATCAGAGCAACACATTTACAGCATATAGAACATCCCACAGCACCTCCCCTTTTCTGTCTAATCAAAAAGGAAGGCTTTAACTTTAACATAGTAAAATTATATGCAACAAACAGTAATTAAGCAATAATTGCAGTTATAATATTTAGTCTATTTGTATTTGACAAAATTAAAGAAAATATTCTATCTATCCTATATTTGTGAGTCTAAAGTTTTATATCTATCTTATATCTTATCATAACCAAGGAAAACCATAATTATAACTGTGTACTCTTCAACTACATCAAAGACCACAGAAGGATATATTATATAAGTAAACAGGAAATGCATTGTAGTTAACTTTCAAAAATCTAGAATGGCAGAAACAGCTGGCTGCTTGGACAGTCACCCAAAGTTCCTCTGTAACATTGGGGCATTCATCTTCAGTCCATAGGTCTAGTCTCTCAGTCATTTTGTGTGTGTGTGTGTGTGTGTGTGTGTGTGTGTGTGTGTGTGTGTGTGTGTGTTTCTCCTGTAAAATGTCTGGTAGTTTCTTCTGTGAAGCAGAAACCTGAAGGGCCATTTTGCCTTGCAAAGTTCAGTGTTCACCTTCCTATAGGTCCTGCATGTCTAGTCAATACATTTTTGGCAAGCAGTCCAGGTAAAAACAGTTTCTTGCCCAAATGGCTATTTTTGCCAAGAAGAAGATACATTCTATGTGGAGTATCTTTGATGCCCATCTTTCTCTTTGAAGTAAATCAGTGCTGCTAGGAACAGATGTAGCTCATTGTTCAAAAAGTCTAAGTTTTAAAAATATTTTAAATGCCATATTTTGTAGGTCTTTAAAGTGTTTGAAAATTACCTACCAAATTGAAATATATCTATGTATAACTAGAAAAGTTAACTAACACGACAATAAGTTTGATTATCCTAGATGATAATTAATCTGTATTTTTAATTATCCATCACAATTTAAATGAGTTACATAAACATAATATCTTAAATAGGAGTAGAAATATACATATAGTATAACAAAATTAACTTTAAATTTGTATCAATAAACTAAAATCTATAGCAATTAAAAACATTTTACACAAGTTGTTGCTCTTTAAAAGTAGATTCAATAATCTACCCTTTCATCCTATCATATTTATATCCTATCCCCCTTTTTTCTTAGAAAGATATTGACTACGACCAGTAACAACTTGTAACCAACAACCTAAACAAAGACAAACATCCATAATCCTGTTTTGGGGAATATGGGTGTAGTTTTGTAGGCTACCTCCTGCTGATAAAGGGTGCTATATTATTATAGGGATCCTGGGAAAATTAAGAATTATGGTCAAGTCCTGACTGCAATAGTCTGTGAAGCTGCATTGTCTGAGCCATTTAGATGTTGGATGATCCGGGCCATGGTGTCATCAGAGACCTTCTAGGGGGTCTTGGCTGTGTGAGGATCAATGTATGACTTAAGCTTTAGTAGTGTTTCCTTTACAAATGTGGGTGCCTTTTCATTTGGGGCACAGATGTTAAGAATTAAAATATCATCTTGTTGGATTTTTCCTTTCAAGAGTATAGCATATTCTTCCCTGTCTCCTTTGATTTAATTTTGGTTTGAAGTCTACTTTCTGAGGTATTAGAATGGCTACACTAGGTAGGTTCTTATGTCAATTTTCTTGGAAAGTCTTTTTAATCACTTTACTCTGAGGTAATGTCTATCTTTGATCTTGAGGTGTGTTTCTTGTATGCAGCAGAAGGAGGGATTCTGCTAGTTTGTGTCTTTTTATTGGGGAGTAGCATCCATTGATATTGAGAGATATCAATGATCAATGCTTGTTACTTGTTATTTTGTTGGTTTTGGTCGTGGTGGTGGTAGTGTGTATATGTATATTTGTGTATATGTGTACTTATGTGTGTTTGTGTTTGTTTCCCTTATTTTGGTTTTGCTGGTAAGAGATTATTTATTTCCTGTGTTTCACCATTTGTAGTTAACCTTTATTGTGTTGGAGTTTTCCTTCTAGTGCCTTCTGTAGGGCTGGATTTGTAGATAGATATTGTTTAAATTTTACTTTCACATGGAATAATTTGTCTTCTCCATATATGGTAATTGAAAGTTTTATTGGTTATAGTAGCCTGGGCTGGCATCTGTGGTCTCTTAAGAGATTGGTGGATATTTGTCCAGGCCCTTTTGAGATTTTGAGTCTCCACTGAGAAAATTGGGTGTAATTCTAATAGGTCTGCCGTTATATGTTACTTGATGTTTTTCCCTTGCGCCTCTTAATATTCGTTCTTTGTTGTGGGTGTTTAGTGTTATATTATGTTTTGAGAGGAAATTCTTTTCTGGTCCAATCTATTTGGTGTTTTGTAAGCTTCTTCTACTGTTATAAGCATGCGCTTTTTTTTTTTTTTTTTTTGGTTTTTCGAGACAGGGTTTCTCTGTGTAGCTTTGCGCCTTTTCTGGAACTCACTTGGCAGCCCAGGCTGGCCTCGAACTCACAGAGATCCGCCTGGCTCTGCCTCCCGAGTGCTGGGATTAAAGGCGTGCGCCACCACCGCCCGGCGCATGTGCTTTTTTTATGTTAGGAAATTTTCCTTCTATGATTTTGTTTAAAATATTTTGAGTCTTTGAGTTTGGGAATCTTCTTCTTCTGTTATTATTCTTATGTTTGGTCTTTTCATAGTCCAAGAGTTCATGGATGCTTTGTGTCAGGAATATTTTAGAAGTAACATTTCCTTAGACTGGTGTATCTATTTCTTCTATTGTATGTGCAGTGCCTGAAATTCTCTCTTCTATTTCTTGAATTCTGTTGGTGATACTCACATCTGTAGTTCCTGTTTGCTTACCTAGATTTTCCATTGCTAGAATTCCCTCAGTTTGTATTTTTTTTATTGCTTCTATTTCCATTTTTAGGTTTTAAAGTGTATTATTTGTTTTTTCAACTGTTGTTCTTGGCTTTCTTTAAGGAACTTAATCATTTCCTCAATTTTAGCTTTGTCTTTTCCTTGATTTCTTTAAGGGATTTATCCATTTCCTATTTAAGGACCTCTACCATCTTCATAAATTTGGTTTTAAGGTTTTCTTATACTTCAGCTGTGTTTGAATGTTCAGGATTGGCTGCAGTAGGGTAACTGGGCTGTGGTGGTGATGTACTGACTTTGTTCTTATTGGTTGTGTTCTTACACTAGCACCTGGGTTTGTGGTGATTATAATTATAGAGGCAGATTTCTCAGTTTGTCTTAGTTGAATGGGTACCATGTTCCTTGATTTCTGGTTCCTCTATGCTCATCTAGCCAGAGTGACCTGCAATTGAGTAGAAGTTCTCACCCTGAGTTGGAGTCTGGACTTCTGATGGCCATAGTGTCCTATGATCCTGCAGGGGGTCCTCTGCCACAACAGTTTTTCTGGTGGTAGGCGTGGGCTATGGTGAAGCAGGAGGATTCTGCTGGTGCTTTGGGGAGATCAGGGATTCTGGTTTAAATTTGTGGCCTCTGGGGTTCTTTCCCCTGGTGTGGCTTCTGGTGGAGCAAGGATCTTCCACTGGAGCTGTGGGGTGAGGTTCTGGTGGCTAGTATGCTCTCTGATAAAGCAGGCCTGAGCACCCATTTTTAAAATGTAATCATCTGGAGTGGTTCCTTTTATTTCTCAATATTATCAGAGCAGTTGAAATACAAGCATCAATTAAAATGGGTAGATATGAGACCATATTAACCATCATTTAATTTCTATATCATCTTTTACTATTTTTACCTAATACATAAAGTTGCTGAAAATTCTCAGAGTTTTTTTTTTAAGTGAGTTTTTTTAGCTCTCTTTTCTCTTATGGTCATATTTAATTATCTTGCAATAATTTTAACTAGGTGCTGTCTCAGTTTTAACATATATTTAGTAAATTTATTAATTGGCAACAGTAAGACTGGTCCACTAAAACAACTTTAGAAACTTAACCATTTAAATGAATTTTAAGAAAACAGAAAGCACTAACAGAAAGTATCTTTGGCTGATTTTTCTCTCATTTGGCAGTTTATCATTAAAGAAAATTTGCGTTTTATCTTATTTCAATTTACTTGTATATTTATTTTAATTTAATTTATTTTAATTGAAGAAATTCTTTACTCCTATCTCACCAAGCTCTAATACATTTATGAGAGTCTGCAGACCTTGTCAATAGTAGCTACTAATAATATATTATTTGATTTCTAAATCTGATGATTCACAAGAATGATAAATCATGAAAAATTTTAAATACATCAAGAACAAATTATTTTCTCAAAAATACATTTACCAATAAGTGATTTTTTTTTACTAAATACAAAAATACACACATCACATTATTAATTGGAACCTATTGACCCAGGACTCAGAATACCCTGAAGCATTATCTCCTATGTATTAGGACAGCAGAAAGACTGGTAATTACTCATTGGGGCTCAGACTTTTCCTTCTCCCTTATAGTTGTGCTTATTCAACCATCTATAAAATCAAAATCTGACAATGTCTTGCAATTAGAGAACAAATTCTTCATTTCTAAAACTTTGTATGGCACCATATACACTAAAGCCTTACAAATTATTTTTTTTGTCTTTTTTTCAGATTAAAATGTTCTTCAATAGCCTTTGTATGCATGTGATGACAGAATCTTGTAATTATCTACTTGATTTTTCTTTACCTATGGCATTTTACAATTCCATTTGGACAAGTGTGTGTGTGTGTGTGCACGCGCACGCGTGTGCACGCGCACACACATTGTTATAAGAAAAACTGCATTAAGGTAATGCAGCTGACTCTCCATGCATAAATTAAAGAAAGATAAAATACGTGGCTCTCATCTGGCATTGTCAATGTTATTTTATGCACAAAAGTTTTAATGCTTGATTTATTTAATTTTTAGAAAGGATATGGACTGTGTCACTTGAGCTCTAGTGCTCAATATGAAAACATGTGTCCAGAATGATGGCATCTGAGTATTGCAGCCACTTCACCTGCTAGCTGTATGAAACAGGATGTCTGAGAATTTAGACAGAATGGGCTTGGGGCTGAAAAGGTCACAAGATTCGATATCAGATCATTTCCTATCTTCCAGTTTTGCAAAACCTTTTGCCTATATTTTCACAACATATTTATAATGTGTGTCAGTCCATTAGCACCTCTAGTAAGTTATGGCTCTTCATAAATACAATTTCACGGCTGAGTAGGAAAATTTCCATAGTAGAGAAATTGCCTGGTGTTTAGTAAGCAATAGGTTCAGGTCTAGCACTACAAAAGTAAAAGGTAAAATTTTATAAAAATATCTTTAAATTTTACACTAAATTTTAATTTAATATTATAGTTATTATTTCACTAGAAACAATGTGTTTTCCTCTTGCAGAGTACTTGTAGTAAGTACAAGCAGCCAGCAGATAACAACAAAGGTGCTTGCAACCTGCAGGAAGTGATGTTAAAAGAGAGAGTGGAAACACTGAAACGTTTAAATTGTTTGTGATGATGAATCTTCATCTTCAACTTAATTTTGTTTAGGCTTTCCCAGTGTTTTTCTTTTTTAATTATATACCCTTCATTTCCTGCTCTTCCATTCCTGCCCCTTAAGATCTTTGCTAGGGATCTAACCCAGTTTCATGAATGCCAGGTCAGTACTTTATCAATTTTAACCAATCACACTATATCCCTGGTTCAGGACTGTGTTTTAGAAATACCACAGAAAATTCCTCTGGGTTTTTCTGTGGGGTCATTTCCAGATAGGTTTAACTAAATAGCAGAAATTCGTTCTAAATATTTGCTGAGTATGTGCATGACTGAAAGGGAAAAACAGTTTAAGAAATGTCTAGGATTCACCTCTGCTTCTTCCTTGACCTTGGATGCAATGTAAGCAGCTACCATGCCTTGCTTTGTTTTAAACTGTACGTTCTTGTAAACCATAAGTCAAATAAATTCTTCTTCATGATTTGTTTATTGTTTGGAATTAGCTCACTCTAATGAGGCTAGTTAACTAATACATTGTCCATTACAAACTACTTTTTGTTGTTCTTCTTTCAATTCTCTAGAATAAAAAAACTTCAAATATTGTTATTTCTTTAGATTTAAAAAGTAAAGTATGCCTTGTAATCTCCAATCACATGATACGGTGTGACAAAGATAAACACTTTCATTCTTCTGTCAGACAAGAGAGAGCCTGTCCTGTACATCTTTGTCTAAATCAACACTTGTTACAACTTACTCTATCACTTTTCTTCTTACATGAGAGCTAAGCTGCCCTATGAAAACAGGGTCTTTAGCATTTAAACTTGTCTTGATCACAGTGAAGCTCTTTAACCACTGCCTCGCAACCTATTGATTGTGTAGAGTGGTGAACCAGGGATGGAAGTGTATTGGATAAACTCATACATATTCATACAAGGAGTCATCATCACTTTCAGCAATAGGCATAGTAGTGAGCATGCTCACTTAAAGTTTATATATTCCATTTTAAAAAATGGCAATGTGAAAGGCTGTGAGTAGAAAATTTAGAATTTGTTTACAACAGGCAAAATTTAATCTAGATCATCTAGTAAAAGTGAGTCAGGGTGACTTCATTATTTGGATTGCTTCCTTGTAATTTTTCCCTGAAAGACTTTGTCTAAAAACAAAGTAAACAGAACAACAAAATAAAAGTGATTTGTAAAGTTCATGGCTCATTTAAAGAAGCAGCTGCTTCCCACCACCCAGAGTACAAGACAACTCTTTTCTTGTGACATTATAGTATTTTTTCCCTCTGCAATGCTAGAATAATTATCTTATCCATAAGTATGCTTTTCATATTATTTTCAATTCTCATAAGTGCTGCTTATAATGCAACTAGTAAAATATTTATTTTTGTACTTAATACACTTTTCCTATAAAAAGAAAAGCTGTTAAGATGTATTATAGTATCTTAATCTATATCTAAATTTTGAAATTACTATATGTTCACCATGTACAATTATTAATTACTATGTAATAACTGTCACTGGAAATTCACACTGCATTCCACTAGCTTTTCAGTCCATTTGCTCTCAACCAAAAAGGTATGCACACATCATATAGAGATTAATAAAGATGAGGAAGTTAACAGAATAGACTAGGATAAACTCTTCAGTGGTAAGGTTGGATGACGGTGGAAAGGGTCTATTGCACCCTTTCATTCTCGGGTGACTATTTCTAAAGCCCCTTGAACAATCATCTCTACCTTAGGGAGTTAGTTCTGTCCATGTGATTGATTTCTTATAGAAAGTTGAAATGCATATCTTTGTACTTTATCAGCAGGTCTCCTGATATATAATAATTTCACAAGATTGAGGCTCCTGGAAGTGGTATTATAGAGTTATCTGCTCACAAACATCTGGGCAATTTAGGACACCTATTATCTTTACTGTATCAGAGATATGATCCTTCCTATTATTCTGACCAGTAGTTAGACTTCTTCATCATCCTTGGTTTTATAAGATGTTGATTATATGCAAAGGGTTCCATCCCTCTAATATCTGAAGTATCTAGTATCTGAAGTTCTGTAAAGCATAAAGGGATTTTCTCTCCTGTTTTCTAAAGCTTTGATAAAATTATTAGACACAGATGAAATAGAAAAAACTGCATATAAACTTGACAACAGAAAAAAAGAAACTCACAGAATAAGTTGGGGGATGTCAGTTGTGGGATTACTCACCCTTAGCATTGTTTATGGAGTTATATAGCTCTTTTTCTCTTGAGGTGGGAGAGAATGAATGTACACAATATTGAGGGCTTGAAGTAATTCTGAGGAAGTGAAGGGTCCCAGAGACAGTCTCTTTAGGAATATGAATAAGCTCAAAAGATGGACTTTATTCTATAAGGAAAGCTGATGCAGGTGTAATTGTATTCCTTAGTAACTTTTCTGAAATAAACAATGTGATTTATGAGTGAGGAAGGATGGTGAAGTCTGCTCCTGATGCAAATAAAGCTCTAAAGTCCCTTGTCCTGGCACCTGGAGACAAAGAAGCAAGAAAGGTTGGAGAATTCTGATGACATTGAGTTTGTTTTTATAACCTTTTAATTTACATAAGATAAACTCAATCAGTATGCCAAAAGTGCCACACACTTTTGTCCTGATACTGTTTGAACACCAACAATACTTATTTACATATGTAAAAGTATATCACAAAACTAATTAGCAATATTAAATTTACCTTTCCAGTACAGTATCAAAAACTGGAAGCAAAGGTTTATAAATGTTATTCTTGCTAAATCTTTCCTACAGTATGGCCATGTAAACCCTTTCAACTGAGCACAAATGGAGAACTATTTTAAAGTCATGAATAGTGTTTAAAACGTTCATGGCTCTACTGCATAAAAATAGAGTGACTTACTTTAACAGAACACTTTCTAGTGAAATAAGATTTTAAAGCAGAGTGTAGCTTGAGTAGTTATTAAAAGACATTGAAGCAAAACCAAATAGGAAGAATTTATGCTCCTGAGTGCTTTGCTGAATTTTTTTTTTCATTCATGTTGAAGCAAGATTGAATCTGTGCTTTTCCAGTTTTCTGTGTCAGGTAAAACATAGCAGGGGGTGAAATGAATTCATCTTGCTGTCTTCAAGTAAACTAAAAGCAATTTTTGTCTTCCCATGTGGTCACTTGAGGTGCTTGTCATGTTCAAACTAATGATATCAGGCACCCTCAGGTTGTTTAAGTATTCATGAAGTAATTAAATTCTCATTAACATATAAATAAAAGAAAACTGAAAACAAGTTTAGCAGGCACCTAACATCTGTTCTAATGCTTTTAAGTATTAAAATTTGCCACACACAGAAGGAAATGTGCATTCTGTTCAGGGAAGTATTTTGCATAGATTATTTATAGAAACTGTAATTAAACTGATTTGGCATATTAAAGGAAGTTAACAGCAGAGCATTATTTAGATACTTTGTTGGTCTCTGTCACCTAAATAAGAAATTAAAACAGATACGAGAAAAGGAAAGTTACATATTGTTTATATTTCAGAAAAAAATTGCAAAGGTCTTTGAAATCAATATCTATCTCAAATAAGATGGCTGGATTTTAATCTCTAAAAGCATATATACAACTTAACCTTTAGTTATTTCTGTTATGAATTATAAAATCACTTGGGTCTTTGTCAAAATATTTAATTAAGCCCAGCAATTTATTATATTCACAAGTACCAATGGTTTCCTACATTGTGTTTTCTAAATAAGGAATCATCCAAAGGTGAAGTGGAACACATTGAAGAGACTGTGGCCATTCATTGTTATACTCTTGTTTCCTGCCAGCTTTTACTCAGAATATTCCTTAATACACACACACACACACACACACACACACACACACACACACACACACACACATACACACACTAAATCTTTGTCATTATATTTTCAAAAATTAATTTTCATTGATTGATGTTTTCATTCATTGATAAATTGCTTGCCTGACATGCATGAGGTACTGAAAAAAAATCACTTATTTTATAAAAAGTTACTCAAAGGAAAAGAAAAAAAATATGACTTAAGTACTCATAGTTCTTAGTTACAATGGATTTCTGTAACAAAAGACAGGTTGAGAAGAGAAACACAAAGAGTTTATTGAAATCATTGAAGTCCAGAGATGATATCTTAAAGTATAGTTCTGAGGTAAGATGGAAAGAAATCTGAATATCAAGGGTACTCAGAACTAGAGAAGAGTCCTTCACACTCTTGTCTTCCTGAAGCCTCTTACCATTTGAGAGCCAAGGATTTAGGCACAATTAAAAGCAATTTTCCTGAAGATTGCCTATGTAAATACAATGTTCTTTCTGCAAAGATGTAGCTATTATGAATGTTAAAATAAGAATTAACTATGCTTAAAGACAGTGTTTATGCCATTTGAGTTTAAATCAAATCCTATCCAAGATGTAAATAATTGAATTTCATGCTCCAGAATCTTACAAATGAAATTGTGATTTATTTTTACTAGAACCTGGATAAGGATCCATTTATCAAATCAATCATATCTTAGTTCCACAAGGATTCTTCATATCCTTTTGAACTTGTGGTTTTATTTTATAAGTCTGTACTTGCCTCCAATACACCTACAATTTAAAAAATAAGTCTTTATAAACACTTTAAACAATATGATTTCAGAAACCACCAAAATTGTATAGTTAGGGATTGTTCTAAAATACAGGCAAGATTCTCTTTAGAAATTCACAGAAATATCCTGAATATGTCCTCTCCTTTTCTTAAGTTTATTATGCTTTCGTAATGTTGACACTTAAAAGTTCATTTAATCTTTTTTCCTTTTTTAACCCTTTTTTAATTAAGAAAATCTTCATTCATTTTATACAACAATCAAAGATCTCCCTCTTCCCCCTCCCAACCCAACCCCACTCTCCCCCACAAGAAGGCAAGGCCTCCCATTAATCATTTTTCTTCATAAACTGCAAGCCTACTTTATTCAGCCTCATCCTGAAATACTTCTTTTTTAAAAGTCAAGATTCCTGGACCCCCCTTAGTAGAGATAAATGATAAGGAGTCTTCAGGCCTTCATATCCTCCAGCTTGGATGTTGTCTTCTGTTTCTGATAGTTATTTGCTGTGGTTAAGACTTCAAACTAAAGGGAGTTAGGCTTCAGAAGCAAAACATTTCTGATACTTTACCTCTACCCCTATTCTTCTGTTAATGTAAGTAAGCTCAAGGGAATTAGAACTTCTCTTTAGAAAGATGGCTAGCTATTATTTTTGAAGTCTCTAATTCCTGTAGGTTTCTGTCTCACATCCTTGAACTATGCTATATGGAGATCAAGGAGTCAGAAAAGACAGATTTTTCTGGGATTCTCTACTTTAATGCCTTTTCATTCTTTAACAAATCTAGGGAGTTCTCTTTGTAGTCATTTGTGAGGTTATTTTGTCATATGATACTTTGAATTAATTAATTTGTTATGCTTTTCTTTTTTTTAACCATATGTGCAATTATAGTGCCAATCATGCCCTTATTATTAATAAAGAGAAGGGCCCTATACTGGCTGGTTATATATCATCTTCATACAAGCCAGAGTCATCAGCAAGGAAGGAGCCTCATTTGAGAAAACGCCTCCATGAAATCCCGATGTAAGACATTTTCTCAATTAGTTATCAATGGGGGAGGGCCCAGCCCATTTTGGGTGGTGCTATCCTTGGGATGGGGGGGGGCAGTCCTTGGTTCTATAAGAAAGCAGGCTGAGCATGCCAGGGAAAGTAAGCTGGTAAGCAGCACCCCTCCATGGTCAATGCATCAGCTCCTGTCTCCAGATTCCTGCCCTGTTTGACTTCCTTTGTTGATGAACAGCAATTTGGAAATATATGTGTATTAAACCTTTCCTCTCCAAATGACTTTCTGGTTATGTGTTTTGTAGGAGCAGTACAATCTATACATATTACATTACCCCTCCCAAATTTTTATATCTTTTTTTCATATTTGCATGGAATATAACAGGAAGCTTATAAGCCATCTCAAACATAGTTCATCAACAGTGTACTCCCAGGGAAGTAATTACTTAACACAGACACTGAAAGTGATTCTTCTGAAAACCAGAGGATGCTCATTTCAAGCTACATACAGACAAGTTAATTATTTAAAGAGTTTCAGCATAAAAACTGGTGAAACCTACCCTATCATTCCCCTGCAAGCTGCAAGTACATTCCATTGAAATTATGAAGTAGTTGTGTTCAGAGAAAATGAATTTCCTTACAGTTTGACCAGAGAGCAATGGTCTACTTTTCTCCTCCTCTATCTGTAGCCTTCTCACAATTTTCATAAAACTCTGAGAACTAGCCTAGAATCCATAGGGAGATGGTATAATGGATTCATTCACGGGAAGAAGAGGGTATGGGTTCAAAGATTCTACCATATTTATTAAAGATGGTACATATTACTCAATTTTGTACCAAGAAAAGTGGAATCTTAAAGATTTCCTAATTTGAAAGAGAAAAAGTACTTATTTTTATGGGATACAGGATTTGTTCCTAAGTCTTATCCTCTGACAGATATAAAGTAGAAGAAGCTTTGGCATATATTAGAAGTCAGTATTAGCTATAGTTCTAAGTGCCTGTTAAACATATTTTGCAGTCAACAAATGGATGATATAGGCTTACAGCCACATGTGATGGCCACAAACAATTCTTTTATGAATATTTCTTCCCCAACTACAGCTTAGCATCACAGAATATACTTCCTCTTTCCAGAGATTCAGCACAGAAAAATAGTTAAAATTAAATCAATTATGTTAGATTTTCCATAATAGTATGGCCCCTCAAAAAGTACAGGACAGTGTCCCATTATTGTTTAAAAAAAAAAAACAACTCTGTATAAAACTTAGGATCAAGGACTAGCACTCCACATACAGAATCAACCTATCCTATGAAATCATCCTATAAAGGTGACTACCTCTTAAAACAAGGAATCACAAGGGAATTGGATTTTCCTTTCCATCCATAGGACTTTTCCAAGACTAACATTTAGAACTAGGACAAAAATGAGTTCTAAAGAGACAACCGATTAACCAACTGCTTAGTAACCTCAAATACTTTCCCCTCATCACAATTCTCCATCTCTTTACATCTAAAACTCATGTCAGTATTATAAAAATGGCTTGAAATACTTCTAAGTCCTTCCAAATTTCCATTTTGACTAAAAGATATTCAAGCATTTCTACCATTATTGTTTTGCACAATTTGGAGTGTGACTAGGCTTGATAAGTAGAGGCACAGTTAAAAGACAACGGCCGCATCCTTTGGGACTGCGGTCCACAACTGTGTTTTGATTTGTTGTGGTTTTTCTCTAATAGTCTCTATCTGGTGTAAAGAGAAGTCTCTTTAATGATAGAAGAAGCACTTACTTGTGGGTATAAGGACAAATGTTTACAGACTGTTGTTAGGGATTCAAGTAGAGCTCAGGGAGCATTGCAGAAAAGGTGGCAGAAAGATTATAGGAGTCAAAGGATCAGAGAGTTTGCTCTTAGTTTTTGTCTCCCAGTAGCATCAAAACTATACTCACAAAGTCTCACAAACTTACCTGCCCGAAGGTCTGAACAAAGATAACACCAAGAAAAGTGTCAAAGTGACTGGAAAAAAGCCCACAAGGCATCAATATTACACTAATAACCACATGCAACTGAGGGATGCTGGGAGTAGGAGACATAAACTTCCCTAGTGAAGAATACACTAATTTATTGTCTTGTGCCAAACAGTCAGCCCTAAAAACATACATTCAAGTAACATTATATGACTCAAGGGGTTATATATGTATATATATATATATATATATAGTATGTAGGTATATATATATACATATATATAAAACAAAACATAATACATATAATATTAATTAAAGAAAAAATAAATCATGGATTTGAAGGAGAGAGGGGGAAAGAATATCTATATGGTTTAGAGGTGTGAAAGGGAAGAGATAAATGTTCTAATTAAATTAGAGTCTCAAAAATAAACATCAATAAAAAATGATAAAGAAAAGAATGTTAAATCATTTGAGGAAGCAAGTTGTGGGGAACAAATAAGCAACAGATATAAAATTAGTCCTTGTGGTAGCTAGAGTAAGAGTTCCCTCCATTGGTTCATAGATTTTAACTCTTAGGCATCATGGAGTAGCACAGTTTGAAAAGGTTTAGAAGCTGTGGCTTTGTTGGAGGAATTGCTTTGAGGTTTCAAAAGCCTGTGCCAGGCTCAGTGTTTCTCTCTGTCAGCAGATCAAGGTGTATCTCTCAGCAACTTGTCCAGCACGATGCAATCGACCTGCTGTGGCAATCCCTGCAAGATCTGCTGCTAGCAGGAAGATGTATCATGAGAGGCAAGAAGGAAACCCAGTTCACCATGACGTAGTTAGTGAAGCTGGTCTACAGTTCTGGAATATGACTCTGAGTAGTTTATATTTTTACACATGTAACACAATGAAACTTTGGAAAAAAAGTTTCCTTGTGATACTTATCACAGCAAGGCTTAAAGCAAGACTACATTGTTACTCCCTTGCAAAGCACATGTCCATTGCAAAGTGCCTGTGACCTCTTCCACAATAATGGGTCATATTGACCAAGAAACAATTCCTATGATAGGAATCTAGGAGAAAAGGTTTGTAATAAGCCTAAGGGTGAGCACTACTGACTGAGAAAAAATTCTTAAAATAAGAGTCTAGAGAAGTACTTTAAATATCCCTAAGAGCAAATTCTTTTGCCAAGTACATGGGGCCTCCTTCATGAGACGGGGTTCTATTTACTGAGAAACAATTATCAGACTATGGGTATTTTGGTGAGGCCTGGTATTATATAGAATGACATAGATTACTAGGTCATGAAGTGACATTCACTCTAGACTTCCAGGTGAGCAGGTGTCTATCTCTTCCATTGAAGAAAATAGTCTGGAGGTTTACCAATTCTCATTTCTCTAGTGTAATCACTAAGCTTGCGAAATGTGTATCATGTAGCCATGATCCCCACCACGATGGTAGTGACTAAATCTCTGAAAGTATCAGTAAGCCCTCAATTAAATGCTGTCTTTTATGAGTTATCTTAGCCATGGTGTCTCTTCATAGCAATAGAACAGTGACTAAGACAATAATATTACCATGATCTCATTCTGGCTTGCACTCAACTCCTTGCTCTTTGTGATCACTCTCAAAATAACTCAGATGGACATGATTATAGAGGTAGATATATGTGAGAGACCCACTCCCACTTTTTCCCCAGGGTACTCTTGAGGAGGGGGAAATGAGAAATATTTATATAGAAGGTTAAAGGGGAGAGAGACAGACAGAAACATAGGCTAGCTAGGGAGGATCTAGGTCCTTATCCACTGGCCCCTTCTGTCTCTTCTAAAGGGCTTTTTAAAGGAATGCCAAAAGGCAGAGCAAAAGACCTCCCCTTACTAGATCAAATCATACCACACATCCAAGTGCAGACCCTTCCAAACACCTGGTTACTGCTATTGGATTAATAAAAAGATGAAAAGCCAATAGCTAGGCAGGAAGGAGTTAGGAAGAGTTTCTGGGGACAGAGAGGTCTCAGGGAAGGAGAAAGGCAGAGTCACCAGCTAGATGAAGAGGAAGCAGGGCATGCAGGAGGAAAAGCAAAACCTATGAGTCACATGGCAACACAAAGATGAATGGAAATGGATTAATTAACTTATAAGAACTACTTAGAAACAAGCTAAGGCCAAGCTTTCATAATTAATGAAATTAGGATGAAAACTTAATAATTTTCATAATAAATCTCTGTGTCATAATTTGGGTGCCTGCAGTTGAGAAAAGCCTGCTATACATCTTTATGCTGGTGGTCCTGGGGTGTATATGAAGACAGGATACATACCTCTGGTGATAGCTTTCTAAACCATCTGAAGTCAGGTCAACATCCTTAACCCTAGAGTCCAGAACAGCATCCTGAAACCCAAACACCAGGACAACTCCCAGTAAACCAGGCAGACGTCTCCTACCCCAACAGAATCCAGGCCCATATCCTGAACTCCAGAAGAATAAACTTGGGCAGCAACACCTTCCTGGACCTAAGGCCATCCAGGCCATCAGATATGAAGCCCCCAATGGTGGTTGAGACCCCTTACCCAATTACAGGTCACAGCAACCAGAATACCACCAGAGAGGAAACAGACACCAAGGAAGAAAACTCCAGTTCAACAAAGACAAATAAAGAAATCAGCATGTAGATAGAGCTATATTCACTCTGAATCCAGATGCTTAAACTCAAGTGTAAGAATGAAAACAACAGCCAAGGCAATTTGTCACCAGCAGAGGCCAGCCATTCCACTACAGCAAGTCCTGAATACACCAACACAGCTGAAGCACAAGAAAATGACCATAAAACAAATGATAGAGGTGCTTAAAGAGGAACTGAATAAATCCCTTAAAGAAATTGAGGAAAAGACAATCAAAAATTGGAGGAAATTAATAAATCTCCTAACAAATTTCAAGAAAACTAAGAAAAAATAAACAGATGACAGAAATAAATAAAACTGTCCAAGACAAGAAAATAGAAATAGAAACAAGGAAAATAAAAACTGAGGGAATCCTGGAAATAGAAAATCTAGGTAAACAAACAAAAACTACAGATGCAAGCATCACTAACAAAATATACAAGATGGAAGAATAACTCTTGGATTTTGAAAACACAATAGAAGAAATAGATATATTGATCAAAGAAGAGGTAACATTTATAAAAATTCCTGACACAAAACACCCAGGAAAATGGAAACACTATGAAAATAATAAACCTAAGAACAATAAGAACATAAAAAGAGTCCAAGCTCAAAGGCCAGACAATTTTTTTCACAAAATCATAGAATAAAATTTTCTAAATTTTCTGAAGGATATGCCTATAAAGGTACAAAAAGTTAGCAGAACACCAAATAGATTAGACCAGAAAAGAAAGTCCTCTCACCACATAATCAAAGCACTAAACATATAGAACAAAGAATATTGAAGGATGCAAAAAAAAAAAGGGCAAATAACATATAAAGGCAGACCTATTAAAATTACACTCAACTTTCTCAATAGAGACTCTACAAACCAGAATTGCCTGTATAGATGTGCTGCAGATTTTAAGATACCACAGATGCAAGCAAAACTTTCAATCACCACATATGGAGAAAACAAGATATCCCATGACAAAATTAAATTTAAACAATATTATCCACAAATCCAGTGTTACTGAAGGTACTAGAAGGAAAACCCCAACCCAAGTAGCTTCATTACACACAAAAAAACATAGGCAATTGTTTTGGAATATTACATTAACTATGTAATGATGTGTTACATTTGTTTATATTGCACTTGTGTAATTATGTAAAGGTGTGTTGATTTTGTTTATGCTGCTTTTGTTTAATTATGTAAAGATGTGTTGCTATTTCACCTTGCCTGCCTAGGGTACCTGATTTGTCTAATGAAAAGCTGAACAGCCAATAGCTAGATAATGCAGGGACAGATGGGGCTGGCATGGAGAGAGAATAAGTAAGAGGAGGAGAGAACAAGTGAGGAGAGAAGGAGGGAGAAAGAGAGGGAGATGGCCAGGACTAGCCAGCCAGTCAGCCACCAGCCAGCCAAATACAAAGTAGTACATACAGAATGAAAGAAAGGTAAAAAGCCCTGAGGCAAATCATAGATGAAGAAAATCAGGTTAATTTAAGTTTTAAGAGTTAATGGAACAAGCATAAGCTAAGGTCAAGCATTCATAATTAATATTAAGTCTCTATGCTTTGAGAGCTGATCGGTGACCCAAAGAAAGCCTGCTACAGGCAATAAATAATCTCTCATACCAGCGTAATTAAAAGAACATACACACACACACACACACACACACACACACACACACACACACACACCAACAACAACAACAACAACAACAATACCAGGAATTAACAATCACTGGTCATTAATATCTCTCAATGTCAATGGTCTCAATTCAACAACAAAAGGACAGGCTAACAGAATAGATATGAAAACAGAATCCATCCTTCTGCAGCATATAGGAAACATACCTCAACATCAAAGACAGACATTACTTCAGAGTAAAGGGTTGGAAAAAGATTTTCCAAGCAAATGGCTCTAAGAAGCAATCTGGTATAGCTAGCTAACAAAATAGTTTTGAAACCAAAGTTAACCAAAACAGATGGAGAAAGACAGTTCATATTCATCAAAGTAAAAACCCACCAAGATGCCATCTTAATTCTCAACATCTCTGCACCAAACACAAGGGTACCTGTAGCTAGAGTTTTCCTGCTTTGCCCACAGTCAGGACAAATCTTTGTCACCCACCAGTCCCACAGCCACTCAGACCCAACCAAGTAAACACAGAGACTTATATTGCTTACAAACTGTATGGCCGTGGCAGGCTTCTTGCTAACTGTTCTTTTATCTTAAATTAATCATTTCCATAAATCTATACCTTGGCACATGGCTGGTGGCTTACCGGCGTCTTCACATGCTGCTGGTCATGGCGGCAGCTGCAGTGTCTCTCCGCCTCAGCCTTCCGCTTCCCAGAATTCTCCTCTCTCCTTGTCCCACCTACTTCCTGCCTGGCCACTGGCCAACCAGTGTTTTATTTATTGACCAATCAGAGCAATTTGACATACAGACCGTCCCACAGCAGGTACCCACATTTGTAAAGCAAATAATACTGATGATTAAATCACACAATAGCTGAGGAGCCCCCAACTGGATCAGGCCCTCTGGATAAGTGAGACAGTTGATTGGCTTGATCTGTTTGGGAGGCATCCAGGCAGTGGGACCAGGACCTGTCCTCAGTGCATGTGCTGGCTCTTTGGAACCTGGGGCTTATACAGGGACACTTGGCTCAGCCTGGGAGGAGGGGGCTGGACCTGCCTGGACTGAATCTACCAAGTTGAACTCAATCCTCAGGGGAGTCTTTGCCATGGAGGAGATGGGAATGGGGGGTTGGCTGGGGAGAAGGGGGAGAGAACAAGGGAATCCATGGCTGATATGTAAAATTAAATTAAATTATAAAATAAAATTTAAAAAAATTACACATTGACCACCACACAATGTCATCGAGAGACTTCAATAACCCATTCTCACTAATGGCCAGTTCATTCAGGCAAAAACTAAACAGAGAAATACTATAGTTAACAGATGTTAAGACCCAAATGGACCTAACTGATATTTACAGAACATTTCACCCAAACAAAAAAGAATACATTTTCTTCTCATCCACTTCATGGAACATTCTCTAAAACTGACCACTTAGTCATTCATACGAGTAAGTCATACAAAGCAAGTCTCAATTAAATGAAAATGAAAATAACTCCCTTAATTAATTAATTAAAGGTGGATTTCAACAACAGAAAGCCTACAAATTAATGGAAACTGAACAATTCTCTACTGAATTAACCCTGGGGCAAGGCAGAAATAAAGAAAGACATACCAGAATTCAATGAAAATGAATACACAATATCTTCAAACTTATGGGAACCATTGAAAGAGGTGCTAAGAGTAAAGTTCATAGCAATAAGTGCCTTAGTAAAGAAATTTGGAACTTCTCATATTAGCAACTTAACAGCACACTTGAAAGCTGTATAACAAAAAAGTAAACATATCCAACAGGAATAGATGGCACAAAATAATCATACTGAGGGTTGAAGTCAATAAATAGAAACACAGAGAACAATACAAAAACATCAATGAAACAAAGAGTTGGTTCTTTGAGAATGTCAACAGAATAGACAAACCCTTATCCAAACTAAATAAAAGATAAAGAGAATATCCAAATTTAAAAAGCCAGAAATAGACACTGAGGGAATGAAGAAAACCATTTGATTGTATTTCAAAAACTTGTGCTCCAGAAATTTAGGAGATCTAAAAATAGTGGACAAATTTCTTGATATATACCATTTACCAAATAATCAACATCAGATAAGCAATTTTAATAGACCTATAATCCCTAAGGTTATGAAAGCTGTCATTAAAAGTCTCCCAAGCAAATAAAGTCCAACACCAGAACTTTTTAGCACAGAATTCTACCAGACTTTTAAAGAAGAGCTAATATCAACCATTCTTAAATTATCACACAAAATGAAAATAGAAGAAATATTACCAATTACATTTTATGGGGCCACAGTTACCTTGATGCACAAAACACACCAAGACTCAAAAACAGAAAGAAAATTTCAGATCAGTTTCACTCATGAACATTGATGGAAAAATACTCAATAAAATAGTCAAAACAAATCTTAGAGTATATCCAAAGACCATCCAACAGGATCAAGTAGGCTTCACCCCAGAGACATGGGGACAGTTCAACATATGAAAATATGTCAATGTAATCTAACATATAAAAAACCTGAAAAAATAAACCATACCATATGATCATCTCTTTAAATGCTGAAAAAGCCTTTGACAAAATCAAACACTGCTTCATGGTAAAGCAGACATTAGGTATATAAGGGACATACCTAAACAAAGTAAAGGCAATATACAACAAGTCTATAACCAACATCAAATTCAATGGAGAGAAACTCAAAGCAATTCCACTATAACTGGGAACAAGAAAAGGCTATCCATTCTCTCCATATCTGTACAATATAGTACTTGACATTCTAGCTAGAGCAATAAGACAGCTAAAGGAGATCAAGTTAATACAAACTGGAAAGGAAGAAGTAAAATCATCATTATTTGCAGATGATATGATAGTATACATAAGCATAAGCAACACCAAAATTTCCACCAAGGAATCCATATGCCTGATAAACATTTTAAGTGAAGTGACTGAATACAAGATTAACTCAAAAATAAATCAGTAGTACTCTTATATACAAAGATAAATAGGCTGAGAAAAAAAAATCAGGAAAACAACACCCTTCACAATAGCCACAAATATTAAAAAAATGTCTTGGTATAACTCTAACCAAGCAAGTGAAAGTCTTGTATGACAAGACCTTCAAATCTTTGAAGAAAGAAATTGTAGAAGATATCAGAAGTTATGAAGATCTCCCACGCTAATGGATCAATAGGATTCACATAGGAAAAATGACCATCATACCAAAAGCAATCTACAGATTCAATATAATGCCCATTAAAATACCAAAAAAAAATTCCTTACAGGCCTTGAAATAATAATATTCAACTTCATATTAAAAAGCAAAAACATCAGGATAACTAAAACAATTCTATATAGTAAAATTACGCGTGGAGGTATGCTGTGGGATGTCCTTCGTTTTACATATGTGTTTCTCTGATTGATAAATAAAGCTGTTTGGTCAGTGGTGAGGCAGAATAAGTTTAGATGGTACAATCAAACTGAAGACAGAGAGGAAGAAAAAGGTCAGGGGAGATGCTGCAAGCCGCCACCAGGAGAAGCAAAATGTGAAAGTACTGGTAAGCCATGCCGCCATGTGGCAAGACATAGAATAATAGGAATACCTTGAATTAAGTTATAAGAGCTAGTTAATAATGTGCTGGAGCCATAGACAATACAGTTTGTAATTAATATTAAGCTGTAGCTAGAGTTTTCCTGCCTTGCCCACAGTTAGGACAAATCTCTATCACCCGCCAGTCCCACGGCCGCTCAGACCCAACCAAATAAACACAGAGACTTATATTGCATACAAACTGTATGGCCGTGGCAGGCTTCTTGTTAACTGTTCTTATAGCTTAAATTAATCCATTTCCATTAGTCTATACCTTGCCACGTGGCTGATGGCTTACAGGCGTCTTCACATACTGCTGGTCATGGCGGCGGCTGGCAGTGTCTCTCTGCCTCAGCCTTCTGCTTCCCATAATTCTCCTCTCTCCTTGTCCCACCTACTTCCTGCCTGGCCACTGGCCAATCAGTGTTTTATTTATTGACCAATCAGAGCAATTTGACATACAGACCACCCCACAGCATTAAGCCTCTGAGTGATTATTTTATAAGTGGCTATTGGACTATGGGGCCTCTACAGAGGCATCCCCATCCCTGATTTCAAGCTGTGCTACAGAGCTGTATTAAGAAAAACTTCATGGTTGTGGCATAAAAACAGACAAATCGATCAATGGAATTGATTCTAAGTCCCATACATCAATCCACACACCTATGGACACCTGATTTTCTACAAAGAAGCCAAAATGATAGAATGGGGAAAAAAGGCATGTTCAACTAATGGTCCTGGTTTATCAGATGTTGGCATGCAGAAGGAGGCAATAGATCCATATCTACCACCATGCACAAAACTCAAGTCCAAATTGTCAAAGCCTAAACATAATTCTAGATACACTGACCCTAATAAAAGAGAAAGTGGGAAATACCCTGGAACACATTGGCACAGGAAATGACTTCCTGAATAGAACACCAATAGAATAGGCACTAAGATTTACAATTAGTAAATGGGACCTCAGTAAGCAAAGGTCACTGTCAATAGAAAAAAATAGGAGGATACAGAATGTTAAAAGAACTTGACCAATCCCCTATCTGACAGAGGGCTGATTTCCAAAATATATAAAAACCCAAGAATGTAGAGATCAAAAAACCAAATAATCCAATTAAAACATTGGGTACAGATCTAAACAGAGAATTCTCAATAGAAGACTCTCAAATAGCCAAGAAACAAATGTTCAACATCCTTACACAGGAGGAAAATGCAGATCTAAATGATTCCTAGACTCTACCTAACACCTCTAAGAATGGCTAAAATCAAAAACACAAGTGACAGCTTATGGTGGAGAGGTTGTGGAGCAAGGGGAACACTCCTCCACGGTTGGTGGGAATGCAAGCTTATACAGCCAATTTGAAGATCAACATGGCGGTTTCTCAGAAAATTGAGAAACAATCTACTTCAAGACACAACTATACCACACATGGGCATATTTCCAAAGGATGCTCAACAACACCACAGGGACATTTACTCAACTATCTTTATAGCATCTTTATTCATACTAGCCAGAATGAGGAAACAACCTAGCTGACCCTCACCTGAAGAACTGACAAAATGTGGTACATTTACATAATGGACTATTACTCTGCTTTTAAAAATGAGGATATCATGAAATTTGAAGGCAAAAAAAAATGGAAATAGAAAAAGTCATTCTGAATAAGGTAACAAAACCCCAGAAAAACAAACAAGTATTCGCTTATAAGTGGATATTAGCTGCAAAGTAAAGGATAACCATGCCACAATCCTCAGACACAGAGAGGCTAGGTAAAGAGAGTTCAAGTGGGTGAGGTGTTTAGATCTCCATCAATAGAAGAAATGGAAGAGATTTCATGAGAGGATTGGGGGCAGGTGTGGATGGAAACATGAGGGGTTGGGTTGGGGAGGGTTGGAGAGTAAGATTACTGAAAGAAATGACTGGAAATTGGGGGCATTTCAAGGTGAGGTAGAAACCTGGAACAAGGGAAACTGCCAGGAGTCTAGAGGGATCACCCCAGGTAAGACTCCAAGCACTAGGGAACTCTAAGCATGTAGTCAGAACTGGTCATCTGTGACCCGGCAATGCTTCCAGTGGAGATAATGGGACACCAACCCAGCCTCACATCTTTCCAACCTATAGCTGTCCTGCCTATGGTATTGCTGGGGTAAGGTTGGCACACACATTTTGGGAGTGGCCAACCAATAACTGGTCCAGCCTCAGACCCCTGGCACAAAACTGAGCCTACCCCTGACACTGCCTGTAGCACCAGTAACCAGAGGCTGCATGGCAGAGAACCAGGATACAATCAAACATGACTGGAGAAAAAAAAAATTGTCATTGAAATGATGCCTCATGATAGCCTGCTATACCCATAGATTGGCGCCGAGCCTAATTGTCATTTGATAGGCTTCATCCAGTAAGAGACAGAATGCTAGTACTGTAAGATTACCGCAAAAAACAGGAGCAGCAGTAGAGTGGAGCCAGCTCGAGTCCAGAAGACAAGCTGTGTGTGCTGCAGAAGGTGGAATTGAAGTGACCCAAGGTCTTTGGAAGAGTCCAGAAGATCTTGACTGGATCCCAGACATTGGATGATTGGAATTTGGTTTTGATTTTATTTGATTGTGACTGTGCCCTTAATTTTCTCTCTTGAAGTGAGAACGTATTTTACTGGAGCCCACAGTTGAGAGACTTTGAATTTTAAAAGACTTTGGATCTTAAGAGATTGGCTGTTTTAAAGGAACTGAAAATTTAATGTGTGTGAATTTGTAAAGACTGTGCAACTTTTAAAGTTAATCTGTTTTTAATGTGAGAGGTTTGTGAGCAAATAAGAAAGGAAGTATTGTGGCTTAATAGTGATATGTTTGTGTGTCAAGCTGACAAGGGTCATATGTACTGGCTGATTTTGTGTGTCAACTTGACCCAAACCAGAATCGTCAGGAGAGGAATGCCTCCATGAGATCCAGCTGTAAGGCATTTTCTCAATGGGGGAGGGCCTAGCCCATTGTGAGTGGTGCCATATCTAGGCTAGTAGTCTTGGTTTCTATAAAAAGGCAGACTAAGAAAGGCAGATGAAGCAAATCAGTAAGCAGCACTCTTCCATGGCCTCTGAATCAGCTCCTGCCTCTAGGATCCTACTCTGTTGAGTTCCTGTCTTGACTTCCTTCAGCGATGAATAGCAATGTGGAAGTGTCAGCCATATAAACCCTTTCCTCCCCAACTTGCTTTTCAGTCATGCTGTTTTTCTGCAGAAAAAAAAAAAACACACTAAGACACATATACATGTTCACATGCACCTACACAAACACAAGCACACACATTTGCATATGTATGTACATATCATCAAAAAATAAAAAGTAACAAAGAAAAGTCTCTAGGACAAATGCGTTACATAAAGGGGTTTGTCTCTTCTTCCATGGATGACAAGGCCATTTGGAGTAACTCTTTAAAGAAAAGGTAATTGTATACTTTTTCATTGAAAATAGATTTTTTTATATAGTATATTCTGATTATGCTTTTCCTACCCCAAACTCCTCACAGATCATCCATACTTTTTTCTTTCTTATAAATTTCATCATAGACTTATTCATTTAATTTATGTGTTTGGTACTTTGCTTGCATGTATATATGTATACCATGTGCATGCCTGGTGTATGCAGAAATCAAGAGGGTATAGGACTAGAGGTTTGGACAGTTGTAATACATTATGATATAAGTGCTGGGAACTGAATCGAGATCATCTGCCAGAGCAGCAAGTTTGAGCTATCATTTGGAAATCTTTAATGGAAATCTTTAATACATCTGTTCTTTTTCAGAAATCCTCCAGTGCGATAGCAATCTCAGAATCTTTTAGCTTGTGTAGTATGCCATGTCTTCTCTCAGGGCTAGAGATTTTACTCAGATCCAATCCTGTCAGTCACTAATAAAGCTCTTACAGCTGTTTTTACAAGCTTCTAATTATGAGGGAGGGATCCATCTCCAAAGACACTCAAGCCTCCAAATGTCGGGCTTAGCAAAAAGGCCTATCCCTGTAGATTTCCTTGATACATTTTTCTCAGGGTAATGGTACCTAAATCTTCACTCAATACTAAACCTCTATTCTTTCTGAGAGAAATAGAGCAATATGATCTTATCTTTGAAAATCCCTGTTCTGGTTATAGGAAGATAGACAAAAAGTCTTTTCTAAATGTACTTCTCTCTCGTCTTCTGCCACATAGATCTTCATATTTTAGTATATCATGTCTGGATATTCACAGTAGTTAAAACTTATGTGGTTTCTCCATAATAAAATCCAGAGAATTAGTACTGTTAAAATGTATAAAAATAGCAAAGAAACGAAAGCTTTAATTTATAATAAGAAGTAGTATCCATTTGAACATTAACTTTCAGGTTTTGTTTTGTAATTTCAATATTAAGTTTCACCATAAACTTTTCAAATTTGATACCTAATTCAAGGACTATGAGCCATATATTCTGCACTATAACATAAACTAAACCCAAAAGAAAGGAAAGAAAACATCACAAAAAGCAAGACAAAACATGAATAAAGTTTTATAGAATATTAAAAAAAAATACATGAACTAGGATGGGTAATGGTAATCAAAATGTTGAAGGTTGTAGTAGTATTTGCTTTGCCTATGACCCTGGGCTATACAGCCCAGGACTTCCAGGTGGATTCATTCCCAGTCAGTTCAGAGTATGACCCCAGCTGTTTACTCGGTTCTGTATTTGTGAGTATATTTCTTCAATTTGTATCTTAATAAATCCCTATTACCCATTAAATAGACTCATATGGTAGATCTTAAAAGAAGGTGACATCTTTTGCATTGATATTTCAGCCCACTTATGAGTAGAGTGTTTAAAAATATTAATTTTTTTATTAATTCTTAGAGCATGTATTGTAATTTTTATAAGTATCTTCATGGCATTCACACCTGACTTCTCTCCCCAATGCCTTCTGCTACTTTGTGTCCTTCTTTTCTGATCTCTCTCTCTCTCTCTCTCTCTCTCTCTCTCTCTCTCTCTCTCTCTCTCTCTCACACACACACACACACACACACACACACACACACACACACACACACACAATAGATTTTCTTGAAGCAGATGTCCTAGTTTTCTAGCTATTAGAATTTTCTGGTCCCTCTTCCTTGATATTCCCAGAGCCTTATTTATAGGAGTTGCTGTAAGTATATTAATTATGGACATGAACTTTATTATCAGTTGACCTCAACTCTGTACATTTTGATTACTTATGGCTTTCTGCATTGATCTCCATCTATTTCAAAAATAAACTTTTTTGTTGAGGGGTTAGATGATTTATGGATAAGCTTTTAGTATTCAGTTATCAATTTTACAGATTTAGGAAACTGAAGTAATAAGTTCTTCTTTAGGGTCCATAGCCTCATGGGCCACAGATAGTTATCTAAATTTATGGTCTCATGCATGAACTACTTCCTATTGATTGAACAGGCCTTGTCTTCCATTAGGTTACTGTTGGTGACCATCAGGCTAATGTGGCATTGTTATATCTTTTAGAATATGTTGACATGCTATTCATAGTTGTGGTTCATTGGTGTAACAGATGAATAATAATGATAACTTTTCTCCTTTGCATGGCTTGCATGGCTCCTTCTGAAATTATGAGAGTTCTCAGTGAATCCATGGCAGATCTGTACTGATTCTGAGAAATACTGCATTGGAAGTGTGTGATTTGTTTACCAATAGGGTCTTACCTTTTTTTTTTTTTTTTCTGGAAGAGATAGAGGTCAATTGAAATATCCTGTACTATTTGTGGGCATCTTTTATACTCTTTTGACCAACATCTTTAAAGAAGATTTCCCATGTCTGTCACTAGAGTTTCTGTTGGATAGTCTACAGTTTGGGGAAAATTATTGTCTCTCCAAATGTCTTAACATATATGACATTTTTATATTTAGATGATTTTAATTGATGTCAGCACACAAAACTATTATGCAAAATTTACATTTTAATTTGAATTTAATAATGAAATTGTCTCTTCCTTCCATACTTCCTGTCTTTCTTTCTTTTTCCTAAAAAGTTAAATTTATTTCATTTTCTTGTGTGTTTTCCCTGAATATATTTCTGAAAATCATGTGTGTGCTTCATGTCTACAGAACCCAGAAGTGCTGTTCAATGATGAGCAATTTTATTTACCTCCAAAAAGACATTTTCAATAATTTGTTAGATTTTTTAAATTTTTTTAGTCTTTCAAATGACAAAGATTCTTTAATCTATCACCTGTTTTCTAGTCAGTTGAATCATATCCTAAGCTAATTGTTGTATTATTTAAATTCAGCTTTTAGCAAGAAACATGCTCATCCATTTTTTCCCTACCAATTACATCATATCACTCTCCATACCTTCTAATATTCCTTCATCAATATTCGTGAGCTGGTATTCAGAATTCAGAGTTACTTTTTGCAAGAATATTTAGGTAGTTTAACCTACTCCCTTCTACTCTTGTGTTTCTTCTTTAAAAGTTATTGTTATCCTTACCATTTATTGGAGTGGGTGCACCTGCTACTTTGTGCATGTAACAATCAGAGGACAACTTAAAGAGTTGTTTCAATCCTTCCACCATGTGATTCCCAGGGATCAACTCAGTCAGTGTTCATAGATCAGTTTTGTTTTGTTTTCACTCTTTTCTCCTTGTGGGAGGTCACTATCCAGCTCCCAAATAAATCACCCAGATTCTTATTCTTTCTTACGAATGCCAGGCCTTAGTTTGGCTTGTTTCTCGACAGCTTTTCTTAGCTTAAATTGTTCCATCTATCTTTTGCCTCTGTGCATTTTCCTTTTCTTACTTCTGTGTATCTTACTTTCTCTTTTATTCCATGGCTAACTAGGTGGCTGGGTGGCTGGGTGGCTGGGTGGCTGGGTGGCTGGGTGGCTGGGTGGCAGGGGGGCTGGGTGGATGGGTGGCTGGGTGGCTGGGTGGCTGGGTGGCAGGGTGGCTGGGGGGCTGGGGGGCTGGGGGGCTGGGGGGCTGGCGTCTAGTGTCCTGCTCTTCTTTTCTTGGTCCTCTTTTCCCAATTTTCTCCTTCTATTTATTCTCTTACTGCCAGCCCTGCATATCTTTTCTCCTGCCTCACTATTAGCCATTCAGCTCTTTATTAGGCCACTCAGGTGTTTTAGACAAGCAACTTAACACAGCTTTACAGAGTTAAACAAATGCAACATAAAAGAATGCAGCACATCTTTGCATCATTAAAACAAATGTTCCACTGCATAAACAAATGTAACACATCTTAAAATAATATTCTACAACAGATAGCACCCTTGCCCTCTGAGTCACCTCACCAGTCATGGAATTTCCTCTTACTAACTTTCCAAGTGCCAATTTTCACCTTGACTATTGGCCATCAATAGCTATGCATTCATCTTATATTTAAAAGTGAGTATAGTTCTAAGATCACTTTCCCCCTAATATAATATGCCTGAAGGAAAATCTGATTTTGGATCAACTTAACTGTTATCTATCTCTGTTTTGTCTTTGATATGGGGAATTTTTGACCACTTTCTCTTAATTCTATAGGAAAATAAAGACCCAGAATGAAAAGAGGTATGATACATTGACATTTAAAATTGACTATTTAAACTATTCTCTTTGCCATTTTTTAAACAATTCTGTTGTCTGATATGATATGTAGCCATCTCCTGATTCATTCTGTTTCTTCAACCCTACTCATTATTTATGGATAAGAAAAAAAAATACTACCCTTTCCTCAAGAACATTCTGATTTATTTCAAGCCAACATTAATCACACATTTTAAAAAGAATTATTTCATTCATTCCTTGAGTATTTAATTAACTCTTCCATATATCATGCAGAGAAAGAGAGTATTTCACTGGATTGTAAAGTTCTTCCTTCAAACAACAGAAATAGGAAATGGTAGTGCAGCTTAGTTGTAGAGTGCCTGTGTCCTGGGCATCATCTCTAGTACCACAAAAGAAGAAAGAAGTGAATTCTCTCAGTGAGGGCTGAAAGACTCAAATCTAGAGAACAGTGCCATCTTAGAAGGCTCTAAAGAAAACTCTTCACTTTGCCTTTCTAGATTCAGGAGGATTCAAGCATTCCTTGTCTTGCATCTACTCCACTCTTTCCCTCACCTTTGTTTATGTGCTATTTTTTTGTGTAGCAGGAATCTTAAAAAGTCTTTATTAATAAAACAAACCCAGAACCAAGTATTCAGGTGAACACTAGAAGATCAGAGAGACAGAACAAGCCACGGCTAACCTCACCTGGCCAACTTCTCAGCTGATCTTGTTTCCTCAGACTGGAAGCTTCTGTGTTCTCATCCCAATGGCTCTCAGCTGAACTGCTGCTCGAAAGCCTGAATGCTTAACCAGCCAAGTGCTGCAAGTTTCTGGTCCTCACGCCTTATATACCTTTCTGCTTTCAGCCATCACTCCCTGGGATTAAAGGCTCACTTCTTGGGATTAAAGGTGTGTGTCACATGTCTGGCTGTTTCCAATGTGGCCTTGAACTCACAGAGATCACAGATGAATTTCTGCCTCTGGAATGCTTGGATTAAAGGTGTGTGCTACCACTGCCTATCTTCTATGTTTAATATTGTGGTTGTTCTGTCTCTGACCCCAGATAAGTTTATTAGGGTGCACAATATTTTGGGAACACAATACCACCTCACCTTTGTCTGTTTCTGTTTTAATATTTGAATTTGTATTAGAATTGTTGATTGAATCATGTAAATTATGATAATGAACATAGTTCTTCCTGTCATTATTGTTTATACATACATGTAGCTTTGATTTTTGTCACCTTTTCTAACATACTGTATGTCCTTACTCCTCTTCCTCTATATCACTACACTTTAGATATGAGAGAGTTTTCAGAAAAGGAAATAATGGCTCAAAACTATCTCAAAAATGTTTGCCATCCACAGAAATTACAGAAATGCCAATCAAACAGCTTTGGACTTCATATTACCCCAAGCATAATAGAGAAGCTCCTCATCATCAATAACAGACCAAGAGCAAATACTGGAGCAAGTGTGAGGTAAAGAGACCCCTCAGTCACTGTTAGTGAGGTCACAAAGTGGTACAGCCTTTATGGAAATCAGTGTGGAGACTTCTTAAAACACTGAAAATCAACCTATCATGTGGTTGAGCTATGCCATTCCTTGGAACATGCTCAAAGAACTCAACTTCATTTTTCACAGGTAATTGGTAGCCATGTTCATCAATATGCTATTTATAATAGCTAGGAAATAGAAACAATTTAAATGTTCCATAATTGATGAATAGATAATGAAAATGTGTTACATATACACTATAGAATACTATTTATTGCTAAAGAAAATTGTGAACTTTGAGCGTAAATTGATGGAACTGGAAAGATGACATATCCACACCAGAAAGACAATGTTGTATATTCTTTCTCATTAAAGGCTCCTAGTTTCACATTTACAGTTGTGAGAAAATATCCTAGAGTAACTGCATAATCCAGGAAAGTAAAAAGGGACTTTTGCTGGAGTATTGGACTGATGTAACAATAGAATAGGGCATAGCAGGGTACAAGTAATTTGATTGGTGAAATGAGAAAAGAGGTAGGGGGTTAAAATGAGGAATGTGTATGGTGATAACTACAAAAAAAAAAAGGATGGATGAGGTTAAAACAACAACTAGTGCATCTGAAAACATCCAAAGGAATAATACTCTTAACCATTTACCTAAATTCAAAAAATATAATTCATGTAAGTCTGTGTATACATATACATAGGAAGTTTAGATAAAAATTTCACATCTGGGCTGACAATGCTCAGTCTAAGAGCCAAAGAGAGCTCAAGAAAACCCCTCAAACCAGGAATGAGAAGGCCTCTTGTGATTTTTTTTTGCATTATCCAAGACACTTCCAAAACATACCTGTTATTACTATTGCCCTTAGTTTCCCCCAGGGTCAGGGATAAGTCTCTATTGCTGAATATACTATGAACTGCAGACATAGGCCCTAGAGACTCCAGAGCTAGAACTGACACAAATGTTTCATATCGCAAGCTCAATTTTCATGGTAACAGACTTCCAAAAGTGGGAAGAAACTGAAATCCTATTCATCTATGATACCTATGAACTACAACAAGCATCAGTATGACATGGTAACTCTTAGAGTAATTAGTGCATGCATACCTTGATTGTTAAGCAACAGTTCTCTAATTATACATAAGACCTGATAAGACCTGCTCAACAAGAGGGAAACTGTGCCTGCTACTGGAAACTACTTAGGACTAGAGACATAATAGATCTTGGAGAAGAACCTACATCTATGACTTTACAAAACAAGCAAAGTCCTTAACTACATTCTAAATATTTATGTTTATCCCTTGTCTTAGTTTGTGTCTCAATTGCTGTGAAGAGAAATGACCACAACAACTATTATAAAAGAGAACATTTCACTATGACTGGCTCACAGTTCCAGAGGTTTAGTCCATTGGCATGGTGGCAAGCAGGTATACATTGTGCTGGAGAAGGAGTGGAGATTTCATCTTGACCCATAGGCAGCAGAAAGAGAGTCTGTGTACTAGGCATAGCTTGACTATATTTGAGACCTCAAAGCCTGCCTCCACAGTGACATACTTCCTCCAACAAGGCCACTCCTATCCCAATAAGGACATGCCTCCTAATAGTGCCATTTCTCAATGGGCCAAGCATTCAAACACAAGAGTCTATGCTGGTCATATCAACTCAAACCACCACATTCCACTTTTTGATCACCATGTGCCTGTAACCATAACATAATGTAAAATGCATTTAGTGCAACTTCAAAAGTCACCATAGTATATAACAGTCTCAAACCTGTTTAAAAGTACAAAGTTCAAAGTCTCATCAGAAATTCAGGCAATCTCTTAACTGTAATCCCCTGTAAATTCAAATTTAAAAAAATAAAAGCGATCACATGATTCCAACATATATTGGTACAGAATATATGTTACTATTCCAAAATGCAGGAAAGGGAAAACTGCAGGAAAAAAACAGTGAGGAAAAAAGTGCACAAAAGCAAGACTGAAAACCAGCTGGGAAAACTACAAACTCTGCATCTCTGTGTCTGATGTCAAAACTCTCTTTAGAACTCCAGCTCTGTTCTCCTTTATTGACTGAGGTATACTCACTCCTCTTGGGCTAATTCCACTCCCCGTTATCAGCTCTCCTTGACATGTATCCTATGACTAAGGCATCTCTAATGTCTTGGGGTCTCTTAAGGCAATTCATTCTTCACCTTCACAACTTCACACAATGGCCTCTCTGGAACTCCATGAAGGGACACCCCTGCCACATGCCTGCCCTTAGTGGCTTTTCTTAGTCATGGGGGTAGATTCCATAACTCCTTTCATCTATCCTTGACCCTAAAGCCAGAACCATGTAGCCAAAACTGCCAAGTTCTGTTGCTTACTGTGGCTGGAATATGGCCCCCTTGTTCAAATACTTCTTCATGAGCTTTCAGTTTTCCATGGTTTCCTTTACCACGTAAGATTGGGTGTCTGAAAAAAAATATTATGCTGGGAGAAAACAGTTAATAAGTTTAGTCTCTTAATGTCCCAGACGTTTTGCATATTATTTTCACAATTTCTGTATTTTTTCATTACTGTGATTTGAATGCAAGTCTTAGAATTACTTTATTCCATTTTTAATATTTTTATTTGTAAGATTCATATTTTATTATTTGTTAAACTATATCTTTGTAGAATTGCTTTTCAATTCCTATATGTTTCCTTTATTCATTCTTTTATTTCTGTATCACTTTGAACTTCCTTGGGCCCTATTTTATTAGGTGTATGTAGGGTAGGTATATGTGCACATGTATCGTGTGGTGTGTGTGTGTGTGTGTGTGTGTGTGTGTGTGTGTGTGTGTGTTTACATATGTGCACATATATTTACAGCTCAAAGGACAGATAGAGGTTACTTCTGCACAAATGCCTTTCACTTCTTTTAGGAAAGGATCTCTTATAGTTGCTAAGCACACCATTTAGATTTAAAAAACCTAGCCAATGAAGCCCTAGGATTATCCCATGTCTTCCTGATTAGCACTGGAACTGTACACTTATACCACCATACTTGGCCTTTTTACATGGATTCTGTAAACCTAAGTTATGTCTTTTATCTTTCAAGTCAGGCAATGTACTGATTCAGTCTTCCACAAAACCACACTAATATTTTAAAACTCATCCTTTCTAGTCATCATTGGACATTATAACCACCTTCAACAACTTTATTGGTTCAAGTAACTTCAAGACAACTATACAATGGAAGTTCACAAAAAACTATATACAATTAATTTACTAAGGATTCAATTTATCTTGAGTTTTAAAAAACATTTATATGTTAAGATTTGTTCATTTTGTCACATAGATTTATCTTCCATTCATATATTAATACTACTTTAGGAAACAGTGTTCTTTTGATAGTATATTGCGGGATGATATTTTGTGTTCTGACAATTATAGGTTGCGCTGAGATCAGAGGGCAGAGCTAGCCACTAGTTACCCATAGAGGCCAGTCAGTCATGACTCACACCTTTAATCCTAGTACTTGGGAGGCTCACACATTTAATACCAGCACTTGGAAGGCTCATGCCATTAATCCCAGCACAATTGGGAAGTCGAGACAGGATCTTGGCCCATTCAGTCAGATAACCTTTAGAGACTAATTAGAATCATGCTTCATCTGGTGCCCAATGGGTGGCTCAGACCCATGACCCAGAGATTAAGAGTCCCATGCTCTACTGATTAAGCTTGGACAAGAAGGACAGAAAGGATTCAAAGAGCAGTCAGCCTCACACTTCACTGTCATCTCTACTGTCATCAGCAGCAGATTTGGTGAGACAATTGGGAATTCTTTAAGGGGAAAATTAGTTAAAAAAGTTCTTCCTCCATTAAAAAATGAGAAACACCATTATGATGGAGGGAGTTAGGTCTTTGTATAATTACACAATGTATAGTTTAAAAGTGGAACAATTAAATGAAGGGATAATCTACTTAATTGAGATTGACATAATGTTAATTATCATTTGATAATTCCTATTATCAGTTTTATAGTTATTGTTTTATCTCTAAAAAAGTTGGTTGATATGAGTGCCAAGAAAAACTTATTAAAACAGATCAAAGAGATATTCAAACCCAGACAGAGGAAGTTAAAGGAGAACCAACCTCACCATTATATTATAAAATTGTAGAGGAACAACCTAGGATTTTCAAATAACCAACCTTAACTCATAAAAAGGAATTGTAGACAGGGCATTCAAGAAACATTTTTTTGAATAATCAAAACAGAATACCCCTTCCTTCTGGAGTATGCAGAAGATGCAGCAGAGGATGACAATGGACCAATAAATGCAGATCAACAATGAACAGATAGAGTAACCCTTTACTGTCAGGTAATGTCTTGAGGAGCCTTTCATAGCTGCCCATGTCAAAATTGGTTTAGTCATTCTCTGTCATGGTGGGGAAAACTCCTCCACACAGCAAATAAGAGACCTAATAGCTATTGTAAAAACCCATACTACTCTGGGTGATAGAAGAGCTTTAGAAGATAAAACAAAATTTTCAAGAGAAACTAGATCAAGAGAGACCTCTTGATTAGAAGAGGTAATAGTTCATCAACCAGCATGACCATTCATTCTAAACTAACTTATAAGACGAAAAATTATTTTCATTTGATCAGATATAACTTGCCAAAAGGGAAACTTCCCAAATTTAAGGTTGGGGCAACGTTTTGTTTTTGTCTTTCCAGAAGAATGAAGGCAACCAGCTAAGGAATATGAAGACCACTGGACAAGTGAGACCTCTGAAGAAAAAGGATGAATCATTCAGAGAATATGTCCCAACAAAAAGAGTAAGTTGGCATATTGGTATATCATATTTCTAACAGAATAAAATTTCATAAATCTTCCCAAATATTTGTTTCTACTATTCTCTACAGACACATAATGCCAATGGTCTTTTTGTAGTCCCAGTTCAATTAAAAATTAAAGCTGGCTTTAGAGTTGGAGTGTGGCTATCTCTTCTAAACCCAAGTATATTGTTAAAAAAATTCGGAGTCCCTGTTTCATATCAGAAGAGACACTTGGCATGGGACAGAAGAAAACTAAAATTGAGGGACTATTATTGTCACAAATCTCTTATTCCTTATATTTTTTTTTTTTTTCTTGGTTTTTTTTTTTTTTTTTTGGTTTTTTTATTATTATTATTATTATTATTTTACAACACCATTCAGTTCAACATAATAGCCACAGAATCCCCTGTTCTCCCCCTCTCGCCCACCCCTCCCCCCAGCCCACCCCCCATTCCCACCTCATCCAGATCAAGGTCTCCCCATAAACCCCATCCAAGGACTGAGGAATCTGAAGGCAGACATCCACGGCTGGGCCCCTGGTGGAGCACTGGGAGTCTAATTAGTGAGTATGAAGAGGATTTATATGAGAGAGAATTGTTGAAGCCAAGGTTGGATAAAGCACCGGGATAAATAACCAAATGAATGGAAGCACAGGATCTATGAACCAAAGGCTGAGGGGCCCCCAACTGGATCAGGCCACCTGAACGGGTGAGACAGTCAGTTGGCTTGATCTGTTTGGGAGGCAGCTGTGCATTGGTGCCAGGTCCTGGGCTCGTTGCATGAGTTGGCTGTTTGAATCCTGGGACTTATGCAGGGACACTTGGCTCGGTCTGGGAGGGGGGAATGGACCTGCCTTATATTTTTTTTTACTCTTTAAAACTTTTCTTAAAGGATAGTGCTGTCTTAAAATTAAAATCTTCTTTATTTGATATCAATGATTAAGTTTTCCACAGTAAATGATAAACTCTTCTAACAGACCTAAAGTCTCCATATGGAGTTTACTTTCTTTGTTGCAAAAGTTAGCCAGTGGGCAAGAAAGTGTTCTTGCTTTGACTGCTGACACTATGCTGTCCACATTGGACAAATGCAACAGAAAGTAAGTGACTACAGAACTTTGCCAAGTAAAGGAGGGACAGTCCTTCAAAAATCTTGTTTCACAAATAAGTTTGTCAGATATTCTAGGCCTGTAGGTCCAAGATGGATGTCCCAAAGTTGCAGAGGAACCTTGGGTGACTGTCTAGACAGCCAGCTGTTTCTGTCATTTGTTATTTTTTGAAGTTGCTTGCTGAACACTTCCTGTTTTCTCATGTAATATTATATCCTTGTCATGTCTCTGATGGAGTTGACAACTAGTTACCAGACTCAGAAATGAAACTCAGTAAAGTGGTGTTAAATGTACATTAAAAAGTTAGTTTTGAGTTGGTAATGCAAGTTAGGATAGAAAATGAATTAGGTACAACACTTCGGACTCTCCAAGATAGGACAGATAATGGAGTATTTTCTCTGATTTTTTTCAAATGCTAATGGAATAGACATTTCTGATGTAATAATTTCATATATATATATATATATATATATATATTTAGTTATTGTACTTATTGTATGTAGTTTTTCTATGTTAATTAAAACTTTCACTTTTTATTTAGACAAAAGAGGGGGAAATATATGATATTTTATTTATGTTCTGACAAATAAAGGTTGCCTGGAGATCAGAGGACAGAGCTAACCACTATTTAACCATAAATACCAGGCAGAGGTAGCTCACACCTTGGATCCCAGAACTTGAGAGGTTCACACCTTTAATCCCAGCACTTGAGAGGCTCACAACTTTAATCCTTGCACTTGGGAAAGTCACACCTTTGAGCTCAGCACTTGCAAGGCTCATGCTTTTAATTCTAGCACAACTGGAATGGGAAGAGAGGAATATAATGTGGGTGGAGACAGGGTCTCTGCCCATTTGGTCTGAGGATTCATTGAAACTAATGAGGATCACTCTTCAGTATATTCTGCAGTATGAAAGTTGTGATAAGGTTCCTTCCAGTTCACCTTTATAAAGGACAAAGAACCATCTTATCCTTCCTATCTTCTGTGAACAAGAAAGAAATGAATACCTGTGAATACATAAGCTGTCCCTCACCAAACAGTCTGTTTATGTGTTTAATTTTGGATTCTACAGCTTGCTGTACTAGGAATCATAAATACATGTTGTTTATAAGCTACCCAGCTAATGATGTTTAATAGTAGCATATGAGGTACAAAGCATAAATAAAAGGTTTCTTTCCACCATTATAAAACTATGTGAGTACTATGAAGCTCTCTTGTGACTAAATACTGTAACAAAATTATTATGTATTCTAATGAGAATTTAAAGTATGGTACATTAAAAGTTATATCATCATTTTTATAATATATGCTTTGTCCTTTATATTCCGTGGCCCAATACTATGATACTAATAAAAAACTTAACTTTGGCTTCTTTTATTTTCTAAATGAATTATAAGTCCTATTTAAACACATAACCATTACTTTAAATTTCCAAATTTATCTTTTTCTAGTTAAAGAAATATGTGTATGAAATATTTAAAGTTTCAACTTTTATAGGACAATAAACCAGACTTCCAATCCTCTCAAAATCTAAATAAGTGGCTAATGTCTTTAAAAGTAAATGAGAATTATATTCATGTTGTATTAAATTGTGATATTGGTCTTTTTTGCTTCTAGACTAAAATTAATTTTAATTTTGTTGTACAAATATCACTGATTCATTGACTAATTATTGTTTATGAGGTACTGGGCAACATGATTTAGAGCTGATTATATTACAGTGAACAACACATAAAAGAAATCTAACAGATATTTTTAATGCAGACATATAGGTATAATATGTAAATGTTTGTACTAATACATATTAATATTTGTGGCACATGCTTTTATATTTATATGTAATTATTTGGATGCTATACAAAAAATAAAGACAGAAGAATAGAGAAGTAGAGAGTTCTAAAATTGTGAGCAGTGGCAATTTAAGAAACAATTTGGAATTATAGCAAGTTATAGCAAATACAGCGTATGATATTTGAGTCAAACTCCAGATAAAAGCATGAGCATATCATAAATTATGCAGTTGAAGAACAGCAAATACACAGACTCTGAGTCTAACCTGTGATTGTCCTGTTCTCAGAAGTTTTATCCCGGTAATTAGAGTAATGTTTATAAACTGAAAGAGTTGTGGTCAATGAGATCATGATTTTATCAAAGTTTAGGACATTTAGTATTTGTACTATGTGTGGAAGAATTCTGTCATTTTCTTTTGGGGCAATTAATCAAAAAAATGAAACATAAAGTCATCAGTCTATTTTTCTTCCTTGTTAAAAATAAACTAGAGGACGAAAGGCTAGAAACAGAGGACACACTAAGGAGATCAGAAGCATAATCCTCAATGAAATGGTGGCCTGCCTATAGTGGTGGTGAGGATAAGTGAGAAGTTGTATAATTTATAAAAAATATGTTGAAAATGAAGCCAACAATGGGACATGAGAAAAAGACAAGTGAAGAGCAATTAAAGTTTATTATTATGAATGGAATAGTATAGCTGAAACATTGTGATTTAAAGCCTTGGGTATTGTGGCCATTGAGGGAAGGGTCAGTTGTGAATATCTTACTTTTGAAATTCTTCTTACAGAACCCAATACTTTTTAAAATAGGAAGCTGAACATTTGGGACTGTGTTACTGAGGTAGATTTAACTGGGGAAGGAAAAAGAAGCCAACTGTATTTGAAATAATTAGAGTAAAGATCACAGAAATTAAGTAGAGATAGAGAAAGATCAAAGGATGAACTCTAAGAACACAACAAAATGTAAAATCCTTGGATAAAGCAAAACAAAACAAAAACAAAAAACCTCAAAAACTACAACAACAAACAGAAAAAACACCAACATACAACAGCACAACACTTTCCAATGAATGTTTGATGAAACCAGAGAACCCAGAGGAATGTCATTTCATGAAAACCATAGTAAAAACCAAAGTTGGAAAAATAATAACTTCAAAGTTCTCAAAAGGCAAGAATGTGGAAATTTACTGTTTCATTATTGTTTTGGACCACAATGCTTTATTGAAGAAGTGTAGATTACACACCGGCTTAGTGAGAAGAGTGAGGATTTGACCAGCGATTTCAAACCTGGAATACAGACAACTGGGAATTAGGTTCTAGTGTCAAGTACAACTATCTTGTATTACTCGAAGAAATGTAATCTGCCTAAAAAAATAGGTTGCAGTGGGTAGTAAATGTTAGAAGGATGTGTATGAATTAATAAAGCAAAAATAATCAAAAGCTCTGAACATCAAACCTTTTCTAAATTTGCTTCTGCATTAAGGAACAACATTTCTAGCCAAAATAGTTCAATTGTATGAGAGATTAAAAGAACATTAAACTAATAATAAATCATAAAAATAGTATTTCCTGCATCACAACTTTAACCATATCCACTGTTCCATATTACTTACTATTTTGTCAATACATATTTGTTTGGTGCTTGCAAATTATTTTCCTTGTTCCTTTGCAAATTATTTTACCTATTTAAATTTAGTAGTGAGTTACAGGAAGATATAAAAATAGTTAATGTTGCTGGTAATGGTAGCTAGAGGTTTTTATTAGGCCAGTCTGTGTATGGAGAGTGTTGTTCCCAGCAGAGGTAAATGTGATTCATTCAGTTCCTCCACCTTTGGCAGGAATGATCCATCAATTAGCCCTTGATCTCAGCAAAACCAGCTTCACCAGAGGAAAACTTATGAAATCAAAACCCTGAGCAGAAGGAACATGTTTATTTTTGAATGCTAATCTTTTTTTTTCTTTAGATCTTTTCCAGGTCCATTCAGGTTTATTCCATGATTTATTTATTTGAATATCTTTCATAGTGATCATAAATTAAAATGCATAATAATTAGTAACTTAGTAGATGTTTTCCTAATTTAAATGTATTGCATGTGGAAGCAAAAAAAAAATTTAAATTGCATAATATTGATTGAGTTAGTATTTTAATGGGGAAAATTGAAGTGTCATGGTCTTCAATATTGTGTCATTTTAACTTAAATCATGATACCTTGGCATTTGAGGAAAAAAGCAGGAATAAGAAGTTACCAAGAAACAAAGGAGAAAATGAAATGAAAAGTTCCTCCCTGCTAGCCAGATTTCACAGTGCTGAAAGATGCTATCCAGATTCCTGGAAAAGAAAATGAAATGTTCTTATCCAGCTATGAACTCTACACACTATGCTAGTGACCTTCCAGGCAAAATATACCTACTCCTGCTGTAGTGGCACAATGTTATCAATGTAAACATCACTCTCTGATTTGAATTGAGCTCCACTGCACAATAAGCATATTCTATAAATTTTAGCCAAAAATCCATAATGGGGGAGGTAATATGTCCTAGATAGAAAAGTAGTTAGTTGATCTTAACTGACATACCATCTCTCCTAGTTTGTTTTCTGTTGCTGTTATAAACATGATATAAAGCAACACGAGGAGGAAATTTGTTTGGCTTACACTTCAACATTCCATTCCATTATTGAGGAAAGTTAAGACAGGAAATGAAGCCAAACCATGGAGGCCAGCACTGGAACAGACACCACAGAGAGGTGCTCTTACCGGCTTGCTCACCATGGCTTACTAAGCTTGCTTCACTATGCAACTTAAGATAACCTGCCCAGAAATGGCACTGCCCTCAGTGAGCTAGGCCCTCTCATATCAATCCTTAGTTACAAAAATATACTACAGACTTGCATATAAGCCAGTATGATGGAGAGATTTTCTCAGTTGAGGTCCCTCTTCCCAGAAGGCTCTAGCTTTTGTAAAATTGCCAAAAACTAGTAAGCACAATACCAAATTGTTTTCTAATTATTTATGTTTATACTCATAGACAAATGCTACTCTCTGTCTTAATCAGAGAACTCTCAGTTCCCAGTGAATGGTGACACCTGACCGGTGAAGATAATGAGAAAAAGTAAAAGGTAAATGCTTATTCATAGAGACAGTGTTTATGCTCTGCCTCTGAGGATCAACAACATTCACATGAGAGAACAGACAGAATATAAGACCTGGAAACTGAAAATTCAGACTAGAGACCATGATAAAGCCCTTCCAATTATAGACTTAATGCAAATGTGACTACCTACACTGAGCCTCAGCAAGAAAATCCCTATCAGTAGCCAATCATTGATGGGAGAAGTGCTTGAGAGACCGTGCCTATTCACCTCTGCTGATATAGTTTGGGAATTAGGGGGTCACTGTGGTTAACTTTGTAACCATCGGTGAGCCCAGTGGGAACAATGGAGCTTTCCTAACTCATGGTCAGGTAGATGGCCTTGACTAACCTCACTAGGTCTCAGAAAAAAAAATGTGACTATGAAAAAAGGGGTCATGTGGGGAAAGGGGGTGGTTGAGATGGGGGGAGTCAAAGGAGGACAAGAGTAATCAGAATTCATTATATGCATATATGAATATACCAGAGAAAAAATTTAAAAGGTAATACTCAGGTTTCCTTCAAACATTCATCCACATACAGGTAGTAAGGCCCTCATTCCAGAAAGCCTGCACTATACATGTAGAAAGAAACATCACCATCCTTGAATATGCAGAAATTTCAAGAATCCCACCAGAGAGGCTCAACTAACATCAGATCACAGCCTTTTCCTCTAATCATTTTCTGAATAACGACCATTCTTTAAACTTAACTTAGCATAAACTTAGAGGCTTTCTGTCATTGAGTTTTAATTTCTGAAAGTACCTACATTAAGTCAAATGTGTAATAAATAAAATTGATTCTAATTTTTTGTCTGTAATTTTACATGTCATACCCATGAACATTGTTATTGGTGAGGAAAACAATTTTCTGTTGTCTATATGTAATATAATAATTCAGGTATCTATTTAGGTAACTTTTTAGCATTCTCTTCTAGAACACTCCATCATTCCTCCTCTTATGCAAGAAGAAGTTGCCAGAGCAAGTATTAAGCAATCTTATGGGGCCTGACTAGAGAACTATGATCACATCAGTCAACTATTCTCTGTAACTGACTTCGTTCTGAGCTCTTCCTAGGCTTCCAAACACAGGAAACTTTTTCTTTATGCCATGTTCTCCCTATAGCTAAAGTCTAACTAGTTTTATTTTTTGTCCTAGTTCCTGTTATTTCTTATTCTGCAAACATTCTACTTACCTTTCTGATTGACTCTGGAACCTTCCTTGTTGAGTACTCAAACTGGTATCTTCTCCAAAGGCAAGTATTCGTCTCCATTTGTCAGGAAAACCAACATAGTATAATATGCTTGTACTTTCTTAATAATAAGCACAAGAAAATAAATGTGTCTAATTTATCTAGAAATAAATGGTAGAGAAGAAAACAAAGTGAAATATATTGAAAGTGTTCATTTAAAAAGACTTCACACAAAAAAACAATTTGCTTCAAGACCCTCAATTCAGAGTGTTCAACACAGTCTATAACAGCATACCTGTTTATAACAAATAAAATAGCAGCCACGAATTTCTCTTTCCTTACTTATTAAATAGATTATGGAAATATAATATCATCCCTTATTGTTATAACTCTGAAAAAATACATTATAATTGATCAAGTGCTGTACCTGCTGTCTTAAATATTATTTAATCCACAGTTGACTATTGTTTGGACAAGCTAACCTTTCCTTTTCTTAACATATATAATTATATACCAGTGTGTATACCTAGCCCCTTTACCTTCAGTGTCTCATAAACTAGGTGAAAGAATGTCAGAGATTGATTGAATAATCTGACTTTCAATTTATCAGTCCAATCTACTTTTCTGTGACTACAGAGATTCTTAAACATATATTTACCATATGTACATACAAATATACATACAGTCAATCTTTTAATCGTGGCCCAGAATTTATCAGAGAACTTCCTTTCTGTTATTAGTAATCCTCCCAATTTATATGACATGTTTCTTTAATGCTCAAAGTTCGTTATGCAACAAACCTTTCCTGGGGAAAACACAGAACACACATCCACTAATTCCAGACAGGGAACCCACAACAGACACCATCAAAAGTACAGACATCAACAAAGTACAGCTTGGTAAACCATGAGTTGGACTCAGGTGACTTACAAGAATACAAATGAGGGTCACTTACAGGAGCAGAAACGACTCAAAGACAGATGCATCATCAAAGCCTACCACATTAAAGGTGACATCTCATAAAGTTGGAAATGTGGAGAACACTGCGCAGCCTCGAGTCAGCTCAACAGGTAGAAGAATGTCCTTTCAAAGTGCCTCCTTTGGTCAAAACCTCATCCATACAGCTCAGCTGGTCTCTGCTTCTTCTAGGCAACTCTGTTTGGTCTCAGTCTTCTTTACAGCATGGCCTGTCTGAGGGTCTTCTTTGCAGCTGTTTTCTGCTATTCTCTGAGGGACTCTAAGTTTTTATTGCTTACTCTTTTGGGGGTGGGATAGGGTAGGGAATCTGATCAGTTTCAGAGACTTCCTGAAGCTCTTTTGAGTTGTCTGTCTTCCTGTTCATGGAGCTTCCCTGCTGAATGGAATGTTTCAATCTTGGTAAAAATGTTACACAACAATAAGTTAATATCTGCTCCACATACTACAATTTATAAATTTTATGATCCCCACAATCTGTTTGATTATAAATAAGGACATCTCCATTTCCCCTTTCTTTTTGATCTTCCTTAAATAAAAATCCATATTTTCTCCATTTGAAAAGCTCAAGGGAAATTTATGCGGTCAAGCAACTTAGTTTCAAGACCATGAATTGATCAATTGCTCCTTTTCCTTGTTCAGTGGTTCTCAAGCAGAGACAGTTTTGACCCCTGAGGGTACTTTGAACTGTTTAAGTTATTTTGATTGTCACACTTGAAAGATATTACATACGTAAATTGCTGATCACCCTTCAGTGCAGAGGATTCTGCAAACACGAGGATTTATCCAGAGCAAAGTCTCAGTAGACATTAGTTTGAAAAACACATTTATATAGAAGCAACACTGTTACAATATATCACCAATACATTTTGTGTTGTATTTTTACATTAATTCTATGAATAAAACACAATTATGATTTGTTTATTCATTAATTTATTTATGAATACATCTTGTATATCTCTGTGTTACTAAGCTTTTCTATTTCATGCAGCTAAAATGTTGATGTATTGGAGTAATTACAATGTACTTGTTTTTTGCAGGAGTCTTTCTGGAAAGCAAGGTCTTAATTTGCAATACAAATTAGTAGGCATTTACTGTACATCTATTATAAGTAAGCATTCATGGAGGTTGCAAATATGTCTAGATGAAAATTTCTTTCACGCCAAGGGCTTAACTAGTGAGATCTTTTCCAATTAGATGCTACAATTAAAGTGAAGAATAATTCTCTCATAGGAGGGCATAAAAGATGAACACCTGTGGGAAAATTGAAGGCGGGCCTCATTCCAGAAACAGCATTTAGACACTTTGGGAAATAATGTGAAAGTGTTCAGGAAAAAGAAACAATTGTTAGAACCAGCATTTTATATCCTACTGCAAATATGAACTAATTTTGATCATTGAAAATCATTTAATAGAATTCATATTGGAAGCACACATTAATAATAGATTTTAGAGCTTAGGAGATGGTAAAGTACTTGCTATGAAAACATGAGATCCTAGGATTGGATCCCCAAGACATACGTAAAAACCAACTGAGATTTTTGGTGCACACCTGTAACCACAGCAATAGGAGGCAGACACAGGTGATCCCAGATATTGCTCACTAGCCAGTCTAAAAGACTGGCCTAAAAGTCAGGCTTCATCTTCTGTCACAGGCTCTTTCTCAGAGAAAATAAGGGAAATGATTGAGAACATATATGCCTATATCAACCTGCACATGAAGCTGGCTGGGGGCTGGTATAGGACAGATTTTAAAGGTTTCTTTTAATTTTTCACCTGGCTATTAGACATTGTTTTTAAATAGCTTTCAGTGAAAATATATATGGAAAACTGAAACAAACTTGTATGTCATGGAGTTTCTCCTCACATTTATTTTGCATTTTCTTTCAAGTGGAAATATATCATAGGTTTAAATCTTATCCCATCATACTTAACGAGAATATTATCTATTTTATTTGTATTTTATGATTCTATAGCACCTCAGAAATAACGTGCCAAATGCTTCTTGCTTTATGTATACAATTGTAAGAACACAGCTAAGCCTATTCGCTTTATGTAAATCATGTTTTCCTGTTGTAATGTGAAAGGAAAATGCTCCTCTTGTGTGTCATTAAATGGGAGATTTCTGTCAGCAGCTTACTCAGAAATCAAGATACTCTCCACAAAAGCCAACTTCAGTGACTTCCTGCTGTGGGATGGTGTCTCTGTATGCTGTGAATATGTGTTGCTACCATTGCTTAATTAAGAAGCTGCTTTGGCCTGTTGCAAGACAGGTTATAGCCAGGAAGGAAATCCAACCATAGAGACAGGCAGAAGAAAGGCAGAGTCAGGCAGACGCTGCGAGCAGCCACCAGGAGAAGCAAGATGGGAGAAAACAGGTAATGCCATGAAGCCACATGGCAAAACAGAGATTAATGGGAATGGGTTAAGTTGTAAGAGTTAGTTAGTAATGAGCCTAAGCCAGAGGCCATACAGGTTGTCGCTAATATTAACCCTCTGGGTATTTTATAAGCAGCTGCAGGACCATGGGTGGAAGAGATTCATCTGAACTGTGGGGCCTGGCAGGAATGAAGAAACTTCCAGCTACAACTTCCCATACAAACATTTTCATATTATTTTTTTTTCTTAATGTGCACACTAAAACCACAAGGTTAATTTGTCAGAATTTTTAAACATCCTTATATGGGATTACGATGAACTAATTTTAGTCATGAGGAAATGTTTAAAATATATTGTTCACTTTGTAAAATATAATTTTCAACCAAGTGAATGTGACTTTGAATGTGCAATTTAAATATTTAAGCATCAATATTGAAACTTGACTTTTAGTCAACTCTTATTTTCAAGAATAGTTGTAAGCCTCTGTCTAGTGAGGATCATGAGATTTAAATAAGATGAAAAAATGGTCACATGAAATTATTGCAAACAAACACTACATAAATTTCACATTGATTTAAATTATGTTAATCGAAAGTATCTGACAATGATAGAAAATACATAAGCCTAGATGTTTATAAAATTCTTTAGGCCTTTTAGAAAGATATTTATCTTTTATAAATGTCCGTTTCTGGAGGATTCAGGATGCTTTTTTTCTGAAAAAGTATGATTTGTGACACCCCAGAAATTTCTACATGCAGCTAGCAGATTGGTGTCATTCCCGGTGAATTCATTCATGCTAGGTATTCAGTGATAAATAATTAACATGGTAATTAAAACACTTTAGTATAATATTGCCTTTTCACTACAGAAATACACAGGTGTTTCTGTAAACAGGGCCTTTCCTCTGTACAGATTAGATAATGTAAAAAAAATTATTACACAGTAGAAAATGAATGTTTTTGCACTTATTAATTTATTAATACCATAGAAGATTTCCTCAAAGCACAAGGCACACTCGTAGGAAAAAAACAAACAAACAAAAAAAGCAAACAAATAAAAACACAAATCTTTGGAAATAGACTAAATTTTTATGATAGGAAAATAATTTTGAGCAAACATTCATAATAAAACTCAGTAATTTAAAATCATTAGCTTTGTGCCAAATGATGACTGAAGCTTTTTGAGTAGAAGACTCAATTCAATGGCTTAGTCAAATTACACACTATTAGAGTCAAAAAATGCAATTTAAGGAAATTGATCATAAAGGCAAAGTAGATAAACAGGGGTAAAGGTTCAAACTTTCAGCTTTATTGTCTCTCTCTTAGAATCAGTAGTGCTCATAGTAAAAGCTTTCTCCTGTACCACGGAGACAGTCAACTGTCCCTTTCTTTTCTGTGTATTGATATCAGGGCTTGCTACTGGAATAATATGTTTTTTGCTTGTTTGTTTATGTTTTCTTGGTTGTTGTTCTTTTTCTGAGAGCTTCAAGCCTCTTTATTATCAAGCATACAAGAATGAGATTTTGAATTTTTAAATCTGTCCCTTAGAAGGTCATTCTATTTGAGAGACAGAACGTGGAGGAAACTTTTCAGATTAGTTTTTTTTTCAGTTGAGAATAAAGCTTAAAACAGACAGTATGCATTTGCATATTGAAACAAACGTATTTTCTTTATTTAATATTGATGCATATGCAATGCAATAGTGAGGGTTGTCTATTGAAACGTAACATATAGAATGAATATGTATGTACACACACACACACACACACACACACACACACACACACAAAACACACAGACATACATAAAGAATTAATAACAGATGCCTCATACCGGAGAGGCTGAGAACCCAGTTGTCACTCAGTCCATGTGCAGCGTACCTCACTAGTTCCAATTCTGATACCAAGATCAGGAGGCTTCTGAAGAGCTGTTCCTCTCAGTCAGACAGAATCCTTGAAAAGTAGGTTCTCCCATCCAAGTACTAACCAGGCCTGCCAGAACCTGGAAACAACCTAGATGCCCCTCAACTGATGAATGGATTAAGAAAATATGGTACATATACACAATGGAGTACTACTCAGCAGAGAAAAACAATGACATCATGATATTTGCAGGAAAATGAGGGAACTAGAAAATATATCATCCTGAGTGAGGTAACCCAGACTCAGAAGGACAAAAATGGTATGTACCCACTCGTAAGTGGATACTAGATGTAAAACAAAGGATAATCAGGCAACAACCCACAACTCCAGAAAAGCTAACTAACAGGGAAGACCCAAAGAGGGATGCATGGACTGCCCTGGGAAGGGGAAATAATTGAGGTCTCCATGAGTAAACTGGGGATGAGGGGTGGACAATGGAGGGTAGGCAATAGGGTATGAGAACATAAGGGAATGGGATGATTGAGCTGGAACTGGGAGGGAGGGGTAAAACAATGAAAGAGACACCATGATAGAGGGAGCTATCATTGGGATAGAGAAAAGCCAGTGCTAGGGAAGTTGTCAGGAATCCTCAAGGATGACCCCAAGCTGGACTACTAGCAATAGGGGAGAGGGTGCCTGAACTGAACTGGCTTGCCCCAGAGAACAGACTGGTGAATACCTTAACTGTCATCACAGAACTTTTCTCCAATGACTGATGAAAGCAGATGCACAGATCCACAACCAATCACTAGACAGAGCTCCAGGGGTCCAGTCAAAGACAAAGAGGGATTTGACAAGTAAGTACATCAGGATCATGATGGGGAAACATGCAGGGACGACCAAGTCAAACTAGAGGGAACTCATAAAAGTTCCAACTCCAGTGGAGCCTACATGGGACTGGACTAGTCCCTATGCATGGAGATAGTTGTGTAGCTTGATCTGCTTGGGGGGCCCCCTGGCGGTAGAATCAAAATCCATTCCTGGTGCATGAAAGGCCTTGGTGGGGCATCTCTTGCAGCCTTGAGGCAGGGGGAAGGTTTTGGACTTGCCTCTACTGAATGTGCCTCCCCACGGAAGGCTTTGCCTTCTTGTGGGTGGAAGAGGAGGGTGGGTTGGGAGGGAGAGGCTGGGGGGGGAGGGCTGGAAGAGGGAAGAAGGGGATCTTTGATTGGTATGTAAAATCAATGAAAAAATTAAAAAGAAAAGAAAAGCAGGTTCCCCACCTGTGGAGAAGCAGCATCAGCAGCTGTGGGGTAAATTAGAAGGGGCAGAAGGGAAACCAAGCAAGCAAAAGACAAATAATCTTCCTGCAGACAAGTTCTTTCTTTTGTGAAAACTGTTACCAGTAGGTGCTGCCCACAATTGGGGTGGGACTTCCCATATCAATTAAGGCAATCAGGGCAATTTTAAATGTGGCTCTATAGATGATTAATAATGATTCAGGATTTATATGGGTAAAAAAACGAGTCATATGAAATATCTACCCTGAGGTAGAAATAATGATTACCATTCACTTCTTTTCTTTTTCTGGATAATTTTATAGTATTTAAATATTACATTTTGAAGTTTCAATTAATGGACTGTAAAATACATTTATTTGTTCATACATTTCTTTGGGTACACATAGAGTTAAACTTGAGAAAATATGCGATTTTAGTTTTACTAAGAAAAAAAAATCACAAGCTATGAACCTGAGGGAAAATTGGCAAACAACTACTCACTAAAGTTTCTGGACTAGGGCAAGATAAAAATCAATGTATTTCAAGATATACATTACAAATTATTCTTATATTGTTCAAATTTATCTATTGAAAAGAACAAGATAGATGGTGTCCTCAGTTCTGTTTTTAAAAAATTGCTATCATATTGATATCTAAAAGCTTGCATCAACAACAAAAAGAAATTAATCTTATATTCATGTATAGAAACAGAAGCACTACAATATTAAATAGTAATCTTTAACAGTTTCTAAACATAGTGATACAAAGTTTCAGCAAGGTGATTACTAAGAATGGAAAGAATGTTTTAATTAAATATCATTTATTCACTAACAGAGAAAAAGAGTACATCAGTATATCAATGAATAATGAATGGATTTTTTTGATAAATTTCACAGGTAAGTTGAAACATTTATATATATGTATAATTTACTTGCTTATTTATTTATTTTTAATGAAGAGGATGAATGCATTACCCCACCACCACTATTAATGAATTTGAATTTTCTACACTTAGGGAAATTGCAGGGGTCAGCACAACCAGAATGCAAATGGATAAGCCCCATCCTGAATAACACCTTTGTGATCTTGCTATCTCACCTTGAAGGTATTTATGAAACTCTTACTGGAGGAATTGAGGACTCAAGGAAATTGAAGAATATTGCAGTTTTTTTCTTTAATCTAATAAAGTCAGAGAGCCAGTTACAACGATATGAAACTTAGACTTGAAACACTATAGGCATTTTCCACTAACATCTGAAGAGAAAACCAAAGTTTGCACATGAAGGTCTATTCTTGAAGCATAGACACTGATGTCAATAATTGGAGCTAAACTGCTGTGGAATATTAATTTAAGGTATGTTACTTTTCTTTATATTGCAATTGTTTAACTCTGTGAAGCTGTGTTACTTTGCCTGTCTATAACACCCAATGGTCTAATAAAGAACTGAACAGCCAATGGCAAGGCAGGAGAAATGAGAGGTGGAGCTAGCAGGCAGAGAGAATATATGGAAAGAGAAATCTGGGAAAGGAGAAACCAAGGAACAAGAGAGGAAGGAGAACATCAGGGGCCAGCCACCCAGCTACACAGCCAGCCAAGGAGTAAGAGTAAGGTTTATAGAAGTAAGAGAACAGGCAAAGTCCAGAGGCAAAGGGTAGATGGGAAAAGTTAAGATAAGAAATGCTGGCAAGAAACAAGCCAAGCTAAGGCCAGGCATTCAGAATTAAGAATAAGTATCCATGTGTGACTTATTTGGGAGCTGGGTGGTGGATCCCCCAAAAGAGCAAAAACAAACAACACTAAACATTTCACTATTAAACAAATTACTGATTAAATGAATTGCTATTCCCTTTTATCCAGTTAAAAGAGAATGTTTAAAAATAAGCACTTACAGCTATCTCATGCAGTGGCCCTTATCTGGAGGTGGTGAGAATGGAGGGTGGGCTGGGGGGAAGGGGAGGGGGACAGGAAGGGGGAGAACAAGGGAATCTGTGACTGTTATGTAGAACTGAATAGTATTGTAAAATAAAATAAAAAATAAGCACTTACTCGAAAAACCCAAAAAAAATTAAAAAAATAATAAGCACTTAACATTAACATAATCAATCACAATTATAAATGAAGAATTAATAAAATACTTATATTTCTCCCAATCATTTAACAACATAATTGTCAACTTTTCAGCCGACTTGTTCATATTTGTCTCCTGATCCTGGGATCTGAGGAACTGAATGATTGGGGCAAACTTCAGTATAATGTTGTAGACAACCTTACTTCAGTTTTACTTTGCTTTTACACAGGAATGTAACAACAAGAATAACAACAACAAAAGCAGTGATCCAAGGAGGGTTGTTTGAGTTCTGGAAAACATCATTAGAAAATCATGTAAATAAATACAAATAAGCATATGCTAAGTATTAACAGAGCTGCCCTTTCCCAGAACTTTCTTAGGGCAGACCAATTTAAACACAGTTGCCTGGCACATACTATAGATTAAATCTGGGTAAACAAAACAGAAGGTCATATCCATATTCAGGGTACACTGACCAGATTAGGTTCTATAGCTATGATATGATACCCAGCACGAATAAATATGTTTATAAACTGAATTTAAATATTTATAACAGGAGACACAGAATCACATCCAACAACAATCCAGAGAATGAAATGCACCTGAGGTCAAAGGCCCTCTGTCTTTTTTTTTTACATGAAGCCTCTCTCACAGTTCCCCAAGACATTGTTCAGAATGTATCATTCTTTCAACCATGTTCTGGCCATAATGAATCAGATGTATAAATGCAGAAAGAATAAAAAAAAAAAATACATTTCTCCCAGTGCCAATGATTATCAAGTGACTATACCATAGGATGGTACAGCATGCTACTCTAGTGTTTAATGGGTATATTGAATAGTGTTGTCAGGTTGGAAGATGCAGATTCACCTGAGAGAAGGGACTCTTAGCTTCTCTGTGGGGGATTATCTTGATTATGTTAACTGAAGTGGCAAGACCCACTCAGTGTGAGTGGTGCCTTTTCCTATCTGTGACCTTGGACAGTGTGAATGGTGAAAGAAAACCAAGCAACATGTATTTGTCCTACTTTGGTCATTGATTCTGGATGACAATTTACTGACTGCTTGAAACACTTGTTGCCTTGACTTTCCCAAATGATTGTATTATGTGAACAATAAAGGTAAAGTAAGTCTTTTCACTCTCATGCAGATTTTGGCCATAGTATTTTCTTATAACAAGAAGAAAAGAATCTCAAACAAGGGACTAATGTGAAAGTGGAGTATTGGTTGGATGCACCTTATATGCCATTTGATGATCTTGTTAATGGGTGAAACATGCAATTAAACATTAAAGACATCGAATCTATATTTGAAAATAGAGTAGTTGACTTTAAAATTCCATATGTTGTCCACGTAACATTTTAGAGAAGTTACTGACAGAACTCAAGCCATACATCAAACAAAGGAAAGACAGTGGAAACCAGCTCTCAATGAAATGGCAAAACCTTGGCTATGCTGCATGAAAAGGCAGGTGGTCTTTGACAAAATGGCCTCAGGTGAGCAACTTTCAGTGTACTGAATGATAGTCTTTATCTGCTGGCTATTTATTCAACATATATTTTTTTTTCTCCACATCAGAATCTCATTATTGTGGCTTCCTCTGAGCACTAGTCTTGATCATTGGTATATGAGATATAATATGCTATCAACCTTCTAGAAGCTTTAACTCATGGCAATTGTCATGAAATTGAAATGTCACTCTAATTGATGAACTTGATTTTATTCTACTTATGTCTGAATAAGAATTCACTGTGTATCTATGCACTATTGTCATTATTCATTCATCTTCTGATGGGTGCCTAGGCTAATATTACCCTTTGGAACTTTTGAATATTCCTGAAATAAGTATGTGTATGCAGGTTTCTCTTACACATACTTTTTAATCTCTTGGTTATAGTTCTAGGCTTGGTATAGTAAGATCATACTTTTTATTTGTTATTTATTTATTAAAGGTTAATTCTATTGTTTTCCTATGTAAGTGTACTAATTTTCATTTTCAAAGCAAAACATAAAGGTTTCTTTAATCATATCTTTACCTGAAAAAATTTTGGTTCAGTTTTTCATAGTGTCTGATTAGACTAGGGTGACATTGAATGTTTTTAAGTTTTTTTTTAACATTTATTTTAATAATGTGTATAGGTGTGTTTATGTGGGGGTATGTTGAAGCATGATCCTAATTAGTCTTAACCATAAAAATCCAGAGTCAGATATTGAGGGTGAAAGCTGAACCGAGAAGCAGAGCAGCCAACCCCCAGAAACTTCTTTTCTCTACAAATCCTCAGACTGAATGAGGGAGGTGATCCTGTCTCCACCCACCTTATAACCCAGTCTCTACCTCCCTAGTGCTGAGATTAAAGGCTTGAGCCTCCCATGTGCTGGGATCAAAGGCTTGCATCTCCACCATCTGTCTCTGTTTCTCTTTCAGACTGGACTAATCTCATGTATCCCAGGGTGGCCTTGAACTCCTAATCTTCCAGCTTCTTCCTCCTGAGTGCTGGGATTGAAGGTGTGAGCCACCACTGCCAGGCCTCTATGATTAATTAGTGGCTAGCTATGCCCTCTGATCTCCAGGCAAGCTTTGTCAGAACACAAACAAAATATCACAAACATTATGTACATGTGAATTTGGATGTCCCTGGAGTCTTGAAAAGGGTATTGGATGTCCTTGATGTGGAGCTATAAGCAGTTGTCCACAAGCCTGAAAATGGATGTTGAGAACTGAACTCAGTTCTTCTTGAAGAATAGCAAGGGCTTTTATCCACCTCCTATTCTCTCTCCTATTTCTATTTATCTCTCTGTCTCTGTCTCTCTCTTTTTCTTTCCCAATCCAACTCTCTTTCCCTTCTCTCTTTAAAGATGTATTTACGTGTTGTTGCTATTGTTGTTGTTGTTGGTGGTGGTGGTGGTGTGTGTGTCTGTGTGTGTGTATTCACTCACACTTGCATGTTAGCCTTTACCTACTTAGTCATCTTGCCAGCCTATGATGTGTACCCAGAAGTTTCTTCAGTCTAGCCCAGCCCCAGGGTCTGGATGAATCTCTTCCACTTGTTGTCCCATGGCTGCTTATAAAATAATCACTCAGAGCTTTGATATTAATTACAAACTGTATGGCCTATGGCTCAAGCTTCTTGCTAGCTAGCTCTGATAATTTACCTCATTTCTATTAATCTATGTAGTGCTACATGTTCTGTTGCTTTACCTGTGTCTGATTACATGCTTCTCCTTGGACAGTGGGCTGGCATCTCCCCACACTCTGCCCTTCTCTCTGTATCTCTTCTTGGATTTCCCACCTGGGGTGATATTGTGTCCCCCAATGTATTGTGCACCCTAATAAACTTATCTTGAGTCAGAAAACAAAACAGTCACTAGATAGACATAGAGGCCAAAAAATGGTCACACACACACACACACACACACACACACACACACACACACACACACATACACACATACACACACAGACACACACACCTTTAATCCTAGCATTCCAGAGGTAGATATCCATCTGGATCTCTAAGCTTAAAGCCACACTGAAAATAGCCAGACAAGGTGACACATACCTTTAATCCCAAGAAGTGATTGCATGAAGCAGAAAGGTTTATAAGGCATGAGGACCAGGAATTAGAGGTCTTTTTAAGCTTTTAGCTTTTAGCAGCAGTGCAGCTGAGATCCATTTAGGTGAGCACATGGAGGCTTCCAGTTTGAGGAAATGAGATCAGCTGAGGAATTGGCAAGGTTAGCTGTGGCTTGTTCTGTTTCTTTGATCATTTAGCATTCACCCCAATATCTAGCACCTGGGTTTGTTTTTATTAATAAGACCTTTAAATATTCCTGTTATACCCACCTTGCTGTGGTCAAAGCCACTTTATTTATTAGCCAATGGGAATAACACATATATTCATAGCTTACAGAAAGACATCCCACAGCAATGGTCTGCATTTCTTGATGTAAAACAATTTTGAACATTTTGTCATAGGTTTGGGGACATTTCTATTTCTTCTCTTGAAAAGTGTCTGATTATATCTTATTTATTAAGAAGATTATTCATTTTTATTAACTTTGGTGATCTCATATTTTGGAGGTTAGTCTGTTTTCAGATGAACAGATAACAAATATGTTATTCCATACTTACTGTGTGATTTTGTTTTATGTGCTGTTTCCATTGCTGTGACAATGATATTGACTTGGTTGTAGTGACATGTGCCCCACTTTTACTTCCCGAGTTATTGAACCTGAACAGTTATTCAGAAAACTTTTGCATGTACCATATCTTGAAGTATTCATCTTGTTATTCTTTAGTAGTTCCAGGGTTCTGGGTTTTAATTGGCTATTTAGTACATATGTTTTAATAAAATAATGTTATTAATTCTTTGAGAATTTTATAAAATTTATTTTGTTCATGTTCACGCTCTACTCATATTTTTCACAGATTTAACCTCAACTCTCTACTATGCCCTAAATCCCATTTTTTTAAAATAACTTACTGTGTCCAAATTGTGTGGCCATCTATTTTGATGTGTGCACATTCATTAGAGTTTAGTAAACCTGCCAGGGTCCATACCTTAAAAAAAAAAAAAAAAAAAAAAAAAACACCTGATTCTTTGGTGTTTGGTGCCTATCTTCCAGTAACTATCAACAGTTCCTCCGTTGGAGTGAAGCCCTGTCTATGGTATTATGTTGACTAGCTTTGTTTTTATTCATGTCTCATGCAGTCGATCATAGCTGCTGTAATGTCATGAGTGTAGTTCCTATCAACAGTAGAGATACAACTTTGCTGTAGCTCTCATCTCCATCTCTTGCTCTTAAAAATTTTCTACCCCCTGTCCTCTCATGATTCCTAAACCCCAGTGTGCGGGTGGAATATAGATGTGATTTGTGGCTGAGCATTCCACCAACTTCTGTTCTTCCCACTTTGGTTAAGTGCTGCCCACTGAACTAGAAACTTCCATGCTGAGGACTGAGAACCAAACTAGTTTGTGGGCATAGGCTTGTAATTAAGATGACAGTTTGATACTATCTTTGTTTATCAAAATAATCGTAGTAGCTTCACCTTTGGGGCCTGCTATTTCCCCAGCCATGTGTTCTCAGTCAAATTTGCAGTACCAGATGTTTCTGATCCTATGGAGGAGGTCCAAAACTGAATCACAAACTATGTGGTTACTCCATTACATTCATGCCACTGTTGCATACTTCGGTAAATATTTGCACATTATTCATTAGTATACTTACTAGATAAGACTGATGTTCTCTTTCCCCCCCAGCATTGTTATAGTACTTTACAACACTATGAAGATAGTTAGCAGGGATTAATCTTCCTGGTCAGTACCAACGTGATTGCTCATGGTTTCTCTACATCCTATGACCAAAGTGTGATGTCTTCAATAACAGGGTCTTGATATTGCAATAATTAAGTGCAATGACAATAACCTCTATTGCTATAACCAATTACAAAGAATGGATGGTTTAATTTTCTTTACAGATAAATTAATTGCTTGGTGTATAAGTACCACATTTTTATTATTTATTCACCAATGTACAGGTATCTGAGCTGTTCTTATGCCCAACTTTTGTGAATTAAGCAGTTATGAACATGGATGAGCATACGTATCTACAGTAAAAAATTGGACGTTTTTGTACAAGATGAAAATAGGACTTATTTTCTACCTCCTATATTTGAGATACAGTTTCTCCAGTACCATTGTTGACAAGGTTGTCTTGTCTCATCCGAAGTAAATTTTGACACCATAGTTGATAATTAGTTGGCTGCAGGTGCAGGTTCATAGCCATGTCCTCTATTCCATTTTGCCATTCTTTAACAGTGAGTTAATGCCAATATCTCAGTGTCTTATTATTGTGGTGCAGGGACAACTAAAAAATTCAACAAATATAATTTGAAGTCAGATTGTGATACATCAAGTATTTATCTTTTTTACTCTGAATTATTCTATTTGTGGTATTTTGTGCTTCTATATAACATTCAGGTTTGCTCTTTTGTGGTTATATGAAAAATTCATGGGTATTTTGATGAGTATTTTATTGAATCTTCAAACTGCTTTTGGTAGTGTGGCCATCTGGATATGATGACATGAACAGGAAATCTCTTTAGGTTTTCTGGTGTCTCAATTTTTAAATATATCTTCAGTGTTTCTTCACCAAGTGGTTATTTGTATCTCTTGCATTTCCTTATTTAGTGATTTATTAGTAAATAAAATATAGATTTGAAATGGGGAAACTGAGTGTTGTGTGTGCCTATGTAATTCCTAAATACATTAATACAACCTGCTCAGACCATGTAATGTTAATAGTCCACATGTTTTCAGGACAGAGCATTTGGTATTGTATAACAAATTGATGCCTCTTCCTTGGCAAAGATTATTTCTCCTGCTCTCAGTGTTCCTTAGTTGCCTGTAGATCTTTGTCTCGGGTTGAAACATCCTATATTTTCACCTTCACAAGTTAGTATGTGTATTGATGTTGTCCTTGTTATGGTCCTGTTTGGGCAGCCGATTAGTATTATTTCAAGTGTGTTGTTTCTTACATTTATAGGAAACACAATCTTCCAGAAAATGTCCTGCTCTTCTATAACTTATAAATGTTTTCAAACCCTCTTACACAATGTTTCCTGAGCCGAGGGTGTGTGAGTTGTTTTGTAGGTGGATAATTTTGATTGGACTCTACAACTGTGGGTTTTGATTGGTTGTGTTTTCTTTTTCCTCTATCTGTTGCAAAGAGCAGTTTCCTTGATGAGAAATAAGAACTACTAGTGCCTGTGGGTATAAGGACAAATATTTAGAATGCAGTTAGGGGTTGGGTTGGATCAATCACGTGCTGGTTGTAGGTTCCTCTTCAGTATTCATGACTTCCATTATCTATTGTTACTTAGCTATGTTTTGAGGACCATGCATTATTTTCTTCCATCTGAGAGGATCGTATGTTCAGTCAGAGAGCTATTGGTTAATGCCAAAGTAGGTCTTCAACTACTCTACCCTTCAGGTATGTGTACCATGCTGGTTGTTGTTTGTTCATAAATGTCAAGGCTGGGTTGGGTATCACAAATTCAGTCACTTCCCTCCTTTGGAGACTTTCATGACACCATTTAGAAACATGAAGACTAGTTAGTCCTCAAGGAGAAAACTTCAGGTCAGCTCCAACTTGGGGTTTCTGACCACTGTGTTGGAAATGCTTTGTGTCTTCAGAAACTGGGACTTTCCTTCTTCCTTAGGTATTGGGAAAGGTTTCTTTGCATATCAGAAAACATGGACAAATATACCTCAGATATAATCCTGCCACAATGCATGGATGAGAGGTGGTTATAAGAGTCACCATATATATGTATGAAGGGGATTTGTAGAAACCAGTAAAAAATTGAGGCAGCAGGGAGTTTGGATTATTTAGGATTAAGTGGTTAGTAGCCCCACATTTTTTATACAGGAAGGAATAATGATACATTGATTATGAGTTTCAAAACACAGTCTAACTCCTGAATTCTTTTAGTATCTCTGCTATTTTGGTGACTGTAGATGTAACTAACTGTCTTATTAAATAAGAAACACAGAAACAATGTAAAGGAGAAAGCCGAGAGGTCAGAGCTCAGAGCTAAAATCTCACCCTTCCGCCTGCGGTGTCCCAGCTTCCCGAAAGAGACCTACTTCCTGTCTGTTCGTTTTTTTTTTATAGTATGTTGTTCTGCCTTCTCATTGGTTGTAAACCCAAACACATGACTGCCTCGTCACTGTCTGAATGTACAGCCCCCTAGGTCTTAAAGGCATATGTCTCCAATGCTGGCTATATCCCTGAACACACAGAGATCTATGAGATTATAGGCGTGTGCCACCACCGCCACACTCTGTCTATGGCTCTAATAGCTCTCACCCCCGGACAACTTTATTTATTAACATACAATCAAAATAATATTTCAGTACTATTAGATTACCACCACAGGTGACCTCATTGGTTTATACAGTTGCTCACTATCCAATACCTTCAGGAATATACCTGAGTTTGAATATTTTCATAGTGAATGAACTTGAGTTCGTGGATAAAGAGTTACTTGTTCTGCCTATATACCCATTGAAGAACATTGGTGCTGGAGCCAGCTATGAGTAAAAATAGCTGTGGAATGAACATAAGCTTGCAGGAAAATATTGCTATAACTGCAATCGCCTAGTAGGAAAAAAAGAGTGGGAAGGTGTCTGTGGTAATGATACATTTTAATGAAAACAGCTCTTCATCAAAAACCACTACATTTAGAAGACTTCATAGAAAGTAGTACCCATTGATATTATTCTAGGCTGTTTGCTTAGCCTGTTACCCTACAGTGTACTCAGCCTGTTTCAGCTTAATACACTTTAAATTCTCTATGTAATCAGATTTTTCAATCCCTAATACACAACTTTAATATTATGCTATGTACTCTCCCATGCTCCTGAACCAGAGTACTTGAAGAATGTATCTGCATGTTGTAATCAAAGAACCCAACAGGTGGAAAGTAATCGTATCAAACAAATAACAATCATAAATGTAATTAGCAACCTTTGGAAGTAGGTTAGTAATGTTTTCTGTCCTAAGAGCTTCTGTGTCAGTTGGGGTCAACACAATGACTTCATCTCTTTTAAAATGGCATTAAAGACTTCTGTAAAAAATGTTTTTAATTTGTATCCCATCTTTTGCTTTTTAGTTTACTATGTTGTTCAATAAACATAGGGCAAAACCTTCATTTGAGACAGATGGAAGAGCAAGAGAGACAACTGGAGAATACAAACTTTGGACTTATTCTTGGTCAAAGGAATCCAAGAGGAAGTCTGTGTTTTCATCCCTGATTAAATTTATAGACATATTCATACATGTACATTCAAAGGTGTTTGGCAGGAGGAAATAGAAATGTCAACATTTTTTTAACTGCTTCTTATTACCATCAATATATCTAGCAAATTCTACTACTAAAAGACACAAAGACTTTTCCAGTCCCTAAACAAGGGACTTCTTTTTCTTTCTGCTTCATTTTGTAATATACTTTCACTTCCTTGGTTCTTTTTTAATAATTTTAATAAATATCTAATTATTTTTATTCATGAATATGCTTCTGTTTGTCTCTCTGTGTGTTGTAGCCACCTGTGTGCAGGTCTTTGCAAAGGTCAGAAATATGCACTGGGGTCATTGTTCCTCAAACTACAGGAGGCTGGCAAACCTGCATATTGGGAACTGAGCTCAGGTCCTACGGAAGAGCAGCAAGAACCCTTAAATGCTGTGCAGCATCTCCACCGCCATTTCTATAATTTTTAATTGTATGCCTTTCTTTTCATCTTTCTCACTTTTTAAAATATTTTGTCTTCTTGTTTTCTCTCCTTTACCATCCTTTCTATGTGTTATTATTTCATTTGCAGTTATTCATTTTAACCTCATATTTATTTTCTATTGTTTGTCTCTTGTCTTTTATATGTAGTGTTGTAGTTGCTTTACTTGGTTTTGCTGTTTTTATATATGTGGTTTGTTTCTGTATGTTGTTAATATTGTCATTTCTTTTCTCTTCTTTGAGTAATATTCAGGATTGAAACTTTAAGAGACAGATGATCAGTGGAATGATGCATACATAAAATTCCAACCAATGAACAACTGCCAACATAGAAGTACCTGCAATATTAGAATCAAGGAAAAAAATCTCATAACTTAACAGTAATTTAATTTAAAAATATAAAAGTAAAGAACATCTATAAAACCAAGAGATTGAGTTTATAAATGATGAATTTCAACAAATACACAAATAATAGTTTAATGAATTAAGAAATAAAATCTATGATGTGAAAAGAATGTTTATATATAAATGTAAAACTTCTCAAGGTAAAAAGAAATTTGAAATTAAAATGTTTAAAAGTCAAAAATAGAGAACTATTAAAAGATTCTCCAATGGGCCTGATCAAGTGGAAGAAAAAATAATGACAGAAATAAAGTAAAAGTTGGTGAATTTTGAAATTTTATAGTAATAAATGACAAATAGAAAGTTGATGAGAGATGTCCTTCTGTATGCTGTGGATATGTGTTGCTTTTATTCGTTGAGGAATAAAGCTGCTTTGGCCTATACTGCCCAAGGATCAAAATGCCAGCAGAGCAGTAAATCTTGTGGCAATGCACAGATTAATAGACATGGTCAAATTTAAGTTGTAAGACCTAGTTAGTAATAAGCCTGAGCAATATGTCAAACAATTTGTAATATTAAGACTCTAAGTGATTATTTATAAGGGGCTGTGGGATGGGGGTGGGAGGGAGAGAGAAAAATCCTCTGGCTTGTAGAAGGAATCTTAAAAGTTCTTATTAATAAAATCAAACCCGAGGCCAGTTATTGGGGTCCATGCTGGTAGATCAGAGAGACAGAACAAGCCACAGCTAACCTCACCTGGTCAACTTCTCAGCTGGTCTTGTTTCCTCCGACTGGAAGCTTCTGTGTCCTCATCCCAATGGCTCTCAGCTGAACTGCTGCTCGAAAGCCTGAAGCTTAACCAGCCACATGCTTAACCAGCCAAATGCCTCTAGTTTCTGGTCCTCATGCCTTATATATCTTTCTGATTTCTACCACCACTCCCTGGGATTAAAGGCTGGCTTTCTGGGATTAAAGGCTTGTGTCACCATGCTTGGCTTTTTCCAATGTGGCCTTGAACTCAGAGATCCAGAGGGATTTCTATCTCTGGAATGCTAGGATTAAAGGTGTGGAGTGCCACCATTTTCTAGCCTTTGTATCTAGTGGCTGTCTGTTCTCTGACCCCAGATAAGTTTATTAGAGTACACAATATTTTGGGGAACACAATACCACCACACTGGCTACCTACAAAAAGTGGATGAAAAGATGGATCATCTAGTTAAGAGAGCTTGTAAGTCTTGCAGAGGACCTGAGTTAGGTTCCTAGCACCAAAGCCAGAAACTCACAGTTGCCTTTGACTAACATTAGCATGAAAATATCCCATACTCCATATATACATAACCAAAGCATAGATAAAAAGAAATTATAAGATGAACATATGAAAGCCAGCAGACATGAAAACGAGACCAAATATATATGGCATTATTTATGTAAACTAAAGAAGTTCAGTCTGAAAGAAACCTTACTCAATGAAACAATTCTATAAAATCAACTGTTTTTGTTAGATTATAGTTCAACTTTTAGGAGCTAAGAAAAAAAAAGAATATAGAATGAATCTACATAGAAGGGCCAAATGATGTCATAAGTCAGAATCCTCAGAAAATCAGCAGAGTTCACAGCAGAAACTCCAAATCCATAATGATACTTAATGTTCACAAAGAAAAATAAGTGCCAAACATCAAAGAGATCATTTGTAACAGGAGATAGTACAGGCACCTTCAAAGGTGAGCATTAAATCAGGGAATCTGGGGCTACTAAGCAAGCATTGAGATTTTACTTTGAGAAATCCTTCACACAGAAGAGGAAGCAAGACAAGCACTATGATAGCCTTGGAAATATCTGTAATTAATGTGAAAATTAGAAAATAACCATTTATATTTAATTAAGTAAATCATGAAAACTAAAACAAATAAGGAAGAAACAAATATATTCAACACAGCAAAGATAAAACTCACACAATAGATTGAGCCAATATATACCTTTCAGTACAATTCTAAATTAAATAGTTATAATTATCTTATTCAAAGATGTAAAATGGATGCTCAGAGTTTAAAACAAGATCCAAAATTGTGCTAACTTCAGTAAACTCATCTTATCAACAGACTTAGAGAAGCACAACATAAAAATGGAATTCTAAGCAAGAGTAATCCAAATGCTGTTGGTGTAATTATTCCCATTTATAATATAGATTTCATGACAAAAATCTTCCATGAAGACAAACAAATCATTGTATACTGATAAAGGGAATATACATCAGAGACTATGTACACAAAAGAGTCACAGCATCCAATTTCTAAAACAAGCATTATTGTATACAAAGGGAGAGGCACACCCAGCACAATAATAGATGTATTGATACCTAAGTCCCAGCTGTCCGTAGTGTCATATGCCTGTATTGTCAGCACAAGAAAGGCTGGGAGATAAGAATCATGTGTCCAAGGTCATTATGGGTTCACATATTGAGATTTTGTTTGAACAACAACGGCTACAACAATTATAAAATATCCCACTTTAACCAACAGAAGTATCACTCATATCAAAAATAAATAAATAAATAAATAAATAAATAGATAAATAGGAAAAAGAAAAAAATCACCAAAGTAAGCTACAACATATATTTAATACACTAAATATAACAGAACGATTTAACAAAGAAACACCCTTCTTATTTCAATACAGGAATTTAGAATTACTTTCAGAAGTAGATATACTTTTGAATCTCAAGAAGGTTTTAACATATACAAAAATAAAAATAATGTCTTATATCATTCATATTATAACATAATGAGCCTAGGGGAAAGAAAACAAGAGAAAACAAAAAATATCAAAAGAGGGCACAGAACAATGAAGTTATAAATATTCAGTATATGAATGAAGAAATTAAGGTGAGATGGAAAAACGACCAACCCAAAGTCCTAGAATTGAAGAAATGAAAAACACACATCCCAGAAGCACAGTGGTGCATCATAGATGTTCTATATTAGAAGTTCACATGCATCGATACCTACATTATAGGGGGAGGGCATTCAAATAAATAACTCAATTATGCAACTAAAAGACTTTAGAAACAAAAAAAATCCCAGACTAGTACTGTAGGATGTTCTGTATGGCAAAGTGTTGTTCTGATTGGTTAGTAAATAAAACACTGATTGTCCAGTAGTCAGGCAGGAGGAAGTATAGGCAGGACAAAGAGGAAAAGAATTCTGGGAAGTGGAAGGCTGGGTCAGAGACACTGCCAGCAGCCACCATGACAAGCTGCATGTGAAGATGCTGGTAAGCCACGAGCCATGTGGCAAGGTATAGATTAATAGAAATGGGTTAATTTAAGATATAAGTACTGATAGCAAGAAGCCTGCCACGGCCATACAGTTTGAAAGCAATATAAGTCTCTGTGTTTACTTGGTTGGGTTTGAATGGCTGTGGGACTGGCAGGTGAGAGAGATTTGTCCTGACTGTGGGCCAGGCAGGAAAACTCTAGCTACAGACTAGTAGATTAAAAATATAATAACTATCAGAAAGAAAAGTAAATAAAATAGGAATGAATTACATTCCATGTAATAAAAAATTAGTTCTTTGATAAGGGAAACAGATTTTTCATTACTTTAGCAAAGCATACAAATGAAAAAAGTAAGACTACCAAAGAAAGAACTAAAGATAAAGAAGCACATATCACAAAAATTGCTATTGAAATCTAGATGATTATGTGATATTTGAAAAATTCTCAATAAATTGGAAAATGTACTTACTTTTTAATTTTTGAGTTTATAATTTGATTACATTTCTCCCATTCCCTTTCTCCCTTCCTTATACCTTTTCCTGCTCTTCTTCAAATTGCTGGCCTCTTTTTTCATTAATTGTACATGAATGCATATGTATATTTATATATACATACATATTCCTAAATATAATGTATTGAGTCCATATGTTACTTGCATGCATGTTTTTAGGGCTAACGTTTTGGCACTGGACAACAAATTGGGTGCTCTTCCCTGGTGAAGACCATCTTGCTCATGTCCAGCTTTCCTCAAAAATTACCTGTAGTTCTTTCTGTAGTTAAGCCCTCGTAGGTTTTCCTTGGTCATTTGGCATGTTCATGAGTATCATTTCTGTTTAGCTCATATTTGTACAAACCTCTATGCATACATTACCTCCCAAATTGAGCCAGGAGTATGTGTATTTTCTAAACCAGCAGTACAAGTACAACAGTAATAAAAAAAAAAAGAAAAGAGAAAAATATAGATGTAGATGTAACCAATCGTATTATTAAAATAAGAAACACAGAGCCAAGGTAAAAGAGAAAAGCCGAGAGGTCAGAGCTCAGAGATAAAATCTTACCTCCTCCAGTGCTCCTAGCTTCCCCGAGAGAGGGAGGTACTTCCTGTGTCCCTGTTTAAATAATCTTTCTGTTCTGCCTTCTCATTGGTTGTAAACCCAACCACATGACTGCCTCATCACTGCCTGTAAGTACCGCCCTCCAGGTCTTAAAGGCGTATGTCTCCAATACTGGCTGTATCCCTGAACACACGGAAATCTACCTAGCTCTTCTAACCACCACGCTCTCACTATGGCTCTAATAGCTCTGACCCCAGGGCAACTTTATTTATTAACATAAAATTAAAATAACATTTCAGTACAAATAAAATATCACCACATTTCCCCTTTTCTATTTTAATAAAAAGAAAAAAGGCAAAAGGTTATAACTAACAAAAGAAAAACTATATACAAAAGTACAATAACTATATACAATATATACAAGTAACAAATACCTAAACGATGTCTAGTCCATTTGTATTTGACAAATCAGAGAAAATAATTCCCTTATCTATCCTATTTTAGTAAGTCCAAAATGTATCTAATTCACTTTCTATCCTAATTAATCTTCAACTATAACTAACTAATCTTCAACTCCCTCAGAGACCCAAGAAGGAAATAATATTAGCTAACAAAAATAAAAACAGGAAGTGCACAAAAGCAACTTCCAAAAATTTTGTGAGTTGACAGAAACAGCCAGCTGCCTGGACAGTCACCTGAGGTTTCTCCACAGTGTTGGGGCATCATCTTCAGCCTATAGGCTTAGCGTATCTGACAGACTCATTTGTGAAGTAGGTTGTACACAAGGTCAACAGTTCAACCTCACACTGGGTGAGAGCAGTCCATGTACCAGAAACACCTGAATTCCACTAGTGTCATGTCATGATTCAGGATTTTAAATTCTGGAAATTGTTGATGGTTTTTGAATTCAGCTGTCCATTCTTCTTGGCTGTGTATATATGGCTTCATCTAAGCATGCCCTTCTCCACATCCCTCTATTAAATGCCAGTCTACTATTGAGAGGCGTGAGCTTTCAGTTGCTGTTCCATTGCACAACAGAAGCCATCGGCCCACTGCCTGTTCAGCTGCCTTCAAAGAAAAGGGCACTGTACCTTTTCCAGATTGTGAAGGCCACTTCAGGGATGGTGCCATATTGTCCTGGCCTCAGAAGATGCCTTCTGATAAAGCCATAACCATACTTGTTTTGGCAGGAATCGGTAGTCCTTTGTTTCGTGTTCTGTCTGTCCATTTTGTCCTGTTGATTTGAGGATACTTTGTTGTCCAGTGGCTAACTTTTGCCACAATGAAAATTAACTCCATATGCAGTTTCTTCAATGCCCATATTTTCTCTGAAGTAGATTGGTACTGCCAGGAGCTGACATGTCTCAAAAAAGAAAAATTTCTAAGTTATTAAAATATTTTAAATGCCATATTCGTTAGATCTCTGAAGGGTTTGAAGATGACCTGTCTAAAATATATCTGCTCAATTTTTAAAACATATCTAATATGACTACAATTTCTATTGTAATGTCTAACTACTAACTTTCATTTCTTTATATCCTAATAGTTGGTAATAATGTAAAGTATTTAAAACTAGTAATTGTCTTTTTCTTTTCTTTTCTTTCTTTTTTTTTTTTTTTTTTTTTTTTTTTTTTTTTTTTTTTTAAACAAGAACCTTAAATCTAATCTCCTTTGCTTAGCCTTTTTCCTAACCCTTGACAACAACTTGTAACCAACCCCCCTAAACAATTGAAAATTATCCCAGACCCAAAACCCATTAAAAGAACCAAAAAACCACCCGCCCCACACCACTTCTTTGGCAATGTGGGTGTCATATTCTTAAAATTGCTTCCTGCTGGGTATGGGTGAAGTTATCTTTATCCTGAAAGAAAAATTTAGGTTAATTGTCAAATTCTAGGAAAGGTAACTATATCCTTCATTATTATCCAGTCTGTGTATAAAGCCAAAGTTCAGGGTTTATCTCAAGTCCTTATTCAAGTAGTCTTTGAGACTGGATCATCTCAGCTAGTCATCTCAAAATTGTTCTGAGCACCTTGTAGTTCAAAGCTGATCTGTAGATGATGTTTGTCAGCTTAGTGATATTATTATTGTCCACGTGGAATTGTTGTTGTTGTTGTTGTTGTGGGGCCCCATCTTCTTTCCGGAGACTTCAGTTGATGTTAGGCCTGGCCGTGATTTCCTGCAGAAAACTGATAAGAGACTCGAACACAAAGACATATATATGCAGCTAACTGAAGCCTTTTTTCTAGAATTAGTTAGTACTCTATATGACCATTCATATCTTAACAAAGTTTAAAATGTATATATATATATTAATCTTGTAAATTTTGATATAAAATTTATACTTTAAGAAAAGTTTAAAGAATCAGAATAGAATCAAAGAGTTGAGATTAGTAATAGAATAGTCCCTTAATTAATTTGGCTTTTGTCCTGTCCCATAGCAGAAAATGGCTCTTTTATTCTGTCATGATACAGGGAGTTTGTATTTTCATTTTAACAACATGCTTGAGTTTAAAGAAGGAGAGAGCCATTCTCCAACTCCAAAGTCAGCTTTAAATTTTAATTGAACTGGGACTATTAGAAAACCAATAGTGTTAAATCTTTAGAGAAAAGCAGAAACAAACATTTAAGAAGACATAAAATTTTTTAGATAATATATACCCATATGCCATATACTCCAATATACTCTGTTTCCTGGGATAGATGATTTGTCCCTTTTCTTCAGTTGTCTCATTTGTCTTGTGTCCTTCAGATTCCTTAACCTTCATTCTCCTAAAAGACAAAAACAAAAACCTTCCCCCAAGACTAATTTTGGGGATATTCCTTTTTGGCAAGTTATTATCTGATTAAATGAAAAGACATGTGTTACAGGTACAAGTTAGTTTAAATTGGATGTTCATGCTGGTTGATGAACTATCACCTCCTCTAATTAAGAGGTTTCTCTTGTTCAAATCGAACCTTTATCAATTTTGATGGTACCCACAGCTTATCTTCTCCTATAGAAACAAAAGCAAAACCTCGTCCCCAACGTAATACATACCCTGGCTTCCATTCTGAGGTCAGCACATCCTTAAAGTATATAGGCTGATTTAATTCTGTAGTTTTTTCTATTACCCAATGTCTCTCTGCAGCTGTTGTTCCTTTCTCATTGGCATTCAGAAAATTCAAAGTTAATAGAGCATTATGCAGTCTATTTCTGGGGGTTTTTGTTACTCCTTTCTGTTTATTTAGCATATCCTTTAGAGTTCTGTTTGACCTTTCTATAACTGCTTGACCTGTAGGATTATGTGGTATACCTGTAATATGCTTTATATTGTAATAAGCAAAAAACTGTTTCATTTTAACAGAGACATATGATGGAGCATTGTCAGTTTTGATTTGTGCAGGTATACCCATAATGGCCATAACTTCTAGCAAATGAGTGATTACAGAATCAGCTTTTTCAGAACTCAAAGCAGTTGCCCATTGAAATCCTGAATAAGTATCGATAGTGTGGTGTACATATTTCAGTTTTCCAAATTCTGCAAAGTGAAACACGTCCATCTGCCAGATTTCATTCCTCTGAGTACCCTTTGGGTTACATCCTGCTGGTAATGGTGTTTGATTATAGAAGGAACAAGTAGGACATTTCTTTACTATTTCTTTGGCTTGTTGCCAGGTTATGGGAAAATCCTTTTTTAAACCTTTACTATTGACATGATGTTTTTTATGAAATTCTGAGGCCTCCAGCACATTTCCTATCAATAATTTATCAATCTCATCATTGCCTTGTGCTAGAGGGCCTGGCAGACCAGTATGAGATCGGATGTGAGTTATATATAAAGGATGACTCCTTTTCCTGATTGTATCTTGTAATTGAATAAATAGTGAAGTTAATTCTGAAGCATCAGGGATAAATTCTGCAGTCTCAATATGTAATACCACTCTTTCAGCATACTGAGAGTCAGTTACTATGTTGAGAGGTTCTGAAAAATCCATTAATACCAACAGAATAGCATACAATTCTGATTTTTGCACTGAATTATAAGGACTTTGTACCACTTTACTTAAATTTTCTGATTTGTAACCTGCCTTTCCTTGTTTGTTGGCATCTGTATAAAATGTACGAACTCCAGATATGGGTTTTTGCCGTACAATTCGAGGCAAGATCCAATCAGCTCTCTTTATAAAATCAATTCTGTTGCTTTTGGGATATTTGCTGTTAATTTCTCCCAAAAAATTACTGCAAGCTCTTTGCCAAGGTTCACTTTCTGTCCATAATTTTTCAATGTCCTCCTTAGTTAAAGGTACGACAATTTCTGCTGGGTCTATTCCTGCTAATTGACGAAGTCTCAATTTTCCTTTCCAAATCAAGTCAGAGATTTTTTCCCCATAAGTTTTTAATTTTTTATTTGGTTTATTTGGTAAAAATATCCATTCCAATATAATATCTTCCCTCTGCATTAATATTCCAGTAGGGGAATGCCTAGAGGGTAAAATAACCAAAATGCAATCCAGCTTTGGATCAATACGATCCACGTGCCCTTCATGTACTTTCTTTTCTACCAAGGCCAATTCTTTCTCAGCTTCAGGTGATAATTCTCTTGGACTATTTAAGTCCTTGTCACCTTCTAAGGTTTTGAACAAATTAGTCAGTTCATCATTTTTTACCCCAACAATAGTTCGTAGATGAGAAATATCTCCAAATAATCTTTGAAAGTCATTAAGAGTCTGTAGTCTATCTCTCCTAATTTGCACCTTTTGGGGTCTAATTTTTTGTAGCTCTATTTTATATCCTAAATAATTAATAGAATCTCCTCTTTGTATTTTTTCAGGAGCAATTTGTAATCCCCAGCAAGGCAAAATTTTCTTTACTTCTTCAAACATTCTTTCTAAAGTATCTGCATTTGAGTCAGCTAGTAAAATATCATCCATATAATGATAAATTATAGATTTAGGAAATTTTTTACGTATCACTTCCAATGGCTGTTGTACAAAATATTGGCACAGAGTTGGGCTATTTAACATTCCCTGTGGGAGGACCCTCCATTGAAATCTTCTAACCGGTTGAGAATTATTATAAGTAGGCACTGTGAAAGCAAATCTTTCTTTGTCTTTTTCTTGTAAGGGTATTGAAAAGAAACAGTCTTTTAAATCAATAACTATGAGAGGCCATCCTTTTGGTAACAGAGTAGGCAAAGGAATTCCAGATTGTAGAGAGCCCATCGGCTGAATTACTTTGTTAATTGCTCTAAGGTCTGTTACCATTCTCCATTTACCAGATTTCTTTTTAATAACAAATACAGGAGAATTCCAAGGGCTGGTTGACTGTTCAATATGCTGAGCATTTAACTGTTCTTCTACCAGCTCTTCTAAAGCCTGGAGTTTCTCTGTTGTTAAAGGCCATTGCTGAACCCATACAGGCTTGTCTGTTAACCATTTTAAAGGTAGAGCTGTTGGTATTTTTGGAAGATTATCAGTTGTTGTGCCCTGTTCCTGTATAATATGGATGGCTGGTGACCACTCAAAATAATGCCTTCTAATATTTCTCTCAGAAACATGTGCTAGTTTATGATTTGTTTCTGAGATTGGAGGGATTTTAATCTGAGTATTCCATTGTTGCAACAAGTCTCGACCCCACAGGTTCATAGCTATGTTAGCGACATATGGTTTTAATTTTCCTCTCTGTCCTTCTGGACCTATACATTCCAGCCATCTTGCACTCTGTTTCACTCCAGATAATGTCCCAATTCCTAACAGTTGAACGTTTACCTCCTGAAGAGGCCAAGCTGGATGCCAAAATTCTGGTGCAATTATGGTAATGTCCGCACCTGTGTCTACCAGACCAGACAACAAAACACCATTTATTTTTATCGTTAATTTTGGTCTCTGTTCATTAATAGAAGTTTGCCAAAAAATTTTCTTTATGTTTTCTCCTGAATTTTCTATTCTCTCTTTTTCATCATCCTGACCAGCATGATTTATTCCAATAGTCATTTGGTTATTTAATCGCTCAGAGCAGGGATTTCCTCTACAGCTGCAGGAAAGGTTTGAACTGGTTTTGCTATGGGGGCCTGCATGAGGCCCCTCCGGGAGTTTCCCGAAAACTGAGGCAAAGGATTACCCTGTCTGTCCTTTGTTGATCTACATTCGTTGGTCCAGTGTTTTCCCTTACCACACCTTCTGCATACTCCAGAAGGAAGGGGCATTCTGTTGCCATTGTTCCTTGAAGAAACATTGCTTCTAGGATTGACCTGTTTACAGTCCCTTTTAAAATGTCCTTGCTTTCCACACCCAAAACATCTAACACTCCTCAAACCTTTTGAAATTACTTCTCCTACCCACGTATCATGCTCATCAACCTCAACATTAATTGTTTCTCTAATCCAATCTTCCAAAGGTGCAGATCTTGCCCTTAACGGCCTGATTATTCTTTTGCATGCTGCATTCGCATTCTCAAATGCCAAAGCTTCAATTATTGCCTTACTAGCTTCTGATCCTGAGACCATTCTGTTTACTGCTGAAGCCAGTCTTTCTAAAAAATCTGTGAAAGATTCTTTAGGGCCTTGCATAACCTTTGTGAATGACTCATGTTTTTTTCCTGGTTCATCAACTCTGTCCCATGCATTCAAGGCTGCCATTCGACATAAAATTACGGTTTGAACATCATATAAACATTGTGTTTGTATTGAAGCATATTGGCCTTCTCCAATAAGCTGATCCTGACAAACTTGTATTCCTTTATCCCTCCATTGTGTTTCTACGTTTCTAGCTTCCTCCTTAAACCAAGTCAGAAATTGAATTCTCTGGCTGGGTTCCAGAACAGCTTGTGCAAGGTCCCGCCAGTCCTGTGGTATAATCCTATTATATGTTGACCAAGAGTTTAACATTTGCTTTACATATGGGGAATGCATGCCATAAGATACTATTGCCTCCTTAAACCTTTTAAAATCCATCAGTTCAATTGGAGCCCAGATATTTTGTGTAGCCATTTGATCAGGCATCTCCTGTACGGTTACAGGATAAATTAAGGATGATTGTGTGAAAACAGGCTTTCTTTCTGTAACCTTATGATCCAAACTTGAACCAACTTCACTGTTAAAATTAACAGGTTTTTCTAAAGCTGTTATCCTGGCACTTAAATCGACTATCTTTTTAAATAGTAAAATGAGAATAAGCATGGTGATTAACTGCATAATTCCCATAATACTAATCTTTTCATATAGTTGTTCCATTGTCAGACTGCCTAAAATTTCAAACAAAACCCAATTTTCTTCCAATGTACACAGGAAACCCATTTTTTTTTTAAATGTGGAAAAAAATTGTCTTTTAAATAGTTTCCTTTATGACTTACCAAATCTGCGTAGAACAGTAGAAATCCGAGCGAATTTCAAAACAGCCACCTAGAGTCCTAGGTGTAAATCCAGAGAGAGAGAGAGAGAGAGAGAGAGAGAGAGAGAGAGAGAGAGAAAGAAACAGAGAGACAGAGAGAAAGCAAGAGAGAAAGCAAAAGCGAAAGTGAAAGTGAAAGTGAAAGTGAAAGCGAAGGGGTAGCCGGCTAAAGCTTAAAGCCAGCCACTTGTTCCCTCTGAGCCGAGTCAAGGCTTGGCTTTACAGGCAGGGGCCCTGTTTAGCAGGGCAGGCCTGAGCTGTTTGTAGCACTGGCTTTAAGCAAGCAGCTCACAGTCCAGCCTGAGCCCAGACCTGGGCCGGGGCTAGGGAGCCGGCCCCAAGCAGTTTTTAATGGATTCTTGTCACGTTGGGCGCCAGATGTAGATGTAACCAATCGTATTATTAAAATAAGAAACACAGAGCCAAGGTAAAAGAGAAAAGCCGAGAGGTCAGAGCTCAGAGATAAAATCTTACCTCCTCCAGTGCTCCTAGCTTCCCCGAGAGAGGGAGGTACTTCCTGTGTCCCTGTTTAAATAATCTTTCTGTTCTGCCTTCTCATTGGTTGTAAACCCAACCACATGACTGCCTCATCACTGCCTGTAAGTACCGCCCTCCAGGTCTTAAAGGCGTATGTCTCCAATACTGGCTGTATCCCTGAACACACAGAAATCTACCTAGCTCTTCTAACCACCACGCTCTCACTATGGCTCTAATAGCTCTGACCCCAGGGCAACTTTATTTATTAACATAAAATTAAAATAACATTTCAGTACAAATAAAATATCACCACATATAGAACTAGATGGTTCAATGATAGGCAGAGGGGTCAAGGACATCAGGTGAGCTCTGACAGCAGAATCAACAAAGTAGGGCTCATGGGTGCTCAAAGAGACTGAAGCAGTAATCATTGAGCCTACATGGGTCTTCACCAGGTCCTCTTGCACAAACACACACACACACACACACACACACACACACACACACGCACACGCACACGCACATGCACACGCACACGCACATGTGCACCCACACACACACATATGGTTGCTAGCTTGGTGTTTTGGGGGGACTCCTGACAGTAGAAATGGATGTGTCTATGACTCTTGCCTGCTCTCAGGACCACTTTTCTCCCACTGGGTTACCTCATTCAGCCTTAAAGTGAGGGGTTTGTACCTGGTCTTATTGTATCCTGTTGTGCCATGTTCATTTGTTGTCCCTGGAATGGCTGCTCTTTTGAGGGGGGGCAGACAGGGGTAGTGGATGTGAGGGGGAGGGGAGATGAACTGGAAGTAGAGAGAGGGGAAACTGTCATCAGTATGTATTATATGAGAGAAGAATAAATAAAAATTAAAATAACAACAAAGACCCCTGTGCTACTCCAAAAAATAAAGTGTCAGAATGTTCATTCCAAAGTCATTTAACAATTAATATTACAATACTGTCCAAATTTGGTAAGAATGTATAAAACAAAATAAAAAAATCTGTAGGCCGATGTAATTCATATCCAAAGATATTGGAGAACCCTGCTGTTAAGGTCTCAATCTACTGTGTCTCTCTGAGCTCAGCACAAAATGGAGGACTCCCTTTCTTAGTGGAACTTCCTCTTCTCTATCTAACCTTAATTGGAGAGTGTCTCTAAGCTCAGATGCCTGACTTTATTTGGAGGATGACCCTGCACAGAGCTCCCTGCAAACACTGTATGACTCAGCCCATAAGACCTGCTCTTTCCTCCTGTGTATATGATAATTAGGTGCTGTGTTATGATCAGTTAGCCCTTCCTGTGCATAAACCCTAAGAACCTTTATACACCTGGAACAATAAAAAGGAGATAGATATCTCTGTGAAGCTGACTTCCAGAAGTTCTTCCCATCATATTCATGACCTTCTAAATCCTGCTTGCTATTTCTGCTCCCTTTGTCTTCCAATGACCCCTGAGGAAAAGGAGATCCACACAAGATGCAACACGCACGCACACACACACACACACACACACACACACACACACACACACACACAGGTATGCACACACACATACATAACACTTATTTTTATAGTTGACATCAACGTGCCTTCATAGCCTTACAGAAATGGTAACAGTCATTTTGTGATAAGTCCAGAGAAAGCTTATATAATTAGAATAATGTATAATAGAAAGGCAAAATATAAATCCTTAAAAATATAAATTTGAATGTTATATTAAATAAACTTGTAAGTACTTGCCCACTCACATTAATGCACTTTGCATATTAATTTGTATTTTTTCTTTTTTGTAAAGGTCACTGTAAATCTGTATATTCTTTCCTGGTCTTATTGCCTCCTACTTTCTTATTAATATAACTGAATATCAAGGGATATCATGAAAGGTGGTCAGGGAATCTGAACATGTAGCAGACATTATTCTAATAATTAGTTTAGTGAGGATTAGAGGATCTGTGGAAAAAAAATTCTTGAAGCTATAGGGACACATTCCAGTTCCCTCTACAGGCTACCAAATCACATACACAGTGACAATTTTATTAGTAATAGTCAAACATTACTATAACATAAATAAAATCTTGATCACCAAAACATAACCCATGATTAAAATGTCATGTTATACCAATACTTCATTTTAATGTATTTATAAGTTGTCTAGCTAAAATGGGTATTATGGTTACTCTTTCAAAATTATTATTCCTAAATGTTGACAGTCAAAAATTGTATAATAATAGTATTGTTTTCTATCACTTCATAAGCATAAAATACATAGGAATTATACAAGCAAATAATATAAATATACTAAATAATTTAATTAAGAAAGTAGATCACATAAAAGCTTTGAACACATTCTCAATTTATTAATTTAATTTTAGATTATCTTTTTATAATGATTATAAAATATTACATGTGTTTTTCACTTTTAAGTACATGTTCTTGTATATTGTTTATATTCTAAGTTTTAAACTTCACCTTAATAATACTTAATACTGAAAAGGCAACAGAATAATTCTATCTTTGCTGTTTTTAAGATCTGAGACAAAGAAAAAATGTAGGGTTGTCTAAATATTTTTAATCAAAGCAAAATGGGCCCAAATATGCTTAAGTAAAGAGGATACAAAAATTAGCTACACGAAGTGTGTGTTTAGGAATTCAGAGAGTGGTCTGGGGCAACCTTGAATAATAATCACAATCTCTCAAGTTAGAGCACCATGCATACTAATTCCTCCTAGAAAATTGAATTTGAGATGCTTATCCATGAACTCTACCAGACATTTTTAATATTTACATATACATATATGCATAGATACATGTGTAAATGTTAAGGATTAATGTCAATAACTTATTCTCAACATAATGACACCTCAGTATTTTCCTAATTTGTTTAATTTCTATAAAAAAATTGTCAAATTCAGAGTAATAAAAATTTTAAGAAACAAGCCCTTTTAGAGTTACAAGCTTTATGTTCAGTTAGCGGGAGCATAACATGTTTGCTGTTGGCACATGCTCTGAGAACATTCTCACTTGAAGGACTGTGTAATTGCTCTTTTCCTACATAAACACAAGATTTTTTCTTTGCTCAAATGTCAGCTGTTTAGTGAAGTTCTCCCTCTCTGCTATAGGAGAACAATTTTCTTTCAAAAGTGGATGTTCTTGTTTTCCTGGTGGTGATTTTTCCCCTCATAGCACTCTAGTTTCTGACACACTATATCCTTGATGTTTTTTCTTATTTTTTACTTGCCTTATTCTACAAAGACAAAAGCTCTACAAAAAGAATATTCACCATTAATGTCATATTCCCAGATCACAGAGTTCAGCATGACACACAGTAGGCATTCAAAACATATGTATTGAATGAACATTGCAATGGCTAAATAAGGCTTTTCTTTTTCTGGCAATACTTAAATTACATTATAGCATAAAACTTTATGTCTAAATATGAACTATTGAGAATCTGTCCCAGTAGCAGCTTCGTTGATAACCAGTAGCATTAAATTATCAAATTTTTTCTTCTTGAGTTTACCGCTTTGTGATTGCATAAAACTGTCTAGATGTTTTTTCAATGTTGTTGCTACTGCGTGCATGAATAAGGTTGTAGAAATTATAAGGAGGCAGGATGTAACTATTGTTTTGCCAAAAGAAATGAATGCAAATAAAATGCAGTACCCTCAGTGATTTACAAATATATTGTCACTGCAATGTGAAGATAAATGCCCACATTGCATAATGACTTGTTATACAGCATTTTAGAAACAGCATCAAACAAAGAGAAGCTGATCTCTTTAATGTCAGGCTGCATCACATTATGCAGTACAAACCCTAGGAAACTCAACATAGCATACCATGGCTTGTCTGGTTTATATAAATTTCAGAGGTATTTGATTTCTCAGGAATATAAGTTATTACACTGGGTTTCTCACAGAGGAAATGGAGCTGTATTAGTCTTCTAATACTAGCTAACTGGATTTACCAGTTTCCCTGCGGCACTCATAGTACGCATGCCACTATTTCTTTCTGACCCCAGACAGTTTTTTAGATAGTTATTGGAAAAAAAATACAACATAACCATCAGTGAACTGCTCTATTCTGAAAAAGACAGAGACCTTTCCTTTTGACAAGAGCCACTGAATGGGAAAATGCCTTTTAACAAATATCAGTTAGTAAATATTGGATAGTCAACATTCTTGAGATTTTTTTCTCATTTTACAAGGTATATGCCTTATAAAGAACAAAAGTACTTATAGAAAATAAAACTTATCCCACTCAATTGAAATAACTTTTAATAGTTGTGTAAATATCTTCCTATTAATAAGGGTGCATGTAAGACTATGTAGTCATAATGTACATAGCTTTGCAATTGGCTTTTATCATTTTTCAATGTACTGTATTCTGTTCTATTTTTTACCCACACCGGATGTTGCCCTTCTAAATTAGAATATCAGTCAAGGACTAAACAAAATTACTGCATAAAATTATATTTTGTGTATAAAATTAGAGTTTCATTATGTCCAGAACTTCGCAAGTACTGAACATATGAAAATTATCATTTCTCATACATTCTAGTCTGTTGTCATCATCTATAAAACCTTTGCTCAAAAATTTTATGCTTTAGATTCTTTGTTATCATAACTCCAAATAATTCTAGCCTGTCTCTTCTTTTTAATACATGGACTCAACATTCTTTTTAATATTTTGGACTTTCTAACATATCTGTGTAAACATGTTCTTAATTTCAGGCTTGGTCTATATCCTCAGCACATCAGGGCAAGAGAGTTTGGAGATCAAGATTATCCAAGGCTACATACTGAGTTTGAGGAAAGCCTGGGCTGAAAGCCTAAGGGAATAAATCAACAAATCAATCAATCAATCAATGAACGAATGGTCATGAAGACATAAATACAAAAAATTATTAGCAAACTTGTGCTTTCCACTTGCTCCCTTACTATTTTCTGTGAGTCACTACTAAAACTGCTGTCTTAATATTATGGGATATCTTCCTTTCTTCAGCCTTTTGCAGTATCTCCTAAAAAAAGATACAACCAAGATCCATAAAAGTGTCTGCCTGAGCCTTTCTATATTGAGAATGTGGCACTCTATCAAGAAATGTGTACATTGTATTGATTGTGCTCCTAAGAAATTATAACCTAAAACCTCAGCTGGAGCAAAAAAGTGGCAGAAGCAATCAATGAGGTAATGGCATCATCTCAAAGGAAGCATGTTTACCAGCATCTGCATATATTCAAGAAAAGAATAAGAAAATATGAAAAGTTGTTACATGTTATGTGCATGTATGAATATATCTGTAGCTATGACAGATAATTCTTCAGCCCACGAGCATCCATAATAGAAACTTCAGAATCTGAGTCCATTCTGAAAGCAGGCCTCCACTCCTGCTGGTGTCCACATTTGCAACATTGCTGAGTAATTTAGAGTAATACAAATGAGTGCTCAGGTTGCCTTGCTTAGTTGTATGAAAATTATTTATTTGAGAAGGTTCATGGTTTCCTAATCAAATTCAGAGTTTTCTTGAAAATGACCCAGAAGGGATTGGATCTTGATAAATTATATAGAATACCAGGTATGAAACCAGTCATATGGAAGCCTCTTCATATTATACTGCACTTGTTTGTTCCTGGTTGGCCCCACTAAGGTAGGACTTCTATGTTCTCCTCTACAGCTTGGTTTTCCCTTACAAATGTAGCCAGCTACCCACCATGGCAAACTCACCTATTCTTTACAAGTTACCACTCATGTTTCAGGATCATTTTTCTAATCATTGCATTGACCATATATTCCTCAGGATCTCACCCTAAATCTCAACTCTTGACATAACTCAGAGTAGTCTTAAAGCTGATCAAGGAGTTTGGACAAACCAAAGGAAAATGCAGTGGGAGATGTTTTAAAAATATCAAAAAAAAAAAAAAACCAACAACCGCAAATACCCCACATGAAAAAAAAAATATGCCTCCTATAATTTCTTAGGTCAATGAGATTTTTATCTACGTATTTTTAGATTGTCTGCATTTTATTTTCAGCATACTGAAATCCTTTGATTATATCACCTATTACTAGAACCTAGGCCCTTTAGTCTCCTATATCTTTAAGATGAGAAAAAAAAAACAGAAACTAACTGAAACTTCATTCCTCTTTTGCATAATTCTATAGATCATACTTCAATATCATCAGAAAAAAATAAGCTTCCAGAAAACAGGCAATTTTGCCCAGAGGGTATTATTTTCACACATTAATATACATGGCACTTGATACTGTTTCAAAATCTTATTTTCATTAAAGGATTCTAATTTCTCAATTATTTCAAAAGGACCGTTTAATTTCTGTGCTCTCACTGTTCCCAAAAGATCATTTTAATCTTCAAAAACCTAGTACATCTCACCTCTAACTGGAGCAACTTTGAAATTACATTTCTCCATATTCTACCATTTATTATCTGATTTGAGGCCAATTGTCAGAGGACCATTAGGACCCAGTGCTTCATTACAGTCTTCTAGAATTGGTCTTGTCAGTAGACTATGACATGAATTGTATTTGCCATAGAACATAGGTAAACTAAAGAACATTTATGATGATTTCTCACATAGCTTAGGCTTTAATAACTTTATGTTATTCTTATATGCCTGAAAATGGGCAGTTTAAGGAAAATATCCATTTCTAATATCTTTTGAGAAAACTCATCAGAAGTAACTCTTTCCTCTAATCCTCCTCTTTAGGACTGAATGAAGCCAATTGGATATATCATTGAAAATGATGTTCTATAAATATGTGCCATTGTATACCAGGATAATAGCTGGTAAATAGTAACAAAACTATTTCTTTTCATCTCTTGTTCACTTTTTGCTTCTTGAATATTTCAGTGGAACATAAGCTCTCCTGTGCTCATGGCCCCAGGGAAAAATATGTTAGCCTAAAGCAGTCTCTTCTAACTTGTGAATTTTCATGACTAGTCCTTGAGGAAAGCACGAAAGACTCAGAACATAAAGTAGTAATCTTTTGGCCTAAGCCAAGAATAAACAGAATGTATGCAATGACCCTTTGTACTAGGGCAATGAATGTTTAAATCAAAGATAAGAGGGGGTTTGGAGCACATGGGGACAATGTGATCTGGGCACATAGGGACAATTTTGTGTGAATGATGTGTTGGTTTTCCTGTACTCACAACTACAGGAGAGAGAAAAAGCATCCAGCAAGTTTGGTGCCATCTAATGCCAATAAAACACACATTTTTCCTCAGATAGAATTAGTTGATGAGGGAGATGAAAGCTGAAAACTTAAAGAAACAAAAATCAATGGCTCCATGAAGAATCGTAGTACGCAGTCTTAGATAATTTGATGTAGTTTCCACAGAAAGGGGAGAAGAGTGATTTCCTCTAGGGGTACTATGAGAATGGAAATGAAGAATGATTCTGTGGTAACACAAATGCACTGACATCTAAGGGCAGGATGATGAATGTGTCCCTGAATACCATCATGGATGGATGATGATAAGAACCAGATGGCATCCCTTCAGCAGCAAGTAACAAACAGCCCAAACTGACAATGACTTAAACAGTGAGGACATTCTATACCCTAGCTAAGGAGAACACTGGAAGGTCTATTAATCCAGAGCAAAATGATGTCATTGAGGCCCCGGGATATTGCACATTCTTCTCAGTTAAGTTCAGCTGTTTGGCTCTAGTTATGTCTTTTCCACAAGGATAATTGGATACTACCATAGATCTTGGCAACAAGCACACTGCATTGCCTCCAAAAACACAGAGTATTTTATCCTTGAAAATATCCTATGATGGAGAAAACGAACTTGCTTATGATACCCTAATGCAGAATTCTGGGTTGTCAGAGGATTTACTTTTACTTCCAGGAAATACATGGTGCATAATAGATTTTCCGTTAAGCATTTGTATATATTTTACCTGATAATCAAGTGTGGCTGTACAGAGAGACACAAGAATGACTTAGGAAAACAAAGCTTATTGTACTCATATTTCTCAGCAACACATGATAAACGATGCCATGAAGGCCATGGGGGGAGGACTGTAAGGTTGTTAGGGATCAAAGACAGTGTGGAGTGCCAGAATGATTAGACCATAGAGGGTGATAAGTCAAGGAAAGGGTGGGTACACTTAGGGGTGATTGAATTTACCAATTTCAGCAACATTGTGAGCTATGTGGATAGACTAGCAGCAAGTGCCATGACTTGGGGAAGATCATAAAAGATAAAGTAAAGAAATCAATTAAAAGAGGCATGGCTTTGAAAAGGATTAGGCTCTACATACATACCATGCTCTTTGCCAGGTGTGTATATTGTCAAAATTCTGTTACTCTAGTGCTTTCCTGTTTGGAGCTTTAACTCTGAGACTTAATGTCATCTACTTGAAGACACAAGAAGTCCTGAAGAGTGTTTCAGTAACTTCTGGTTATGTTTTATTACAGATCAAATTTTAAAAGCAGGCAAATGTTTAAATTACTGACTAAGTAGAATTAAGCATAAATCTTGGTATTCCAAGTCATAAAACTCCCCTCAAAAGAATTTCTCAAAATATAAGATATAACTGTCAGTTGTTAATAAACACAGTTTTTTTTCAAACAGAATTTATAAAACCATGTATAATCAGAAGATTTTTAAGTCATTTTCAAACTGCAATGTAAGTGTAAATTATTTCGGGTAATAGATTATCCACAATATGAGTAATGAATATTCTATATATTAACAAAAATATATGTAAGAAACCAGTTGGTAGTAATCATTTTAGGCACACAGGCAGGTTCTCTTTAAATGTGAGAGATATACCAATATGCTCCCCCATTACTGTGAGAGAGAGCACACATAAGATTAAGCAATGTCACTTAATGACCATACTAATAAAAGTCATTAAAAGCAGTGACATCTAGTAAACAGGCCATTGTAAGGACAAATCCATACTTCAAAGGTAGTTTTACAGATCTGTATTTTGAGAATTGTCTAATGCTACTACAAATTGGTATGCTTTTTAAAGTATACTACTTGTGAAGGTGTTTATAGCAATTATAGTCTGAACAACACCAGGAAAAAGTATTTTAGTTACCTTAGAGAAAATATTTTTTTCTTCAAGTTTTAATATCCACACATGTACATGTATAATTTAAATACTTATTTGTTTTATGTTTTTGGTTTTTGGTTTTGTTTTTCAAGAAAGGGTTTCTCTGTAGCCTTGGAGCTTGTCCTGGAGTAGCTCTGTAGACCAGGCTGGCCTGAAACTCACAGAGATCCGCCTGCCTCTGCCTCCTGAGTGCTGGGACTACAGGCGTGTGCCACCACCGCCCGGCAAATTTATTTATTTATTTGTTTGTTTCTTTATTTGTTTGTTTATTTACTTTATTTATTTTTTTGGTTTTTTGAGACAGGTTTTCTCTGTATAGCTTTGGAGCCTGTCCTGGAACTCGCTCTGTAGCCCAGGCTGGCCTCGAACTCACAGAGATCTGCCTGCCTCTGCCTCCCTAGTGCTGGGATTAAAGGCATGTGCCACCACTGCCCTTATGTATTTTTTAAGTGTTCTTTTTTCTCATTTCTGATACAATATTAATAGCACAACTGCTTCCTTACACTATTTTGGAATATATTAATCAAATTAAATTTAAGTTGGTGAAAGTATGCTTCTTCTGTTATTATGATTAAAATACATATCAAAATTAGTCAAACTATATGTATATACTTGCTATTTATATTGAGGTGAATTATATAGTTAAATTATTTTATTTTGGAACTCCGTGCCCTTTAAAATAGTTAATCCCTATTTACATTTACTCTTAAAACTTTAGAAACCAAAACTTTTTTTTAGGTTTATATAAATTTGTCCACTTTAGATACTTCATCTAAGAATAATCATTTAATAGTTATACTTTTGAGAATGGTTTATTTCACTTAATATCATTTCATTTATAACACAGCATGAAATATAAAATAACATTTAATATATTAGTTGTTATGTGTGTGCATACTGTGTGTGTGTGTTTGTATGTGTGTGTGTGTGTGTGTGTGTGTGTGTGTGTGTGTGTGTCTGTGTGTCTGTGTGTCCATATGTCCATGTGTGTCTGTGTGTCTCTGTGTGGTGATATATGTGTAGGCCAATAAAGCTTACCCAGGGATCCGATGACAGAACCAGCCACTAAAACAGACACAGAGGTCAGGCAGTGGTGGCACACACCTTTCATCCTATGAGAGCTCTGTCTGTATCTCTATGAGTTCAAGGCCACACTGGGATACATGAGAGAAACAGAACCAGGCAATAGTGATACATACCTTTAACTGCAGGGTTGTTGTTGTTGTTGTTTATAAGATCTTTTAAGACTTGTGTTACATGTATGTGTGTATGTGTGAGTTCCACTGCCTACAAAGCTATTGATCACTTCTTCACATCACTGATTCCATTACTTGGTACTAATGTTCTACACTAAATAGTTTTCTTATTGCTGTGAACTTGTGTTTTTGCTAGCAATTGGAGGCTGTGGAATGCACAAGCTGCAATTCCTCCTCTTTTCATGTGATCACAAAATAGGATGTAGATGAATTGCTAAACAGTCTTATCAATTTAAAAAAAAACAGAGCCAGATATAGGTGTGAAAACCTGAGAGAGCAGGGAAATAGGGAAAGCCACAGCTAACCTCACCTCACCAACTCTGTAGCTTCCAAAGATGAGATACTTCCTGTCTGCCCACACCTATATGCCTTTCTGTTTGTTCTCTCATTTGCTCTCTCAGCCCAGCTACATCACTACCTCTTCCTGCCCAGCTCTGTCACTTCCTGTCTGTCTATACAGACATACAGACCTTTATGGTTAACTAGTGTTGAAATTTAAGGTGTGTGCCACCACACCTGGCTCTTTTCCCAGTGTGGCCTTGAACTTACAGAGATCCAGACAGATCCCTGTCTGCCAAGTGATAGGATTAAAGGTGTGTGCTGCCATTGCCTGACTTCTATATAGTGGCTGGCTCTTTCCCCTGATCTCCAGGCAAGTTTTATTGAGAGATACAGTATATTGGGGGACACAATACATCACCACAATAGAAACCACAAATGGGACAGGAACTAGGCTCAGGCTGTGAGCCTCAAGACTATCCCTCCAGATATATTCTTCCTCTATCTAGGCCTGAAAACCCCAAAGTTACACAAATTCATAAAACAGTGCCACCCGTAAGGAACAAAGTATTTAATGTATGAGCTCATAGGTGACATTTTCCATCCAGATCTCCAACAACGGTGAGCAATGGATTAATATTTATTATATATGTATGAAAATGAAAAAGCTTCTTAAACAGTTTATTTGAAAAGTGCACAAAAGAAATAAACAGAAACATCACAAAATGACAACGTATCCAAGAAATAGATGAAAAGGATGTGTAATTTCATGAATCATTAGAAAAATGCAAAACAAAGCAAACTCAAATATTATCTTACACCATTAAGACAGCTATCATTAAAAGATGAGAAGTAACAAACACTGGCAATGATACAGAGAAAAGTCAAATAGAAAAAATTATACACTTTTGTTTGTAGTGTAAAGTATTGTAGCCATTATAGGAAACAGTGTAGCTGTATTTTTTTCCAAACAAACAAAAAAGCTAAGATCAGAACTGCTATATAATTCAACTACTGTGTATATATCTGAAAAAATGAAACATTTCTATAAAAATAAATATTACACTGATAGCTGCTGTCTATTTATAAAAGCCAAAATATGAAATTAACTGAAATATTCCTCACTTAATGAACGGAAAATGAAATGTGTTATATTTGCCTAATAGAATATTATTTCCCATAAAGACAATGAAATCCTGACATTTCTAGAAAAAAAAAGAATTGACTGAATGTACATTATAGTGAGTAAAACATGTCAGATTAGGAAAGAGAATCACAACATATGATGATACATTTATGTAAAAATGTAAGTCAAACTTTTCATTAAGATGACCAACTAACCTACAAGAAGCATCTTGCAGATATTGCAGGATATTTGAGCAAACTGTGTAAGGATGTGTCCTTGTTTTTCCTTGCTTGCCTAAGGCACCTGATTGTTTTCATAAAGAGTAAATGGCCAATAGCTAGGCAGGAGAGGTTGTGTGGGACTTCTGGGCAGAGAGAGGAACTTGATGAATCTAAGCATGTGTAAGAGATGCCAGCAAGACAATAGGGAGTCAGACATGGAGAAATGAGGGCAACATAAAAAGTCATGTGGCAGACATAGCTGATTAGAAACAGGTTAATTTAAGTTATAAGAGCTAGTTGAGAACAAGCCTAAGCTAAAGTTCAAGATTTCATTATTAAGAATAAATGTCCTCCTCATTATTTGCAGGCAAGTCGTCAAAGGAAAAGTCGCAAGATAAAGCTTACCACATACACAGGGAATTTTTGTTTGAGGTTCTGTTTCATGTGATACAGTCCTTCAAGGTAGAGAAGCCTTGATGATACGAGTAAAACTCAGCTGTGTTTGAAGAAACTTAACAAGGTCTTGGTGAATCAGGAAACTGAAAAAAAAAAAAAGAAAAAGGAATGTAGGCTCTTTGCTTGCTTTCATCTTTTTGTTTTCATATTCACTCTAGGATCCTAAACCGTGGGTGGGCTGCACCAATCAGAACTGATCTTTGAAAATATACTCAGACAGGACCAAACATGTATATTCATGCTGATTCCAAAGAAAATTGAATTGACAATAAAGATTATCAAAACACAATCATTTGTTTATAGGAAGTAATTCTATACGTTGCTTTTCTAAGCATCATATCTACTGGATGTACTGCTTTTAATTTGTCCTTTTTATTTTGTTTTTTGTTTTTTTTTGTTTTTTGTTTTTCAAGACAGGGTTTCTCTGTAGCTTTGGAGCCTGTCATGGACTAGCTCTGTAGACCAGGCTGGTCTCGAACTCACAGAGATCTTCCTGCCTCTGCCTCCCAAGTGCTGGGATTACAGGCGTGTGCTACTACTGCCCGTCCTAATTTGTCCTTCTTTAGGAAATTTTTTAACCAATATCCATTTCTATTCTTCCTACTCATGCATTGTGTATTGTTTAAATATCTTATATTTAATTTTAATTATTTGTAACATTAATATCATTTTTACTGTGTGTATCATGTAAGTCTTTCATTTCACTTTTATTCCATGGCTGAGTATACCAAGAAGATAGTCTTCCAAATAGGTGTGAAAAAGGAACTGTCAGTGAGTTTGTTCTTTGCACTCTTAAATTTCATTCAATTGCAACTTTAAATAATATGAATAGTAGAATTGGGGAGAGCACCTCAATAAATCAAAGACTTCCCATACAATCATTAAAATCTACATTTTAAAACAAAGTAAAGTTGGGTGTGGTAGCACATGTTCATGATTTATTTATTCACCAGAGCATTTATGGTGAAGTAGTAAGAAGAGGCAAGAGGATACCTGGAAATTTATAGGCCAACTATCATTGCATTAGTGAACAACAAAGAGATCCTGTCTTAAAGAAGGAGGAAAGAGCTGGAGAGATGGCTCAGTGGTTAAGAGCACTGGCTGCTTTTCCTGAGGTCTTGAGTTCAATTCCCAGCTACCACATGGTGGCTCACAAACTTCTGTAAGGAGATCTGGTGCACTCTTCTGGCCTTCAGGTAGAACATTGTATACATAATAAATCTAAAAAAAAAAACAGAAGGAGGAAGGAGAGGACTGACACCTGAGGTTGACCTGTGACCTACAAACACGTGTTATAGTATGCATATGCCTACACTTACACACATACGAACAGACACATTTACTCCATATGCACATACTCATATTCTATAAACACTCATATTCATATACATTACACACGCACATATATACATATATACATAAATACATCATATATGTGCATAGATATATTTTACAAAAGTAAATGAATGTAGTTAGAAATTATACTGGTCTAGTACAGTGGTGGCTGCAGCCTCTTTAATGAGATCTATAATCTCAATATCTCTGGGAAGTTGGCTAGGCTTCTAGTACTAGGAATGATTCTCCTCCTGTTGAGTGTGCTTTAAGCCTAATTAACCAGCTGTGGTTGCCACCAACATACAAATGCCACAATTGCTCCTTTAGGGACAATTATTACACTGGTCATTATTGTGATTCATAGATTTCACTGCTGGATAGGACTCCTGATTGCTTCTCTCCCTTTGCATGTAGTTCTTTTTAGTATGATATAAGAAAAACCACAAGTTTGTAGTATAGAATGAGATATTTGATGTGCTAGGTTTTTGTTGGTTTTATTTTCCCACTATGTTCTTGAATATTTGTATATTCTAGATACTAATTTTCTGCCAGATACACGACTGGCAAAGATTTTCTCACAATTAATGGATTTTTCTTCATTTAAGTTTTCCATAGCTATACAGAAGAATTTTTAAGTTTTATGAAGTTACTTTTATCAATTATTGGATTTAATTCCTTGACTAATGGAGATATATTCAGAAATTACTTTCCTACACCTATGTCTTTTATGTCACTGCCCATGTATTTTTCTTTTTTTAAACAATGAATACATGTTTATTAAATGATTGAAAGCATGAATGAAAAAAATTTACACAACCAATATTTGACACTGCTAAATCAAAAACAAAATATTTTTAGAGTAGAAAAGAAAACCTCCTGTATTCTAAAGCCTCATTAGCCATATACTACATTAGAGAGACAATTATGAAATGATATATACTCTAACTCAATATAAAATTACTATCAGTTTTAACATTTTGAGATACAAATTGAAGTCTTTGACTAAATTGGAGTTAACTGTTGTACAAGGTGATAGATGCAGATAATTATTTCACTCTTCAGCATATATATATATATATATATATAAATATATATATATCATAAAAAAATCTGAGATTTTTTTCAGCACTATTTGTTGAAATTTCTGACTTTTCTACAATGTTTGCTTTCGGCCCTTTTGTTAGATATCAGATGGCTTTACTCATCGTTGGGTCTACTATTTTACTCCATTGGTCTGCATTTCTGTTTCTGTGACATCCTATTTTTCTTTATCATACATCTTAAAGTACAGAATGACAATTTCTCTAGCATTGTTCATTTTGCTCAGGATGGCTTCAAATATCTTAGGAATTTTTTTCTGTTTCTGTCAATAATATGATGTGTACTACAGATAAGTATAGTCCTCTCTTCTCACAAAGCAGTTTCTGCTCATATAAAATGTAGACAATTATAGCACATTACAATTGGGCACAACCCAGAGAGCAGTGGACAATGGGAACTCCAGCCTCTCTCAATGAATACATTCACATGGCAACTTTCACCTAAGATTCAGACATCATTATAGAAGAGTAGAGAGGAAATTGTAAGGCTAGAAGACCAGTATATCTACTCTTAAACTGTGTCTTCTAGAAATGACTGCCTTAAGGGACTTGAGTGAAGGGGAGAAATATCACAGGATACCACCCCTAGACAAAGAATCATAAGCAACTATAAGAACAACAGAGACAACCTATTCCAGGGATATATACCCTATTGGTTATCCAATAAAAAAAACTTACCCTGAAGTCATATCAACACATAAAAAAAATCAAACTCAGGAGGTTGTATTGATATGTTTGTACATATATGTATACTCAAAGAAATATTCATAAATAAATATATGTATTCAATTAAAAATGTCGCCAGTTGGAGAGGGAGTTAGAGGAAGAGGTGGGAGAAAAATGATATGGGAAAGTTTGGAGGGAGAAATGGTAGGGAGGAAGTGTCATAATTATTTTAACTGAAGTCTATACTAAAAATAAAAATAAAACTTAAAAATATTTTTAAAAATAAGCAAGAATTAAAGAAAAAGTATTAACAGAATCTTCTTAAAATTTCATACTGATATTTTCCCTCTCAATTGTATTTTATATTGATAAAGCATGAAATTAATTTTTATTAAAAGCCCTGAAATGTACAAATTAGTTGAGTAAATAATATTTTTTGTTTACTTGGAATATGCAATATATTTCTGTGGGAATTCTACATTCTACTATATTTTTGAGGAATTTGTGAGGAAAGAATTTTTATTGTGGTTCAATAAAGCTTATTTAAGCCTGATGATGTACTTTGAAATAGTCTATTCCGTGAATCAGAAATCAATACTCAGTTCACTGTTGAGCTTTCAGAACAATAAAGAACTCAATGGGCCAAATTTACTAATATATCTTATGTGAGTGATTAATATATTCCAAAAATATATGTGGTATATTTTTAAAGAATTATATTTCCCTCTAATTAATGGATTATGTGGTTGCCAAGGTCAAGGAATTTTTATAAAAGAGGTGCTTATTGATATATTCCTTTGAAAAATGTTTTATGACATCAGTAGCAGATTTTAACCAGATTCCTTCAAATTCCAAATGAAATGATGAGAAAATATACAGGATTTAAACCAATCCAGAAAAAAATAGTAGTTCCTCTTTAATATGATTCTAATTTTTAGTTATTTCTTGAGTTTTAGAATTCCTTAGCTTTCTTTGCTGCTGAGCCAATCTAATATAAATCAAAGACATTTTATTGAGAAATAATGGATATGGCATTTTTGTTCAGGCACATTTGTTTCCATGGAAACATATAGCAAATACCATTTGTGCCATTTCTTTTAACAGAATGTGTTATGAATTATTTTAAAGTTACTTTGTGTGACTTAGATATTATATTACTAATAGAAATATACTATTGGACTTCATAATAGATAAGTACACTGGGAAATAATGGAATCCTTTCTTATAGACAGTCTTTCAAGCTCACAAACGTGCCTTTAATTTAAGTTCTTTCTCTTTTCTTGAACTTCAGCAAGAGAAATAATTTTTAACAAGGAAATTCTGCTCTGTTCTTCAGCTAACTCTTTAAGGCTGACTAAGACCAGATTCAGTAGAGTGAGAAATCACCTCGTGACTCTTGAACTTTCATAAGCTAAATAAAATTGTTTGTAGTGATCCCTTGAAAACTTTATCTGACACTCAATACTAGTTGAAGTGGAAAAATCATGGCTCAAAATTCCATAATGCTGTAAAGAAGAAATTGGGTCACATTGGCCAGGGTTAGTGAGGGCATGATTGAAAAGCTGAACAGGAGCGAGGTTTGACTCTGCTGAGATTTTGGTAAGCTGTTAGGTCAAAGTTGTGCTGACAAGGAGCTATACTCTAGAGCCAGGCAGGATTCAGCAGCCATGCTGCCTGTGGATTTGGACAGAGAATATTTCTCAGACCTACTAATTGGAAATACAGCATCTAGGCACACATAAATGCTACAAAAGTGTATGGAGGTTGATAGCAAATAAAAGAGGCTTTGGTCACATGAATAAATCTTTTATTTACATAAGACAATTGCTAAAAGATTAGGGAAATAGAACATGATTATATAAATCAATTCTTTGAAATACTGTGTGTGTGTCTGTCTGTCTGTCTGTCTGTCTGTCTGTGTGTCTGTGTCTGTGTGTCTGTGTGTGTGTACGCACATGCACGAGAGTCTATGGTAAAACCATATAAAGATACTGAGTGTACTCTTCACAAGACTCCTACAATATATAATCAGGAAGATCAGAGGTAAGGTTTTTTTGGGGTGTAGGAAGAGAATTAATAAGACCATTCCTGTTTGTATGCAACTTTTTTAAATTAGGTTTTTCTAGTAAATGCTAGTATGCATTTAGTGAATGCAAGTGTTAACAGGTTAAATATATGCTATCTATTTTAAATAGATTTGTTGAATACTTACTCATATGTGCAAATGTATACATATGAAAGACTTTAGGCCATTAGAGATTGACAATCATATATCCTAAGGAAACCATGGTAACCAGGTAATTCAACATGTGCCTTCCCTTACAATGTTTCCTCAGTCTTCTTTTCAGTCAGCACCTCTAGCTTTTGTCCCAGTGAAGTGCCAACCTATTTCTGCTATTTTTAACTTCTATGATTTTAACTTTGATCTATTTCAAGGCAATTTTTTGCACAGTGTGAGCTAAGGGATGAAGTTTATTTTTAAATGTCACCCAGACCATGTTTTTCAATAACTCACCTGGGTGAGTTTTGTCAGAAATTAAATTTTGTATGTTTGTGTCTATTTCAACTTCTATTTGCTTTCATTGACCTATATAACTATTTCATGCCAATTCTTTGGTGTTTTTGATTATTGTAAATCTCATTTAAACTGGAAATAAAATAGTTTAAATATTCTGGCCTTCTCCAAGTTTTCTAAAGTAAAATAAATTCCAAAAGAGTGAGCTATACAAAATTTAACATTTTATATCTTGAAAAAGAATTTTACAGAATTTTAGATTTGACAATATGATCTGTAAATATCCAAAAGAAAACAGTTAATAAAATTATCTCATAATTCTTCTATCCAATTTATTTTTCTCCTCAGAATGTATTACAAGTATATTCTATACAAATAAACTTTGACATTTTCTGAAGATCAGAAGAAAGGGCACATATAGTGACCCAGAGCAGTAGGTTAATTAGAATCCACTGATAAATCAGGATTTCCCTTTAGGATTAAGAGCATAATGTCTCAAAGTGTATGTAAAGTGGTGCAAACTGGTAAGGAGCATCATTTATATATTTATCAATTTCAAATTTAATTATCACTGTCTGGCAAAGGGGACAGAAAAATAGTGTCTGAAGGTACAAAATAAATATTGAAATATTGCAGTAGATTCACTCTTATGGTGAGCCTCCAAAGTAAACATTGCCTGAGCGACATCTGTTCCTCCATGAAGATCCAGACAGACTGCACTGAACTCACTGTGATGCAATATGTTTCAAAGTATACTTTATGGAAGACTGGAGGGATTATTTATAGATGGGTTTAGATATCTGCAAATGTGCTTCTGTATGCTAATTTCAATATCAATAGTAGGAAACTGTGCTATGTTCCTATGTGGCTAGGTGTATGCTTTTTTAAGAGAGGCACCTGTACTCAAATTTTTAAATAATAATAGCAATGTAATGTGAATAAAGAAATAAAATACATAAATATGCTTGTCTTGTTCCCCTCTCATTGTCACTGCATTCTTTACAAATAATCTCTTTTCTATTGTAGCATTTTCTCTATTATTATTATTATCATTAAAATTCGGGGTTGAAGAGATGGCTAGGAAGTTGAAAGCTTTAGATACTCTTCTAGAGAACTCAGATTTTGTTTCCCAAAACCACATGATAGTTAACAGTTATCCATAATTCCCATTCCAGAGAGTCCAACACCCTTTTATCACTTAATAGATTACTTCCCCCACAGACTACACACACACACACACACACACACACACACACACACACACACACTCACACACACACATGCAAAACATGCATATACTCAAAATAAAAATAAATAAAACATTTAAAAATATATGCATTCAATATATATAACAGTACATGTAATATTTGTCTTTCTGAGTCCCATGTATTTTGTTTAACATAAGAGTTTCGAATTCCATCCCATTCCTATAAAGCTCATGTAACTTAATGTTTTCTCTATGGTTGAATAGTATTCCATATACACATATTTTCTTTATCTCTTCATCCTCTGATACAAGCTAGCCTGATTTTATATCTTGGTAACTAAAATAAAAATTAAGTTGTATCGTGAATATTTCTTAAGTGTTTCTTGGCCATTTGAGATCCCTCTCCTCAGAATTCTCTGTTTATATATGTACCCCATTTTTGAATGGATTATATACTTTCTTGAGTTTTTTTATATATTTTAGATACTATCTCTCTGTCAGATATGGAGTTAGTAAAAATATTTTCCCATTCTGTAGGCTGCCATTTTGTCCTGTTGATGGTGTCCTTTGCCTTACAGAAGCTTTTCAGTTTCATGTCCCATTTATTAATTGTTGATCTTAGTGACTATGCTATTGGTGTTCTGTTCAGGAGGTTGTCTCCTGTGACAATGTGTTCAAGGCTATTTCCCAATTTCTTTTCTACCAGGTTCAATATACATTGTTTTATGTTGAGGTATTTTATCCACTTGGTCTTGAGTTTTGTGCAGGTTATAGATATTGATCTATTTACATTTTTATTTATGATCCTAATATTGACTTTTCACCCTTGTCTTTATTATCATACTTCTTCAAATTTCTTTACTGATCTTCATATTCTAGTAGCTCTTTTGTACTTATGAATTGACAGCTCACATCCTTTACTAAAATAGCTATACCTGCTTGCTTCATGGATCCATTGCTTGGAATACCTGTTTTCATTCTTTTATCCTAAGGTGATTTCTGATCTCAAATCACCAAAACACACACACACACACACACACACACACACACACACAAAAAAAAAAAAAAAAAAAAACAGATGGACTAACAAATTGGATTAGAAAACAGAGTCCATCTTTCTGCTGAAATCAAGAAGTATTTGCATTCTTCTACATGCCAACATCCTGTTAGAGCAGCACCAATTAATGAAGATGCTTTCCTTTTCCATTGCATATTTCTCTCTTTATCAAAAAGCAGGTATCTGTAGGTATGTGGATTTATATCTGTGTCTTCAATTTCATTAATCAATCTATCTGTTTTTATGCAATACCTTGTGTGTTTATATTACAACAGCTCTGTAGTAGAACTTGAAATCAGAGATAGTAATACTTTCAGAAGGGTTTTTTTTTTATTGTTTTAATTATCTTGTTTTTTTCCCCACATAAACTTGAGTATTTTCCATATGAATTTTAGTGTTACTCTTTCAAGGTCTATAAAGAATTATGTAGTAATTTTGGTGGGGATTTCAGTGAGTCTGTAGATTGCTTTTGGTAGGATGTCTATTTTTATTATATTAATCCTACTGATCTGTAAGTATGGAAGATCTTTTCATCTTCTGATATCTTCAACAATTTCCTTCTTCAAAGACTTGAAGTTTTTAATCATACAGGTCTTTCAGTTATTTGATTAGAGTTATCAAGAGATCACCCTTAGCCATCAGGGAAATGCAAATCAAAATGACTTTGAGGTTCCATCTTATATTTGTGAGAATGGCTAAGATCAAGACCACAAGTGACAGCTCATACTGGCAATTATTTGGAGAAAAGAGAACACTCCTCTACTGCTGGGGGAGAGTGCAAACTTGTAGAGCCACTTTGAAATTCAATATGTAGTTCATTAGAAAATTGGGAATCATTCTTACCATGAGACAGCTCCTGTGCAATACTCCAAGATGGTTTTATCACACCAAGAGGCGCTCCAGTAAAGTGTGATCTGAGAAGAATCCTCGAGTGGTGGTCGTTCTTCCTCGCTGGTCGAGGAGCTCGCCGCAGTGGGTGATACCAGCTCTAGGCTGCTGGTCCTGGATTCTATAAGAAGGTAGGCTAAAGCCATGGGAAGCATGTTAACTTTAACATAGTAAAATAACATATAACAAAACAGTTATCAAGCAAGAATTACAGTTATAATATCTAGTCTATTTGTATTTGGCAAACTAAAAGAAAATATTTTATCATCTATCCTATATTTGTGAGTCTAAAATTTTATATCTATCTTTTCTCTTATCATAACCAAGGAAAACCATAAATATAACTATCTAGTTTTGTTCAGTTACATCAAAGACCTCGGAAGGATTTAATATTACCTAAGTAAAAAGGAAGTGCACTGTGAGCAACTTCCAAAAATCTTGAATGACAGAGACAGCTGGCCGCCTGAACAGTCATCTAAAGTTTCTCATTGGTGCATCCATCTTCAGTCCATAGGTCTTGTCTCTCAGTCACTTTTTTTCTGTGTCCTATAGAATATCTGGCAGTTTTTTGTGCAAAGCAGGAACCTGAAGGACCATCTAGCCTTGCAAAGTTCAGTGGTCACCTTTCTATGGGTCCTAAATGTCCAATCTCCAAGCTGCACAGTATGCTATGAGGTAGATTTAGTCTTTGTTAGTACAAAAAAATAAATAAATAAGGAGTTTTCTGGACAACATGCTGCTTCTTAGAGACATAGGCACACTGCTACCTGTAGTTGTCAGTAGGCATACTTCTGCCATGTTGGGAAGCTGAGGTGGGCAGAGTCAACAGCGAAGGCTGTTGTGTTGGTCCTAGCCAAACAGTTTAGCAGTTTAAAAATCTCTACTAGTGATATCTCAGAGTCATTTTGATTTGCATTTCCCTGGTGATTAGGGATGTTAGGCAATTCCTTAAATGTCTTTCAGCCATTTGAGCTTCCTCTGTTGAGAATTCTCTGTTCACCTCTATAGCCCATTTCTTAATTGGACTATTGGGCATTTTGATGTCTAATTTCTTGAGTTCCTTATATATTTTGGAGATCAGTCCTCTGTCAGATGTAGCGCTTGTGAAGACCTTTTCCCATTCTGTAGGGTAACACTTTGTCTTATTGACCGTATCCTTTGCTCTACAAAAGCTTCTCAGTTTCAAGAGGTGCCATTGAATGGTTGTTTCTCTCAGTGTCTGCGCTACTGGTGTTATATTTAGGAAGTGATCTCCTGTGCCAATGGGTACAAGACTATTTCCTACTTTCTTTTCTATCAGGTTCAGAGTAACTGGATTTCTGTTGAGGTCTTTGATCCACTTGGACTTAAGTTTTGTTGCACAGTGACAGATATGGATCTATTTGTAGCCTTCTACATGTTGACATTCAGTTATGCCAGCACCATTTGTTGAAGATGCTTTCTTTTCTTCCATTGTACAGTTTTGTCTTCTTTGTCCAAAATTGTATGTTCATAGGTGTGCGGATTAATGTCAGGGTCCACATGTCGGTTTTTATGCCAATACCAAGCTGTTTTTATTACTATAGCTCTATAGTAGAGCTTGAGGCCAGGGATCATGATGCCTCCAGAGGTTGTTTTATTATACAGGATTCTTGAACTGTTTGGGAGGCCCCCAGGCAGTGGGACCCAGGCCTGTCCTTAGTGCATGAGCATGTTTAGAACCTGGGGCCTATGCAGTGACACTTTGCCCAGCCTGGGTGAAGGGAGGAGAGCACTGGACCTGCAGTGACTGAATCTACCAAGCTGTTGGGAATGGGCGGTGGACTGTTGGGAGGTGGGGGGGGGGCAGACAGAGGAATCTGTTTCTGATATGTAAAATTAAATTAAGTTATAAAATAACAATAAAAAAAGATCTAGAACAAAAAATAAATAAATCTCTCCTAGTCAGAGAAGAATTATAGATTCACAATAAAACAAATTCAGATGAAATAAAATCCTAAACAGTTTACAATGTGTGTAAAAAAATGTATGTAGGCTTAAAAGAAAGAAAAAAGAACTAGGTGGTGGTGGCACACGCCTTTAATCCCAGCACTCGGAGGCAGAGCCAGGTGGATCTCTGTGAGTTCCAGACCAGCCTGGGCTACCAAGTGAGTTCCAGGAAAGGCGCAAAGCTACACAGAGAAACCCTGTCTCGAAAAACCAAAAAGAAAAAAGGATATAGAGTTATATAAAGAAATAGATAGTTTTAAAAAATAAAATCTTTAAAGAGATAATACAAAGTAGTATAAAAATAAACCACATAAAGATAGAAATCATACAGAGAGTCTGGAATATATTGTCTTCGGGATTTTTAACTGCAGAGACATTTGATTGTAAAAACTGCTGAGTTAAATCAACATATATAAATAAAAGGTATCTTGACTTCAAAGTTTATGTCTAAGGATATGTTGCTTTGGAAAGGAGTCTCTGTTTTTGTTTCCACAGGAAGCAAGAGGCTATGGATTTGTTTCAGGTTAAGATGGATCAGATTTAATCAAGCCAAACCTCCTGAACCTTAACAGATGGTACCTATCAACAAAGGTTATAGCTGATCTTCCCAGGACTTAAACATTAGCTTGAATTTTCTCAGGATCCCCAAAAGACCACCAGTAGTCCCTATCAGCAGGAAGTAGCCTAGAACACTATGCCCACATTCCCAAAAACTGAATTATGGATGTTTGTCTTTGTTTCAGTTGTTGGTCACAAATTGTTATTGGCCCTAGTCTTCTAAAAGAAGAAAGGGGGATATGATATTGATGTATAGGATATAGATATGATAGGATGGAAGGGTGGATACTTGAACCTACTTTTAAAGAATAGCACATTCACAGCATACAGAGCAATATCATCCATCAAAGAACCAGTTGCAGCAACAAAAGACCAAGCATTAAAATACATGGGAGTGGGAACTCTCGTTCAAATCACCGAATTTTGCTCTCTGGCTTCCATAGGCTTGTAGCCATATCATAAAGCAAAATGCATTCAGTCATACTTCAAAGTATCCAGAGTTTGTCTGTTTCCACACTGTTTAAAAATTCAAAGCAATATAATTTCTTAATTGTAACCTCTTGTACAATCAAAATCAAGAAGGAAATTGCATACTCAAACACACAATGGCACAGATTATACATTGCCAATCCAAAAGGGAGGAAAGCTAGTATTGGAAGGAAATACTGGACTAAAACAAGATAGCAGGGAAAACTCTAAATTGTGTAGCTTTGTGTTCAAAGTCAAACGTGTTAGGTGGCCCTTCAGATTTCCCACTACTTCCAGCTTTGTTGATTGCATCACACTTCTCCTTCTTGGGCTTTGTATGCTACCTGTTTACAGCTCTTCCTGGGAGCCAATATGCTGTGGCATGTACAACACATTAGGGTCATTACAACAATCTAGGCTTCTTCCCAGCTTTATGGAATGGTTTCTCTGGGCATCCATGCACGATTCCTTTGCCACATGCCTCTGCTCAGTAGCTTTCCTTAATCAAGGAGGATGTTTCCATGACAGCTTTATTTTGGTATCCTTCATGACTCCAAAACCAGAACCATATGGCTGATGCTTCTATGTTCTACAGCCTATTTAGGATGGAGTCTTTATCAGTCCTTGAATTACATTTGCATAAGCTTTCCAATATTGTTGCTCTTAAAGAACAGATAATACATTAGTCTTTTTCTTTTTATAAGTTGGCAGATTAACTGCTGAGATCTTCCCCTGAGCCTTGCACTCTCTTTATTGTATTTCTCCTTATCTCTTTCAGCACAAAGAACACCACCAACATTAAGTTTCTTGGTAATAATTTTTTTGCAAAAACTGTACATTTTGCATTTCCTTTTGCTGCATTTGATCTTTTTCATTGTATATCTGCATAAACTTTATCACTAATAACTATATGAAAAAAATCAATAGTAGACTCCCTTGAAATCTCCTTAGCCAATGAAATGAATACAAAACTCTTTAATTTAGCCTCTGGGAGGTTTTAGGACAAGGATATAAAACAGCTATGTTGTTTGCCAAAACATCATAAAAATAGTCTCTAGACCAATCACTAATATTATTTCCCTCTGAAACCTCTTTAGTATGGCCTCCACAGCCTGCATTACTCTCATCACTACTATTTTATGAGCGTCTACTAGGATGACCTATTAAATTCTACTTACAGAATTCAACTATTTTCCTAACCGGAAGTCCCCACGTCCACATTCTTCAAACAAGCAGCATGGTCAGAAATGTCACAACAGTATGCTGCTTCCTCGTACTAACTTCTATCTTAGTCAGTTTTCTATTTCAGTGACAAAACACCATTACTAACAAAACTGATCAACTTATACAAAGTATATAATTGGGGCCTTGCTTATAGTCTCAGTGGGAGAATTTGTGGCCATCGTGGTAGTGAACAAGGCATAACGCAGGCAGACAGGGGACATTAAACAAGAGCTGTGAGCTTACAGTTCATCCACATGCATAGGACTGAGAAAGACAGACTGCACCTGGGTTGGGCTTTGGAAAACTCAAATACCAGCATCAGTGACATAAATCCTCTGACAAGGCTCTTCCTCCTAGTCTGTCCCACACAATTCTATCATCTAAGGACAAAGTCTTTAAATATATGAGCCTACGGGGGCCATTCTCATCCAAACCACCACAACATAGTATGCAATTCTTATTTCCATAAACTGATCAAAAATTTAAAAAAGAAATAGTTCAAGTTCTTAGCTTTTGTAAACAGACTCTTCTTCTGTTAAAACTGTTTTTTTAGCCAGTTTTAAGGCAAAAGCAGAGAAGAACACTAGTCAATTATTTGTTCTCATGAAATATACATTCTAGTGAAGAATGAGCGAATTATAATTAATTGTGCTTTGTTGCCTCCCAAAAGCTAAAGATAAATCCTTACTGCTGAAGAAGACACCTTGTACTTGGGACACAGCACTCTGTGTATTTGATCTGATTTGAAAACCTCCTTCTTGAACATTAGGTTTTATTGTGACAGAGGATATCATTCAAGGTGCCAAAGGGCAAGATAAGCAATAATTCTTTGCCACTATTATACTTAAGATACAATGGTGACCAGCAAGGTAAGATATCTCTAAAAGTGAAATAGTGGCAGTAGTATCTTAGTGGTAACCAGTGACTATCTGACTGACTCAAGGCACTCTGACCAAGAGCAAAGTCATGTCTGGTATTGTAAAAGTAGGCAACTACTTAGGTCTAGGGTTATCTTAGAGAGATACTGCCACAACTTGACTATACAAGCATAATTTCTAACTGTGTTTTAAGTACTTTTCCTTATTAAAAAAAGAGATAAATATAACTCTCAGTCCACATCAGAGAAAATTCTTTTCAAATTTGACAGTGATCATCACAGAAAACCACAACTGGTCAAAATATACAAAAAGACAATGACTGAATGTGGGTTGCCCAGCCGCAAGGTATACATCCATAGTACATTAAGTCTATACCTCAAAAAAGAGATGGCAAAAGATTGTAAGAGACTGAGGATGGGAAAGGATGCTGTGAAATTATATCTTCTAGAAATGACAGGGGTGCTACTGTAACAATGTTGCTGCCTAAACAAAACCCAAACAATGGCAACACTAACAGATACGAAATGATATGATAGAAGGTAAAGTCTCAAATGGACCTACCCCTAGTCAAAGAACTTTAGTCAACTAAGGACCTTTGAGAGAGAATTAGTCTTCTTCTAGGATGAATAACCTAATTGGTTAGTGTACTTGGGTCCTGAATACCTGAATATAATCCCACGCAGCTCAAGTAAAGACTTTCAATTGTCCTATAAACTGTGTCTGAATAATCATCTCTAGTGGGTTTCCTATAACACTAATACCCTGAATCTGATGAAGTAGAAATTAGGGAATACATTTGACTTCATTGACATAGGAAAGGACTTGTGAATAGGATCCCACTACCATAGGCATCAATACCAACAGTTAATAAATGGGACTTCATAAAGTTAAAAATCTTCTGTAAACAGATGGTGGTGGAGCACACCTTTAATCCCAGCACTCGGGAGGCAGAGCCAAACAGATCTCTGTGAGTTCAAGGCCAGCCTGGTCTATAGAGCAAGATCCAGGACAGGTGCAAAATTTACACAGAAAAACCCAGTCTCAGAAAAAAAATAATCTTCTGTACAGCCAAGAATACCATGACAAGAGTGTGAAGATATAGCCCTAGCCCATAGAATGTAAAAATATCTTTACCATCTACATACCTGACAGAGGCTTGCTATCTGGAATATAAGGATAGCTCAAAAAGATAAACATCAAGGAAAAAAAACTAAAGAAGGATATAGAACTAAAAAGACTGTTATCAAAAGTTGAAATACAAATTAGTGAGAAACATTTTTAAGATGTTCAGCATCTTTGGCCAACAGGGAAACTTAAATTAAAATTATTTCAAGATTTTTATCTTACCACAGTCAAAATGGTTGAGATCACAGAAAAGAAATGATAACAAATGTGGGTGAGAATGAAAGGGAAAGGGAATAATGTTCCACAAATATCCATGGCCTCGTTCTTTCTTTAGGCACACATATCACAGACTTGCCAATTAATATACTAAGACAAAGTTTCAGCTGTTAGTGGAATTCACCTATTGTTTTTAGTAGAATGGAATTCTAAACACATTATTTCTGTTTGGCATAGTAACTTCATGAGTTACTACATGAGTAGAGAAGCATGGCCCTAAAAATCAGTAATTCAAAAGAGAAATTCTCACAATCTATTTGTAAGATCATGACATCGGTACAAAGAATCCTTAATTCAATTGAGTTTTAAAACCAATAGTCTTCACTATGACTTTGTATGTATTATTTTAAATGAATAATTATATATTACTGGCATTTCTCTAAAGAGCATTCCAAATTCAGTCCAGATTTAGAGGAATATTTGAATTTTTTGGACTGTAACTCATAAGCAACAAAGTTTATGAATAAATAATGAATCCATTAATATAATGTATGATAGATTTTTGTTTTTAAAGTTGTTTAAAAAATTATGAGACTTTTAGATTTAAGTGAATAGCATATCTTTAAATATCGAAGTTAGATGGCAGGATATAGAGCAATTAATTAGATATACAAAATTAGAGTGATCTAAATATAAATAATCAATATCTCTCATATTCTAGAACTTAGCTGTTGCAGTGTAAGAATGTAAGATTTCTCAATACATATTCCCCTATGGAGAAAAATATAGTGCTTGAAAAAAAGTAAGTATATTGACTTATTGGATGAGTGCTTGAGCTTAAGTTTTTTTTTTCTTTTCTTTTTTTTCTTTTATTTTACAATACCATTCAGTTCTACATATCAGCCACAGGTTCCCTTGTTCTCCCCCCTCCTACCCCTTGCCCTTACCCCCAACCCATCCCCTATTCCCACCTCCTCCAGAACAAGTCCTCCCCCTGAGGACTGCAATCATCCTGGTAGATTCAGTCCAGGCAGGTCCAGTCCCCTCCTCACAGACTGAGCCAAGCATCCCTGCATAAGCCCAGGTTTGAAACAGCCAACTCATGCAATGAGCACAGGACTCAGTCCCATTGCCTAGTTGCCTCCCAAACTGATCAAGCCAATCAACTGTCTCACCTATTCAGAGGGCCTGATCCAGCTGGGGGCCCCTCAGCCTTTGGTTCATAGTTCATGTGTTTCCTTTCATTTGGCTATTTTTTTTCAATAATTGAGTAAAACCGAAATTTATTATAAGCCACAGTCGTCCTAGAGACCTCCATGCTTTATATATAGCCTCCATGGTTCTATGGGTTGTGGTCTGATTGTTCTTTATTTTATATCTAGAATCCACTTATGAGTGAGTACATACCATGACTGTCTTTCTGGGTTTGGGTTACCTCACTCAGCATGATTTTTCTAGTTCCATCCATTTGCCTGCAAATTTCATGCTTTCATTGTTTTTCTCTGCTGAGTAGTACTCCATTATATATATGTACCACATTTTTTTCATCCATTCTTCCGTTGACGGTCATCTAGGTTGTTTCCAGGTTCTGGCTATTACAAATAATGCTGCTATGAACATAGCTGAGCATGTATTTTTATGGTATGAATCAGCATTCCTTGGGTATATGCCCAAGAGTGGGATGGCTGGGTCTTGAGGTAGTTCGATTCCTAATTTTCTGAGAAACCGCCATACTGATTTCCACAGAGGTTGTACAAGTTTATATTCCCACCAACACTGGAGGAGTGTTCCCTTTGCTCCACATCCTCTCCAACATTGCCTGTCATTGGTGTTTTTGATCGTAGCCATTCTGACAGGTGTAAGGTGGTATCTCAGAGTTGCTTTGATATGCATTTCTCTGATGATTGAGGATGTTGAGCATTTCTTTATATGTCTTTCAGCCATTTGTGATTCTTGTTTTGTGAATTCTCTGTTTAGCTCTTTAGCCCAGTTTTAAATTGGACTGTTCAGTATTTTAATGTCTAGTTTCTTGAGTTCTTTATATACTATGGAGATCAATCCTCTGTCAGATGTGGGGTTGGTGAAGATCTTTTCCCATTTTGTTGGCTGTCTTTTTGCCTTATTGACTGTGTCTTTTGCCCTGCAAAAGCTTCTCAATTTTGAGAGGTCACATTTATTAATTGTTGGGCTCAGGGTCTGTGCTTTGATGTTTTATTTAGGAAATGGTCTCCAGTGCTAGTGCGTTCAAGAGTGCTTCCTATTTTCTTTTCTATTAAGTTTAGTGTAACTGGATTTATGTTCAGGTCTTTGATCCACTTGGACTTGAGTTTTGTGCATCGTGACAGATATGGATCTATTTGTAATCTTTTACATATTGACATCCAGTTATGCCAGCACCATTTGTTAAAGATACTTTCTTTGTTCCATTGTATAGTTTTGGCTCCTTTGTCAAAACCAGGTGTTCATATGTGCATGGATTAATGTCAGGGTCTTCAATTTGATTCCATTGGTCCGTATGTCGGTTTTTATAGCAGTACCAAGCTGTTTTTTATTACTATAGCTCTATAGTAGAGTTTGAGGTCAGGGATGGTAATGCCTCCAAAGGTTGCTTTATTTTATAGGATTCTTTTAGCTATCCTGGGTCTTTTGTTTTTCCATATGAAGTTGAGTATTTTTCTATCCAAGTCTGTGAAGAATTGTGTTGGGATTTTGATGGGGATTGCATTGAATCTGTAGATTGCTTTTGGTAAGATTGCCATTTTTACTATGTTAATCCTACCTATCCATGAGCATGGGAACCTATCCATGAGCATGGGAGATCCTTCCATTTTCTGATATCTTCTTCAATTTCTTTCTTTAGAGATTTAAAGTTCTTATCAAAAAGGTCATTCACTTGTTTAGTTAGTGTTATCCCAAGGTATTTTATATTGTTTGTGGCTATTGTAAAGGGTGATGTTTCTCTGACTTCTTTCTCAGTCCTTTTATCATTTGTGTATAGGAGGGCTACTGATTTTTTGAGTTGATCTTGTATCCTGCCCCTTTACTGAAGGAGTTTAGCAGCTGTAGGAGTTCTCTGGTAGAGTTTTTGGGGTCACTTATGTATACTATCATATCATCTGCAAATAGTGAAAGTTTGACTTCTTCCTTGCCAATTTGTATCCCTTTGATCTCCTTTTGTTGTCTTATTGCTCTAGCTAGAACTTCTAGTACTATATTGAATAAATATAGGGAGAGTGGACAGCCTTGTCTTGTTCCTGAATTTAGTGGTATTGCTTTGAGTTTCTCTCCATTTAATTTGATGTTTGCTGTTGGCTTGCTATAAATTGTTTTTATTATGTTTAGAAATGTTCCTTGTATTCCTGATCTTTCTAAGACCTTTATTATGAAGGGGTGTTGGATTTTGTCAAAGGCTTTTTCAGCATCTAATGAGATGATCATGTGGTTTTTGTCTTTCAGTTTGTTCATATGGTGTATTACATTGACTGATTTTTGTATGTTGAACCATCCTTGCATCCCTGGGATGAATCCTACTTGGTCGTGATGGATGATTGTTTTGATGTATTCTTGGATTTGGTTTACCAATATTTTGTTGAGTATTTTTTGCATCAATGTTCATGAGAGAGATTGGTCTGTAGTTCTCTTTCTTTGTTGCATCTTTGTGTGGTTTGGGTATCAGGGTAATTGTAGCCTCATAAAAAGAGTTTGGTAGCATTCCTTCTGTTTCTATTGTGTGGAACACTTTGAAGAGTATTGGTATTAGTTCTTCTTTGAACATCTGGTAGAATTCTGCACTGAAACCATCTGGTCCTCGGCTTTTTTTGGTTGGGAGACTTTTGATGACTGTTTCTATTTCTTTAGGGGTTATTGGTCTATTTAAATAGTTTATCTGGTCTTGATTTAATTTTGGTATGTGGTATTTATCCAGAAAATTGTCCATTTCTTCCTGGTTTTCCATTTTTGTGGAGTACAGGTTTTTGAAGTATGATCTGATGATTCTCTGGACTTCCTCGTTGTCTGTTGTTATGTCTCTCTTTTCATTTCTGACTTTGTTAATTTTGGTTCTCTCTCTTTGCCTTTTGGTTACTTTGGCTAGGGGTTTGTCTATCTTGTTGATTTTTTTCAAAGAACCAACTCTTTGTTTCATTGATTTTTTGTATTGTTCTCTTGTTTCTATTTGATTGATTTCAGCCCTCAATTTGATTATTTCCTGGCGTCTATTTCTCCTGGGTGAGTTTGTTTCTTTTTATTCTAGAGCTTTCAGTTGTGCTGTTAATTCATTGGTATGAGATTGCTCCATCTTCTTTATGTGTGCATTTAGAGCTATGAATTTTCCTTCTAGCACTGCTTTCATAGTGTCCCATAAGTTTGGGTATGTTGTACTTTCATTTTCATTGAATTCTAGGAAATCTTTAATTTCTTTCTTTGGTGAGAGTGGTGTGTTAAAATCTCCCACTACTAATGTGTAGGGTTTGCTTTGGGTTTTAAATTTTAGTAGTGTTTCTTTTATGAATGTGGGTGCTTTTTTATTTGGGGCATAAATATTTAGAATTGAGACTTCATCTTGGTGGATTTTTCCCATGATAAATATGTAGTGTCTATCCTGATCTCTTTTGATTGATTTTAGTTTGAAGTCTATTTTATTAGATATTAGGATAGCTACACCAGCTTGTTTCTTAGATCCATTTGCTTGGAAAGCCTTTTCCCAGCCCTTTACTTGGAGGTAGTGTCTGTCTTTGAAGTTAAGGTGTGTTTCTTGTATGCAGCAGATGGATGGGTCCTGTTTTCTTATCCATTCTGTTAGCCTGTGTCTTTTTATAGGTGAGTTGAGACCATTGATATTGATGGATATTAATGACCAGTGATTGTTAATTCCTGTTATTTTTGTGGTTGTGTTGTGTTGTCTTTCTTTGGTGTATGTTGGTGTGGGATTATCTATTGCTTGATTTTTCATGGATGTGTTTAGCTTCTTTGGGTTGGATTTTCCCTTCTAGTGCTTTCTGTAGGGCTGGGTTTGTGGACAGGTATTGATTAAATCTGATTTTATCCTGGAATATTTTGTTTACTCCGCCTATGGTGAGTTTTGCTGGGTATAATAGTCGGGGTTGGCATCCGTGGTCTCTTAGTGTCTGCATAAGATTTGTCCATGATCTTCTAGCTTCATAGTCTCTATTGAAAAGTCTGGTGTTATTCTGATGGGTTTGCCTTTATATGTTACTTGGTCTTTTTCCTTTGTGGCTCTTAATATTTTTCTTTGTTCTGTGTGTTTAGTGTTTTGATTATTATGTGGCGAGGGGACCTTTTTTTGGGTCCAGCCTATTTGGTGTTCTGTAAGCTTCTTGTATCTTCATAGGTATTTCTTTCTTTAGGGTAGGAAAGTTTTCTTCTGTGATTTTGTTGAATATATTTTCTATGCCTTTGAGTTGGTATTCTTCTCCTTCTTCTATCCCTATTAATCTTAGGTTTGGTCTTTTCATGGTGTCCCAAATTTCCTGGACGTTTTGTGTTACAACTTTTTTGTCTTTAGTGTTTTCTTTGACTGACGAATCTATTTTCTCTATCGTGTCTTCAGTGTCAGAGATTCTCTGTTCCATCTCTTGCAATCGGTTGGTTATGTTTGTTTCTCTAGTTCCTGTTCGTTTTGTCAGGATTTCTATTTCCAGCATTCCCTCAGCATGTGTTTTCTTTATTGTCTCAAATTCATTTTTCAGATCTTGGAATGTTTCTTTCATCTGTTTAATTGCTTCTTCTAGGCTTGATTTGATTTCTTCCCATTTTTTGTTCATTTTTTTCTTCCATTTCTTTAAGGGAGTTTTTTATTTCCTCTTTAATGGAGTTTTTCATTTCCTCTTTACGGGAAGTTTTTATTTCCTCTTTAAGGGGATGTTTTATTTCTTCTTTAAGGGCCTTTGTCATCTTATTAAAGTCAATTTTAGGGTTGATTTCTTCTGTTCTGTCTTGGAATGTTCAGGTCTTAGAGGTATAGAATACTAGGTTCTGATGTTGCCATATAGGTCTTTATGTTGTTGCCTGTATTTTTGCACTGGCGTCTACTTATCTCTTCCTCTGCTCAGTGCAGGTAGTGTCTGTGTCTGAGAGTGCCTCTCTTCTTCTAATTTTTAGTCTTGGTTCAGTAGGAGTTCTTGGTTAAATTGGAGATCTATGGGATTAAAGGCGTGTGCCACCACCGCCACACTCTGTCTATGGCTCTAATAGCTCTGACGCCCGGGCAACTTTATTTATTAACATACAATCAAAATCACATTTCAGTACAATTAGAATACCACCACAATCATTGCCCTGGCGAAAAAGAAAGTTTAAATGAAATTTAACAAATGTGTTAGAGTATAAAATCGACAAGCCAAAGTGTCCCACATCGTTAATGCCAGTACTCAGGATGGGGATCCAGAGGTGGCCTGATCAGTGTGAGGTCTTGGAAGATTAAGTCTAAATTGTAGTGAGTTCCAGGAAACCCAGTACTACAAAGAAACAAACAAAAAACAAACAAATAAACACGAGACAACAACTACAACAAAAACCCAAAGTCACAAAAAGCTAATTGAAGTTAATTGAACTTGTTTGTGTTGGGTGACTTTGATAATTATAACTTGAGTCAGACCTGAAGAAATCTGGGCCACCCTCCTGTCTCAGCCTCCAGAGAGGGATTCAATCTTGGTGTTCTCCACAGCTGACCCAGCCTGTGATCCAGACAGGCCCGCCCAGATTCAATCATGCCCATGAGCTTTACAAAGGTCCGGATCCCTAAAAGGTTCACAGACTTGCAGAACTGCAGGGAGGTGAGCAGAGCTCTGTGTCCACACTTCAGTCTCTGTTGGACCTGCCAAGTCTCAGAGAACGCCAGTTCCATGACCCAGTGGAGCCAGACAGATCTCAGGACAAAAAAGGTATGTGAGTCCAGGAATCCATTCTGTGTTTTCTAGAGGCTAGCTGGGAAATTGTTCCTTAAATTAATCCCAGAAGGTGTATATTGTGCCTCTGAGACAATTCTCCAATCCCAATAATTAAGGGATTTATCATTTTGCACTCATGGCAAGCCCCAAGGAAGGTGTTGGTGATGTGTTCATTGAACAGACCAGGACAGCAGGCAAAAATATAGTTTACTACCTTGAATGTGAAGTTTGCTGAGGCAGATTCTACTTTATCTAAGACTAGCCCACAATCTCTTGTGTAGATGGGAATCACACTCAACTACTCTATGCACCTGTCAAGAAAGAACTGGTATCATTTCCACCAGCCAAATAACCACGTCCTATACAGGAGATGGAAAAGTATTGGGTCTTATAATTCTTCTGATGTTTTTAAGTTCTTTGAAGCACAGCTGGAGTGTATCAGGAGAGTTGAAAATGGACTTTTAGCAGTAGGGTAACAGAAAGAAGTTTAGGGAGGATGGGTGAGAGATGGAGGGAGTAGGTGAGGTGTTGGGGTGATATATTGTGCACCCCAATAAAACTTTTATGGGGATTGGAGAACAAAAGCAGGAACTAGATTACACATAGGGGCCAGACCATTTATGGAACACACCCTTAATCCTATCATGGGGAAGGCACATAGCCCTCTGGATCTCATCTGGGTCTCTGATTTCAAGGCCACACAGGGAGGAGAGCCTTTAATCTCAGCACTTGAGATTTCATGCCTTTGCTTGGGAAGCACACACGCCTTTTATCCCAGGAAGTGATGTCAGGCCAGAGAAAGGTATATAAGACCTGAGCAAACAGAAACTCACACTCTTAAAGCTGAGGATTTCCTAGAGGTAAGAACGATGGCTGGCTCTTCTGTTTCCTTGCTCCTTCAGATTTACCTCAATATCTGGCCCTGCTTTTGGTTTTTATTCATAAGACAGTAAGTATAGCTGTTGGTTTAACACAGTCATCACAGACAGGTCTTTCTGTGTCTTGTCTGTCCCTTCCACAGGGGCACCTCTGCCATTCAACAGAGGCTTTCCCTGGTCCAGCTTGACACTCAAGCTTTCTATTAGGTGAGAATGACCAGAATCTGTAGAGGAGGAAAGAAGGGTCTATTGTCTGCTAATGCTACAAGAGGCTGGTCCTTAATCTCGCAAACAGCTAACAGACAGCGATTCTTGTTGTTTGAAAATGGTGTTGATAGCTTACTTATTCATTGCTTGACAGAGAAAAGCAAAGTAAGTCAAAGTTTGAGAAACAACCAATAAGGCAGAATGGAACAGAGTAGGCGGCGGAAACGACAAGGAAGACCCTCAGGTAATCAGATAGAAATGTGTGCTAAACCAAAATTCTTCTACTGCATTTCTTGATCTGTGATTCCTAGGATCATGACAGACTCCAGATGTAAGTAGCTGTGGTGAGGAGAGAGAGTTATTCAATGTTTCCATTTCTCTGACCTTCTCTCTGTAGAGACAGAGGTTCAGAGGCTGTGCTAAGCTCCCTAGGGTGTGGGAGAGGTGGTTATGAGTTTAGGTTGGGACAGCGTTCCCAGGTCCCACTTGTCCTGTGAGAGTCCCTGCTATTTTAAATGTATTTTCTAAACCTGTAGACACCTATGTTCTCCTGGTGCTTGTACTACTTGTAATCCCCAGCACGGTGGATGCCCAATCCTTGGTCAGCAAGCAAGTGCTGGTAATCTCCTGATACTTGAATGCGGGCACTGTGGCTGATCAGTGTGTAGGAAGAGTCCCCAGGAAAAGTTCAGATGTGCATGTGCATGCTGGGAAATATTCTGATCCCATCCCTCTGTCCTTTGCAGGTCTTTTCTATAGTCCCTGGAGTAACCACGAAACCCGGATTTTCATCCGGGTGTGGGAAGTCGTTGAACAGAAAGTAGGCAACCCAGGCAGAAGAATCATGGAAAAGGTCAGGGCTATTCACCAAAAAATCAACCAGCAGGGCCTGAGGAAGCCCTGGCATGACTGTTTGAAACTAATGAACGATTTACTATTGTTGCACCAAAGGCTCTGTCGGGAGAGACCAGGGTTCGAACCCTTGTTTTCTCCATATTCGAAGGACCTCTTCAGGATCCTTGGTCACAAACAAGTATTCAGCCACTTCTCAGGTTAGTCCCTTCTGCAATGGCCCTCCAGAGGGTGGTCTGTGTGTATGTGTGTGTGTGTGTGTGTGTGTGTGTGTGTGTGTGTGTGTGTGTGTTTCAATATAGGGTTTCTCTGTGTAGCGTTTTGCCTTTCCTAGAACTCACTCTGTAGCACAGGATGGCATGGTACTGACAGATATCTGCCTTGCTCAGCATCCAGAGTCCTGGGATTAATGGCATGTGATACCACTGCCCAGATAGCTTGTCTGTCTTCATGAGCAATTTAGGCAAGCCCCATTCCCATAGGCCTCCATGGCACAAAGCATCAATGTCTGGCCTCTCTGTGTGTCTGACACCCTCTCATGCCCAAGCAATGGAACTAGGACTTGTTTATAGCTGATTTTTGACCAAGGGACCAATGAATGTCTGAAGATGATTCAGGAAGAACCAGGGCACCATGCTTATGCTCTCTCTCTTTCTCTCTCTCTCTCTCTCTCTCTCTCTCTCTCTCTCTCTGTCTCTGTCTCTTTTTCTGTCTCTCTCTCATTTTCTGTGTTCTTTAGATTCCTTAACCTTCATTCCCTAAAAAGACAAATACAAAAGTGTTTCCCCAAAACTAATTTTGGGGATGTTCCTTTTTGGCAAGTTATTATCTGGTTAAATGAAATGGCATGTGTTACTGGTACAAGTTAGTTTAAATTGGATGTTCATGCTGGTTGATGAACTATCACCTCCTCTAATTAAGATGTGTCTCTTGTTCAAATTGAAGCTTTATCAATTTTGATGGTACCCACAACTTATCTTCTCCTGTAGAAACAAAAGCAAAACCTCGTCCCCAAAGTAACACATATCCTGGTTTCCATTCTGTGTGGTATTGTATTCCCCCAACTATTGTGTATGCTAATAAACTTATCTGGGGTCAGAAAAAGAGCAGCCACAATATTAAACACAAAGAATAGGCAGTGGTAGCCAATGCCTTTTATCCTAGCATTCCAGAAGCATAAATCCATTAGTTCAAGGATACAGACAGGCATGGTGACTCATCAAGACTTTAATCCCAGGGAGTGGTGGTAGAAAGCAGAAAGATATATAAGGAGTGGAGAGCAGAAACTAGAAGCATTTGGCTGGTTAAGCATTTGGCTGGATAAGCATTCAGGCTTTTGAGCAGCAATTCAGCTGAGACCCATTCTGGATGAGGACTCAGAGGCCACTCGTCTGAGGAGACAAGAACAGCTGAGGATCTGGCCAGGTCAGATAGCTATGGCTTGTTCTGTCTCTCTGATCTACCAGCATTGACCCCAAGAACTGGCCTCAGGTTTGATTTTATTAATCAGAACTTTAAAGATTCATGCTAGAATTCTGAGGTCAGTACATCCTTAAAGGATATAGGCTGATTTAATTCTGTAGACAACTGAAGACAACTATGCTCTCCCCGTGATTGTACTCCTTGTAATCCCCAGCTCGGTGGATGCCCAATCCTTGGCCAGCAAGCAAGTGCTGTTAATCGCATGATACTTGAATAAGGGCACTGTGGCTGATCAGTGTGTAGGAAGAGTCCCCAGGAAAAGTTCAGATGTGCATGTGCATGCTGGGAAATGTTCTGATCCCATCCCTCTGTCCTTTGCAGCTCTTTTCTATAGGCCCTGGAGTAACCACGAAACCCGGATTTTCATCCGGGTGTGGGAAGTCGTTGAACAGGAAGTAGGCAACCCAGGCAGAAGAATCATGGAAAAAGTCAGGAGTATTTGCCAAAGACTCAACGAGCTGGGTCTGAGTAAGACCTGGCATGAATGTTTGCAACTGATGAACGATCTCCTCGTGTTGCACCAGAGGCTCTCTCGGGAGAGAGCAGGGGTCCAACCCTTGTTTTCACCATATTCGGAGGACCTCTTCAGGATCCTTGGTCACAGACAAGAGTGCAGCCACTGCCCAGGTTAGTCCCTTCTGCAGAGGCACTCCAGAGGGTGGCCGGTGTTTTTTTTTTTTTGTTTGTTTGTTTGTTTGTTTGTTTTTGTTTTTAGAGACAGGGTTTCTCTGTGTAGCATTTTGCCTTTCCTGGAACTCACTCTGTAGCCTAGGATGGCATGGAACTCACAGAGATCTGCCTGGCTCAGCCTCCCGAGTCCTGGGATTAATGGCATGTGACACCCCTGCCCAGCTAGCTGGTCTCTCTTCATGAGCAATATAGGCAAGCCCCATTCCCATAGGCTTCCATGGCACAAAGCAGCAATGTCTGGCCCCTCTGTGTGTCTAACTCCCTCTCACACACAAGCAATGGAACTAGAACTAGTTTATAGCTGATTTTTGAAAAAGGGGCCAATGAATTACTGAAGATGATTCAGAGGGAACCAGGGCACTATGCTTATAATCTCTCCCTCACACTCTCTTCCTCTCTCTTTCTCCATCTCTCTCTCTCCCTTTGTCTTTGTTCATTTTCCCACAGGACCACTCTACAATGGAGCTGGAAACCCCTAGCTTCACGTGTATTCGAAACCTCCAATGATATGTACTTTGTATGAGCCTTTGGATTATGGCTTTCCTGTGCCTTCTGGAGAGCATCAGGGGAACCAACCAACATGATGTTCAGTGGGGAGTTTTGATTCCCCGATAGGAGACTTGAAAACATTTTACTGTGCCACACCTACTTCCTGCGTTGGCCCTGGAAACATCAGCCTTCATTAGCCATGGACAACGTCTTATGACCACCAAGGCCCTAAAAGAAGACGGTGTAGATTCCTTGATTTTACTCTGACAAAATTGGAATCATGATGTGTTGTATCTGTAAATTTCTTTCTCTACCTCCTCAGTGAAGTGTAATAAGTGGAATCAAATAAAGGTTTCAAATGAAACTCCTGCCTCATCCTGGTCTTTTCAGTGGCTCTGATAAGCATAGTGGCACAGGGGATGCAGTAATGGTGGAGGTTCATTGCTTGGTGACTGGGACTTTTCCTCTACCCTGTATATTCATCAGACTCCTGGCATTGTGTCTCCTCCACTACAAGGGGAACCCCTGCTTCCATAAACAGCAGCTCAACACTGTATCCATTAACTACAAGTCATGTTGGAGCACTCATGGTCAGTGGTTAAGAGCCTCAGATTCCCCAGAATGCAATGGAAACAAGTTGGGAACTTCAGACATAGCTGTGTGGTACAGTGATGGAACATCAAGCCAGAGAATATCAGAGTTTCTTAAATGTAAGTTCCAGATATGAAAGAAGCCTTAACAAGGGACATTGCCACCTATGCTAAGTTTAGAAAGTATTTCTCTTTGAATAAGGGACAGTTACATCATGGTTAGCCATAATTTTAACCTGTGAAATATATAATGCCATTTCCTTTCCAAACTGGATAATCAGATCATTATTTTTCATCTGCATGTGATAGTGATATCATACAGTCACACTCACTCTAGAGATCTTTGACTTGGATTTTGTTACATTTGGGAATTAAATATGGCACAAGGTGATATGGACGTGTATCCAGTTGGATAGGAATAGACTCCTGATGGGTATTCTTGGTATTCAACTTGACTACATCCACCATTACTTTGAACACCAAAGTTAGAGGGCACACTTATGAGGTAATTTTCTTAATCATTTTGTATGGCATGTGCCATTTCTCAGCTAGAACTTTGAGGTAGGAGAACAGATGTTGCATTAGGGCAGACTGGGACGAGAAGAAAGGTTCCCTATCCACGAGTCACATTCCCTTTTGTTGGAACAACCAACTGTATTACAAGGATCTCCTAAAACATATGTATTATGGGAAATTTATGTTAGGATTCAGAACATTAGCAAAAGTATGGTTATGAAGTATCAACAAAATAATTGTATTTTAGGGATCATCACAAATGAGGAAATTTACTGAAAGTTCTGAGCTTAAAGAGAGCTGAACACACTCCATGAGAGGCTATTTCTTTTAGAGTTTGGCTGATACTGAAGACAACTGAGACATTTCTTGAGAAGAAACTACAGCCACTGGATCCTTAGGCCTTCTGTTCATAGGCAGCCATTGTTGGATTAGCTGGAACACAGGTTGCAATGCATTGTAGTAAATCCTCTCAAGACACCCTCACACACCAAAAGAGTGTGGGAGAGAGAAAGAGGAGTCAGTCACACAGACAGATGGACAGTCAGGAAGATAGACACCTCCCCACACACATATATAGACAAAGAGAGACAGAGAAAAAGACTGACTAGTACAAAACACATATCCACATTCAGTTATCCAAAGATTATTAAGGCTTGCTTCGAAGACCCTGGCTTCTGCACCTAAAAGACAGGGCTTGCATGGCTGGCTACTCAGACACTGGCTACTCAGGGAGGCTCTGCTGATATGGGGTTCACATCTCAACTCCTTCATTTGGGACTTTGCATACCTGAGGACCTGTAATTGGGCAGAGATACAGAACCAACAAGTCAAGCATGTCAGGAGTTCAAGGTCATCTTAATTCCACTGAATGAGATGTGGGCCCATCCCCAGGATACTGGGCAACACTGTCTCTAAGTAGAAGGAAGGAAACTTATGCATGCCTCCTTCACACTGGTGCCTACCAGGTGACTTCCTCTTGTCCTGGTGTTGAAAGTCCATATTAAAGTCTCTTTCTCTAGTCCAGCTCAGCTGTTGTGGATGAGCCCTCTATTGTGTCATGACATGAGCTTGTGGATAATGCCAGCAACAGGAAGATCAAGTAGAAGGGGGCAGATGTTCCTGGTCATCCTTGAGAAGAAAGTGCGCTGCATGACAGCCTGGGACACATGAAATACTGTCTCAAGAATTTCAAACCAACAAAACCCCATGAAGGATCAGAATGAGGTTGTCCCTACTTTTGCATATTAATGCTGTGAGTCCATGTTAGATGTAAATGACCTGTTGTCCCTCAGTACCCTTTGCTTAAAAGTCAACACAGCAGGAAAATCTTCTGTCCCACAGGAGAGAGCGGTATTCCTCAACTTCCTGATGCTGTCACCTTCAACACATTTCCTCATGTTGTGGTGAACACCCAACCTTGTGGTTAATTTCAGGTGCTACTTTCTGAGTGCACTTTCCTACTCTTTTAAATCATAATGCCAATGTCTGTGTTTGCTGATAATCTTAGGCCATCTGTGTGATGGGATCATTCTACCCCTAGAGTAATCGTGACCCCCACAGTTTGAGAACCACTGGGGTGGAGAAGTAATTGTGTGCCTCTGTAGGAGAGAGAAGCATCCAGGACACAGTTGTTCAGATTGTGACAATATTGAGCTGAACTGACAGACAGTAGGGTTCAAAGCTTGGCCCAGCCTTGGCATCTCCAGTGTGGACTCCATCATAGAAGGCTCAACTGCTCCACTGCTCCTGACTTTTCCACAAACTGTGCTTTCCTGCTATCCCCTGTTCTCCAGCATGCTTCCTTTCTCTCTTTTTGCCTCATGGTAAAGAAGATGCCAGGCTCCACGTACTAATATTTGGACAGGCTGCAGTTTTAGGGATGATACCCCAGTTACCAAGTAACAGATCCAAAGAATTCTGTCATCTCAGGTTTTCAATGAAAGTTGACATGAGATGCAGGTGGGGGGATGGGCTTGGTTCTGCCTCAACTCCATAGGCCAGACTTTGTTAACTTCCTGTCCAGGACTTTACCCTCTCTGAGGAGGGGGATGAGGGGACCCTGGGTGTGAGGGGGTGTAGGGGACAAGAGAAATATTGGTTGTTATGTAAAATGAAAGAAAATAATTTAAAAAATATGAATTTATTATGTATACAGAGTTTTGTTTACATGCATGTCTGCAACCCAGACATGTGTGGTAGATCTTATTATAGATGGTTGTGAGTCCTCTTATAGTTGCTGGGAATTGAACTCAGGATCTGTGTCAGAACAACCAGTGTTCTTAGCTGCTGAGTCATCTCTCAAGTTTGTAACTCTTTTTTTTTTTTCTTTTATTTTTTTTTTGGTTTTATTTATTTGATTTTTGTTTTTGTTGTTGTTGTTTTTTAGATTTACCAGACACTGTCTGTCTGTAGCTTTGGAGTCAGTCCTGTAAGTCACTTAGTAGAGCAGCTTGGCCAGCAACTGAAAGATATCAAACTGTATATGCCTCCCTTGTGGTGGGATAAAAGGTTTATGCCACCACTTCACAGTGAATGACAGCCTTCTAAATTAAAAAAAAAAAAAAAAACATAAAAAGAGAGAAAGAAAGGATTTTTTTGTTGTTGTTTGTTTTTCGAGACAGGGTTTCTCTGTGTAGCTTTGTGCCTTACCTGGAACCCACTGGTAGTCATGCTGGCCTTGAACTCACAGAAATCTGCCTCGTTCTGCCTCCTGAGTGCTGGGATTAAAGGCGTGTGCCATCACTTGTTGATATAACCAACCGTCTTATTAAATAAGAAACACAGAAACAATGTAAAAGAGAAAGCTGAGAGGTCAGAGCTCAGAGCTAAAATCTCACCCTTCTGCCTGTGGTGTCCCAACTTCCCGAAAAAAGAGCTACTTCCTGTCTGTTCTTTTTTTTTTTATAGTATGTTGTTAAATTGGTGCTATTGGGCTGTTTCTTCAGGTGCAGCTGATCTCAGTTGGTGAAGTATATACTTATGATTCTGGTGATCTGGTTTGGTGGCTGGGCAGTGCCTTCTTCTGTGTTCTCAGGTCACGTTTTGTTTATTCATCAACTCCTCAGCTGATCTTGTTTCTTCAGACTTCAAACTGTAGGAATCCGAATCCTCTCCCAGATGGATTTCAGCTGAGTGGGGTAGTCTCACCAACACCTCCAAGTTGTTGGGTTTCTCAGGATCAGCAGCTGGACCCTGGGTTGTCCTCAGACGGAGTGTTCAGATTCGTTCTGGTTCCATCCCATGGAGATAGCTTCTTCCCCGGGTGTTAGGGTTAGAGGTGTCCCTGTTCCAAGCTTTTGATTAAGAGTTTGTTTTCACTAGCTCTTCAGTGGGTAATAGCTCTGTTTCTGGTCTTTATTGCGACTGTGTTTCGGCTGTTACCTGCTGTGCCCGCCTCCACTCTGGGCCTGCCTGCCTCTGCTGGGTCAGTCTACCTGTGCCGGATGCCGCCGCGGGCCTACCTGTGTCTGCCTGTCTCCGCGGTTGGGCCTGTCTACCTCTGCGGACCACCACCAGGCCTGTATGTCACTGCCGGCTGCCGCCGGGCCTGTATGTCCCTGTCAGCTGATGCCACAGGCCTACCTGCCTCTGCTTGTCTCCGCTGCTGTGCCTGTATGTCTCTGCTGGCTGCCACAGGGCCTGCATGTCCCTGTTGGCTGCCACCGCTGGGCCCGCCTACCTCTGTGGGCTTCCACCTCCGTGGGCCTACCTGTGTCTGCTTGTCTCCGCTGCCGGGCCTGTCTGTCCCTGTTGGCCACCACTGCCAGGCCTGTCTACCTCTGCAGGCCGCCACGGGGCCTGTATGTCTGCTGGCTGCTGCCACGGGCTTACTTCGAGCTTAAGTTTTATGGCATCCAGATGTTAAATTAAAGTACTGTAACAAGTCCCCATAGTTCACACAAAGTAAGAGAGAATTCAAGAAAAGTATGACTTTAAAACATCAGTATAACTAGAGCCATGTTTCACATGGTGATAAAGGGTGCAGAGGCAGCAATATGATCATAGAAGGCAGAGACGGGCTTATTAACAAAAGTCAGTAGGCATAATTTCTCAGATAATTTATAGTGTTGAAGTTTTGGCAGAGAGAACAGTGTAAGCTTATTATTCAATGGCAAGTTTTAAAGAAAGGCTCTTTTGTGGTTTTCTTTTCTAATATTAGTAATTAATGTGATTTTAATATATTTTGCAAGATGAGCTCCCTGTATGATAACATTGAAAGTCATCAAAAGCATTCCTTGATAATATAATGTACCAAAAAATGGGTATATATCTGTTATCATAATTTTTTGTCGTAATTAAGATGAAGGACAGAAAATATCAGGTATGTAATTTGTCATTTGTCAATACATATAGGCAGAAAATTAAGACAATTAGAAGAAATATTTTATTCCCTTGATTGATCCATGTCTAACAAACACCAACCCAGGCAATTAAACAATTACCTCATTTTATTTAATAGTGAATAATTTATTTATATAATTTATTGAGTGACATAGAGAAATTATATAATTTCCAAAGTCACATATTAAACATGAGCTATAAATCTTCAAAGAGTGCATCTCAAATTATTTAGAAAGACTTAGGATTTTATAGTTGTTTTAGAATATTTTGTTTTCCATTGTGCATTAGGCACAATCAGAATTATTGAACTCTTCAGTGGAAACACTCATTCAGTTCTTGAATTGGTCATGTACAACTTCTAGACACTCCTCCTAAAATACCAGTGATGGAAATAGAGAAGACCATAGGCATTGGCCTCAAAGAAAATTTTGCCTGAATATCAAGTCTATCAGCCATGAGCTGTGTAAAATACTATATTATAGAAGTTCTATATTCTTAATAAGTTGGATAAAATAAAATTCATACGATGGTATTGCTTAGAGGCTAATTTCCAGCACAGAATCTCCCTTGACTTCTTCACAGTGAGTACTCAGTGACTGCAAATGTTAAGGAGATGGCAATAACTTGAAGAATATCTTCCTTCTCGATAAAGAAATATATAATTAAAGCATAATGTCTATTTTTATACATAATGCTACTTTGTCTCCAAACTCATTTAAAACAGAGAAAAATAGGGCCAGATGGTGGTGGCACATGCCTTTAATCCCATCACTTGAGAGGCAAGGCAGGCAGACCTCTGTAAGTTCAAGGACAGCCTGGTCTACAAAACAAGTTCCAGCACAACTAGGAGTGTTACACAGAGAAACCCTGTCTCAAAATATTTTAAAAAAGAGAAAAATCATTATTTATTATTCATAGCCTCTCCAGCCTAAATATTGTATTATGTGATTATTTTTTATAGATTAAACAAAAAGCTCTGGGGAAGTGAAAAATAACCCATATGACCTATTTTTCAATCAAATAAATATCAATTACTTTCATTCTCACAAATTAAAAAATCTAAAATGCTATGGATATATAATCACACATATTAACACATTTGTTGTAGTTAAATCTTTGAAAACTAGATTTAGCAAATGTTAATGGCACCATTTTTTTGTAATATTTTATCTTATTTTTTAACCTCTCTAAAACTGATTTATCATACTGAATTTGATTTCTCTATTTTAAAGAGAAGCATGATTGCCATATCAAATTCCCTAATTTTTATGTAGCTATAATTTTATGTGAACTTTAAAGTCATGATTCAAATGGGTATTATATATGAATAAGAACGAAAAAGAAGAAATTAACAGTTTAAGAAGATTGGATAATTAATGAAGTATGATTGCCCCCAAAAATGTTTTAGGGTTATTAGTCTAGGATAAAATAGGCTTGCCTTAGAAAGGCATAAGGGCATATCTTTCTTGTGTCAGATTGAAGAAGTAGAGCATGGGTGATTTTAAGGCAGTAATTTGACAGAGTAAAAGTGATGGCTTTCTAATATTTTCCTATGTTATCACATTCTTAATAAATATAAGTAGTTTCTATATGCTCCACTTGCTTAAAACTTATTTAGGGGGATGATTTCAAATGATCACAAACCACAATAGAATAAAACCTACAAATTTATAATGTTGATAAAAATGCTATTTATTATGTGTGAAATGATTTTTCAATGGATTTTAGTTAGCTTATTTAATACTCAAATTATAATATTACCTAGATGCATTTCTTATATATATAGAAAATGAGAGATATTGATTTTTAAAATTATCTATACTTACTCTGACAAATTTTTCTATTTTTTGACAAAACTAAATGTACAAATTTAGCACAGATGGTAAAATACATTATTTGTTTTTTATTTTCCTCTTCTGAACATTTTATCAATGTGCTTTTTGTTAAAATGAATGCCAACTTATTTTCAGCTTTACTTGCTAATTATATTATTGGGGTTCTTACAGACAAGAATTTAACAATAGATCCTTTTGTAACTAATGCTAATAATTCACAGCCTTTGGTCATTTTTTTCATCTATTGATACTTATAGTTACTTCTGAACGGGTTTTAATAAGAAATAATGCCAAGGAAATGTAGCCATTCTGTTTTCTTTTAAAATTCAGTATGTAGATACTAGATAAGTTTGAAAGAATCAATAACATATCTTTGGAGATTAAAAGATAATTTACCAAAAATATAATAGTACCTCTTACTTTTAAAAAAATATTCATAAGATCATTACTTCTACCAAGTACACTGAAGTGGTGGTTTGGAAAGGCTGCAGTAATCCTGTTCAGTGGATACAGTACCTCTTTTTAATAATTGCTCTTAAAACTTTACTGCATTCAGCTTGGCTCTTCCAGTTCTGATGGCTCACTGATTTGGAAAGTCATAGTCATTTAGTCATTTTTTCCTTTAGTTTTCAGTCAAGAAAGTTGGGTAAGATAATAAAAATGAGAATGATCTTAGAGGAGCATCCAAATGTGAATATGTAGCATATTTTGTAAAAAGATGTTTGAGTCAGGCATTGAATTTGGAAAAGAAAACCAAAATGTAATGCTAAGAGAACTTGTGCCTTTGGGTCATGTCTTAATAAATATGTTTTAATCACTGTTATTTCTTGAATTACAGAGAAATGAATTTCTCCTAAATGTCTTTGTTTAGCATGAACTGGGGTTTTAAACTTGCATATTGTTACTTCCTGTGTTCTAATGTACTTAATAACAGAATTTCTATTGTAACTATACATTTTACAATAAATAATCATTTACACTTTATTTCTGCAATATCATCTTTTCTATGCTTCTTATTCAAATTAAAGAATGTTAAGATTTAAAATTCTACATAAAATGTTTAGTCTTCCTCAGGATTTGATATCACTTTTAATACTTCTACCACGGGAAGTTATTGAAAAAGACAAAGGGATGGAAATAACAATAGAGAAGTTTTACAGAAGCTCTGCGATCAGGCAGCAGTGTGTACTAACTTTCCATAACCATTGTTAGTTACCACTACACAGCTATCCACTGGTAAAATAGGATTGTGCTACAGGACAAAAACATCCAGCCTGCAATTCTTTCACATCAGACACTGAAGCTCCTCATAGTAGATTATCAATACATAGCTACATATTTGCATAATAGCTTTTTCTTTCAGTTGTCCCAGCGGATTATTTCAGAGCAGTACTTCTATACTACTATTCCCCTGATTAAAAAAATAAATCTACTTGCCATGTACAAATTTTGTAATCTGCTGGCTTAAGGAACACTGTCCAAACTATAAGCTTAGGTTTTCATCTTAACGTAACAGAAGAGACTGGGCTCCTGGCAAGGTTCTTTCATTTCCTAAACGTTAGTGTTTCACGGATGGAAGATTGAGGAAAAGCACAAGTCTTTTGAATTTTCATCACATATAAATTATGACTACCTCTGCAAGTCATTGTTTCATTGTCCTGGTGTTAGGATCAAACCATTCTACTATAAAATTTATTTTATTTATTTACATTATCCCACTGTTCTCCTATGGCCATTTTCATGGTATGAGTTCATGGGAAAAGAGGGGGGTTCTGTATTCAACACCTCTGATACAATTAGTACACTGAGCAATATTCCAAAATTATATAATCAGGCATTTTAGATATCTCACCATCAGTGCAATATGAGTTTGTTAATTATCATTTATGTAAATAACTATTTTGTCTTTATTTGGTGATGGTAAAAAAAAAGTAAGTTCTGAGCATTTATTCAAAGTACATAGTAAAGTGCAAAGTAAGAAAAATAAGGCATGAAGATAAATGTTTGTTCTGTTAACCTGAAGGTACTGAAAATACTATTGAAGTGTAGTTATTAAAATTCATTTGTAACTGAGTGAGAACAAATACCAAGGAGATTTGAGAGGGCTGTCATTTTCAGATTTCCTATTTCTTAGGGCTAAACACATCCTCACAGTTAATATTTAGGCATAATTCAAACCTGTCTAAATAGGAAAGAATTTTTATGGGAATAATAAAAAGATAGCACTTTAAATAGATTTTATTCCATTTTAAGATCAGAATACAAAACAATGGGTTAATTTCTGGCTTGATTACACATCTATGCTATTATAATTTGCTTATATTTAACCACCATTGCCATTTCTTGCCCTCTCTATTTATACCCTTCTATACTCAGAGTCTCTCTCTGCCCCCAACATACAACATACACTAATATATGCACACACAAACACACACACACACACACACACACACACACACACACACACATATATATATACATATATATATATATATATATATATATATATATATATATATATTGTATGTCAGTGTTATATATGCAGGAGTGCACGTGTTTGTGTGTGTGTGTGTGTGTGTGTGTGTGTGTGTGTGTGTGTATGCATCGGTGGTATATGCACATGTACTTTGTACCCTTGTTGTAGAGGACTAAGGTTAATATCAGTGATCTTCTGTCACTGAACTTCCACCTTATTCTTTGAGAGATAGTTTCCCTATCAAATCCACTGCTCCATGACGAAGGTAGTGTAGCTAGAGTTTTCCTTCCTTGCCCACAGTCAGGACAAATCTCTGTCACTCGCCAGTCCCATAGCCGCTAAACCCAACCCAACCAAGTAAACACAGAGACTTATATTGCTTATAAACTGTATGGCCATGGCAGGCTTCTTGCTAACTGTTCTTATAGCTTAAATTAATCCATTTCCATAAATCTATACCTTGCCATGTGGCTCATGGCTTATTGGCATCTTCACATGGTGCTTGTCATGGTGGCAGCTGGCAGGGTCTCTTCTGCCTTCCTGTTCTTTCTTTTCTCCTCTCTGTTAGTCCCGCCTATACTTCCTGCCTAGCCACTGGCCAGTCAGTGTTTTATTTATTGACCAATCAGAGAATTTGACATACAGACTGTCCCACAGCAAGCTAGTGTTCCAGGCTACACATCATAGTGCTGTCCTGTCTCTGTCTTCCAATGCTGGAATTATAGGATAGTTGTAGCATCCACCTGGCACCTATATGGGTTCTGGCCCTAACTCCAGTCTTCTTTCTTGTACAATAAGCATGTTAACCACTCAGCCTCTGATCCCCATTTCTAAATATAGATTTCATGTAAGGGAGAAAAAGGATGCTTATACGTTCATTTTCCTTGCCCACTTTTCTTTTTTCCTCCCTCTTCCTTTCCTTTAGTTCTCCTTCTGCATCCTCATTCTCCGAATATTTTTGAAAGTCTAAATTAAATATGAGAGAAAATATATTACTTTTTTTCTGAATTTGGTTTATTCCACTTATAATTTTGAAGAAACTCAATGACCATAGTAACTATTATAAAGGAAAACATTTAATTGGGACTAGTTTACATTTCAGAGATTTGATCCATTGTCACCATAGCAGGAAGCAAGGGGCAGATAGCCAGAGAAGGGGCTGGTCAGGAAACTGAGAGTTCTACATCCAGATACATAGGCAGCAGGAAGAGAGAGACACTGACCTTGGCTTGAGGTCTTGAAGCCACAAAGCCCATCCCCAGTGACACACTTCCTCAATCAAGGCCACATGTATTCCAACAAAGACACACCTACTAATGCCACACTCTAAGCATTCCAATATGAATCTTTGGGGGATCATTCTTATTCAAACCACCACATTCCATTTCCTGACCCCCATAGGCTTGTAGCCATATAGTGCAGAAATTCATTTAGTCCCACTTCAAAATCCTCATAGTTTATCAATTTCAAGCCTGTTTAAAAGTTTAAAGTCTCTTCTGAGACTCATGACACTCTCTTAACTGTAATTCTCAATAAAATCTAAATGAAAAAGCAGGTTCCATACTTCCAGCATATAATGGCAGAGGATATACATTACTGTTCTAAAACAGAGGAAGGGGAGTACATAATGAGAACGGAAAGAACCAAAACAAGACAGGAAACCAGCAGGGCAAACTCTGAACTCTGCTTCTCCAAGTCTGAGGTCAAAGCAGTCTCTAGATCTCTAACTCCTTTTAGCATTGATGACTGTGACACTTCTTTCTCTTGGGCTGCTGCTGCTCCTAGTTAGCAGCTTTCCTCTGCAGGTACCCCACCATCCTGGTACCTCCAACATCTTGGCGTCTCCAGGGCAACCCAAGCTTCACCTTCACAGATTCACACAATGGCATCTCTGGGCTGCTAGGAAGGGGCACTTTGACCACACATCTGGCTTCAGAGGTTTTTTTTTTTTTTTTTTTTTTTTTTCTTTTTTTAGTGGCAAAGGGAGATTCCATAACTGCTTTCTTGTATCTTTGACTCTAAACCCAGAACGATGTGGCCAATGCTGTTAAGTTTTGCTGCTTACTGGGGCTAGAACATGGCTCCTTTGTTCAGGTGAATTTTATCTGCATCAGTTTTCTGTATTAGTTGGTTTCCTTCACTGCATAACTTTGGTTGTCCTAGAAGACTATAAGTAGTCCAGACTGGCCTTGAACTGAGAAATTCTCTGGACTCTGCCTGCAAATTCCTGAGATTAAAGGCAAGTGCCACCATTCCTGGCCCCATGCTTTCCTTTAATTTTCTTTCACAAACTGAAGTTTAGCTTGGTAGAGTTTTGACCTGAGGTCGCCATTCCCTTTATTTCATTTAAAATGCCTTTTTTTTTAAACTTTCCCCTGGCTCCCCTATTCTCCTCAAAATGTTCATTTTATATTTTTCCTTGCTCAGCTCAGTCCTTTTCTTTATAGAGCTGTGTAAACAAGGCCACTATTAACAAAGCAACACAGTCTATGCTAGGCTCTATGAAAATATCTTCTGACAAACCTGTTAATCCTTAACTCTTCAATTTAGACTCAGGCAGGTTTTTTTTTTTTTTTGGATGAGTATAAAAAACAGCCACACTCTTCACCAAAATATCACACGAACCATCTGTAGACCATGTATTAATATTCTTCTCCTATGGAACCACTTGAGTCAGATCCCCACAGTTCAAGTCAAGCTCAGCACTACTGTCTTCCATGTTCCTACTAGTATGGCCCATTAAGTTTCACTTAAAGAACTCAATTGCTTTCCTATTCCAACGACTCAAAATCAATATTTCTCTAAACAAAAGCATGGTCAGGTTTATGACAGCAGTACCCCAGTCCCTGTTACCAACTTCTCTCCTCGTTAAAGTCTCCATTGAGGTAAAGAGACACCATGACCTCAGCAACTCTTATAAAGGAAAATATTTTATTGGGACTATCTTATAGTTCAGAAGTTAGTATATCCAGGTGAGAGGGGAGGTGGGGAGGAAAATAGGAAATTTTTCTCTGACTGGAGAAAAAAATAGGGAAAAATGTAATCAGAATATATTTTAAAAAAATAATCGTGAATAAAAGAACTATGGGAGGAAATGATTTATTAAAACATAGCTTTTAGTCTATCATGATAGAACCACAGCCAGAACTTTAGGCAGGAAATTAAGCACAAACCATAAAGGAACACTGCCTATCAGCTTCCTTCTAATGGCTTACTCAGCCTAACTCTTGTACAACCAATAATCACCTGCCTAGGGGGCATGTACTCCGGTATTCTAGAACCTATCACATAAATCATTAATGACCAAAAAAATAAATAAAAACAAAACAAAAGAGTAAAATACTCCATAGACTTGTCTACAGGTGAGCATGACAGAGGCGTTTTCCTAATGAAGTTCACTTATCCTAGGTGAGCCTGATGTGTCAAGTTGACAAAAATCTAACCAGGAAAATACCATTCCCAATACAATGAATCAAATCTCATTCTATTGTCAATATTTTTGTTTTGAATATAGTCCTAATTTTCATTTCAGATAATTTATTATCTGGTACAGACAAGATATTAAGGTTAATGTTAGGACTCTGGTGACGTGGCAGTTAATAGAATGTACTGCTTCTGGAAGGATCCTAAGTTTGAATCCTAGCATACAGCTTCAGCAACTACAACCACCTGTGACTCCAGTTTTAGGGAATCTGATTGCCTCTATTTGCCTCTGTGGGAAATACCCACTTAAAGACAGCCACAAAAAGTTTGGTGGTAAGGGGGAACAGGAGAAGGGGAGGTAGGGGGAACTGTGGTTGGTATGTAAAGTGAAAAAAAATTTTAAAAGTTTTTTAAAACATTAATATTAATGCTAAATGTAAGTAAAATTATAGGATCCTAATTCCCTTGTTGAAAAATTCATTCTTTTAACTATAAAATTACTTTTGCATTTTTGTACATGTTTTTCAAATAACGATAATTAGCAAATTATAGGTAACATGTAATGTAATAACTATCATTTTTAAGTTTTTTGTACATTTAAATCTTGATCTTCATATAATTTGAATGGGTTTTTTGTTTGTTTGTTTGATTGATTGATTGATTTTTCGAGACAGGGTTTCTCTGTGTAGCTTTGCATCTTTCCTGGATCTTGCTCTGTAGACCAGGCTGGCCTAGAACTCACAAAGATCTGTCTGCCTCTGCCTCTTGAGTGCTGGGATTAAAGGCGTTCACCACCACTGCCAGGCAATTTGAATGTTTTTTAAAGCTCTTTTGCAAAAGTCTGAAAGTATCATCATAGTATACTAAAGCGGTAGCAAAGGAAACAGAAAATGTGGGATGGAAGAGCTCAGAATTAAACCCAGATGGGATGGAAAGTAAACTAGCATGTTCTGTTTAAGTAGTTATTAAACTATTATCCCCACAGTATGAAAGATTAAATTATGTAAGAAATGAGAAATGTGTGTATTTGAAGAAATGTAGATTATGAATAAGAGCAAGTTCTAAATTATATCAACAGTACCTGATAAAAATGCACTGTTGCATAGATGAAAGGTTTACACCATCAGCTTATACTTCTTAAGGAAACTGATGTTAATTGAACAGTCCTTTAATAAATCTATTGAAGAAAGGACCATATGATAAAGTTGTTGAAGGCACATAGGATGGCTAGGTTGGTAATAGGAAACCGTGGGCGTCCTTTGGTATTCATGCTTACCTTTTCGGGAACTTGTGGCTCTGCACCATGCTGAGAGTGGATGTGGGTAGTGAGAGCCAAAGAGAATCAAAATTTAGAAAATATATTTATGTAAATTATTAAGAAAATAATAAGAATCATGCACTTTGATTACTTAAGAGTGAAGGCACAGATAAGAGCAAAACTCCTTTATGTATAATTCTATGATCTAAAAATATTCCCTTTATCCTTGACTAACAACTAAGGGCAGCAAATTTGCCAATATTTTCTATTTTCATGTTCATAGTTAAGACTGGTAAGAGGGCAAGAGAAATGACTTCTCGATATTTTTCATTTTAAATTGTAGTTGAATAAAGAAAAAAATACACAGAAAATTAGTAGCTGCCATCAGTGGGACAGATATGAAATTAGTAGATATAGATTGGTAACTCTATGTGATATTAAGAAAATAATATTAATAGTTGAAATAGAATCTGTAGTTTGTTCCAGAGTTTATGAATCAAATGATGAATAGTGTACTGAACAATAGGGAAGATACAAGAAAAGAAAACAGTGATAAACAAAGAATAAGTAGCTGGAAATTTTGAAAAATTAAAAGAATTGTTCCAAAATAATTAATTTAAATCTAAGCATTGTACAGAGTATCTGAAAATATTGAGATATCAGAAGTATTGTTTATTCCTCCCCCCCTTTTCTCTCTGTGTGTGCTTGAGTTTTCTTTTTGTGTCCATGTTAATGATTTCCTAGTTTAAATACAGCGTTGGACAATTATTCCAAGAATTAGTTGATCCACACATTAAAAAGTTGCAAGGAAAGATTGTGAACTTGAAAACAAGGCAATTAAAACCGTATAAACATTAGATCTGATATAAGCACATAAACACAAGTGAACAATTTCAGTGATATGGGGAATGACATTGAAGAGACTGAAAGTGTTTTTTTTTTTGGAATATCAAGGGAAGGAGAGGGTAGTATATTAAGAAATAATGCAAATTTATTCATTTTAAAATACCTAGTAATGTGACTCTAATGGGTTTCATTATCCTTGTAGACTACAAAGTCCACAGGAAAAGGAATAATTTATTCTGTCCCATATAATAATTGATAAAATATGTTTCACTCAGACAAGTTTCTCTCTTAGCAAAATAATAGATATTCAAACTTAACGGATTCTATGTAAATTTTCGAATAGGAATATAAATGTAAAACATTTTATATGCTCTAAAAACACAAATTTCCCATATGGATAGAAAAGTCAAGAAATATATTTACTCTTAAGGTTAATAGAAATGATAGTGCATAAAGAAAATCAGTGGCTCTTAGCACACTCTCCTTTCTGTTAGAGTATTGTGTTTTCCTATCTGTCTATATTACTGGGTACTAGCCCTCTTACAGAGGAGAATCAGCAGTCTCATTTCCCTCTTTGATTTTCTTTCCAGTTTTAACTTCTCCTTAACATTCATTTCATCAAGGGGAAACTATCGCACACACACACATACACACACACACACACACACACACACATGCACACGCACAGCACACACATACACACACACACACACACACAGAGTTTCAGCAGCTCAGTCATTTATAATCATGGTGGGTTGCATGGTGGGAGGCAGGCAGGCATGATGCTGGGGAAGTAGTTGAGAGTTATATCGTGATCCATAGATGGAGAGAGAGAGAAACTGGGCCTTGCATGGGTTTTTGAAATCTCGAAATTCTTCCACAGTGATATACCTCCTCCCATAAGGCTACATATTCTAATCCTTTTCAAATAGTGCCTCTTCCTGATGATTAAGCAAGCATTCAAGTATATGAACCTCTGAGGTCATTCTTGTTTAAACAACCACAAACAAGCAAAATGTTATAAAGGGAAAGATGTACATAAATTTTCTGCTACTACTGAAATGATAATAGAATGTAAGATATATGATAAATCAAGTGATACCCGAGGAAACTAGAGAAGAAAGAATAGTTATATACTATGTTCCAAATATCCTAAAATTATCTACATTTCTGAAAGAAATGCAGACTCTCTTCAATGTCACTATTTATTATTGATGCAACTGTTTTATAGTTCACAACTATTCCTGTGAATAAATATTTAGTGTTTAATAATAAGTGTTCCTTAAGTGTTCAGATTTGTGGGGGAAAAGATAACAGATAATTTATGCCTGATAACTCTGATGAGTGCTTGAGTCATAGAAACTATAGTTGGGTTGTATGAATAGACTGAATCGAAAGTTTTATCTTTGTTGCTGAGGGGTAGTTTATCTGTGATAGTCATCTTTAATGTACTAGTAGTACATTAGGCTAATGCATTCACAAGTAAGTCAGATATCATTTTGTAAGCATTAGGTGCTGTGTATAGAAAATGTACCTTGGTAAAAGAATGGAGGAAGACCTGTAGGAAATGTAATCTAATTTGATGTGACATATAGCACCATTCTGATCTTTAATGAACTTGCAAAAATTAGTAATATGTACATTTAAAATAAAAATTCTTATGGATAGAATCTCAGGTAGGGACTACATACATACATGCATGTGCTGATTTACTGATGTGTGCCTGCTCATACACACACACAAGCACACATTCAGAGGGATATAATATGGCATTTAAAATCCAAGCACTCTTACTTCGCTTTTTATTGAACAGTATCTTTTTGTCAACTGTCAGTTCCAGCTAGCTTAGGTCCTTATCTTGTTGGGAATAACAAGGTCTCTTTGCGATTTTCTTCCTTTGCTCAGTAAAACGTAAAGATTTTCTTTATACTTACTGAAACAACCAAACAAGAAAAAAAAAAAACCTGTGAAATGATACTCCTAAGTCCTTGTGATGTACTTTAAGCAGTCACCACTAGACAATATACAATAAAAATGTAATTTTAGAGTGATAAAACCAACACAGCTCTGCATGTATTATGTGCACTTTCTCTTTGTATGTATTGTCAGTGATTTCATAATATAATGCTTATTAAATTAATTTCAAAATTGCTTATTGTTTTCTATGAGTAATCATTTTGAAAACATTTAATTGAAACAAAGTCTTATACAGTTTTAATGCAGTTTGAATTGAGAAGGGGATTTGGATAATTAATGGCCCATATGCACTGCCTATGAGGATTTATACAGATTATCTATACTTGTCATCCAAACCAAATTATGATGCATGTATTTTGTTAAAACTCTATTTTGGAATAATTTTTGTTCAGACAAAAAGGTGCACTCTTCATTTTAATTTAAGATATATTTAATGGCTATCAAACTGAGCTTACCTTTAAAGATTAAATTCATCTAATTGATGGGAGTGCTACTTCTTACATTCACCACAGTATGATTCAATTTACTAGTGAAGGCAGGATGCCTTTATGAAGAATTTCACAGCAGGGGTGAAGACTTATTCCCAAACAGCGAGTATCTATTTTTACACCTGAGTGGGAGCCTACAAAAACAACCCATGTTTCAAAAGAACTAAAAAATAAAAAATAAAATGGAAAATAATAACATTATACATACTACATTTAAGGAGTAAAGGTACTGAATTTGAAAATCTTAATGGTTGAAGTTGAATTCTATTTTGAATTAAAATATTTGACTTAAAATATTTGCTAGTTCATATAATAGATCATAAGATTATATATATATATATATATATATATATATATATATAATTGTTGCTTACATTTTATCAACTAGAATTAAATTTGTTTCATTAGAACTTATCATTGCAGTGTTAGTTTTGTCAACTTGACATAGGCTAGAGTCATCTGAAAAGAGGAAACTTCAACTGAGAAAATGACTATGCAAGATTCACCTGTAGGCAAACCTGGGGGCCATTTTGTTGATTAATGTTTGATATGAGGGAACCCAGCAAACTGTGAGTGGTGGGACCCCTCCCAGAAAGTATGGTCCTGTGTTGTGTGAGAAAGCAAACTAAGCAAACCAGGAGGAATAAACAAATAAGCAGCATTGATCATGGCTTCAGTTTCAGTTCCAGACTCTAATGTAGGATACATAAGCCAAACACAACTTTTCCTTCCCAAGTTAGTTTTGGTAGAGTTATCTATCACTATGAAAGAACCTGTGAATGAATGTCCTGAAAAGAAGCTGTGTCCAGCTGTGAGCAAAAACTCATGGAAAGGGTTTCTCTGTCTGCAGATCCTAATGGACCTACTGGAATTTCAGTACTGGTGAGAGACTGGAATTCTGTAGACTCAGAGGCTAATTACTGTATCTTGAGCTAGTTTTAGCCTTCTGAAACAGCCATTACTTGCCCCATCTTGTATCTGAACTAAGAAATTGTAATAATAAACAAAAAACTTTTAGAAGTTATTAACTTAGCAGAACACTAGCTTCTATCAATCCAAGAGCTAAGAATGATATCTGTAGCAGGAATCTTAAAGGTTCTTATTAATAAAATCAAACCCGAGGCGAGTTATTGGGGTCAATGCTGGTAGATCAGAGAGACAGAACAAGCCACAGCTATCTCACCTCGTCAGTTCCTCAGCTGGTCTTGTTTCCTCAGACTGAAGGCCTCTGAGTCCTCATCCAGAATGAATCTCAGCTGAACTGTGTTGCTCCAAAGCCTGAATGCTTAACCAGCCAAAATCTGAACCAGCCTCATGCTTAACCAGCCAAATACTTAACCAGCCAAAAGCCTCTAGTTTCTGGTCCTCACGCCTTATATATCTTTCTGTTTTCTACCACCACTCCCTAGGATTAAAGGCTGGCTTTCTGGGATTAAAGGCGTGTGTCACCTTGCTTGGCTATTTCCAAAGTGGCCTTGAACTCACAGAGATCCAGAGGGATTTCTATCTCTGGAACGCTAGGATTAAAGGTGTGAGTGCCACCATTTTCTAGCCTTTGTATCTAGTGGCTGTCTGTTCTCTGACCCCAGATAAATTTATTAGAGTACACAATATTTTGGTGAACACAATACAACCACAGATATCAGATAATATTTTAGGCAAAAAAGAAAATTCAGTTTTCATTTCATACATCCATGCATCCATTTCATGATCTACTTCTCTCGTGTGCTCAACAATGATTTTTAAACTTGATTTAATTTATTAATTTCCTTGTCCTGTAAACTATAAAAACCCTAGAAACTGCTTCCCCATTTGAACATGGACTTTAGGTAACACAAATCTGTGTTCCTGGTTAATGGTTACTTAAAATGGCTTCAGAATAAACTGTATGCAACTGTAGAGGACTAGCTCAAGAGATTTCAGAGGGAAGCAATATGAGAAACTGGGTCAGAGACAATTTTGTCAAAAAAGAAAAAAAAATTATCTGCTTTCTGTCATTGTTTAAAAACTTGCCTGTGCCTAAATTTAAATGTAAGGGACTAATTTCATTGTTGTAAGAGATTTCAAGAGAGTCTAGTATTGAAGATTAGACTTAAATATGGTTATTAGTAACCAGTCTTATACAGATCTACAATGAACATGAGGAAGTGGGGAAGAAAAATCAAAAACAAAATGGATACTTGGAAGAGAAAAAAGACACCAAGAAACTTCATGATTCTGCCAAGGTTTATGGGGAAAGAGATAAAGAGATTAAGGAGAATAGTTTGAAAGTCTTTGGGCATATGTTCCAAGAGCTAATCTTCCTATGTGTGAAAGACAACAACAATACACAACAACATGCATTCAATGGGCAAAGGATCTATACAAAGCCTGCAGTGGATGGTGGAGTGTCATTCACATGCTTCTGGCTTTAGAGTCATGAAGGATGCATGAGAAAGGAGTTGTGGAAACCTCCTCTTTCATTTTGGAAAGCTGACAGGGTTGTGGCAACAGAGTCTACCCATGGAGGCCCTGAGAGGCTGTGGAAATGAAGACTAGGTTGCATTGGTGACCCCAAGATGTTAAGAGATACCAAAACCATGGAATATTTGCCATGAAGAGATTCTTAGGTAAACTAAAAGAGAGATCCATCTTTCAGGCTTCAAGACAGAGGGGCAGTAAAACCTAATCCCATTTACACCAGACATGAAGCTAGAGGCCTTGCTGTTTGCTCTGCCAGGTTCCAGTCATTATTTGGTATGGTATTATCTCACTGTGCCATCATTCCTTCCTTTTGAAATGGCAATATGTATCCTGTGTCAATATATGTTGGTAGCATGTAATTTGCTTTTTATTTCAAAAAGAGTTTCAATTAAGACGTTGCTTTGAGTGTCTGAAAAGACTAGACTTTTAAACAGTATTGATTGTGAGAAACTGTGGGGAAGTCTGACTAAATGCAGTTTGTGTTTTGACGTGGCCAGGAGCTGACATGGGCTATGGAGTAAAATGTTGATAATTTGAGTGAGGATGCCCTACATAGGCTCTGGCATTTTTATACACGGTCTCCACTTAGTGGCACTGTTTGTCAGGGAGGTAGAGGTACAGGCTTGCTGGAGAAGTATGTCACTGGGGGGGTGAGCTTTGACAGTTTAAAAACACTCTCCATTTGTGTTCCCTCTCTTGGTTTCCTGTTTGTGGTTCCAGATAGGAAACCTCAGCTCTCAGCTTCCAGTTCTAGTTGCCATGCCTGCCTCTTGCACGGCTTCACTGCAGTGATGGCATTGAACACTTATCCCTACAGAAGTCTAAGTCCCTACTAATCCTTCCTTACATAAGTTGATTCAGTCATGGTGTTTAACACAGCAATAGAAAATTAACTAATGCACTTATTTTTGCTCATCTAGCAAAATGTAGAAAGATACTTAGCTTTAAGTTAGAGATAAAACCAGCTACTTTGTCCTTTGCTGAAGCAACATTATTTTAAACCTATATTACATAAAATGATCAGTTGTCGTGTTATGTGTTTCAAGATAAATTTGAGTTTGTGTTCTACTTTTGTACTCCGTTGTAATAACTCTGCAAGGATAATAGATGGTGATATAGAAAATATAACAGTGATGTGGACAAACCATAATAGATTGCTTTAATTTGTCATATAAAATTTGTAATTTAATATAAAGAAAACTAAAATTGTCTTTAAACTCAAGTTCATCATTTGTGTTATAATGATATCTTATTGACAAAAGCAGATCACAGATCGTGAATAAGGGCTTTTGGCCAAAATGAAATGCTTGTTACAAAAAACAATTAATAGTTAATACCATTGAGGTGGGAAGATTTGAAATTCAAGGCAACCTGGCCAGCATAGAGAAATTGACCAAATCCAAGCAGTGAAAGCAGTAATGAGCTGTAAGAGTGATTCAGAATAAATTTTATAAGTATTGTATCTTCCTCTTCTTTTGGAAGTACCAAATGTGTTTATGAAGAATAAATACTATGATATATAAAATATTACTAAGATTTTCTCATTTTCTCTTATGTAATTTGATGGTCTGTTTTAACTTAGATATTTAAATAACAAGGCAATGCAGATCATTTGTTTCAATTTCTTTCAAAAATACAATTTGATACTGACAATAAAGCTTTGTAAACATTACTGTGGTTGCCATGAACACTTTATATGCATGACTTTACCATGAAGAATAGATTTCAAACTTGTCTTTAGAAGGACTTTAGTTTGAAAAGGAATATGTGGTTGAAGATTTAATAGAGTAAGATTCAACAAGCAAATGCATGTTGAAATAATTCTACGCTTTCTTTTATGGCTATAAAGGAGGCAGCAGGGGATAGGAGTGGAAGATTCTGAACACTGTTTTGACATTAAAGAGCAACACATTCAGCTACAACACATTAATGTGCTTCTATGTCTGCTTCTTTGTTGCTTGTCAAAGTTTAAAACGATTGACTGATCTTCAACTTGTGAAATTACTGAATATGCTTTTTCTTATTTTTGTAAAGAAAGTATTTTTCAGCTTGAATGCACATTATTTCTGATATTGTAGCCACATTTAATTCTATATACAGCAAACATTACAAAAACAATTAGTTTTCAATTTAAATTGCCCTTTTGGTGTCTTTAAATGCTTTCATATCAGAGAAAGCACAGAATTCATTGCCACCAAATGTTTCACAACACTGAACTGTGTGAATGCAGTTATTTCAATGTCAAATGACTGCTCAAGCATATTTAAAATTCCTCTTTACCATATGTAGATGGTTGGTTTATATCTGTTAGAATTTTCATGATCATCTAGGGAAATGGGATTGTGTGTTAAACACATTGAGAAGAAAATTTTAACTTTGCATGTAATTACCATTAGCAATTAAGAAATTGATTCAATTCTTATTTGGACATCTACAACTCCTTTGTTGTTCTGTGGCTTTGAGAATTAGGTCACACAAATGATCTTGATGCAAACATTTGCCTTTGTTCTACATATATATTACCTTTCATTTTCAATGAAAGAAAATGGTCCACATTTTTTAACAAAACTCCTGTTAGAAAGAACTAGGTTCATTGGGTAACATTTGTTTTCAACAGTCTTATTTAAAAAAATGAAATTGCTAAGATGATAGTACAAAATTATTAGATCAAATCTCTAGATACAGTAATACAAAAAGAACATAAGAGTGATGTTATTTTTATTTGTAATGAATATTTTAATAAAACTTTTGATAGAGTAATATGACTGAAAATACTAAAATAGAAGCTAGAAAAGATAGTACACTAACAGAAGACCCACATTGAAGAACAAAGACTCTTTGGAATTAGAAATTTTGTACAGGTGGATATGTTGGAACACATTTTTAATTTCTGCATATGGGAACCTAAGCATAAAGTTGGCAAGTTTGAAGCCAGTTTAGTATCCACAGTGATTCCCAGGCCAGTATAAACTATAGAAATAGGCCCTCTTTTATAATATAACAACAATAAAATACAAGTGTATAACTCTCCCTTCAATATAAATACTTTTTATTAAGATCAAGTTGATTCCAACCCTATTTTTGGTCAAAAGATTAACAAAAACAATACCCTCATTTATGACAGAGTACTCTACATATTAAAGAAACAGATAGTGACTGTCTATATATGTGTAAAACAGATATTATGAAGGTACTGAATTACAAACAGAACATAAATCAGAAAAAGAAATGTCAGTTAAATGTTAAGAAATCCCACTAAAACAGAGCTGCATACGATTCATTTGGTGAAGAGCCTTTTGTTCAAAATGACACCATGAGTTTGAATCCTGACACCTATCAAAAAGCCTTGTGAGAGCACATCCATATTTCATTATCCAAAAGGCTGGATATTGGGTAATCCCTGGTCCTCTTCTAATGCACAACCTTATTGATCAGTGAGATTTAAGTTCAATGAGACACCCCAAAAAATAATATGAGGGAAAAATAAAGTGGTGGTGATATTAGAAGAACTACCGCGCTCCACCTTCACTCACATTACAGGGGCTTGCTCATACCCACATGAATGTGGACCTTCATGCACACATATACATAAACACACATGATACATTGTGGATCTCTGCAAACATACCCCACCAAAATTTCACATCTATATAATCTTACTTAACCAAAAAGGAAAGAAATTACAATTATAAAATCATAAGGTAGTCTGTATACAGAAAACTAGGGACATTTTGTTTAAAATGTTTTACATTGATATAGATTTTAGTTTACGTTTAAAATGTTTTACATTGGTATAAATTTTAGTTTAGTGATACAAACTTGAAGTTAGTTTTGTTATACTGTATATATATATATATTTCTTTTTTTTTTTTTTTTTCCGAGACAGGGTTTCTCTGTGTAGGTTTGCGCCTTTCCTGGAGCTCACTTGGTAGCCCAGGCTGGCCTCGAACTCACAGAGATCTGCCTGCCTCTGCCTCCCGAGTGCTGGGATTAAAGGCATGCGCCACCAATGCCCGGCAATATATATTTCTATTCTTGTTTGAGGTATTATGTTTATGTAACTCATTTAAAATTGTAATGGATAATTAAAAAATAGATTAATAATTAGTTATCGATGATAATCATATTTGTAGCCATGTTAGTTAAGTCTTCTAGGTATACATAGATATATTTCAGATAGATAGGTAATCTTCAAACACTTCATAGACCTAGAGAATATGGCATTTAAATAACTTAGAATTCTGTTGACGTGAGACACAATTGCTCCTGGCTGCCCCAATTTGATCCCAAGAGAATGTTGGGCTTCTAAGACATTTCCATTTGGAAGTTTGTCTTCTTGGCACAAAATGGCCTACTGGGCAAAGAACTGCCCTTGCCTTGACGGCTGACAGTACAAATACAATGCTGTCCTTTCTGGACAAGCAGGACACAAGGAAAGTGACCACTGTACTCTGCCAAGACAGCGTAAGGTGGTCTTTCAGAAGTCCTGCTTGTGAAAATGGTCTGTCATATACTCTAGGCCTGTAGCCAATTTGAATGCACCAACAATGCTGAGAAACATTAGGTGACTGTCCAGGCTGCCAGCTGTCTTGTTCTACTCTTGCAAAATCCCATGGTTTTTTAACCCAATAAAATCTTCTCTTATCTACAAGTGTGTTAAAATTCACTTTCAATATCAACTATTAAAGTACAGCTTAGTTTAATTTTTAACAATTAAATTTTAGAAAGGAAAATGATATATTTTGAAAATACAAAATAAGTATTTATAGAATAAGTGGGTCCCACACTCATGTTTGCAAGCTTAAAATGGATTGTTTTCAGTAGGCTATAAAAGAAAACATGGAGCCAGGTGGTGGTGGCACACGCCTTTAATCCCAGCACTCGGGAGGCAGAGCCAGGCGGATCTCTGTGAGTTTGAGGCCAGCCTGGGCTACCAAGTGAGTTCCAGGAAAAGGGCACAAAGCTACACAGAGAAACCCTGTCTCGAAAAACCAGAGAGAGAGAGAGAGAGAGAGAGAGAGAGAGAGAGAGAGAGAGAGAGAGAACATGGGATTGGGATAGAGATTTGGCAGGGGATGTCTAGCAGGTGTTGGCAGCCAGTGGATGATTAAAAGAAATCAAGGAAAGGATTAAAAGAAGCTCTCAAGGAATGAATAAGTATTTTCAGAAATAGATTTTTATTAACTAAAAATTAGTAAAAATGATAGAGCAATATGAGCAGTACAATTGAAAGGATGAGTCAGGGGATAAGTGACAACTGATGGAATATTTAATACCAGGATAGGAAAGCACCCATAGCTCTACATAATGGTCTCTCACCCCTCCTGGTCAGGAATGTTATCATTTCCGGTTGTGAACATTTTCAAACTACTCCGGTGGAGCAATCTGTAGTTTTGGGGAATGCAGAAAATGCAGCCACACACCTTACCCAAGATAATGCTTTTTCATAACAAAGTGCTAACTGAAGCAAATGTGGAAATATTCAGATGTGTTGGCACAACCTAAAATACTTGAGCTTTATGACTACCTCACCTTCTGGTTAGTATATAGAGAGATGATCCTTCTATTAGAAAAGATGCTCTTTCTAGAATTCTGCAGCAGATAGTTTTGATTGTTGACCCGGCACAATGTAAGCAACACCTGTGAAGAGAATCTGCATAGGCTAGAGATTAGGAAGTTACAGTGAAACCTTGTTTTCTGGATATTTTGATAAATTACATCCACAAACTCACAGTAGCTGTGGTTGCTTACAAAAGTCCTATGGAAGTTGAGCCTGTCAATATTCCAGCATACATGGAATAAGGGCTTATGACACCCCGAATCTAGCTGAGGAACTTTGGCAGTTGATGTCTTCTAGGACAAGGAGAATCAGTTTTCTTTGAAGAAATGTCCCTGGTTAAGATGCCCAGGTTCTAGTAGTTGGCCCCACACCCACGTTTGCAAGCTAAAAATGGATTGTTTTCAGTAGGCTATAAAAGAGAACATGGGATTGGGATAGACATTTGGCAGGGGAGGTCTAGCAGGTGTTGGACAGCCCATGGATGACTAAAAGAAATGGTATACCTACATGAAGTTCTCAAGGAATGAATAATTATTTTCAAAAATAGATTTTTATTAAGTAACTATTATATTGAGTCATTACAAAACTGACTTTCTATACATATACATAGATACATATACATAGATATTATAAACAAAAATACTATTAAATTGATTCTAGAGGATATTGAAAGCAAATCCTATTTTCAAAAATGTGAATTATCAAAAACAATTTCTATGGAAGGCAAATTAGCTTCAGTATCATATTCTAAGCATTACATCAAAAATAAAAGCTTTCAATCAGTGATAGAAAGAACATAGTTGATGATTTTTCTTAATTTCCAAACATAATTAAGCTAACACTTAAAAGGTTACAGAATACTCAAAAATAAAGAGATTATTGTTGCATATTTCTAACACATCAGAGAAGAAATCACAAGGGAATTAATAGAATCCAGAGAATTATGAGACAAACCTGAGGAAGATAATTACTCAAAGAGGGCCTGAAAGGCTGCATCTTTTGAAAAGTATATAACTTTGCATGCCACCAATAATTGCTCAAAATCCTTTTGGCAGTTATATTAATTTTGTTAAATACACTTTATTTTTATTCATATTGTTACTATACCTCTGATTTCTTCTATGAAAAATTTAGTTTTCCAAAGCAATTGTTAAACATAATATAGTGGTCTATTTTGTGCATTGCTTAATGGACAGAGACCTTTAAATAACCAACAAAATTCCAGAAACATATTATTCATTGTAACAGTTTATACTCAATCTAATAATAGTCTATTGTCATGAAGAACATATTAGTTTTTTCTATATCTGGTAACCCCTTTTAAGCAACTCACTAGTAGAAATACTCCCCTCCCATACTCCCAAAACACTGCAAATTACATTGGAGTAATTACATGTCAGAAGACTGAAATCTTATATCTACTCCCAGTTTAGGTGAAATTAATTAATACTTTTAATCTTACTTATTAAAAGTTTTAAAAGACATATATCCTAACTTTACTTGAACATATTTTTCATAATTTACCTGGTATTAAAATTGATTTTTGCTACAGGCGTTTGTGATTCATTCATCATGATTTAATTTTAGGAAAGGATAAAATTACTACTACATTCTTTTTCCCTCTCCAATGAAAATAGTTTTAAAAAGAAAAAAAATTCCTTTATTAAAAGTCATTTTAGGCTTTGGTTTGTTGAAACATTAAGGTTGACACACTTGTTGACAAAGGTTTGTTATTTTTTTAATATTAGTGGTAATTTAAATATCAACATACAAGTAATAAATGAAATAAATAACCATATTAAAATAACTATCAGTATCTTGTAAAATACACTTTTTCATATTTCATCCTATTATTTTGATGTTTGATGAAGAAGTCATATTTTGTTTCTTAAGTTTGTGATTGATAGTGATAACATTTGTGAATTTTAATAAGGTCACAGGGATATAAAAACTCTTGAGGTCTCTGTTTGCCTTTCACTGTTAAAAAGTTATTGGAGAAACCACAGTAAACATTTCAAATTGAGGAAGTGCTATTGTTTGCCCTGTGGGTGGATTTAGCAGCAACTGAAATGTTCAGACAACTCCAAAAGAACCAATGTTTCTCATCCCGGGGTTGTCTGCAGGAGAATATAGGCTATCATGATAGCCTCCTGTTAGAGGAATTATAAACAAAAGGGCTAGAGGAAACCAATATTTTTGCAGAGGTTTGACAGGCATCCCACAGTGGAGCACATGTACATTGCTTTATATCTGTCAGATGCCAGCCAGGTGAGATCTTTTATCACAAAATAATACATGCTGATAACTGAGAACCAACTGTTTTCTGAAATATGATAAACACTGTATTTGTGAAAGAAATCTCAGTAGTGGACACATTGTGGGAACTCGTTTATCTGGGGGATAATAAGAGATTATCTTGAAGTTTTCAATGTGAAGAAGCCCTCCTGCACTCTATGAAACACAGTGAATTGTTTCAGTTTGTCTGTTATATGGAGACTATCTTGGAGATGCAAAATGAGAATATACATATACCACTGGCTCAGTCAGACAAAATAATGGCTTTAAAAATGATTGGTAAGTGGTATTATAGGTCTTATTTCTAGAAAAATTTTCCATAAGACAAATCATTTGTTTTATGTCAATAAAAAATTTAAGTATAGGGATAGTGTTCTTTTTCATTTGTGCATTTTTCAAGGAAAATGACACATGTGCCAATATCTAGAATTCTTTTGCATATAGCAGCAGGCAGTTAGTATTTTTCATTGTAAAATAAAATGAAAATATATTAAAATCTTGCCTTTCCAGGTGGACCATAGGAAGTTTGTCTGTGAGGCTAGATGTTCATCAAGTGAAATCTACCTAGGGTTCCATAGAACTGAAATAATTGAGCAAGAGGGATGATTGGATAAATTATTTTTAAGTAGCTACTGAATGGCAGCTTGAGTGCACTATTGTGATGGAAGTCAGCTAGACACTGATGAATGGGATTTTGGAAAAATACTTGCCTTTAGTCCGTTTTTAAAGACTCTAAGACTCTAATTTTATCATTCTGGGGAAGTGGAAGATTGAATCTCATTCAACCACTTGCAATCTTCATCCTCATGGGAGAGCTGTTTGATTTCAAGTGCACAATTGAAGAAAGACATTGGACTCATCTATAGGCTGTTTCATAGGAAAAGTATAAGAACTAAGGTTCAAAGAGTTGATAAAAACCTTGCTATAGTGATGAATTTTGTGAGAATCAACTTACACATCATGGAATTATTTTTTATTCAAATCAACAATTATAACCTATATCTCTTCACTTCACATTTCCTGCTGTCTTTCAATATTGGCTCTAACTGTTTACATTAATATGTGTGTATGTTTTACAAAGTTTAGCCTAAAATATCTATTTAAAGCTATCATGCTTTGAATTATGATAGTCAAACACATACTTATCAAGAACAAGCAAATTCATGTTCCCAACTTCAATGCATTTTTTCTGTAGATTTTAGAGTACATAGTGCATTTTATTTCCCAGTATTCAAGGGCTCAAAACAACCACTCTGTGTATAATTGAAGAAAAACAGTTTAACTATTTTAGATAATGTTTTCATTACTCTTTGACAATTTCATGCATTCACATGTAAGTCACTTTCAGCACTTTGTCTTTTTCCTATGTAAATGAATTTCTCATTTTACTGTACATGTATACAGTACAAATGCAATGCTTTATTTCATACCATTTATAAACCACCGGGCACATTGTTATGTCCCTAAAATATTACTTTGAGATAAAGCAGAAAGTGAAAAGAAGTGTCAATTAAAATGAAATTAAATGCAATTTAAATTAGTTATTGGTAGAATATTTCTTTAAAAGGAAGTTGGTTCTCATGCTTTGTTGTTGGTTTCGTATCTGTTTTATTTTAATACTCTGAAATATATATATATATATATACATATATATATACACACACATATATAGAGAGAATATAGAATAAATAGAAAATGTATATTATATTCTGGTAATGATGTAAATTTATAAAAAACTGAAATTTATAAGTTGATTGTAATCTAAGATTTGTCTGATAACAAATATTTAATTTCTGCTTGTTCATGTGTGTCTGTGGGTAGGCATGCATGCACGTACATAGAAGCCAGTGGTCATCACTGGGGCTTTTTGACTAACCCTCTGTACCTTGTATTTACAAAGTAAACAAATAGCTGAATGATTTTCTAAGCAGGGTATGGCATTCCTCTCTGTCTTTCCCATCAATGGGAAACAGATTTACCTCTCCCTGATTGCATAGTTCTGTCATGTTATTGGAATTCAGGCTCATGTTTACACAACAAATGATTTACCCACTGGGCTATACCACTCTAGGACTTGCACACTCTTAAGAACAAAATGTTTTCATTTATTACATTACCATTAAATGTGTGTGATTGCTACGACCATAGTACAAGGACTATAGAATGAAGACAAACATAAACAAAAGTATAAGTAGCTTTACAGTACAGGAATGCTTAGGCACATTTTTACATATAAAGCATGGTCTAAACACCCATGGTTGATAATAAAATATACAGAGGTCAAAATGAATTGTGCAATTGCCTAAGATAGAAATTGGATAGACTATATTTTTATATTCTCCTGATAATTTTCAATTGTTGAATTTCTGGGAAAGAAGTTGGTGATTATGTATCTATCCAAATATTCAAATTATTTTATAAATTCTTGCCATTTTTAGAAATACATTCTGTTGTTTAATTAGAAATGTGAACTTTAATGTTTTCTACGGTGAAAAACTGAACAGACATATTTTGGTGATTTATCCTGATAAGATTAATTTGTAACTTAGAAAGAATGATTCTGAAAAGCTTTTATAGAACATAGAATATTAAAAATATTCCATAAATATTAAATGAAGTATTATGTAATGCAGCAATATAAGACTATTCATTCTATAAAAATCATGTATAGTATTAAAGATAATTTATTAAAATATATTAACACATATAGTAAAGAGATAACATATATCTAAAAGATTATAGAGATTTTTTCCTATTATATTTTTTCCTAGAACAGGGCATGTAAGCACAAGCTGTTGAAAACACAAGAGTGGTGCACCAATCAGGTTTTATTTACTGACCAATCAGAGCAACTTGACATACAGACCATCCCCCATGACAGCCAAGTGCAAACCATCTCAGACACCTGCACTCAGGCCCATGGTCCTAATCATCCTCTATGCAGACCTGCTGGGTAACACCACAAGGAAACCAAGAAGGGCTCCCACAGTACATACATTAACATCCCACAGCAGAACCCCATATCAGCAGAGCCTCCCTGAGTAGCCAGTGTGTGAGTAGCCAGCCATGCAAGCCCTGTCTTTTAGGTGCAGAAGCCAGGGTCTTCGAAGCAAGCTTTAATAATCTTTGGATAACTGAATGTGGATATGTGTTTTGTACTAGTCAGTCTTTTTCTCTGTCTCTCTTTGTCTATATGTGTGTTGGGAGGTGTCTATCTTCCTGACTGTCCATCTGTCTGTGTGACTGACTCCTCTTTCTCTCTCCCACCCTCTATTGGTGTGTGAGGGTGTCTTGAGAGGATTTACTACAATGCATTGCAACCTGTGTTCCAGCTAATCCAACAATGGCTACCTATGAACTGAAGGCCTAAGGATCCAGTGGCTGTAGTTTCCTCGCAAGAAATGTCTCAGTTGTCTTCAGTATCAGCCAAACTCTAAAAGAAATAGCCTCTCATGGAGTGTGTTCAACTCTCTTTAAGCTCAGAACTTTCAGTAAATTTCCTCATTTGTGATGATCCCTAAAATACAATTATTTTGTTGATACTTCATAACCATACTTTTGCTAATGTTCTGAATCCTAATATAAATTTCCCATAACACATATGTTTTAGGAGATCCTTGTAATACAGTTGGTTGTTCCACCGAAAGGGAATGTGACCCATGGATTGGGAACCTTTCTTCTCGTCCCAGTCTGCCCTAATGCAACATCTGTTCTCCCACCTCAAAGTTCTAGCTGAGAAATGGCACATGCCATACAAAATGATTAAGAAAATTACCTCATAAGTGTGCCCTCTAACTTTGGTGTTCAAAGTAATGGTGGATGTAGTCAAGTTGAATACCAAGAATACCCATCAGGAGTCTATTCCTATCCAACTGGATACACGTCCATATCACCTTGTGCCATATTTAATTCCCAAATGTAACAAAATCCAAGTCAAAGATCTCTAGAGTGAGTGTGACTGTATGATATCACTATCACATGCAGATGAAAAATAATGATCTGACTATCCAGTTTGGAAAGGAAATGGCATTATATATTTCACAGGTTAAAATTATGGCTAACCATGATGTAACTGTCCCTTATTCAAAGAGAAATACTTTCTAAACTTAGCATAGGTGGCAATGTCCCTTGTTAAGGCTTCTTTCATATCTGGAACTTATATTTAAGAAACTCTGATATTCTCTGGCTTGATGTTCCATCACTGTACCACACAGCTATGTCTGAAGTTCCCAACTTGTTTCCATTGCATTCTGGGGAATCTGAGGCTCTTAACCACTGACCATGAGTGCTCCAACATGACTTGTAGTTAGTGGATACAGTGTTGAGCTGCTGTTTATGGAAGCAGGGGTTCCCCTTGTAGTGGAGGAGACACAATGCCAGGAGTCTGATGAATATACAGGGTAGAGGAAAAGTCCCAGTCACCAAGCAATGAACCTCCACCATTACTGCATCCCCTGTGCCACTATGCTTATCAGAGCCACTGAAAAGACCAGGATGAGGCAGGAGTTTCATTTGAAACCTTTATTTGATTCCACTTATTACACTTCACTGAGGAGGTAGAGAAAGAAATTTACAGATACAACACATCATGATTCCAATTTTGTCAGAGTAAAATCAAGGAATCTACACCGTCTTCTTTTAGGGCCTTGGTGGTCATAAGAAGTTGTCCATGGCTAATGAAGGCTGATGTTTCCAGGGCCAACGCAGGAAGTAGGTGTGGCACAGTAAAATGTTTTCAAGTCTCCTATCGGGGAATCAAGACTCCCCACTGAACATCATGTTGGTTGGTTCCCCTGATGCTCTCCAGAAGGCACAGGAAAGCCATAATCCAAAGGCTCATACAAAGTACATATCATTGGAGGTTTCGAATACACGTGAAGCTAGGGGTTTCCAGCTCCATTGTAGAGTGGTCCTGTGGGAAAATGAACAAAGACAAAGGGAGAGAGAGAGAGATGGAGAAAGAGAGAGGAAGAGAGTGTGAGGGAGAGATTATAAGCATAGTGCCCTGGTTCCCTCTGAATCATCTTCAGTAATTCATTGGCCCCTTTTTCAAAAATCAGCTATAAACTAGTTCTAGTTCCATTGCTTGTGTGTGAGAGGGAGTTAGACACACAGAGGGGCCAGACATTGCTGCTTTGTGCCATGGAAGCCTATGGGAATGGGGCTTGCCTATATTGCTCATGAAGAGAGACCAGCTAGCTGGGCAGGGGTGTCACATGCCATTAATCCCAGGACTCGGGAGGCTGAGCCAGGCAGATCTCTATGAGTTCCATGCCATCCTAGGCTACAGAGTGAGTTCCAGGAAAGGCAAAATGCTACACAGAGAAACCCTGTCTCTAAAAACAAAAACAAACAAACAAAACAAAAAAACAAACAAACAAACAAAAAAAAAACACCGGCCACCCTCTGGAGTGCCTCTGCAGAAGGGACTAACCTGGGCAGTGGCTGCACTCTTGTCTGTGACCAAGGATCCTGAAGAGGTCCTCCGAATATGGTGAAAACAAGGGTTGGACCCCTGCTCTCTCCCGAGAGAGCCTCTGGTGCAACACGAGGAGATCGTTCATCAGTTGCAAACATTCATGCCAGGTCTTACTCAGACCCAGCTCGTTGAGTCTTTGGCAAATACTCCTGACTTTTTCCATGATTCTTCTGCCTGGGTTGCCTACTTCCTGTTCAACGACTTCCCACACCCGGATGAAAATCCGGGTTTCGTGGTTACTCCAGGGCCTATAGAAAAGAGCTGCAAAGGACAGAGGGATGGGATCAGAACATTTCCCAGCATGCACATGCACATCTGAACTTTTCCTGGGGACTCTTCCTACACACTGATCAGCCACAGTGCCCTTATTCAAGTATCATGCGATTAACAGCACTTGCTTGCTGGCCAAGGATTGGGCATCCACCGAGCTGGGGATTACAAGGAGTACAATCACGGGGAGAGCATAGTTGTCTTCAGTTGTCTACAGAATTAAATCAGCCTATATCCTTTAAGGATGTACTGACCTCAGAATTCTAGCATGAATCTTTAAAGTTCTGATTAATAAAATCAAACCTGAGGCCAGTTCTTGGGGTCAATGCTGGTAGATCAGAGAGACAGAACAAGCCATAGCTATCTGACCTGGCCAGATCCTCAGCTGTTCTTGTCTCCTCAGACGAGTGGCCTCTGAGTCCTCATCCAGAATGGGTCTCAGCTGAATTGCTGCTCAAAAGCCTGAATGCTTATCCAGCCAAATGCTTAACCAGCCAAATGCTTCTAGTTTCTGCTCTCCACTCCTTATATATCTTTCTGCTTTCTACCACCACTCCCTGGGATTAAAGTCTTGATGAGTCACCATGCCTGTCTGTATCCTTGAACTCATGGATTTATGCTTCTGGAATGCTAGGATAAAAGGCATTGGCTACCACTGCCTATTCTTTGTGTTTAATATTGTGGCTGCTCTTTTTCTGACCCCAGATAAGTTTATTAGCATACACAATAGTTGGGGGAATACAATACCACACAGAATGGAAACCAGGATATGTGTTACTTTGGGGACGAGGTTTTGCTTTTGTTTCTACAGGAGAAGATAAGTTGTGGGTACCATCAAAATTGATAAAGCTTCAATTTGAACAAGAGACACATCTTAATTAGAGGAGGTGATAGTTCATCAACCAGCATGAACATCCAATTTAAACTAACTTGTACCAGTAACACATGCCATTTCATTTAACCAGATAATAACTTGCCAAAAAGGAACATCCCCAAAATTAGTTTTGGGGAAACACTTTTGTATTTGTCTTTTAGGAGAATGAAGGTTAAGGAATCTGAAGAACACAGAAAATGAGAGAGAGACAGAAAAAGAGACAGAGAGAGAGAGAGAGAGAGAGAGAGAGAGAGAGAGAGAGAAAGAGAGAGAGCATAAGCATGGTGCCCTGGTTCTTCCTGAATCATCTTCAGACATTCATTGGTCCCTTGGTCAAAAATCAGCTATAAACAAGTCCTAGTTCCATTGCTTGGGCATGAGAGGATGTCAGACACACAGAGAGGCCAGACATTGCTGCTTTGTGCCATGGAGGCCTATGGGAATGGGGCTTGCCTAAATTGCTCATGAAGACAGACAAGCTATCTGGGCAGTGGTATCACATGCCATTAATCCCAGGACTCTGGATGCTGAGCAAGGCAGATATCTGTCAGTACCATGCCATCCTGTGCTACAGAGTGAGTTCTAGGAAAGGCAAAACGCTACACAGAGAAACCCTATATTGAAACACACACACACACACACACACACACACACACACACACATAGACCACCCTCTGGAGGGCCATTGCAGAAGGGACTAACCTGAGAAGTGGCTGAATACTTGTTTGTGACCAAGGATCCTGAAGAGGTCCTTCGAATATGGAGAAAACAAGGGTTCGACCCCTGGTCTCTCCTGACAGAGCCTTTGGTGCAACAATAGTAGATCATTCATTAGTTTCAAACAGTCATGCCAGGGCTTCCTCAGGCCCTGCTGGTTGATTTTTTGGTGAATAGCCCTGACCTTTTCCATGATTCTTCTGCCTGGGTTGCCTACTTTCTGTTCAACGACTTCCCACACCTGGATGAAAATCCGGGTTTCGTGGTTACTCCAGGGCCTATAGAAAGGATCTGCAAAGGACAGAGGGATGGGATCAGAATATTTCCCAGCATGCACATGCACATCTGAACTTTTCCTGGGGACTCTTCCTACACACTGATCAGCCACAGTGCCCGCATTCAAGTATCAGGAGATTACCAGCACTTGCTTGCTGACCAAGGATTGGGCATCCACCGTGCTGGGGATTACAAGTAGTACAAGCACCAGGAGAACATAGGTGTCTACAGGTTTAGAAAATACATTTCAAATAGCAGGGACTCTCACAGGACAAGTGGGGCCTGGGAACGCTGTCCCAACCTAAACTCATAACCACCTCTCCCACACCCTAGGGAGCTTAGCACAGCCTCTGAACCTCTGTCTCTACAGAGAGAAGGTCAGAGAAATGGAAACATTGAATAACTCTCTCTCCTCACCACAGCTACTTACTTCTGGAGTCTGTCATGATCCTAGGAATCACAGATCAAGAAATGCAGTAGAAGAATTTTGGTTTAGCACACATTTCTATCTGATTACCTGAGGGTCTTCCTTGTCGTTTCTGCCGCCTACTCTGTTCCATTCTGCCTTATTGGTTGTTTCTCAAACTTTGACTTAGTTTGCTTTTCTCTGTCAAGCAATGAATAAGTAAGTTATCAACACCATTTTCAAACAACAAGAATCGCTGTTTGTGAGATTAAGGACCAGCCTCTTGTAGCATTAGCAGACAATAGACCCTTCTTTCCTCCTCTACAGATTCTGGTCATTCTCACCTAATAGAAAGCTTGAGTGTCAAGCTGGACCAGGGAAAGCCTCTGTTGAATGGCAGAGGTGCCCCTGTGGAAGGGACAGACAAGACACAGAAAGACCTGTCTGCGATGACTGTGTTAAACCAACAGCTATACTTACTGTCTTATGAATAAAAACCAAAAGCAGGGCCAGATATTGAGGTAAATCTGAAGGAGCAAGGAAACAGAAGAGCCAGCCATCGTTCTTACCTCTAGGAAATCCTCAGCTTTAAGAGTGTGAGTTTCTGTTTGCTCAGGTCTTATATACCTTTCTCTGGCCTGACATCACTTCCTGGGATAAAAGGCGTGTGTGCTTCCCAAGCAAAGGCATGAAATCTCAAGTGCTGAGATTAAAGGCTCTCCTCCCTGTGTGGCCTTGAAATCAGAGACCCAGATGAGATCCAGAGGGCTATGTGCCTTCCCCTTGATAGGATTAAGGGTGTGTTCCATAAATGGTCTGGCCCCTATGTGTAATCTAGTTCCTGCTTTTGTTCTCCAATCCCCATAAAAGTTTTATTGGGGTGCACAGTATATCACCCCAACTCCTCACCTACTCCCTCCATCTCTCACCCATTCTCCCTAAACTTCTTTCTGTTACCCTACTGCTAAAAGTCCATTTTCAACTCTCCTGATACACTCCAGCTGTGCTTCAAAGAACTTAAAAACATCAGAAGAATTATAAGACCCAATACTTTTCCATCTCCTGTATAGGACGTGGTTATTTGGCTGGTGGAAATGATACCAGTTCTTTCTCGACAGGTGCATAGAGTAGTTGAGTGTGATTCCCATCTACACAAGAGATTGTGGGCTAGTCTTAGATAAAGTAGAATCTGCCTCAGCAAACTTCACATTCAAGGTAGTAAACTATATTTTTGCCTGCTGTCCTGGTCTGTTCAATGAACACATCACCAACACCTTCCTTGGGGCCTGCCATGAGTGCAAAATATAAATCCCTTAATTATTGGGATTGGAGAATTGTCTCAGAGGCACAATATCCACCTTCTGGGATTAATTTAAAGAACAATTTCCCAGCTGGCCTCTAGAAAACACAGAATGGATTCCTGGACTCACATACCTTTTTTGTCCTGAGATCTGTCTGGCTCCACTGGGTCATGGAACTGGCGTTCTCTGAGACTTGGCAGGTCCAACAGAGACTGAAGTGTGGACACAGAGCTCTGCTCACCTCCCTGCAGTTCTGCAAGTCTGTGAACCTTGTAGGGATCCGGACCTTTATAAAGCTCATGGGCATGATTGAATCTGGGCGGGCCTGTCTGGATCACAGGCTGGGTCAGCTGTGGAGAACACCAAGATTGAATCCCTCTCTGGAGGCTGAGACAGGAGGGTGGCCCAGATTTCTTCAGGTCTGACTCAAGTTATAATTATCAAAAACACCCAACAAAAACAAGGTCAATTAACTTCAATTAGCTTTGTGTGACTTTGGGTTTTTGTTGTAGTTGTTGTCTCGTGTTTATTTGTTTGTTTTTTGTTTGTTTCTTTGTAGTACTGGGTTTCCTGGAACTCACTACAATTTAGACTTAATCTTCCAAGACCTCACACTGATCAGGCCACCTCTGGATCCCCATCCTGAGTACTGGCATTAACGATGTGGGACACTTTGGCTTGTCGATTTTATACTCTAACACATTTGTTAAATTTCATTTAAACTTTCTTTTTCGCCAGGGCAGTGATTGTGGTGGTATTCTAATTGTACTGAAATGTGATTTTGATTGTATGTTAATAAATAAAGTTGCCCGGGGGTCAGAGCTATTAGAGCCATAGACAGAGTGTGGCGGTGGTGGCACACGCCTTTAATCCCATAGATCTCTGTGTGTTCAGGGATACAGGCAGCATTGGAGACATATGCCTTTAAGACCTAGGGGGCTGTACATTCAGACAGTAACGAGGCAGTCATGTGTTTGGGTTTACAACCAATGAGAAGGCAGAACAAAAAAAAAAAAAAAAAAAAAAAGAACAGACAGGAAGTAGCTCTTTTTTCGGGAAGTTGGGACACTGCAGGCAGAAGGGTGAGATTTTAGCTCTGAGCTCTGACCTCTTGGCTTTCTCTTTTACATTGTTTCTGTGTTTCTTATTTAATAAGACAGTTGGTTATATCAACAAGTGATGCCACGCGCCTTTAATCCCAGCACTCAGGAGGCAGAATGAGGCAGATTTCTGTGAGTTCAAGGCCAGCATGGCTACCAGTGGGTCCCAGGTAAGGCACAAAGCCACACACAGAAACCCTGTCTCGAAAAACAAACAACAACAAAAAAATCCTTTCTTTCTCTCTTTTTATGTTTTTTTTTTTTTTTTTTTATTTAGAAGGCTGTCATTCACTGTGAAGTGGTGGCATAAACCTTTTATCCCACCACAAGGGAGGCATATACAGTTTGATATCTTTCAGTTGCTGGCCAAGCTGCTCTACTAAGTGACTTACAGGACTGACTCCAAAGCTACAGACAGACAGTGTCTGGTAAATCTAAAAAACAACAACAACAAAAAAAATCAAATAAACAAAACCAAAAAAAAAAAAAAAAAAGAAAAAAAAAAAGAGTTACAAACTTGAGAGATGACTCAGCAGCTAAGAACACTGGTTGTTCTGACACAGATCCTGAGTTCAATTCCCAGCAACTATAGGAGGACTCACAACCATCTATAATAAGATCTGCCACACACGTCTGGGTTGCAGACATGCATGTAAACAAAACTCTGTATACATAATAAATTCATATTTTTTAAATTTTTTTCTTTCATTTTACATAACAACCAATATTTCTCTTGTCCCCTACACCCCCTCACACCCAGGGTCCCCTCAAACCCCTCCTCAGAGAGGGTAAAGTCCTGGACAGGAAGTTAACATAGTCTGGCCTATGGAGTTGAGGCAGAACCAAGCCCATCCCCCTACCTGCATCTCATGTCAACTTTCATTGAAAACCTGAGATGACAGAATTCTTTGGATCTGTTACTTGGTAACTGGGGTATCATCCCTAAAACTGCAGCCTGTCCAAATATTAGTACGTGGAGCCTGGCATCTTCTTTACCATGCAGCAAAAAGAGAGAAAGGAAGCATGCTGGAGAACAGGGAATAGCAGGAAAGCACAGTTTGTGGAAAAGTCAGGAGCAGTGGAGCAGTTGAGCCTTCTATGATGGAGTCCACACTGGAGATGCCAAGGCTGGGCCAAGCTTTGAACCCTACTGTCTGTCAGTTCAGCTCAATATTGTCACAATCTGAACAACTGTGTCCTGGATGCTTCTCTCTCCTACAGAGGCACACAATTACTTCTCCACCCCAGTGGTTCTCAAACTGTGGGGGTCAGGATTACTCTAGTGGTAGAATGATCCCATCACACAGATGGCCTAAGATTATCAGCAAACACAGACATTGGCATTATGATTTAAAAGAGTAGGAAAGTGCACTCAGAAAGTAGCACCTGAAATTAACCACAAGGTTGGGTGTTCACCACAACATGAGGAAATGTGTTGAAGGTGACAGCATCAGGAAGTTGAGGAATACCGCTCTCTCCTGTGGGACAGAAGATTTTCCTGCTGTGTTGACTTTTAAGCAAAGGGTACTGAGGGACAACAGGTCATTTACATCTAACATGGACTCACAGCATTAATATTCAAAAGTAGGGACAACCTCATTCTGATCCTTCATGGGGTTTTGTTGGTTTGAAATTCTTGAGACAGTATTTCATGTGTCCCAGGCTATCATGCAGCCCACTTTCTTCTCAAGGATGACCAGGAACATCTGCCCCCTTCTACTTGATCTTCCTGTTGCTGGCATTATCCACAAGCTCATGTCATGACACAATAGAGGGCTCATTCACAACAGCTGAGCTGGACTAGAGAAAGAGACTTTAATATGGACTTTCAACACCAGGACAAGAGGAAGTCACCTGGTAGGCACCAGTGTGAAGAATGCATGCATAAGTTTCCTTCCTTCTACTTGGAGACAGTGTTGCCCAGTATCCTGGGGATGGGCCCACATCTCATTCAGTGGAATTAAGATGACCTTGAACTCCTGACATGCTTGACTTGTTGGTTCTGTATCTCTGCCCAATTACAGGTCCTCAGGTATGCAAAGTCCCAAATGAAGGAGTTGAGATGTGAACCCCATATCAGCAGAGCCTCCCTGAGTCGCCAGTGTGTGAGTAGCCAGCCATGCAAGCCCTGTCTTTTAGGTGCAGAAGCCAGGGTCTTCGAAGCAAGCCTTAATAATCTTTGGATAACTGAATGTGGATATGTGTTTTGTACTAGTCAGTCTTTTTTCTCTGTCTCTCTTTGTCTATATATGTGTGTGGGGAGGTGTCTATCTTCCTGACTGTCCATCTGTCTGTGTGACTGACTCCTCTTTCTCTCTCCCACACTCTTTTGGTGTGTGAGGGTGTCTTGAGAGGATTTACTACAATGCATTGCAACCTGTGTTCCAGCTAATCCAACAATGGCTACCTATGAACTGAAGGCCTACGGATCCAGTGGCTGTAGTTTCCTCGCAAGAAATGTCTCAGTTGTCTTCAGTATCAGCCAAACTCTAAAAGAAATAGCCTCTCATGGAGTGTGTTCAACTTTCTTTAAGCTCAGAACTTTCAGTAAATTTCCTCATTTGTGATGATCCCTAAAATACAATTATTTTGTTGATACTTCATAACCATACTTTTGCTAATGTTCTGAATCCTAACATAAATTTCCCATAATACATATGTTTTAGGAGATCCTTGTAATACAGTTGGTTGTTCCACCGAAAGGGAATGTGACCCGTGGATTGGGAACCTTTCTTCTCGTCCCAGTCTGCCCTAATGCAACATCTGTTCTCCCACCTCAAAGTTCTAGCTGAGAAATGGAACATGCCATACAAAATGATTAAGAAAATTACCTCATAAGTGTGCCCTCTAACTTTGGTGTTCAAAGTAATGGTGGATGTAGTCAAGTTGAATACCAAGAATACCCATCAGGAGTCTATTCCTATCCAACTGGATACACGTCCATATCACCTTGTGCCATATTTAATTCCCAAATGTAACAAAATCCAAGTCAAAGATCTCTAGAGTGAGTGTGACTGTATGATATCACTACCACATGCAGATGAAAAATAATGATCTGACTATCCAGTTTGGAAAGGAAATGGCATTATATATTTCACAGGTTAAAATTATGGCTAACCATGATGTAACTGTCCCTTATTCAAAGAGAAATACTTTCTAAACTTAGCATAGGTGGCAATGTCCCTTGTTAAGGCTTCTTTCATATCTGGAACTTATATTTAAGAAACTCTGATATTCTCTGGCTTGATGTTCCATCACTGTACCACACAGCTATGTCTGAAGTTCCCAACTTGTTTCCATTGCATTCTGGGGAATCTGAGGATCTTAACCACTGACCATGAGTGCTCCAACATGACTTGTAGTTAATGGATACAGTGTTGAGCTGCTGTTTATGGAAGCAGGGGTTCCCCTTGTAGTGGAGGAGACACAATGCCAGGAGTCTGATGAATATACAGGGTAGAGGAAAAGTCCCAGTCACCAAGCAATGAACCTCCACCATTACTGCATCCCCTGTGCCACTATGCTTATCAGAGCCACTGAAAAGACCAGGATGAGGCAGGAGTTTCATTTGAAACCTTTATTTGATTCCACTTATTACACTTCACTGAGGAGGTAGAGAAAGAAATTTACAGATACAACACATCATGATTCCAATTTTGTCAGAGTAAAATCAAGGAATCTACACCGTCTTCTTTTAGGGCCTTGGTGGTCATAAGAAGTTGTCCATGGCTAATGAAGGCTGATGTTTCCAGGGCCAACGCAGGAAGTAGGTGTGGCACAGTCAAATGTTTTCAAGTCTCCTATCGGGGAATCAAGACTCCCCACTGAACATCATGTTGGTTGGTTCCCCTGATGCTCTCCAGAAGGCACAGGAAAGCCATAATCCAAAGGCTCATACAAAGTACATATCATTGGAGGTTTCGAATACACGTGAAGCTAGGGGTTTCCAGCTCCATTGTAGAGTGGTCCTGTGGGAAAATGAACAAAGACAAAGGGAGAGAGAGAGAGATGGAGAAAGAGAGAGGAAGAGAGTGTGAGGGAGAGATTATAAGCATAGTGCCCTGGTTCCCTCTGAATCATCTTCAGTAATTCATTGGCCCCTTTTTCAAAAATCAGCTATAAACTAGTTCTAGTTCCATTGCTTGTGTGTGAGAGGGAGTTAGACACACAGAGGGGCCAGACATTGCTGCTTTGTGCCATGGAAGCCTATGGGAATGGGGCTTGCCTATATTGCTCATGAAGAGAGACCAGCTAGCTGGGCAGGGGTGTCACATGCCATTAATCCCAGGACTCGGGAGGCTGAGCCAGGCAGATCTCTATGAGTTCCATGCCATCCTAGGCTACAGAGTGAGTTCCAGGAAAGGCAAAATGCTACACAGAGAAACCCTGTCTCTAAAAACAAAAACAAACAAACAAAACAAAAAAACAAACAAACAAACAAAAAAAAAACACCGGCCACCCTCTGGAGTGCCTCTGCAGAAGGGACTAACCTGGGCAGTGGCTGCACTCTTGTCTGTGACCAAGGATCCTGAAGAGGTCCTCCGAATATGGTGAAAACAAGGGTTGGACCCCTGCTCTCTCCCGAGAGAGCCTCTGGTGCAACACGAGGAGATCGTTCATCAGTTGCAAACATTCATGCCAGGTCTTACTCAGACCCAGCTCGTTGAGTCTTTGGCAAATACTCCTGACTTTTTCCATGATTCTTCTGCCTGGGTTGCCTACTTCCTGTTCAACGACTTCCCACACCCGGATGAAAATCCGGGTTTCGTGGTTACTCCAGGGCCTATAGAAAAGAGCTGCAAAGGACAGAGGGATGGGATCAGAACATTTCCCAGCATGCACATGCACATCTGAACTTTTCCTGGGGACTCTTCCTACACACTGATCAGCCACAGTGCCCTTATTCAAGTATCATGCGATTAACAGCACTTGCTTGCTGGCCAAGGATTGGGCATCCACCGAGCTGGGGATTACAAGGAGTACAATCACGGGGAGAGCATAGTTGTCTTCAGTTGTCTACAGAATTAAATCAGCCTATATCCTTTAAGGATGTACTGACCTCAGAATTCTAGCATGAATCTTTAAAGTTCTGATTAATAAAATCAAACCTGAGGCCAGTTCTTGGGGTCAATGCTGGTAGATCAGAGAGACAGAACAAGCCATAGCTATCTGACCTGGCCAGATCCTCAGCTGTTCTTGTCTCCTCAGACGAGTGGCCTCTGAGTCCTCATCCAGAATGGGTCTCAGCTGAATTGCTGCTCAAAAGCCTGAATGCTTATCCAGCCAAATGCTTAACCAGCCAAATGCTTCTAGTTTCTGCTCTCCACTCCTTATATATCTTTCTGCTTTCTACCACCACTCCCTGGGATTAAAGTCTTGATGAGTCACCATGCCTGTCTGTATCCTTGAACTCATGGATTTATGCTTCTGGAATGCTAGGATAAAAGGCATTGGCTACCACTGCCTATTCTTTGTGTTTAATATTGTGGCTGCTCTTTTTCTGACCCCAGATAAGTTTATTAGCATACACAATAGTTGGGGGAATACAATACCACACAGAATGGAAACCAGGATATGTGTTACTTTGGGGACGAGGTTTTGCTTTTGTTTCTACAGGAGAAGATAAGTTGTGGGTACCATCAAAATTGATAAAGCTTCAATTTGAACAAGAGACACATCTTAATTAGAGGAGGTGATAGTTCATCAACCAGCATGAACATCCAATTTAAACTAACTTGTACCAGTAACACATGCCATTTCATTTAACCAGATAATAACTTGCCAAAAAGGAACATCCCCAAAATTAGTCTTGGGGAAACACTTTTGTATTTGTCTTTTAGGAGAATGAAGGTTAAGGAATCTGAAGAACACAGAAAATGAGAGAGAGACAGAAAAAGAGACAGAGACAGAGAGACAGAGAGAGAGAGAGAGAGAGAGAGAGAGAGAGAGAGAGAGAGAGAGAGAGAGCATAAGCATGGTGCCCTGGTTCTTCCTGAATCATCTTCAGACATTCATTGGTCCCTTGGTCAAAAATCAGCTATAAACAAGTCCTAGTTCCATTGCTTGGGCATGAGAGGGTGTCAGACACACAGAGAGGCCAGACATTGCTGCTTTGTGCCATGGAGGCCTATGGGAATGGGGCTTGCCTAAATTGCTCATGAAGACAGACAAGCTATCTGGGCAGTGGTATCACATGCCATTAATCCCAGGACTCTGGATGCTGAGCAAGGCAGATATCTGTCAGTACCATGCCATCCTGTGCTACAGAGTGAGTTCTAGGAAAGGCAAAACGCTACACAGAGAAACCCTATATTGAAACACACACACACACACACACACACACACACACACACACACACACACAGACCACCCTCTGGAGGGCCATTGCAGAAGGGACTAACCTGAGAAGTGGCTGAATACTTGTTTGTGACCAAGGATCCTGAAGAGGTCCTTCGAATATGGAGAAAACAAGGGTTCGACCCCTGGTCTCTCCCGACAGAGCCTTTGGTGCAACAATAGTAAATCGTTCATTAGTTTCAAACAGTCATGCCAGGGCTTCCTCAGGCCCTGCTGGTTGATTTTTTGGTGAATAGCCCTGACCTTTTCCATGATTCTTCTGCCTGGGTTGCCTACTTTCTGTTCAACGACTTCCCACACCCGGATGAAAATCCGGGTTTCGTGGTTACTCCAGGGACTATAGAAAGGATCTGCAAAGGACAGAGGGATGGGATCAGAATATTTCCCAGCATGCACATGCACATCTGAACTTTTCCTGGGGACTCTTCTTACACACTGATCAGCCACAGTGCCCGCATTCAAGTATCAGGAGATTACCAGCACTTGCTTGCTGACCAAGGATTGGGCATCCACCGTGCTGGGGATTACAAGTAGTACAAGCACCAGGAGAACATAGGTGTCTACAGGTTTAGAAAATACATTTAAAATAGCAGGGACTCTCACAGGACAAGTGGGACCTGGGAACGCTGTCCCAACCTAAACTCATAACCACCTCTCCCACACCCTAGGGAGCTTAGCACAGCCTCTGAACCTCTGTCTCTACAGAGAGAAGGTCAGAGAAATGGAAACATTGAATAACTCTCTCTCCTCACCACAGCTACTTACTTCTGGAGTCTGTCATGATCCTAGGAATCACAGATCAAGAAATGCAGTAGAATTTTGGTTTAGCACACATTTCTATCTGATTACCTGAGGGTCTTCCTTGTCGTTTCCGCCGCCTACTCTGTTGTTCCATTCTGCCTTATTGGTTGTTTCTCAAACTTTGACTTACTTTGCTTTTCTCTGTCAAGCAATGAATAAGTAAGTTATCAACACCATTTTCAAACAACAAGAATCGCTGTCTGTTAGCTGTTTGTGAGATTAAGGACCAGCCTCTTGTAGCATTAGCAGACAATAGACCCTTCTTTCCTCCTCTACAGATTCTGGTCATTCTCACCTAATAGAAAGCTTGAGTGTCAAGCTGGACCAGGGAAAGCCTCTGTTGAATGGCAGAGGTGCCCCTGTGGAAGGGACAGACAAGACACAGAAAGACCTGTCTGCGATGACTGTGTTAAACCAACAGCTATACTTACTGTCTTATGAATAAAAACCAAAAGCAGGGCCAGATATTGAGGTAAATCTGAAGGAGCAAGGAAACAGAAGAGCCAGCCATCGTTCTTACCTCTAGGAAATCCTCAGCTTTAAGAGTGTGAGTTTCTGTTTGCTCAGGTCTTATATACCTTTCTCTGGCCTGACATCACTTCCTGGGATAAAAGGCGTGTGTGCTTCCCAAGCAAAGGCATGAAATCTCAAGTGCTGAGATTAAAGGCTCTCCTCCCTGTGTGGCCTTGAAATCAGAGACCCAGATGAGATCCAGAGGGCTATGTGCCTTCCCCTTGATAGGATTAAGGGTGTGTTCCATAAATGGTCTGGCCCCTATGTGTAATCTAGTTCCTGCTTTTGTTCTCCAATCCCCATAAAAGTTTTATTGGGGTGCACAGTATATCACCCCAACACCTCACCTACTCCCTCCATCTCTCACCCATTCTCCCTAAACTTCTTTCTGTTACCCTACTGCTAAAAGTCCATTTTCAACTCTCCTGATACACTCCAGCTGTGCTTCAAAGAACTTAAAAACATCAGAAGAATTATAAGACCCAATACTTTTCCATCTCCTGTATAGGACGTGGTTATTTGGCTGGTGGAAATGATACCAGTTCTTTCTCGACAGGTGCATAGAGTAGTTGAGTGTGATTCCCATCTACACAAGAGATTGTGGGCTAGTCTTAGATAAAGTAGAATCTGCCTCAGCAAACTTCACATTCAAGGTAGTAAACTATATTTTTGCCTGCTGTCCTGGTCTGTTCAATGAACACATCACCAACACCTTCCTTGGGGCCTGCCATGAGTGCAAAATATAAATCCCTTAATTATTGGGATTGGAGAATTGTCTCAGAGGCACAATATCCACCTTCTGGGATTAATTTAAAGAACAATTTCCCAGCTGGCCTCTAGAAAACACAGAATGGATTCCTGGACTCACATACCTTTTTTGTCCTGAGATCTGTCTGGCTCCACTGGGTCATGGAACTGGCGTTCTCTGAGACTTGGCAGGTCCAACAGAGACTGAAGTGTGGACACAGAGCTCTGCTCACCTCCCTGCAGTTCTGCAAGTCTGTGAACCTTGTAGGGATCCGGACCTTTATAAAGCTCATGGGCATGATTGAATCTGGGCGGGCCTGTCTGGATCACAGGCTGGGTCAGCTGTGGAGAACACCAAGATTGAATCCCTCTCTGGAGGCTGAGACAGGAGGGTGGCCCAGATTTCTTCAGGTCTGACTCAAGTTATAATTATCAAAAACACCCAACAAAAACAAGGTCAATTAACTTCAATTAGCTTTGTGTGACTTTGGGTTTTTGTTGTAGTTGTTGTCTCGTGTTTATTTGTTTGTTTTTTGTTTGTTTCTTTGTAGTACTGGGTTTCCTGGAACTCACTACAATTTAGACTTAATCTTCCAAGACCTCACACTGATCAGGCCACCTCTGGATCCCCATCCTGAGTACTGGCATTAACGATGTGGGACACTTTGGCTTGTCGATTTTATACTCTAACACATTTGTTAAATTTCATTTAAACTTTCTTTTTCGCCAGGGCAGTGATTGTGGTGGTATTCTAATTGTACTGAAATGTGATTTTGATTGTATGTTAATAAATAAAGTTGCCCGGGGGTCAGAGCTATTAGAGCCATAGACAGAGTGTGGCGGTGGTGGCACACGCCTTTAATCCCATAGATCTCTGTGTGTTCAGGGATACAGGCAGCATTGGAGACATATGCCTTTAAGACCTAGGGGGCTGTACATTCAGACAGTAACGAGGCAGTCATGTGTTTGGGTTTACAACCAATGAGAAGGCAGAACAAAAAAAAAAAAAAAAAAAAAAAAGAACAGACAGGAAGTAGCTCTTTTTTCGGGAAGTTGGGACACTGCAGGCAGAAGGGTGAGATTTTAGCTCTGAGCTCTGACCTCTTGGCTTTCTCTTTTACATTGTTTCTGTGTTTCTTATTTAATAAGACAGTTGGTTATATCAACAAGTGATGCCACGCGCCTTTAATCCCAGCACTCAGGAGGCAGAATGAGGCAGATTTCTGTGAGTTCAAGGCCAGCATGGCTACCAGTGGGTCCCAGGTAAGGCACAAAGCCACACACAGAAACCCTGTCTCGAAAAACAAACAACAACAAAAAAATCCTTTCTTTCTCTCTTTTTATGTTTTTTTTTTTTTTTTTTTTATTTAGAAGGCTGTCATTCTCTGTGAAGTGGTGGCATAAACCTTTTATCCCACCACAAGGGAGGCATATACAGTTTGATATCTTTCAGTTGCTGGCCAAGCTGCTCTACTAAGTGACTTACAGGACTGACTCCAAAGCTACAGACAGACAGTGTCTGGTAAATCTAAAAAACAACAACAACAAAAAAAATCAAATAAACAAAACCAAAAAAAAAAAAAAAAAGAAAAAAAAAAAGAGTTACAAACTTGAGAGATGACTCAGCAGCTAAGAACACTGGTTGTTCTGACACAGATCCTGAGTTCAATTCCCAGCAACTATAGGAGGACTCACAACCATCTATAATAAGATCTGCCACACACGTCTGGGTTGCAGACATGCATGTAAACAAAACTCTGTATACATAATAAATTCATATTTTTTAAATTTTTTTTCTTTCATTTTACATAACAACCAATATTTCTCTTGTCCCCTACACCCCCTCACACCCAGGGTCCCCTCAAACCCCTCCTCAGAGAGGGTAAAGTCCTGGACAGGAAGTTAACATAGTCTGGCCTATGGAGTTGAGGCAGAACCAAGCCCATCCCCCTACCTGCATCTCATGTCAACTTTCATTGAAAACCTGAGATGACAGAATTCTTTGGATCTGTTACTTGGTAACTGGGGTATCATCCCTAAAACTGCAGCCTGTCCAAATATTAGTACGTGGAGCCTGGCATCTTCTTTACCATGCAGCAAAAAGAGAGAAAGGAAGCATGCTGGAGAACAGGGAATAGCAGGAAAGCACAGTTTGTGGAAAAGTCAGGAGCAGTGGAGCAGTTGAGCCTTCTATGATGGAGTCCACACTGGAGATGCCAAGGCTGGGCCAAGCTTTGAACCCTACTGTCTGTCAGTTCAGCTCAATATTGTCACAATCTGAACAACTGTGTCCTGGATGCTTCTCTCTCCTACAGAGGCACACAATTACTTCTCCACCCCAGTGGTTCTCAAACTGTGGGGGTCAGGATTACTCTAGTGGTAGAATGATCCCATCACACAGATGGCCTAAGATTATCAGCAAACACAGACATTGGCATTATGATTTAAAAGAGTAGGAAAGTGCACTCAGAAAGTAGCACCTGAAATTAACCACAAGGTTGGGTGTTCACCACAACATGAGGAAATGTGTTGAAGGTGACAGCATCAGGAAGTTGAGGAATACCGCTCTCTCCTGTGGGACAGAAGATTTTCCTGCTGTGTTGACTTTTAAGCAAAGGGTACTGAGGGACAACAGGTCATTTACATCTAACATGGACTCACAGCATTAATATTCAAAAGTAGGGACAACCTCATTCTGATCCTTCATGGGGTTTTGTTGGTTTGAAATTCTTGAGACAGTATTTCATGTGTCCCAGGCTATCATGCAGCCCACTTTCTTCTCAAGGATGACCAGGAACATCTGCCCCCTTCTACTTGATCTTCCTGTTGCTGGCATTATCCACAAGCTCATGTCATGACACAATAGAGGGCTCATTCACAACAGCTGAGCTGGACTAGAGAAAGAGACTTTAATATGGACTTTCAACACCAGGACAAGAGGAAGTCACCTGGTAGGCACCAGTGTGAAGAATGCATGCATAAGTTTCCTTCCTTCTACTTGGAGACAGTGTTGCCCAGTATCCTGGGGATGGGCCCACATCTCATTCAGTGGAATTAAGATGACCTTGAACTCCTGACATGCTTGACTTGTTGGTTCTGTATCTCTGCCCAATTACAGGTCCTCAGGTATGCAAAGTCCCAAATGAAGGAGTTGAGATGTGAACCCCATATCAGCAGAGCCTCCCTGAGTCGCCAGTGTGTGAGTAGCCAGCCATGCAAGCCCTGTCTTTTAGGTGCAGAAGCCAGGGTCTTCGAAGCAAGCCTTAATAATCTTTGGATAACTGAATGTGGATATGTGTTTTGTACTAGTCAGTCTTTTTTCTCTGTCTCTCTTTGTCTATATATGTGTGTGGGGAGGTGTCTATCTTCCTGACTGTCCATCTGTCTGTGTGACTGACTCCTCTTTCTCTCTCCCACACTCTTTTGGTGTGTGAGGGTGTCTTGAGAGGATTTACTACAATGCATTGCAACCTGTGTTCCAGCTAATCCAACAATGGCTACCTATGAACTGAAGGCCTAAGGATCCAGTGGCTGTAGTTTCCTCGCAAGAAATGTCTCAGTTGTCTTCAGTATCAGCCAAACTCTAAAAGAAATAGCCTCTCATGGAGTGTGTTCAACTTTCTTTAAGCTCAGAACTTTCAGTAAATTTCCTCATTTGTGATGATCCCTAAAATACAATTATTTTGTTGATACTTCATAACCATACTTTTGCTAATGTTCTGAATCCTAACATAAATTTCCCATAATACATATGTTTTAGGAGATCCTTGTAATACAGTTGGTTGTTCCACCGAAAGGGAATGTGACCCGTGGATTGGGAACCTTTCTTCTCGTCCCAGTCTGCCCTAATGCAACATCTGTTCTCCCACCTCAAAGTTCTAGCTGAGAAATGGAACATGCCATACAAAATGATTAAGAAAATTACCTCATAAGTGTGCCCTCTAACTTTGGTGTTCAAAGTAATGGTGGATGTAGTCAAGTTGAATACCAAGAATACCCATCAGGAGTCTATTCCTATCCAACTGGATACACGTCCATATCACCTTGTGCCATATTTAATTCCCAAATGTAACAAAATCCAAGTCAAAGATCTCTAGAGTGAGTGTGACTGTATGATATCACTACCACATGCAGATGAAAAATAATGATCTGACTATCCAGTTTGGAAAGGAAATGGCATTATATATTTCACAGGTTAAAATTATGGCTAACCATGATGTAACTGTCCCTTATTCAAAGAGAAATACTTTCTAAACTTAGCATAGGTGGCAATGTCCCTTGTTAAGGCTTCTTTCATATCTGGAACTTATATTTAAGAAACTCTGATATTCTCTGGCTTGATGTTCCATCACTGTACCACACAGCTATGTCTGAAGTTCCCAACTTGTTTCCATTGCATTCTGGGGAATCTGAGGATCTTAACCACTGACCATGAGTGCTCCAACATGACTTGTAGTTAATGGATACAGTGTTGAGCTGCTGTTTATGGAAGCAGGGGTTCCCCTTGTAGTGGAGGAGACACAATGCCAGGAGTCTGATGAATATACAGGGTAGAGGAAAAGTCCCAGTCACCAAGCAATGAACCTCCACCATTACTGCATCCCCTGTGCCACTATGCTTATCAGAGCCACTGAAAAGACCAGGATGAGGCAGGAGTTTCATTTGAAACCTTTATTTGATTCCACTTATTACACTTCACTGAGGAGGTAGAGAAAGAAATTTACAGATACAACACATCATGATTCCAATTTTGTCAGAGTAAAATCAAGGAATCTACACCGTCTTCTTTTAGGGCCTTGGTGGTCATAAGAAGTTGTCCATGGCTAATGAAGGCTGATGTTTCCAGGGCCAACGCAGGAAGTAGGTGTGGCACAGTCAAATGTTTTCAAGTCTCCTATCGGGGAATCAAGACTCCCCACTGAACATCATGTTGGTTGGTTCCCCTGATGCTCTCCAGAAGGCACAGGAAAGCCATAATCCAAAGGCTCATACAAAGTACATATCATTGGAGGTTTCGAATACACGTGAAGCTAGGGGTTTCCAGCTCCATTGTAGAGTGGTCCTGTGGGAAAATGAACAAAGACAAAGGGAGAGAGAGAGAGATGGAGAAAGAGAGAGGAAGAGAGTGTGAGGGAGAGATTATAAGCATAGTGCCCTGGTTCCCTCTGAATCATCTTCAGTAATTCATTGGCCCCTTTTTCAAAAATCAGCTATAAACTAGTTCTAGTTCCATTGCTTGTGTGTGAGAGGGAGTTAGACACACAGAGGGGCCAGACATTGCTGCTTTGTGCCATGGAAGCCTATGGGAATGGGGCTTGCCTATATTGCTCATGAAGAGAGACCAGCTAGCTGGGCAGGGGTGTCACATGCCATTAATCCCAGGACTCGGGAGGCTGAGCCAGGCAGATCTCTATGAGTTCCATGCCATCCTAGGCTACAGAGTGAGTTCCAGGAAAGGCAAAATGCTACACAGAGAAACCCTGTCTCTAAAAACAAAAACAAACAAACAAAACAAAAAAACAAACAAACAAACAAAAAAAAAACACCGGCCACCCTCTGGAGTGCCTCTGCAGAAGGGACTAACCTGGGCAGTGGCTGCACTCTTGTCTGTGACCAAGGATCCTGAAGAGGTCCTCCGAATATGGTGAAAACAAGGGTTGGACCCCTGCTCTCTCCCGAGAGAGCCTCTGGTGCAACACGAGGAGATCGTTCATCAGTTGCAAACATTCATGCCAGGTCTTACTCAGACCCAGCTCGTTGAGTCTTTGGCAAATACTCCTGACTTTTTCCATGATTCTTCTGCCTGGGTTGCCTACTTCCTGTTCAACGACTTCCCACACCCGGATGAAAATCCGGGTTTCGTGGTTACTCCAGGGCCTATAGAAAAGAGCTGCAAAGGACAGAGGGATGGGATCAGAACATTTCCCAGCATGCACATGCACATCTGAACTTTTCCTGGGGACTCTTCCTACACACTGATCAGCCACAGTGCCCTTATTCAAGTATCATGCGATTAACAGCACTTGCTTGCTGGCCAAGGATTGGGCATCCACCGAGCTGGGGATTACAAGGAGTACAATCACGGGGAGAGCATAGTTGTCTTCAGTTGTCTACAGAATTAAATCAGCCTATATCCTTTAAGGATGTACTGACCTCAGAATTCTAGCATGAATCTTTAAAGTTCTGATTAATAAAATCAAACCTGAGGCCAGTTCTTGGGGTCAATGCTGGTAGATCAGAGAGACAGAACAAGCCATAGCTATCTGACCTGGCCAGATCCTCAGCTGTTCTTGTCTCCTCAGACGAGTGGCCTCTGAGTCCTCATCCAGAATGGGTCTCAGCTGAATTGCTGCTCAAAAGCCTGAATGCTTATCCAGCCAAATGCTTAACCAGCCAAATGCTTCTAGTTTCTGCTCTCCACTCCTTATATATCTTTCTGCTTTCTACCACCACTCCCTGGGATTAAAGTCTTGATGAGTCACCATGCCTGTCTGTATCCTTGAACTCATGGATTTATGCTTCTGGAATGCTAGGATAAAAGGCATTGGCTACCACTGCCTATTCTTTGTGTTTAATATTGTGGCTGCTCTTTTTCTGACCCCAGATAAGTTTATTAGCATACACAATAGTTGGGGGAATACAATACCACACAGAATGGAAACCAGGATATGTGTTACTTTGGGGACGAGGTTTTGCTTTTGTTTCTACAGGAGAAGATAAGTTGTGGGTACCATCAAAATTGATAAAGCTACAATTTGAACAAGAGACACATCTTCCAAGACCTCAAACTGATCAGGCCACCTCTGGATCCCAATCGTGAATATTGGCATTAAAATGTGGGACACCTTTCTTGTTGATTTTACACTTTTAACACATTTGTTATATTTCATATAAACTTTCTTTATCTCTTTTTATGATTTTTTTTAATTTAGAATGCTATTTTTCACTGGGCAGTAGTGGCATAGGCCTTTAATCCCACCACACAGGAGTCCTAGACAGTTTGATATCTCTGATTTGCAGGCCAGCCTGCTCTACTAAGTGACTTCCAGGACAGATTCCAAAGCTACAGACAGACACTGTCTGGAAAATCTAAAACAGAAAACAAACAACCAAATAAACATAGTCTTACCAATTGGAGAGATGACTCAGCAGTTCAGAATATGCTGCAGACATGCCTGCAAACAGAACACTGTATACATAATAAAATATTTTTCCTTTCATTTTACATAACAACCAAAGTTTCTCTTGTCCCTTATACCTCCTTGCCCCCCAGCTCCCCTCTGCCCCTTCTCAGAGAGGGTATAGTCCTGGATAGAACGTTAACAAAGTTAGTCTGACGTATGGAGTTGAGGCTCAACCAAGCCCAACCCCCACCTGCATCTCATGTCAACTTCATTAAAAACCTGAAATCACAGAATTTTTTTGGAGTGGTTACTTGGTAACTGGAGATCATCCCTAAAACTGCAGCTAGTCCAAATATTGGAATGTGGATCCTGGCATCTTCTTTACCTCGAGGCAAAAAGAGAGAAAGGAAGCAGTGCAGGAGAACAGGGGATAGCAGGAAAGCACAGCCTGTGGAAAAGTCGGGAGCAGTGGAGCAGTTGAGCCTTCTATGATGGAGTCCACACTGGAGATGCCAAGGCTGGGCCAGGCTTCGAACCCTTCTGTGTCTCAGTTCAGCTCAATACTGCCACAGCCTGAATACCTCAGTCCTGGATGCTTCTCTCTCCTACAGAAGCACACAGTTGCTTATCCACCCCAGTGGTTCTTAAACTGTGGGTCAGGACCCCTCTAGAGGTAGAATAATCCCATCACAAGGAAGGCCTAAGATTATCAGCAAATACAGACATTGACATTATGACTTAAAACAGTAGGAAATTGCACTGAGAAAGCAGCAACTGAAATAAATGATCTAATAGTTGGGTGGTCACCACAACAGGAGGAACTGTGTTGAAGGTGACAGCATCAGGAAGTTGAGGAACACCTCTCTCTCCTGTGGGACAGAAGGTTTCCCTGCTGTATTCAGTATAGAAAGAGTCTTTAATATGGACTTTCAATGCCAGAACAAGAGGAAGTCAACTGGTAGGCACCAGTGTGAAAGATACATGCCTCTGTATCCTTCCTTCCACTTTGGAGTCAGGGTTACCAGGAATCCTGGTGATAGACATACATCTCATTCAGTGGAATTAGGATGACCTTGAACTCCTGATATGCCTGACTTGGTGGTTTGGGATCTCTGCTCATTTACAGGTCCTCAGGTATGCAAATTCCCAAGTGAAGGAGTTGAGATGTGAGCCCCATATCAGGTGAGCCTCCCTGAGCAGCCAGTGTCCATGCAAGCCCTGTCTTCTAGGTGCAGAAGGCAGAGAGAGAGAGAGAGAGAGAGAGAGAGAGAGAGAGAGAGAGAGAGAGAGAGAGAGAGAGATCATAAGCATGGTGCTCTGGTTAACACTGAATCACATTCAGTAATTCATTGGCCCCTTGGTCAAAAATCAGCTATAAACATGTCCTAGTTCCATTGCATGGGTGTGAGAGGGAGTCAGACACACAGAGAGGCCAGACATTGCTGCTTTGTGCCATGGAGGCTATGGGAATGGGGCTTGCCTACATTGCTCATAGCTGGGCAGGGGTGTCATACACCTTTAATCCTAGGACTCAGGACGCAGAGCAAGGCAGATCTCTGTGAGTCCCAGGCCAGCCTGGGCTACAAAGTGAATTCTATGAAAGACTGAAAGCTACACAGAGAAACCCTGTCTTGAAAAACCAAAAAAAAAAAAAAAAAAATCGACAGGGCCTCTTCAGAAGGGACTAATCTTGGAAGTGGCTCCACTCTTGTCTGTGACCAAGGATCCTGTAGTGGTCCTTCGAGTCAGGTGTAAACTATGGTTCGACCCCTTCTCTCTCCTGAGAGAGCCTCTGGTGCAACAAGTGGAGATCTTTCATCAGTTGCAAACAGTCATGCCAGGGCTTCCTCAGGCCCCGCTGGTAGAATCTTTGGCAAATAGCCCTAACATTTTTCATTATTCTTCCTCCTGTGTTGCCCACTTCCTGTTTAATGACTTCCCATTCCAGAATGATGATCCTGATTTCACAGTCTTTCCGTGGCCTTGGAAAGGACCTTTAAAGGACAGAGGGATGGGATCAGAATATTTCCCAGCATGCACTTGCACATCTGAACTTTTCCGGGGGACTCTTCCTGCACACTGATCAGCCACAGTGCCCTCTTTCAAGTGTCATGAGATTACCAGCACTTGCTTCCTGGCCAAGGATTTGGTAACCACCGTGCTGGGGATTACAAGGAGTACAATCACAGGGAGAGCATAGGTGTTTTCAGGTATAGAAAATGCATTTCAGAATAGCAGGGGCTCTCACAGGACAAGTGGGACCTGGGAACGCTGTCCCAACCTAAACTCACAGCCACCCCTCCCACACCCCAGGGAGCTTAGAATAGCCTCTGAACCTCTGTCTCTACTGAGAGCAGGTCAGAGAAATGGAAACATTGAATAACTCTCTCTCCTCACCACAGCTGCTTACATCTGGAGTCTGCCATAATCCAGAGAATCACAGATTAAGAAATGCAGAAGAATTTTGGTTTAGCACACATTTCTATCTGATTACCTGAGGGTCTTCCTTGTCCTTCCTGCTTGCCACTCTGTTCCATTCTGCCTTCTTGGTTGTTTCTCAAACTTTGACTTAGTTTGCTTTTCTCTGTCAAGAAATGAAAAATAAGTTATCAACACCATTTTCAGGCAACAGGAATTTGCTGTGTCTTAGCTGGGTGTGGATTCTGGAACCTGCCTCTTGCAGCATCAGCAAACAATGTACCCTTCTTTCCTCTTCTACAGATTCTGGTCATTCTCATTTAATGGAAAGCTTGGGTGTCAGTCTTGACCATACACAGCCTCCGGTGAATATCAGAAGTGTCCTGTGGAAGGGACAGACCAGACACAGAAAGTCCTGTCCTGTTAGATAATGGTATAACACCAGTTGCTAAAAGATCTTATTAAAATAAACCAAAACAGGCCCGGATATTGGGTTAAATCTGAAGAATCAAGGAAATAGAAGAGCCAGACATTATTCCTACCACTCTCTAGTTAAGATATTTGAGCTCATTTACACATGACTCATACTAAATAATATGAGATTTGATTATTTGTTATTCATTATTTCTATCAACTTTAATTCAATGAATTATTTCTTTGAATTCCCCCTGTCAGGTTTAATTTTTTGTGTGATTTTCTCTGTTTGAATATAGTTTCTTCTCTTATATAATGTATCCCAACCATATTTTCCCTTTCCTCTACTCCTTTTAGCTCCCTGCAACTTTCCTGAGATCTACTTCTCTTGTATTTCCTCTTTGGAAATCCACAGGCCACCAAAAGATATTGTCCAAACACGTCACAACAAAATTCTATAAGACAAGGTAAAAGCCCTCATATAGAGGCTGGAAAAGGCATCTCAATAAGAGGAAAAGTGTCTCAGGAGAAGGCAAATGAGTCAGAGTCACACCCATTCCCACTGTTAGGAGTTTCATAAGAACAATAAGCTAACAGCCATAACATATATGCAGATGATCTGGTGTAGACCCATGCAGGCCCCGTGCTTGCCTTTTCAGTTTGTGAGCCCATGTGATTCTTACTTAGTTGGTTCAGTGGGCCATGATCGATCCTCTGTCCCCTCTGACTCCTATGGTCTTTCTTCCCCATCTTCTTGGGGTTCCTGGATTTCTGAGGGGAATGACCTAATAGAGTTGTCCAATTTAGACTCTCGGAATAATGTCTGGCTATAGGTCTTTGTATTTGTTCCTACCTGTTGCTAGAGGAAGCCTCTTTGGTGATGACTGGACAAGGCTGTGAGTATAAAATAATATAATTAGAAATAATTACATTGATTATTTTTTTCAATTATGTTTGGTTCTACCCTAAGATTCTGGGCTATCCAGTCTCAGGTTTCTGGCCCTCAAGACTGTATGAATCATGAGCTCCCCCTTGGGGTGTACGACTCATGTTGAACCAGACACTTGTTGTCCACACCCACAAGTTCTGAGCCACCTTTGCCCCCAGCACATCTTGCAGGCAGAACATGTTGTAGGTTGAAAGTTTTGTCATTAGGTTGGTGTCTGAATTTCTCTTTCCATAGCCTGCAGAATACCTTCTTTTTTTTTCTTTTTTTCCCACTGAGACAGGGTTTCTCTGTATTGCTTTGTGCCTTTCCTGGAACTCACTTTGTATATCAGGCTGGCCTTGAAGTCACAGAGATCTGCCTGCCTCAGCCTCCCGAGTGCTGGGATTAAATGCATGTGACACCACCGGCCAGAGTGCCTTTTTATGACAAAGAAATCTTGGGTTTCCTATTTTACATTTTTATTTATTTTATAGTATGATCATGTATGTGTATGCATTTGTGCACCTGTGAGGGGCTTTTGTGAAGGTCACAGGACAAGTTTTTGGGGATGGTTCTTTTCCTTTTACCACATGGATCCCAGAATGTAACTCAAGTTGCTGGCTTGATAACACACTCCTTTACCTATTCATCCATCTTCCTGGCCCAAGGTTCAATTTGCTTTTCTTTTTTAAGTCTTGTATGTTTGATGTATTGTGCTCCCCAATAAACTTATTTAGGGGTCAGAGAACAGAACAGCCACTATATTAAATATAGAGGTTAGGCAGTGGTGGCACACACCTTTAATACCAGCATTCTGGAGGCAGAGTTCCCTCTGTATCTCTGTGAGTTCAATGCCACACTGGAAACAGCCAGACATGGTGACACACACCTTTAATCCCAGCACTTGAGACCTCATGTCTTGCTTGGGAAAAACACACATCTTTAATCCCAGGAAGTGATGGCAGGAAGCAGAAAGGTTTATTAGGCATGAGAACCAGGAACTGGAGACTTTTAAGCTTTTAGGCTTTTAGCAGCAGTTCAGCTGAGATCCGTTCGGATCAGGACTCAGGCTTTCCAGGTTGAGGAAACAGGATCCGCTGAGAAGTTGGCAAGGTGAGGTTAGCTGTGGCTTGTTCTGCTTCTCTGTTCTTTCAGCAGTCACCCCAATACCTGGTTCTGGATTTGTTCTTATTAATAAGACCTTTTAAGATCCGTGCTACGGTCTTGAAATTTTTCTTCTGAATTATTATTCTCCCATTTATTGCATGTCTACTGCAGTTTCCCCACCCCCATCTCTTCTCCAAATCCATGGCCCCTCCAGCTCCCCTCAGAAAAGAACAGGCCTCTCAGGGACATCAAACACAGAATGATATGCTTCAATAAGTATATATATATACCATTAAGTCAAGTCTGGACAAGGCAACCCGGTAAAAGGAAAAGGGTACCATAAGTAACCAAAAGACTCAGACGCTGCCCCCCACTCCTACTGTTGAGAATCCCACCAGAACGCCAAGCTACTCAGCCATAACATGTATGCAGGGGACCTAGGTCAGAAACCTACAGGCTTCCTGATCTCCATGAGCTCCAATGAGTCCCAGTCAGTTGATTTCATGGGCCATGTTCATTTGGTGTTCCTGGCCTCTCTTATTCCTCTGATCCTTTCTTCCCTTCCTCCACAGGACTCCCCAAGCTCTGTTTAATGTTTGTCTGTGGGACTTTGCATCTGCTCCTGTTCATTGCTAGGTGAAACCTCTCTGGTTTCTTTGATGAGGATTCTGCTAAGCTCTGGTCCCAGACCACTCTGTAGGAAGGGAAATATTGTAGGTTTTGTGGCTGGGTTGATGTCCCAATCCCTCCACTTGAGGATTTGTTTGATTGCAGAGATGGCCAATTCAGGCTTCGTGTACCCCATTATTAGGAGATTATCCATTGTTACAGTGTTTATACCTTGTCCTGAAATGCTCCCCAATTCCAGTTGTTTTTCTGAGTATTTTCTTAATAAACCACGTAGCTGATGTTTTCTGTTCCCAAACCCACCCATTACCAATCTATCGGTGAAATTTATTCTATTTCCTTTCACAAGGAAGACTTTGTGTCTCACTTAAGCCCCCCTTACTGCCTAGCCTTTCTGGGTCTGTGAACCTTACCATATCTTTTACTTTGCAGTTAATATCCACTTATAAATTAGTACATACCATGCTTGTATTTGTGGATCTGGATTATCTCACTCAGGATGATGTTTAAAATTCTATCCATTTTCCTGAAAATTTTATGATGTCATTGTTTTTAACAGCTTGGAAACACTCCATTGTGTAAATGTACCAATTCTTTGGTTGAGGGACATTGAGGTTGTTTCCAGTTTCTGACTATTATGAATAAAATTGCTGTGAAAACTAGGATATGGTGTCTTTTGAGTATATGCCCGGATGTGGTATAGCTGGGTATTGAGGTTGATCAGTTCCAAATGGATGCTCTGCATCCTCACTAGCATGATATGTCACTTGTGTTTTTGATTTTAGCCATTCTGAGAAGAGTAAGATTGAATCTCAGACTTGGTGCATTTTCCTGATGTCTAAGGATGCCAAACATTTTTTAAGTATTTCTCATCCATTTGAATTTCCTCCATTGAGAATTCTGTTTAGATCTGTACCCCATTTTTAATTTGATTTTTTGGTTTGTTGATGTCTAGTTTCTAGAGTTCTTTATATATTGTGGATACTAGACCTCTGTCAGATGTGGGATATCTTTTCCCACTCTGTGGGCTGCCATTATATTGAGGCTGTCCTTTGCTTTACAGAGGCTTTTCAATTTATTGAGGTCCATTTATTGATTGTTGGTCTTAGGGACTGTGTTATCAGTGTTCATTTCCAGAATTTAACCCCTGTGCCAATGTTTTAAGGCTATTCACCATGTCTCTTCTATTGAGTTCAGTATATTTGGTTTTATGTTGAAGTCTTTGACGCACTTGAACATTAGTTTAGTTCAGTGTGATAGATATGGATCTATTTGCATTTTCTTATTTGTTGATATCAGGTTAGACAGGTAACTTTTGTTGATGATGCTTTCTTATTTCATTGTGTATTTCTGGCTTCCTGATTAAAAAAAAAAAACCAGGTGTCGATAGGTAAGTGGATATACATCTGGGGCTACCATTTAATTCCATTGATTAATGTTCCATTTTTTGTGCCAGTATCATGCATAGTACATCTTGAAATCAGGGATGGTGACCTTTAGAGTTTCGTTAATTTTACAGGATATTTTTGTTGTTATCCAAGATTTTTGTTTTTCCATATGAAATTGAGTATTGTTCTTTCAAGATCTATAAAGAAATGTGTTGGAATGTTGATGGGGATTGCATTGAATCTGTTAAATGCTTTTTGTAGGATGGCCATTTTTTCCTAGGCAATTCCTACTGATGCATGAGTGTGGGACATCTTTCCATCTTCTGATAGCTTCTTCAATTTCCTTATTTAAAAACTTGAAGTTTTTATTCTACAGGTCTTTCACTTGTTTGGATAGAGTTACTCCAAGATATTTTATATTACTTATGGCTACTGTAAAGAGTGTTGTTTCTCTGATTTCTTTCTCAGTCCTTTTATTATTTGTATATAAGAGGGCTATTGATCTATTTTTAGTTAATCTTGTATTTAGCCATTTTGGTGAAGGTGTTTATGAGCTGTAGGAGTTCCCTGGTAAAATTTTTGAATTTGCTTATATATAGTGTCACATAATCTGCAAATATTGATACTTTGACTTCTTCCTTTCCAGTTTGTATCCCCTTTGATCTCCTTTAGTGACCCGTCCAGCAGGCCAGGTTATTCGAGGGTCTGGAGGAGGGACCACCTGTGAATCAATGGGGGGCGAGAGGGAAAGGAGACCAAGCGAGTGAAGAAAGACAAAGCAGTCTGAGTTGCTTCAAGGCCTCACTTTATTGACTCGTGTTAGAGCTTATAAACAGGGCTTCAGGTAGGGAGGGGGAGCAGGAGGAGTGAGGAGAGGACAAAGAAAATTCCTAAGGAGGGTCAGCAGGAGGTCTCTTTGGTCCCAGGCCCCTGCAGCTAGCTGATTTAAAGAGGTTTATTTAATCCTACATTCCTAGGTTAGACTAAAAGCCTCTTATTTACACGAGGCTTGATAAATCGTGGCAGGTAACACAAGGTTCAAGACACAGCTGTCCAGAGTCGGTCTCCAACAGTTCCCCCTCTTTTCTCAAAAATGGACCAAGTCCATGTGAACGAGGCTGCGTAGGTCCGAGAGAGCCTCTGTCTTAGGCTATACAGGGGGACTCCCACACATGGCAGGTGCCATGTTGAGCCGGTCTCAACGACCTCTGTACGCTGTTGTCTCCTGCGTGGGCCCTGTACTATTCCCGTCATTGAGTACTCTCTAGCAAGACCGTGGGGATGTTAGGGCTTTAGGACACTGAATCTGAGTCCTTGATGGGGCTCCTGGCTGGCCTCCTCGGAATCTACTCTGTGATAATGAATCGAGACGTGTCGTGGTAAGGCCGAATCAATCTGATTTTTGATAAACCGAGTCAACTGCTGAAAGGCCCAGGGACCAAAGGTAATGAGAAGGAGAAGGAAAATAATCAGTGGGGCCAGGAGGGTGGGGATCAGGGTAGAAAGCCAAGGGGATTCTTTAAAGCTTCTATATAGAAGGGCAAACCCTGCTCCTAAGAGCAAGAGACGCATCTTACTGCAGCCCCATAAAGGCTAATATAGGAAAAACCCACAAGATTACAATTCCCATACAATTTCGTTTCACAAGATCATGGTCTGGTTACAGAGTGATCACAGAGGGGGTACAGTTATGTCAACAGGTACATTTTTCCTGAAACCTCAAGAGAGGGGTATCAGGGCAGGAGTGGAGTTTACACAAAGGTCACAGTGGTCCTTCCTGGAACACCTGCAACTATCCCAGTCACAGTTGAGCACATCTCTTAGCAGAAATCTCTTTACATTTTTATATGGTTGCAGGGGAGATTGAACAATGGCTAAGTCAGGTTGCTCTTGGAACTAGATTTTTAGTTTCTCATTTCCTGGTGCTTGAAGTTTTTCTTTTCCTGAGGCTTGGGGGTATATGCCTGAAGGGCTAGGGTCTTTCATTCCCCCATTTTCTTTTTGGCAAATTTTAATCTTAAAATTATGGTATTACATTTAGTAACTCGTGGCCTATTTTAGTAACTCATGGCCTGTAATGTCCATGCATAGTCTATGTATAATTAGCCATCTTGTTTCTATGCCAGGGAGTTTTCTTTTGACCCAGCATTTTAGCCTTTTTTGAACAAGGAAAATGGGACGATGTATTCTCTTTCTGGAACTGCTTCAAGCTGGCATTGGGGCGTCGTTATCAGGGCCCCTCCCCCAAAAGGCTGAAAAGCTGGTCAAAGACTGGGCAGGGGGCATTTGTCAGTAGCATGTAGCTGCCTGACCCCATAGGGACAGAGAAGAATCATGTTAGCTGGGCTGGTCCACGTTAGCCTTTAGCACATCCGGAGTCCACAGTCGTCTGGAGTGGTGGAGTCAGCAACTGAAACTTGGAGGTTTCTGCCAGCCAAGTAGAAATCTGTTGAGACAGATTTAAACTAGGAACAGAGGTTAAAATTTATGAACTTATTTGGAACCCTTAGGTTTATACCCTTAGTAATGGGGAAAGCAGTAATCCCAAGACCAGGAGAAAGGAAAAATACCATCTTTAGGAATACTTATCTGGGGTCCTTTCGACCTCTGTGAAGTGGGTCTATGTTTTTATGAATCTTTTAATCCTTTGAGGCCTACTTACAAAATGACATAAAAGTTTTAGATACATTAGTATTACCAATCTGTACTGAAATCCATATTGTAGACAAAGCAGATAATGGGTATCTGTAAAACAGCAGAAGTAGACTTATACCTTTGAGTCCCAACAAGAACTACAGATTTGGGCATTTTTCTTCTGTCCAGAAAGCCAGGTGTAAGTTGGACAGAGATTTTAAGCCTGGTGAAAAGCACTTTTAGGTTTACATTTAGATATATCTAGATCACATCTAAAACAAATCCAAAATGTTGAGCTTGTAACTGAACAGTAAGTGGTCATTGCTCTATCAGCTCATCAGCTCATCAGGACTCCTAAATGTTAAGCTCTGAACCATAGGACAGGAGAGTAATCTGAAACATACCTTATTTTAGACTCATATCCGAACCTTTATGACTTATTTAAATTTTTACATCTTAGAACATTTTTTTTTTTAAAGTGAGCTTACAAGCTAGCTATGGCCTTGCAGAAAGATCTGGTTGTCTGATGCTGCCATGCTGACAAAGTTAGAGCTAGCCTAACCATCAGTACTATCAGAAATCTGAGAAGGATAAACTATATCTGAGTGCAGACCAAGAAGCTTTCAATCCTATAAATTACAGTGATCAATTCCTACCCAGGTCTCTATAGCGTTGGAGGTACCAGTCAGAACAACATCAATCTTCTACCACCATCAAGCCCATAAGGCAGAGTACCTTTTCCGTGGAATAGGGACACGGAAGACTGACAGTGTCCTACTATTTGTCCACAGTCTGGGCTGGGTCCTGGAGGCAGGTGTTGCATTGGGGCATCTTGCCCTGTGGTCAGTGTTGTTCGCAATTCAGGTGGCATCTTCTTGTCATTCCATATCTTCTTTGGAGACCTTGGGAATCATTGCTAGGAGCTGGAGAGCTAGGAGTCTCTGTTTCTGATAGTAAGTTTTTAATCAAATAATTTAAATGTCATATTCATCAGATCATTGACAGGTTTGAGGACCATTATCTATTAAATGTATCTGAGTCAAACAAATCTAGGCCTAATCTTGAAAATATCTCTAAGTTTGGTAATAATGACCAGGCTAATTTGTTTTCCTATAGATATATTAGTCAAATATACCTTTCAGTTTGTTTTATTTTAAATAGAACCGTTTATGCTTTAAACTAGTATCTGGATAGCCAGATGACTAGTATTAACTTGTATTTCTTGACACAGAAGGACATGCATGCAAACTCAGACATTCAAAACCAAACATACATGTGGCCACATTTTCATTCATACCTGCAGAATAGACAGACATTTTTAAAACTATGACCCTTTGGAGTCTCCATGTAACAGCAGAATAACAAGAGAAAGAAATCTGAAACATGTTTACTTAAACTTTAAAGTTAGACCTTAAAGTTTTATTATATTTTTTAAACCCTCATGACATGCTTAAGCCTTTAAATTTTTACATCTTAAACTGTTTCCTCAAGTCAAAAAATCATTTATTTAAACTTTTATTTTAACCAACAATAATTTGAAACCAATTTTCTTAAATGATGGCAAGTATTTGTAACACATTGAACTCAAATGACCAAAACCCATGTAAATTTTTACTTTTCCTGTGGAAACAAAAGCATAATTTTCCTAGTATCTTGAACTGGTAATTTAACATTTCTTTATCAAGCAATATCAGTGTTATGCCCAGATCACATCCCCAAAGAAGCCACTGGAGACCTCAGGTACAGAATGCAAAAGCAAGGTTTATACAAATGAAGTTTACAAGCCTCGGCAGGGGGGCTTGTTCCAAACCTCTCACACACAGCAGAGAGGTTGAAAGGAGCACACGCCTTTCTTTGTGAGGCTAATACAGACCACATAATTCATCTCCCACTGCCCGAGTCCCTCTTTAGGTTCATATCAGTAGTTTTTCATGTTATCTTTATTTCTCATTTGTTTAGCAACCGTGTTTAGGAGTTTTATGAGCTGCCTCCCGGGTTTGGGGAGTTTGGGGAGTTTGGGATGTTTTATGACCACTTAGTCTCTGCCAGATGGTCGTATATCCTAACTCTGTGTTTTCTTAAGTTTCTGTAGTTGATAAAGCCACCTGGAAAAAGGCATCTAAGTTCGTATCTACATTTAAGAATCCTGGTTTTACCTTCTCTTTGTCTGTAGGGGATGAAGTAGGGGGGGGCGGTTACTGAGGTTTCACAATCAGGACAGAGAAGGGTTAACAAGAGAAATTCCTGGCTGGCAGAAGAGACCTTGAAGTTATCACAGTAAAGGAAGGGACGGAGAGGGGGAGCAGTGGTCATAAAGTATGTCCTTGGCTGCCAGTGTTCCTGAAAAAAAGTTTTTGTTAACTCCTCTGATTAAGTCAGATTCTCTGTTCAGTGTTCACACAGTTTTGTCAGTTGCAGGCAGCCATTGCCCTGTCCAGAGCAGGACATGAGAATCTTAGCCTGCTTGTACCGAGAGCACACACTCCCACCCTTGTGAGAGCAGCCAGCTGCCTGCAGTCCTGATTGCAAGAGAGCTAGGGAGGGAGGGAGGTGGCCCTCGCTGTGCCTCTCTCTCCTTCTCCCCAGGGAAAATAAGGGAGATGAGTAGCAGAAACAGATGACATTTATACAGACAATCCAAGTACCGGCACTTCAGCACTGAGATGATGATGGCCTCAGTCACAGCAAGCAAGCCCCTCGATTGTGGCTCGCACATCCTTCTGGTGGGCTAGGCAAAGGTCTAGTGGAGAAGAAGGGGACTGTCCCATAGCGTCCGTCACAGTCAAGTCAACAATGAGAACAGTTAACACATTACACACAAGACCAAGGGCACACGAAAGAAAAACTTTGCCCCAACGAGACAACCAACAAAGCTCCAAGAACAATGACAGCCTGATGTGCTCTGTGGAGAGTGACCCTCCAGGCTCAATCACACCAAAAACAATCCAGATCAAACAGACATCAGGGGGCTTTCACATCCCTGTCAGTCAGACATGTACCTTATTTCTTGGAAGAGAAACAGAGTGTAAAGTAACAATGACCACAATAAAACATACAAAAAACCCCACAAAATGTCTCTAACAATTTCCCGGGACAAAATACAAAGTGGCACTTCCTCCCACCATGGGGAAAGGTACCCAAAGATGCTCCTCTCCTAAGCACTCCCTGGAGGAGACTCCTAAAATCAAATGGTCACCTCTGAGGTGGCCCCAAATGGCTTGGGACTAGGGGGTCCCTTGCCCAAATCAGGGAATGAGACATCTCTCTTTCCCTCCCAGGATCACTGTCCGGACACGTCTGTCCCAGTGAGAGCCTGCAAAGTACAAATCAGTCAACCGGCACAGAACTTAACGAGACAAGACAGAGACAGAGACAAGACAGAGAGCGCTCTTACCGGTAGATGTCAATAAACCTCTAGACCCTTGAGGGTCCCGGTGGGGTCTTTTGGTCTTTTGTTCAATGTGATTTGTGACAACCTCACTCTTACCGTCTTCTGGGACGGACACATCATTTAATAGGTCCTCAGCAAGTGCAAGAAGATGTGACACCCTACTATCCTTTTCTGAATCCTATAAAACATCTCTGATTACTCCATAGAAACTAAAGAATGCATCGAGGACATTCTTTCCATCCTTAAGCAAGTTATTGATATCCTTTCTGACTTTATTCCAAGTCAAAGGGTGAATGCCCGGGCCATTAATAACCAGCCAGGGACATTTTTCTTCCACGAAACAGAAAAACTTAGTTAAATCTTTTTTTTTCTTTCTTTGTTTTTGACTCTTATTCCCCTCTCCCTGATTTCTTCATTTCCTTAATGAAGAAAGCCTCTTTAGAGAGTGCTTTACCCATTGATTGATGAACGGCACTTACCTCAAGGCTGCCCGCGGCGCACGAGTGATGCTGTTGGGGCACCTCTACCCTAGTGAGTCTGGCCAGACCACATTTTCTCTTTGCCGTCCAGTAGTGAGCCGCCGTGCCTCGAGCCCCACGTTCGGGCGCCACTTGACCCGTCCAGCAGGCCAGGTTATTCGAGGGTCTCGAGGAGGGATCACCTGTGAATCAATGGGGGGCGAGAGGGAAAGGAGACCAAGCGAGTGAAGAAAGACAAAGCAGTCTGAGTTGCTTCAAGGCCTCACTTTATTGACTCGTGTTAGAGCTTATAAACAGAGCTTCAGGTAGGGAGGGGGAGCAGGAGGAGTGAGGAGAGGACAAAGAAAATTCCTAAGGAGGGTCAGCAGGAGGTCTCTTTGGTCCCAGGCCCCTGCAGCTAGCTGATTTAAAGAGGTTTATTTAATCCTACATTCCTAGGTTAGACTAAAAGCCTCTTATTTACACGAGGCTTGATAAATCATGGCAGGTAACACAAGGTTCAAGACACAGCTGTCCAGAGTCGGTCTCCAACACTTTAGTTGTCTTATTGCTCTACCTAAAACATCAAGTATTATACCAAATAGATATGAAGAGAGTAGAACCCCTTTTCCATTGCAGCTTTTAATATTCTGTCTTTGTTCTGTATGTTTAGTGGTTTGATTGGTATATGGCATGGGACTTTCTTTTCTGAGCCAATCTATTTGGCATTCTGCAAGTTTCTTGAAACTTTATAGGCATGTCCTTTAGATTAATAAAAATTTCTTCTATGACTTTGGTATATATATTTTCTGTGTTTTTGAGCAGGGATTTTTCTCCTTCTTCTAGTACTATTGTACTGAAGTTTGGTCTTTTCATAGAATCCCAGATTTCTTGGATGTTTTACATTAGGAGTTTTTAACATTTTCTTTGACTGATGAATCTATTTCTTTTAACATATCTTCAATGCCTGAGATTCTGTCTTTCCTCATTATATTCTGTTGATGATACTTGACATCTGTAGTTCTTGTTCACTTTCCCAGATTTTCTATTTCTAGAATTCCTTCAGTTCGTTTTCTTTATTGCTTCTATTTCAATGTTTAGGTCTCAAATAATTTCTTTCACCTGTTTCTATGTTTTTTTTTCTTGTCTCCTTGGCATTTTTTTAAGGGACTTATTGATTTCCTCCAATTTTTGTCTTTTCCTTGATCTGTTTAAGGGATGTTTTTCATTTCCTCTTTAAGGACCTTTCCTACCTTTGTAAAGTTGTTCTTAAGGTCATTCTTTTTTGTTTCAGTTGTCTTGTAACTGTAGTCTCTCTGTAGCAGGTGAGCTGGGCTCTGTTAGTGTTATATTGCCCTGTCTGCTGTTGATTGTGTTCTTCCACTGGCATTTAGACATATGGTTTCGGGATGATTATAGTTTTAGTTGCTGATTTCTGAGTTTGTCTTGTTGGATAGGTGTTTTGTTTATTAGCTTCCATTTCCTCTTTTGTCTTCTTGTCTCTGTGGCCTGGATTTCTGGTTATGATATGACCTCTGATCTAGTACGAAGTCTCTGTCCAAATTGGGGGCTAGCAATCTCAAGGCTAGCTTGACCTTTGTGGCAGCAAAGGTTCTCTGTACTTGGACTGGTTTAGCCTATTCCTTTTCTTCCGACTGATATGGCCTGGTTTTCTGAGTAGTGTGAGGTATACTGAACAGTTGAAATCCTCAGTGATTGGGGACAGGGCTGGCAGGGGGTTGGTTGAAGAACTAGGGAAGCATAATATAGAATGGATAATTGGAACAGAATCTAGGGAGTGATGCAGTTCAGCTGACAAGTGGGCCTTTTCAGCTGAAAAGTGACCTTACTCCTGACTGTACCTCCCATTTAGTTTTTAAATTATTTATCTAATCCTTTGGTAATATCACACTTTTACACAATACATATTGACTTCATTCATCTCATTCTATTCTTGCATCTTCCCTTCTCTTTTACACTCATGTCTATTCATTTGGTTTTTGATCCTCTAAGTTTAACTGGAGCTTTATGTCTAACTCTGGGTTTGGAGCTATCCTTAAGAGCTTAGTGGGCTTTGCATGAGTCTAAAACTGAAGAGTATGATTCCATCTCTTCAAGCAATACCCAAATAGCTCAGTTTTAAAAGATATGTTCCTGCATGCCCCTCTTTCCTCCCATGACTGATAATTAGTAGGCTCAATCTAGTAACCATAGCAGTTCTAAGATAATAGGATTGTGGTATTCCCCAAATATTGTGGTTCCCCCAAATATTGTGCATGCTAATAAACTTATCTGGGGTCAGAGACAGAGCAGCCACAATATTAACATAGAGGATAGGCAGTGGTAGCACACACCTTTAATCATAGCATTCTAGAGGCAGACATCCATGTGTTCAAGGATAGAGACAGGCATGGTGACTCACCACACATTTAATCCCAGAAAGCAAGCCTTTAATACCAGGGAGTGGTGGTAGAAACCAGAAAAGTATATAAGGCGCGAGGACCAGAAACTAGAAGTATTTGGCTGGTGAAGCTTTTAGCTGGTTAAGCTTCAGTCTTTTGAACAGCAGTTCAGCTGAGAGCCATTGGGATGAGGACACAGTCTGAGGAAACAAGACCAGCTGAGAAGTTGGCCAGGTGAGGTTAGCTGTGGCTTCTTCTGTCTCTCTGATCTACCAGCATTGACCCCAATAAATGGCCTTGGGTTTGATTTAATAATAAGACTTTTTAAGATTCATGCTACATCTGGTACCCAACGTTTGTGGTATGAATTCATGAAAAAGCTGCTTGCTGTTTGTGATGGTGCATGTCGGTTGAATTTGCTGAAGGATGCAGAGGCAGGAGGATCCTGAGTTTGAGGCCAGCCTAGGAGGCTTGCTAAGTAGAAGCAGCGGCCAGGACCTAGTGACAAACAGTGGTGGGACCATGGAGGCAAAAGCTGCTCCGAGTGGCTGGCTTCTTCTCATCATGTTGGTGACTGCGGTGATGCTGCTACCTGGGACGAAGGGTTTACTACTGCTTGTTCAGAGAAGAATTGCCAGGACCATCATGTTACAAGAAAGCATCGGCAAAGGTCAGTTTGGAAAAGTTTGGCAAGACAAATGGTCGGGAGAAATTGCTGTGAAGATTTTCTGTTCTAGGGAAGAATACTCAGGGTTCCAAGAGACAGACGTTTATCAGACTGTGTTTGCTCCAAACCACAGAGGAGGCACACACACAAAAAAAATTCTAAAGGGAACCATGACCACACCTAACACCGACTTTGAAATCTTCAAAAAGATGACAGGATCCCACAATGATGATTCCACATGGACTATGGTAAAGCCATTAAGTTGATTAACACCATGGAAAGACTGCTCAGGACAATTTTGAGATGACTAGCTGAGATGATGCAGCCTGACAGACTACTCGAACAAGGACTTGTGACAAGCCCTGAAATTTCCTATTATACAGAGACTGGACAAATGATACAGGACTTGACAATTAACCTAATTTTTTTCTTTTCAAGATTCCGTAAAGATATCTTCACCCCTAGAAAGCAAAAAGAAAAAGAGAATAAGATATGAGATAGATCATTGAATCTACTCTGAGAAAAAAGATAAAGAAATAATAGGATGTAATAGGATAAATAGGTAGATCACTGAATCTACACTGAAGAAAAAGGGGAAGATATAAAAATGACAAAAGGTAGACTAGTGAATGTATTAAGGCTGCAAATTGATCCATATTTGTCACCTTGCACAAAACTTAAGTCCAAGTGGATCAAGGACCTCAACATAAATCCAGCTACTCTGAACCTGCTAGAAGAGAAAGTAGGAAGGAGTCTTGAACGTATTGGCATAGGAGATCACTTCTTAAATATAACACCAGTAGCACAGACACTGAGAGAAACAGTCAATCAATGGGACCTCTTGAAACTGAGAAGCTTTCGTAGATCAAAGGATACAGTCAACAAGGCAAAGCAACAGCCTACAGAATGGGAAAAGTTCTTCACCATCCCCACATCTGACAGAGGACTGATATCCAGAATATATAAGGAACTCAAGAAATTAGACATCAAAATGACCAACAGTCCAATTAAGAAATGGGCTATAGAACTAAACAGAGAATTCTCAACAGAGGAAACTCAAATGGCTGAAAGACATTTAAGGAATTGCTCAACATCCCTAATCATCAGGGAAATGCAAATCAAAACAACTCTGAGATACCACCTTATGCCTATCAGAATGGCTAAGATCAAAAACACTGAAGACACTTTATGATAGAGAGGATATGGAATTATAGGAATTCTCCTCCACTGCTGGTGGGAATGCAAGCTTGTACAACCACTGTGGGAATCAATATGGTGCTTTCTTAGAAAATTGGGAATCAATCTCCCCCAAGATCCAGCTATACCACTCTTGGGCATATACCCAAGGAATGCTCAATCATACCACAAGAGCACTTGCTCAGCTATGTTCATAACAGCATTGTTTGTAATAGCCAAAACCTGGAAACAACCTAGATGCCCTTCAACTGAAAAATGGATAAATAAAATGTGGCACATATACACAATGGAATACTACTCAGCAGAGAAAAACAATGACATCATGAGGTTTACAGGCAAATGGATGGGTCTAGAAAAAAATCATCCTTAGTGATGTAACCTAGACTCAGAAAGACAAATATGGTATGTACTCACTCATAGGAGGATACTAGAGGTGGAACAACTATCACTGGACTGCTACTCACATCACCAGGGAGGCTAGCTGGAAAACAGGACCCCAAGAAAGACATGGGGATCCCCCAATGTTGGAGAAATGGCTGAGATCTACATGAACAACCTGGACATGAGTGGGAGTAATGAAGGGCAAGGGTCGAGGGAAAGAGAGTCTGTGGGAGCGAACAGAGAGGGAGAACAAAGAATAGGAGACCATGGTAAATGGAGACCACATGAGAAAAGGAACAAACAAAGTGCTAGAGAGGCCCACAGAAATCCACAATGATACCCCCACATTATACGGCTGGCAATGGTCGAGAGACAGCCAGAAGTGACCTACTCTAGTGATGGGATGGCCAAACACCCTAATAGTTGTACCAGAAACCCCATCCAAGGACTGAGGAATCTGGATGCAGAGATCCACAGCTAGGCACTGGGTGGAGCTCCGGAAGTCTAGCGAGAAAAAGGAGGGTTTATATGAGCAAGAATTGTTGAAACCAAGTTTGGATAAAGCACAGGGACAAATAGCCAAAGAATGGAAACTCATGAACTATGAACCAAAAACTAAGGGGCCCCCAACTGGATCAGGTCCTCTGAATGGGTGAGACATTTGATTGGCTTGATCTGTTTGGGAGGCATCCAGGCAGTGGTACCAGGTCCTGTGCTCATTGCATGAGTTGGCTGTTTGAAACCTGGGGCTTATGCAGGGTCACTTGCCTCGGCCTGGGAGGAGGGGACTGGACCTGCCTGGACTGAGTCTACCAGGTTGATCTCAGTCCTTGGGGGAGGCTTTGCTCTGGAGGAGGTGGGAATAAGGGGTGGGCTGGGGGGAAGGGGAGGGGTCAGGTGGGGGGAGAACAAGGGAATCCGTGGCTGATAAGTAGAACCAAATGGTACTGTAAAATAAAATAAAATAAAAGGAAAGAAAAAAGAGAGAATATGGATATGATAAGATAAAAAGGGAGATTATGAAATCTACTTCTAAAAAGGAATTACTTGTTTTAAATAAGATAAGTAATGAAAATTTTTTTGGTCTGAGTTTATCAGATGTTACTGGACTGGACATTGTTAATATATATAGTGGAGTTTTTATCTGAATCTGTCAAATGATAATAAACTAGACATTGTTAATGTAATCTTGACTGTTTTTATTGTATATACTTACTGGATATAATTTTTCTTGTATTAGTTATAAGCTTTTTTAAATTTTAGACAAAAAGGGAGGAAATGTGGTATTGTGTTCCCCAAAAAATATTGTGCATATTATAAACTTATCTGGGGTCAGAGACAGAGCAGCCACAATATTAAACATAAAGGATAGGCAGTGGTAGCACACACCTGTAATCCTAGCATTCCAGAGGCAGAAATCCATGTGTTCAAGGATAGAGACAGGCATGGTGACTCACCACACATTTAATCCCAGAAAGCAAGCCTTTAATACCAGGGAGTGGTGATAGAAACAGAAAGGTATATAAGGCATGAGGACCAGAAACTAGCAGCATTTTGGCTGGTTAAGCTTTCAGTCTTTTGAGCAGCAGTTCAGCTGAGAGCCATTGGGATGAGGACACAGAAGCTTCCAGTCTGAGGAAACAAGACCAGCTGAGAAGTTGGCTAGGTGAGGTTAGCTGTGGCTTGTTCTGTCTCTCTGATCTACCAGCATTGACCCCAATAACTGGCCTCGGGTTTGATTTAATTAATAAGACTTTCTAAGATTCATGCTACATTGGATTAATTATTGTCTTTAAATTAAATATTTACTGAGATATAGCATGACAATTCCTCCTAAATCATTCATATTCCATGGAATTGCTCTGGTTATCTGGAATCTTTTGTGCATACATACAAATTTGAGCATTTTTTTCTACTTATATAAAGAATGTCATATGGATTGTGATTGGGATGTTATTGAATATCTAAATTACTTTTGGAGGAATACAATTTTCACTACATTAATTTTACAAATTCATGAACATGAGAAGTCTTCCCATTTTCCAGTGGCTTCCTCAATCTCTTTCTTCAGATATTTGAAGTTTTTGTTGTAGAGATATTTTTTTGCCTTATTTGTTAGGTTCATTCCTATATGTTTTATTGTTTATGATAGTATTGTGAATTGAATGTGTCCATGATCTCCTTTACTTTCTTTGTTATGGGTACATAGAAGGGCTATTGATTTTTGTAATTTAATTTTGCATCTGGCCACTTTGCTGAAAGTGAGGATCTGTGCATTGGTGGAGACAAGCCTAGAAAGTGCTCTATGAACATGGTTGGATCTTGTAGCAACTAGAAAAACTGTAGAAGTTTAAATCACTGGCTTTGAAAACATAACTGAGCACAAGTCCAAGCTTGTCACATTGTGCTGGTGAATGATACTTCAAACAGTAATTGCACAATTTTCATTATCTTTGTTGTTAAACAATATGCAAATACATATAAATATTAACAATATCAATAATAGTGATAGCAAGAAAAGTATAACTTCAAAAAATAGACACAGAGTTTACCTTTTGCACAAAAATTTCAGTGTGGATCATATATCTAAAACATAAAATGTAATATTTAAACATTTTACTAAAAATTTAGTTAAAAACCTTTGTGACCAGCTTTGATCAGTTTTTAGATCAAAAGTCAAATAATCCAAGGAAAACTCTAAAATTTTATTTCATTTAACTATTTATGGGGAAATGGTACTATTCACATAACGCACAGACTGCAAGGAATTTTTTGTAAAACACATATATGATGCAAGACTAGCTTGCTAAATATACATTTTTTATAAACTAAAAAGTAAGATACAGTTTAAAATTAGTAATAATTTTGAAGAAACACAGCATCAAAGAATTAGATGGAAATGTACATATGAAAAGACAACAACATCTTATGTTAGATACTTCTAAAACAAACAGTAAGATTTTAATAAAGATGTGTTAGAATATCCAAAACTCAGAGTACTGACAACCCAAAATATCATTGAAAGTGTAATTACAGGGACATCCAAAATGTTGATGTTGACACAAGATATCACACCTACTTTAGAGGACAGTTCCTCAGTTCCTCACTTTAAAAAATATAATCTTAGCACATAATCCAGAAAATATGTGCTTGATATTTACCCAAACAAAGTGAAGTCCTGGTATTTGCAAAATACTAAATGCCACCATTCATAATCATTTTAATCATAACCCTTCCCTTCAAACTTGTAAACAATCAAGATTTCCTTTAAAACATGATAGAATAAACAAACATGATTCAACTTCTGGGTATTCTGACAAAGAGATAAAATGATGGAGATAGTGATAAGATCAGCAGTTGGCAGGGGGAAGAAACAAAGTGGATAAACACTGAAGCACATGATAACAGTGAGTACTGGATTCCTTCTGTGATTAATGGTTTATTATAAATATGCAGATGAGTAAGTTATAGGAAAGGATTCCTGGGTTCCTTATCTAGTGTTGGATAAGTTCACAAAAATGCATGAATTTGATATGGTCTTAGAATAAACCTTGGATTAACTGTGACTACCTGTAAATTACTGAACCTAAGGGCATATATTTAAATGTATCAGAAATTGAACCAGGTGGTGGCGGCGGCGGCGGCGGCGGCGGCGGCGGCGGCGGCGGCGGCGGCGGCGGCGGCGCACGCCTTTAATCCCAGCACTCGGGAGGCAGAGGCAGGAGGATCTTTGTGAGTTCGAGGCCAGCCTGGTCTACAAAGCGAGTTCCAGGAAAGGCGCAAAACTATACAGAGAAACCCTGTCTCGAAAAAGGAAAAAAAAGAAGTATCAGAAATTGTTCATTTATTTTCTATTTTTTTTTTTTTTTTTTTTTTTTTTTGGTTTTTTCGAGACAGGGTTTCTCTGTGTAGCTTTGCGCCTTTCCTGGAACTCACTTGGTAGCCCAGGCTGGCCTCGAACTCCCAGAGATCCGCCTGGCTCTGCCTCCCGAGTGCTGGGATTAAAGGCGTGCGCCACCACCGCCCGGCTCATTTATTTTCTAAATATGAGAAATAATTTTGTTTTCCTGCCTTTCAATAAACTCTATTGATTTTCAGTTCATGAACTAAATTATTGCTTTTATTAACTACTAATCAAATAATCTCTGATCATGCATAAGTGGGAATATTTCCATAAATAGCCACAAAATAGTTAAACAGAGAAACACAATTTACATGACAGATGCATTCTCTAGATCCTATGTATTCAGAAATATGAAATAAATTCCCCAGTATTTTACCCAAGATTTTTCCATATTTTATAGTCTGTCACATGATAGAAATATGTAATTATATTTTTTTAAAACTTGGCTATACCCTTTTTTTTTACTGAAAATTAAATTGTCAATAAAAATCTGTTTATACATGAAATCTATTTTATGTCAGTATGATTTCTTTTTTTTTTTCTTTGATTTTTCGAAACAGGGTTTCTCTGCGTAGCTTTGCGCCTTTCCTGGGACTCACTTGGTAGCCCAGGCTGGCCTCGAACTCACAGAGATCCGCCTGCTTCTGCCTCCCAAGTGCTGGGATTAAAGGCGTGCACCACCACCGCCCGGCTATGTCAGTATGAGTTCTAAAGTATGTTTAATAAACCCATACTTCATTTCAAAGATGTCCTTATTACTGATAAACTTGGGGTAATCATTGACTTATTATAGTGTTATTATCTGAGCTGAATGCCATGAATCTCTAATGTTTGGAGTTTTACTTTGAGCAAATGGTACCAATCTCTGATAACCATGATAAATGACTGGGAGATCACAGGTGATTGATGGATGCCCAGAGGTCTGACAGTGACACACTTTTCAATGAAATTACAATTTATGTTTTGTGAAAACTCTATCTGTAGAGCTTCCTGAGCATCAAAATCGAGTTTAGTAGGAAACATCAATGGTTATCAAGGTTCAAGTTCAACATAATTAAAGTAAGTCTTTGAGGCACCATTTATTACCATTGTATTTTTTAAATAAATAGTATCCATAAGCAGAATTCATGTTCATCCAAGGGAGTCCAAACTTATAAGTTACTATATCAACTTCTAAAAGTTAACGAGCAGCCTGGGGACTTATGATTTACTGTCAGCCCACCAAGAAATGTCAGTGCCCTAGAATAGGAGGAGGCAAGTGTCATGTGGCTGGATTTGTGAACTTTTCACTTTGCCATGCAGTAGACAGCAAACAGAAAATTAGTCTATAAATAATTGAACTTGAATTTTTTGAAAATCTATCACAGCATGTTAAAAGAAACCTTGTTCGTAAGTTAGCTCCTCACAAGTAGTAAATATGTCAAATAGTCTTTAAATAATGCAATATAGAGAGCAACAGATAAGACTTTAAAGAACAAGAGAACAGAAGACATTAGGAAAATATACAGGATGGATGATTTTGTTGCTTGTATTTCCTTTCTGAGAAAATTAGAATATAAATCTGGCCAGAAATCAACAACTAAGGGAAGACTATTTGCATAATGATAAGACAATATTCTCAGAATTTGGTACAATTTTCTAAACAAGCATTTCTAGTGTGAGGTTCTTTAATCTGCACAAAGATAAGCTTAGGCTTTCTTTTTCTTTCTTTCTTTCTTTCTTTCTTTCTTTCTTTCTTTCTTTCTTTCTTTCTTTCTTTCTTTCTTTTGTGATTTTGCTTGTATTGAAAATAGATTCAGCTCTCAAATAATAAATCTCAACCAGTTTCCCCTCCCACAATTCCTTCTAGGTTCCCCCATCTCCCCTCTCCACTCTGTTTCCTCTTCAGGAAAGTGCAGGTCTTCAGGAGATTACAGGAAGACAGGCCAAAACAAGATACAATAAGACAAGGTGAAAACCCTCCTACTGAGGCTGCACAAGACAATCCAATAGGAGGAAAAGGGTCTTAAGAACAGGTGAAAGATTCAGAGACACACCTACTTCCACTGTTTGTTTTCTTACAAGAACACAAAGCTACACACACATATTCTATATGCAGAGAACCTAGTGCTGACCCATGAAGGACCCATGATTACCCTTTCAGATTCTGTGAGCCCATGTAAACCCTGCTTTGCTGACTTGGTGGGCCATGTTCTCCTGGTGTGCTCCATTCTCTCTAACTGCTATAATCTTCATTCCCCCTCTTCCTATGGATTTGCAATCTTAGAAGGGACAGACCTGATGGATACCTCCAAATTAAAATCTTTTTCTACATAATATCTGCCTGTGGATCTCTTCACTAAACTCTCATTTGTTGACAGATGAAGCCTCTTGAATGACAACTGGAAAAGGCACTGAATAATTAAAGAACTGCTGGAGGTATCACCATCCTTTATTTTAAGCTGTACGACAGAGCTATATTAATAAAGACCACATGGTATCAGCATAACAGCAGATTTGATCAATGGAGAGATAGGTGGAATTAAGGACCATTTAGGGAGTGGTGTGAAAAACTATTGCAATAGAAATTTTTTGAAATTTATGAAGGTAATTCTAGTAAGGACTCAGTCATGGAGGATATGAACTGAACTGGCCATGTTTTGTGCTAAGTAAGGTTTTCAGCAGTGGAACTGGGTTACATTCATGTGGGTATAGCAGAATATCATCCAGAATAATTCTGTTGACAATTTCTTTTTGCCAGTTGTATTTGGTTCTTCCTTAGATGTCTGGGCTATCCAGTCTCAAGTTCCTAGACATCATTGCAGTGTAGGGCATGGGCTACCTGTTATAGGGTAGGCTTCAAGTTAAACTAAACATCCATTGGTTGGCCACTCCCACATGTTCTGTCCTACAATTGCCCCCACACATCTTGTGGGCAGGACTGATTGAATGTTGAGGATTTTGTGGCTGGGATGGTGTCTCGCTTTCTATTTTCTTACCCTGCCGAGTACCTTACTATAGCAAAGAGAATAGAAGGTAGGGGTAAAGGCTCCAAGCCCACACCTGCTTGACCTCTCTCTCTACATTCAATGAGCCATGTGGAAGTTGTCCTGTGTAATGATATTATTGTTCTTCATATGATTTAATTCCCATTCAAAAATGTCACTGAATATTAAAAAATGAAAAGGAAAAGATTGTGTTCATGCTTATCACATTATTTCTTCAGGAACATATTATCCTATCCCTGTTTCCAGTGTGTGGTTCCTTCAGAAATTCTGGAAGGCAATCAAAGGCAATGTCAGTAACCCCGATTGTTTTGGAAGTTTCTCATATGCCCATGATCAACAACTGGAGAAGAGGTTTCCCACGCCTGGCCCTGAGCCAGGAAAAAAACCAAATTAATGACAACTTAAAACTAAAAGTAAGCATAACTTAAAAGTTGAGAGTTTTTCAGCCAAGCTAGATTATAAAGAATGAGAGATATGTTCAGGAAAACATAGCAAGATTGTGACTGAATAAATGTTTGATAAGAGGATTAGAATGGATGGAAGGAAGTTTGAGTGAATTCATGAAAACAGTAACTCTAAAGGCATTTCAGATCTATATGGGGCTCAAAATCATAGAATCAGTATGCCAGAGAAAGGAGGAACAGAATGATTTTCAAAATGATACCCAAATTCCCTCAGTTTTTATCTTTAGCATTTTCTTTCTTTCTTTCTTCCTCTTTCTTTCTTTCTCTCTCTCTCTCTCTCTCTCTCTCTCTCTCTCTCTCTCTTTCTTTCTTTCTTTCTTTCTTTCTTTCTTTCTCATATCTTGTATAGTACAAGCAGGCTCCTGTGCCATGGGTTCTAAGAGATATACACAGGGGGCCTTGGTATTGTCTATGTTGGGACAACTCAATAGAATTTTAGAATGGACAAGCTGGGAAGGGATAGATACCCCATGTAGAATTTCAAGGATGCTCTGGATAGGCTTTGGAACAAGGCAAAGGTATTGGAAAACCACCAGAAGCCTCTACCTACGAGGTAGGTAGGAGTACCATGAGGTTGGTGTTATTACAGAGTGCTCCAAGGACAGTTCTGAGAGAAACAAAGTGCAAGTCCACAATGCACATTGAAGCTGTGCAAAGATGTCTACCCTCCAGATGACAAACTATAGTTATTATAGAGTTCATCTAGCCTGGACCAGGAACAAACTCTGAAAAATAGCCCAGGTGGACATTCCCATTAACACCATAATAGTACCATGTGTGCCTCTCTGAATTCTGTAGGCTCCAAAGTCACAGTAGTACAGTCCACAATTACTCTCCAGTTGTTTGCCCCACTGGGCTTTGGGGATCACAGCAGTGTCTTCTTTTCTTTCTCTACTTTGGAATGCAAATGCAAATTAATAGGCTTTCTGACACTCTGTGTTATTGAAACACCTAGTGAAATGTCCAAGGAGTAATTTTAACAGGCTTTTCTAATTTTTCTGTCTGTATTTGTCAAAATCACCTTTCTTTGTCTTTTAATCTTCTTTATTCTTTGATCCTCCTTAAATATGTTATATATGCACTGTTTTCTTTTAGTTTAGATTATTTCTCCTAACCTTTTTACCTAGTAAATCATTGAATCTATAACAAGCTTTAATATTTCTTTTTTGTTTGTTTGTTTTTCGAGACAGAATTTCTCTGTGTAGCTTTGCACCTTTCCTGGAACTCACTCTGTGGCCCAGGCTGGCATCGAACTCATTCATAGAGATCAACCTGCCTCTGCCTCGCATGTGCTGGGATTAAAGGTAAGTGCTGCCACCACCCGGCAAGCTTTAATATTTTGATATGCCTTGTCAATCATTTCATTATCACTGTTTGCAACCTCTTTCTACTTTTTTCTTTTCTTAATTCATTTTACATATCAACCACAGATCCCCCTCTCATCTCTCTACCTGCTCCTACCATCCCCACCTTTCTCCCATCCATGACCACCCTTATCCCCTCCTCCAACAGGGTAAGATCTCCCATAGGGCAACAGCTAAGCCTGGTACATTCAGGTGATGCAGGACCAAGCCCTTCCCTGATGCATCAATGTGAGCAATGTGTCTGACCATAGGTAATGGGATCCAGAAAACCAGCTCATGCACCAGGGATAGATCCTGATCACACTGCAAGGGGCCCCTCAAACAACCCAGCTACACAACTGTCTCCTGTGTGCAGAGGCTCTAGTCCAATCCCATGCAGGTTCTACAGCTGTCAGTCTAAAGTTGGTGAGTTCCTTTGAGCTTGGTTCAGTTGTCTCTGTGGATTTTCCCCATCATGATCTTAAACCCTTGCTTGTATAATCCCTTTTCTATCTCTTCAGCTGGACTTTCAACTGGCCTGGCACTTGGTTGTGGATCTCTGCATCTGCTTCCATCAGTTACTGGATGAAGGCTGTATGATGACAGTTGGGATATTCACCAACCTGATTACCAGGGTAGGCCAGTTCAGGCATCCTCACCACTATTGCTAGTAGTCTAATCTAGGTTCGTCCTTGTGGATTTCTTGGAATTTCCCTAGCACCAGGTTTCTCCCTAACACCATAATGTCTCCATCTATCAAGATATCTCTTTCACTGCTCTCCCACTCCACCCCTCCCCAAACTCGACCATCCCTTTCCCTCATGTTCTCACACCCCATCTCCTCCCCTCCATTGTCGCCCCTATTCCCTATTTCCCAGTTTATTCATGGAGATCTCCTCCACTTCCTCTTTCCAAGGTGATCTGTACACCCCTCTTAGGGTCCTCCTTGTTTCCTAGCTTCTCTGAAGGCATGTCTGTCCAACTAAACTGAGCCTTTTCTCAAAAAACATTATAAAGTAAAAGTAATCTTATATTCATTGTACCTTGTGATAGTTTTTTTTTCTGTTTAAGACTGGTAACATGGCAAAAAAAAAGTTTATGTTAAGTACAAAAGGGACATAAAATTGTCTATGCACCAAAGTCTATGCACAGAGATATCTAGAGGAACATTTAACATCAAAATTAACAGTGGTACCATTTGGGTGGCAAATTGGTTCTTAAAAATCCCCCAGTTTTCCTTTATAAGCAGTAGTTGTCAGTTACAACGGGGACTAATTCATTAAAAAAAAAAACCCAGTGGCTGGTGGTTGAACAGTGTAGTGTCAGCTGTCACACAGAGCAGTGGCTCTGGCTGACATTCAGAGAACAGTGAGTACATCCCAGGGACACACCCCCAGATTGCCATTGCTTTCTCCCTCTTGCTTACCCTGTGACCACATACAGAATCCTAAGTTCCAGCTGAATCTTTCCCTCCCAATCCAGAACTCAGCTCTGCTTCCACAGGGCCCAGCAGAGGCTGTGAGGCAGTATGTCTTCCAAGAGCATGGTGCCTCAGCTTTGGACACTCATGAACTTAGTTTCTCTGTGACCAGGCAAGCCGCTCTACTTTCAGGTTATGCAGCCTTTCTAGTCCAGAGTTACAGACCTTTGCTCTCAATAGTTCCTCCAAACATGGACTCTTAGATCCTGAAGGTAGGCAGTAACATCTCCAATCACCTGGTTCCTATAGTCTGTCCACTCTGGGAAGGCAGGACTGCTCAGCAACACTTAAGAGACTTCAGTGAAGGTGGCCACCTTTTCAGTTGGAATAACAAGTCAAAAAGTAATTGCTTAAAAAATAGCATTAGCGATGCGAAGCCCATGCCTGCTTCTGAACAGAAGCAGTGGTGGCCTGACCGACGCCCTCGCGGCTGGGTACTCATGGGCCAATCAGCCTGTTGGGTCTTGATTCTTGATTCCTGGAGCTGCAGGGGTACTGCTCGCTTATGTAAATGTCTGACTACCATTTGTTCTCCTCTGAGGTGGCCATACTGGGAAGAAAAGGTCAGCTGCAGCCTTCTCAGTCTGGTCCTAGCCTTCTCTCAGGAGAAAGCAAGGAAAAGGGCAAGGATGCCAACACGACAGGGGAGGAGGAGTCCTGACAAACTAAAACACTGGTTCTAGCACCCTGTCCCCAACGCCACAAGCCAGGCACAGAAGCCATGCAGAAGGGACCATCACACATATACAGGTGCAGACAGAGCATAATCAGGCAAAAAAAAAAAAAAAAGATTCTAATACTGTAGAGAGGGCCCCGAAGTGCGGCTTGAAGAGCACAAGGGAGTTATCATCCCAAGGCTCTTACTTAGCTGCCATGAAAACAGCAAACACTAGAAGCTCTGCTTCACGTTGTCTCCCGAACGTTAACAGAGAAGACTAACACTTGTGGCAAACACTACCCACAAAGAGTCTTTCTCAGCTGCAGGGTTCCCTCTCCTGCTGAATTCCTGATAAACTAGATGAGAGAGAATTTAATTGGACACGCACACTGTGCTCAAATACAAACAGATCAAGGGTCATATATAAAAAGGCTAAATATAACATATAACACAGGCCTAGAGCCAGCTCTTGGGGAAGAGCTGGGGAAGAGGGGTATCATCTGCTGACTACGTACACAATTCGCGGTGGGCAGGGAAGGAAGGCATCAGTGTAAACAACTCAGACTCATTCCACAATACTGGCCCACAGGAAAACGTGATGTGACTCAGGTACAAAAATAAACTACTACCTTGCTTTTGTACAAGCCAAGCTCGGTAGGATCCCCACGAAGACTGTGGGGCTGTCTTGATGGGGGAATTGCACCAGGCTGTTAAACCTTTCAGCTCTCAGAATTTACCTGCTACTCCCTTCCCTCCCTTTCAGATGCTTGGGCCTTGTTTGCTAGCCAACATCCAAGCCCACGACCTGCCCCACCCACCAACACAGGAATACTGTAAAGCCTCCTGACAAACAAGGTCCTTCTCTCTTTGTCCCTTTCTTTGACCCCAAGTTATATGAAGACTTATTTTTGTAAATGTTTGGCACCTAAGAAACATGATGGTTGTGGAATAATGCCACAATTACACAGGGAGACCCAGTAACAAGACATGCAGGGTGAGGGCAAGAGGTGCTGAGCTTCCCTAGCATCTCAAAACCAGAACTGTGGCTTCCCATGCATTTCTGGGGTGGGAGAAGGATGTGCGGCAATTGGTGATGTCACCGGCTCTTCAGCAGCAACTATATTCAACATTGAAGGGGCTCAAGGGCCCCACTGTAACCTAATCATAAGCAGTCACCCTCTGAAGAGCTTGGTGCGCTGAGAGCTGGAAAGGCTGAGTGCCAACTGAATCTGCAGCACCAAGAGTCCTTTGGAAGGCGCTCAGCAAAGTATTTCTTTAGAGCAGATGGACAGCACATCCCTGGGAAGGCCATGTGGAAAGATGTTCTCCAGTCCAGTCAAATGATCCAGTCAATCCCACTGTCATCTCAGTCACCTCTGACTTTTTCCTGTTGGACGCCCTCACTGTACAAATAGCCGAGCAGTGTCAGGATCAGTCATCAATGGTGGTCAACCAGTAGGCCATGTTAGAACAGGCGCTGGCAAAGGTCATGAACTTGGGGTTGAACTGCAAACAGGTAATGGGACCCGTGTGTTTACCATCCAATACAGTTACTTTTATACCACTCTCTCCATTCCAGACGTGGATCTTGCCATCTTCTGAACCAATCATAATAAACTGTGAATCTGGAGTAAATGAAGCTTCGAGTGTAACAGCTTTGCTGTTAGCATAGGCCCCAAATGTGTGCATCACCACACCCTTGAAAGCATCAATAAGACGGATGAAGCTGCCGTTGGTGGAAATGAGTATGAGTTTGCCATCATTGCTGAACTTAAGTCCTGTCCACTCACAAGTCCAATCATACTGCTTCTTAAAGGTTGCAAACGGTCCCTTATCAAAAGAACAAAGGTCATAAAGTTTGACCATTTCTGAGTTGACACCTGCGGCAAAAATTAACCCTTCTGGATCAAAGGAGAAAACTGGTTTGCCCTGTAGATGCATGAGGCCCTGGCAGTTAGGAGACCGGAGATCCCAGAGTCGAATGGTCTTATCAAGAGACCCAGAAATGAAAGTGTCATCCACAGGTGACATGGACAAGGCCACCACCCTTTTGCTGTGTCCAGGGAAATATCTGATGTATTTGTTGTCATGCAACGACAAGTAACGGATAGTGTCGTCTATTTTGTTAGAGCTGTAAACAACCGTGTTGGCTGTTTGAGTGTATCTGATGAGGTCCACACCGTATTTCTTACTGTACAGGGTTCTCTTTGGTTTGCCTTCCTGGCAGTCATAGAGCACGATGGAGTCATCGTCGCTGCTGGAGATGACGGTCTCCCCATTGGGGCTGAAGTCAAAGCAGTTGATCTTGTCCGAGTTCTCGCGGAACACCTTCGCGACGCGGAAGCTCCTCAGCACGCTGTCGGTCAGCTTCATGGCGATGGCGGCGGCGGCAGCAGCCGCGGCGGTGCCGTGATAGTTTTTAATTCATGAAAATAACCCTTTGAAAACTGAATGCAAGAAGCAGCCTGCCTTCCTGGAAATAGACTTCTTTAGTGCTGATTTGATAAGGCCATGGTTTGGTTTCAACAGCTATTCCCAGGTTCCTATTTTCCCCATTCTCTTGTTTTTAATCATGTTCTTTGTGAGTGATGGAGAACAAACCACTAAAACCATCAAGCAAAAGGCATTTGGAAACAAAATTTAAACTATTAGACAGGATCATATAATAAAACAGTGACCAAACAAACCTAAAAAATACACACTATAATACATTAAGCTTTCTATATGAAGTAAAGACATTTCTTTCATCTTGCTTATGGCATTTTCAGAACTCAGCCAATGTCAGTGGTCTTCAAGTCAAGTAATTGTTTGATTTCAATGGTTTCTCACAGCAAAGAGAGGAAAGAAAGGTGAAAAAGACAAGTTTTGGTGAAAACTCAAAATCAAGGACAATTTATGGCACCAAATCCATAGCTTTAAGAGTTTTTCTCTTCATATAATGTCTTAAATAAAAGTGAATGTGTTATCTCAGATTAGCATGTTAAGAAAAAAATATGCTATATAGGTTGAAATTCAATGCAATCCCTGAGTGTCTTCCATGTGCATATAAAATATACATGATAAAAACCTCCACATGGTTTTCTGTTATGCATATGCATTTACAGCCAGTGTCTGTTTCAAGTAAGAATTTATGTTTTCGACTTTTTCCTAAACAATTCACATTAACATCTTTCCTTCTGTAGGTAACAATTGTTGTCTACTGATTGTATCTCAGTCTTGTCAGCCAGGTACTAAAGAATAAATTTATTTCTTTATTAGGAAAAAATACAGTTGTATAGACAAAAACAGCTAAAATTACAAAAACTAAAGTAATATTAATAATCCTGAAAGATAATCATAAAACATGCCCATGTTAAAACAACTAACTTGCTTAAATATGTACTTACAGATATGTTAAATATTTTGATTCTCAAATGTGCCCACACTTAGAAATGAGACACAATATAACCATTGAAATTACTGATCCCTTTATTAAGTCTTTCACTCTAAAGATAATTTTAAAAATGTGTTATAAAATCAACTTCCCAGCACCTAGACGAGAAAAGGTTACTTTGAAGGGCAGAATTACAGCTGAGAGTGATTGTTCATTTGCTTACTGACCTGGAGAATAACTGGCACTTTCTGTAATTTCCTTTGGTGGAAGGTGTAGTAAGTGGCTGCTTCTGCCAGCAAGTTTGCCTCCTGGCCAGTCAACAGGGGAATTACTCCAGTCTATTTTATAGAAGTAATTTACCCCTGGAATTAGTTAAAAATGGCAATGGCTTTGTAAAGTTCAAGTCGTTTCAAACAAATCCAAACTTGATTGATCAAGGGGATGAAGTAAGAGCAATCTCTCTTGACATGAACAATGATTTTGGTGCTACCTCACAGGAAATATTTTTGGGTGAATTGAAGTACATATTATCTATGAATCCTAACTGAATTGACTGCATTATTTTGTTTGATCATTGTTTTATTTGTTTAGGCTCATCTAAATAAATATCCAGTGCATTTTGCATAGTAAAATCGTAATAAAATCAGTGATAATGAGCATATTGGGGAAAAAGAAGAAAGAACTTTTTATGTGTGAATTAAGTTCTAAATATCCTTACTAATAATAAAGTTATTGTCAAGTATACTTCAGGGTACATTACATGCTGCTATGTGACTTTTCCAAAAAGAGATCCAATCAAAAGTATTAATCTCAGATGGAGCTGAAGAAAACAATAGATCTAAGCAACCATTCCATGAAAGTCTAGCATGGTGAACCCATAATGACTTTATTGTGTTACTTACAGGAAAGTCTACCTTTCAATCGTGTGTGTTGATTCACAGAAGCTGTATACCTGGAGATCCTTGGACAACTTACATACAATTCCATTGCAACTCTTCGCTGCCTTTTCATCACTGTTGGGAGGGACCATGTAAATCTTACCAGTTGCAGACCTTCCCAGGCCTTGTAAACGTCTTTTACTTCCTGAGTCATCTGAACTTCTCTTGGCACTCCAGGATGGAATGAATTTGTAGGAAATGATTATAGTAGTTGTAAATGTACATTGCTTTATGTTAATTCTAAGGGGTTGCTATTACCAGGAGGCAAAATTCATTTTAGTTTGGGACTAAAGGCACAAAAAAAGTTTGCTATGGCATCCTAAACTAAATATCTATGTTCTACCCATCACTTTCCAATGTGTAGTTTTTAAATCTGATTTTTGTTTCTCTTTATTGAAAGAAAAGAATGTTGTAATTGTATTCATTCGAAAGGCTAAGCAAGCATATCCCTGTCACTGCATTTGAATTTTGCTATGTATAACTAAATAAATCCATCAATATAACTTTTGGTTACTATGAAAAAAAAGGGCTAAAATAACTTGTAATTCTTGAAGACTTTTTTCTAAGAACTTGGCCAAATATCTATCTCTATATTAGAAATGTCTTTTAAAGTGGTAACTTCAAAATCGGAATTCTGCTATCAAAATACCATTTGACTATTTCAGAAGTAGAAGGGATATTAAAGGTTGTTTAGTTTAATGACATTTTTATGCTCTAATTTTCTTTAAATCATTAAGCTACTTTTTTAATTAAATTCCATTAAAATTACATTTGTTACACACTTTTTCTTTAACTATTACATTGGTAGGCTCCTAATATAGAAAGATGATGAGATACCCTTAGCTTTCAGGGGACTCAGGATTCAGCAAAATGACAGTAGCAGACGTCTATATGAATATAAACCATATAATTCAGTAAAATGATCATTCTGAAAGTTTCTACAAAACAGTAAGAGTACAGGGACTCGATTCACTAACACTGTCTGATGAAGATAGGGAAGACATTTAACCAGAACATTAATTTTAGGTTTGAGTAAATGTTGAACTTACATGGACATTGTATCATTAAATTTATCTGTGTCTTCTTAAGTTTCATTCATTTATGTCCCACAGTTTTCTTGACCTTTCTGGTTAAATTTATTCTTTTTGGGATGCTGTTTGTAGATGATGTAAATGATACATCTTGGCTTCTTTTTCATATAGGTCATTATGGATATATAGGGGCATTTTGTTTATATTGAGTTTTGCCCTGTAATTTTAGTGAGTTTAAAAGTTCAAGCTGAAGATAGGAAATTACAAAGAAGGGTACACTTATACTAGATTAATGGTGAGAGAAGATAGTATAGCTGTTAGGGAAAACAGCATGGAAATTCTTCAGATTATAAAATAAAACAAGTACCTTGTTATTTAATAATCACACTACTATAGCTACACATACAGAAACAAAGCCAGTATGGTGAAAAGATGTCATATGCACTGATAATTTTGTACTATTCATGACAGACAGCATATGAAGTCTACATAAATATGTATCAATGGATAAATTGATAAAAAATTGATAAATAATTTTGTACATGTGTTTGAGTATTTGTGAGTGCATATGTAAATTTATGCATGTATATATCTATGTGATAAAATGTTATGTAGTCTTAGAGTATGAAACTATGTTATTGAAACAAAATTAATGATCCTAGAGGGTATTATGTTATATGAAATGTACTATGCACAAGTATAAAAATACTTCACAGTCTCAAAAGCACATATGGACTAAAAGAATTCAGCTTCATAATAAAAAAAATTATGGCAGCTAGAGTTGGAATAATAGTGGATATGCTAATAATATTGTTTATTGGGTACAAAGTACCTATTTGTAGGAAATATATAATCTATCTCTATATGTCTCTATTTATCATCTGTTTGTCTACCCATATGTCATCTACCTACCTATGTCTAACACCTATCTATCTATCCATCTATCTGTCTATCTATCTATCTATCTATCTATCTATCTATCTATCTATCTATCTATCTACCTATCATCTATCTATCATCTATTTCTCATCTATCTACTCTCTATCTCTCTGTCTACATATTTACATAATAATCTATTTGCTAATTCTCTGTATACATGTATCTATCTATCCTCAATTATCTATCTATCAATCATCTATAAATCCATTTATCTATCATCTCCCTATTACCTATGTAATGAAATGTAAGAAACTAGTATAAACTCCTTTAAGGGGAAGGAGTCTTAGAAATTCCAAAAAGTAAGAATTGGCTTGAGTGAGAGATGCCCATTGTTCAGGGCATTTGGATACTTGTTCTGAGTTGGTGGTGATATTTGAGGAGGCTTTGGAAGTTTGGTCTTTGGAAGGAAGTATGTCACTGAAGATTGACTTTAGGAGTTTAAAGATCCACTTCATTCTTATTTTGTAATTTCTACTTCCTCTTAGAGGTTCCAATTGTGTGCCCTTAAATTCCAATTCATGATGCCATGTAGGCAGACTTTTCTTTTCTACCTACCAGTTCCCAAATAACCGACATGGAGACTTAGTATATGGTATAAATGTTCATACTTATTACTACCTAGCTCTTATAACTTAAATTAATCCATTTCTATTAATTTATATTTTGTCACATGGCTCCAGGTTTTACCTGTCCTCCATCATGTCTTGATTTCCCAGTGTCTCCTGATGATCTTTCAGAATCCACCCTTCTTCTTTCCAGTGTTCTTAGTCTGGTTTTCCCACCTTCCTTGGCCTTTCCAGCTATTCCAGTCATCTTGTTTGTTAAAGGAATCACAGCATAATTTACACAGCATACAGAAGAATTATTCCACAGCATTCATGTCTGCGGCCTGCTACCACAATTCCCTAACATGATGAATCCTTAACCTCCTAGAACAATAAGTCCAAATAAAGTATTTCTTCTATATGTTTCCTTGGCCATAGTGTAAGTAACTAATGAATGGATTTAGTATGTGATAAGAAGAAAGCCAAGATATAGTGGTAATCATTGTGAATTATAATGAAGACTTATCATACAAAGTGTAAAATGCTATAGGAAATACAATGAAAGGATCAACGATAATAAAATATGAACTTTAGCATATCCTAAATTTGTCTAACACTATTTATTCATAAAAGAAATAAAGTTGTTTTCTGCATACAAGGTTATATAACAGAGGCATTAACAGATGGCTGATAAATTGAATTCTTGTTTTGTTTCATTGAATTAGCTTCTAGTAGAATGCTGACCTACATCTGGACATCATAATCTGTGGATATGCATGCATAATTAGGCCTACAGTGAATGAGAATTGGCAGTAAAATGTACCATGTTCAACAAATTCAAAGGTCTACCATGTATAATTCAAAATGCACTTATCTCCTTGTCATCTACATTATATGTTATCTATTTTCTAACCCAGGACACTGGCAAACAGAGTGCAGTTTCCAAATTTCGTTATTTTTAACATTTAATGTTCATCTTATTATTTTTTATATAGGATAGTCAAACTTATTCTATAATATTAAAATTCTAGATGTATAAATTTTTATATTATAAAATAGAAAACATCAAATCCTCTGGAATGTACTTTAGGACATTTAATAGACAGCCATATATTTATATATAATCTTCTGCCTAGTATTTTCTATTTGCCATGCAAAAAGTGTTGCAAATATTTTCCTCACTATATATTTTTTTTGTTTTTTTGAGACAGGGTTTCTTGTGTAGTTTTGGTGCCTGTCCTTAATTTTACTCTGCAGACCAGGTTGGCCTCGAACTCACAAAGATCTGCCTACCTCTGCCTCCCAAGTGCTGGGAATAAAGGCATGTGCCATCACTGCCGAGCTCCTCACTATTTTTAATTAAACAATGTGGTGGTATTGTGTTCCCCCAAATATTGTGTACCCTAATAAATTTATCTGGCGTCAGAGAACAGACAGCCACTAGATACAAAGGCTAGAAAATGGTGGCACTCACACCTTTAATCCTAGCATTCCAGAGATAGAAATCCCTCTGGATCTCTGTGAGTTCAAGGCCACATTGGAAACAAGCCAAGCATGGTGACACATGCCTTTAATCCCAGAAAGCCAGCCTTTAATCCCAGAGAGTGGTGGTAGAAATCAGAAAGATATATAAGGCATGAGGACCAGAAACTAGAAGCATTTGGCTGGTTAAGCATTTGGCTGGTTAAGCATGTGGCTAGTTAAGCTTCAGGCTTTCCAGCAGCAATTAAGCTGAGAGCCATTGGGATGAGGACACAGAAGCTTCCAGTCTGAGGAAACAAGACCAGCTGAGAAGTTGACCAGGTGAAGTTAGCTGTGGCTTGTTCTGTCTCTCTGATCTACCAGTATGGACCCCAATAACTCGCCTCGGGTTTGATTTTATTAATAAGAACTTTTAAGATTCCTGCTACAAAACAACATATAAACATTTCTGTTATCATTCTAGATAAAATATAAACATATGATATATACATACATATGATTCATATATATATATATGCATACACAAATAACAAATTTATAGCTTAATGGGTATTTACAAATTGTACACATTATATTAATCACATTCATAGCAAGATAGAACATCAAAAATATCTAGGTGTCCTTTGTTCTCATTTTAGCCATTAATGACATAAAGGAAGGATAAAGCATCTGGTTTTGTACCCCACAAAAATGAAATTACGTGTTATATACATAATGTCTTCTCTTATTGATAATATATTTTCACATGTTGCTTTTCTGGGAAATCGTTTATTCTCATTTCATTATAAAATGACACATTCCGATATTCTAGTTAATTTATCAACCCAAATATTTTTGTGTATTTAGATGATTTCAAGTTAGGCTATCTCAACCTGTCCATGGCCCTGCTGCTTTCTACCTCCAATCCCAGCAGACTTCTGCCACTGAGGCATAGAACACTCCAGTCAGAACAGAAGATTTCTGCCAAGCAGGCCCAGGCTACAAAAGCCAAAATGGGGGACTTCTGCCCCGATGCACAGATCACATCAGCCAAAACTGCCGTCACCAGGAAACAAGCTTGTCCTTTGCCTGAACTCCAGCAGACTCCATAGGCTCAGACACAGTCCATACCAGTTGAAAGAACAGCTCCAGCAGCTCTATATGAGACCAAGCTGGTCCTAAGTACCTGAGAAGAAGAATCAGACTTTACTGGAGGCCAGGCTGGATCTAGAGACTCAACAAGACTTTGGCTTTACTTCAGGTCAGACCAGGTCAAAGGACCCAAAGCCCCCCAAACCCTAGTGGAGACAACCAATTGCTCCTGAAGACTCATCAGTCACTAGATCCCTTGTCCACATAAGCTAGAAGACCAGAAAGGAAACAGAAATCAAAAAACAAAACACCCATCCAACAAAGACAAATACAGCAATCTACAGAGACTTATAATCACCCAAAATGTAGATGCCTAAATGCCAGAATAAGAACACATTCTGTAACAGAAATGGCAATATGTTACTACCAGAATTTAGATATCCTACAACAGAAGGACCTGAACATTCCAATGCAGCTGAAGCACAAAAAAAAAAAAAAAAAAAAAAAAAAAATGACCTTAAAAAACTTTATGGAAATGGTAGAGGACCTTAAATAGGAAATGAAAAAAAATCCTAAAAGAAATGGAAGAAAAGACAAGAAAAAAATGGAGAAAATCAATAAATATCTTAAAGAATGTCAAGAAAACCAAGAAGAAAACAAACATTTGATGGAAACAAATTAAACTGTTCATGATCTGAAAATAGAAACAGAGGCAACAAATAAAACACAGCCGGAGGGAATTCTGAAAAAGGAAAATCCGGGTAATCAAACAGGAACTACAGATGCAAACATCACCAACTCAATACAAAGAATGAAAGAGAGAATCCCAAGACTTGAAGATATAGTGGAAGTAGATGCTTGGTGAGAGAAAACGTTAAATCTAAAAACTTCCTGACACAAAACATCCAGAATATCTGGGACACTGTGAAAAGACCAAATATGAGAGTAATAGGAATGGAAGGAGGAGAAGAATCCCTGCTCAAAGGCACAGAAAATATATTCAACAAAATCCTAAAGAAAATTTTCCCTACCTAAAGAAGGGCACACATATAAAGGTACTAGAAGTTTACAAAACACCGAATAGATTGGGCCAGAAAAAAAAGTTCCCTTGCCACATAATAATCAAAACACTAAACATACAGAATAAATAAAGAATATTAAAATTTGCCAAGGAAAAAGGCCAAGTATATAAAGGCATATAAAGGCAGACCTTTAAGAAGTAGGGCCAAATTCTCAATACACACTCTTAGAAGCCAGAAGAGTCAGGAAAGACCTCTTGCAGACTCCAATAGACCATGGATGACAGCCCTGACTACTATACCCAGGAAAACTTTCAATTACTGGAGAAATTAGATGGAGAAAACACGGTATTTCATGAAAAAGTCAAATTTAATCAATATCTATCCATTAATTGAGCTCTACAGAAGATACTATAAGGAAAACTTTAACCCAAGAAAGTTAGATACACCCACAAAAACTCAGGAAATATATAATCCCACACAATAGGGAAACATATACACAAACACTACCACCACCACCAACAACAACATGTAAAAGGAGTTAAAAATCACTGGCCATGTATGTATCTTGAAATCAACGGACTCAAGTTGCCAATAAAAGGACACAGGCTAAAAGAATGGATATGAAAACAGGATCCATCCTTCCCCTGCATACAAGAAACACACCACAACTTCAAAGACAGACGTTACCTCAGAGTAAAGTGTTGGAAAAAGACTTTCCAATCAAATGAACTGAAGAAGCAAGCTGGTGTGGCTGTCCTGATATCGAACAAAATAGATTTCAAACCAAAATTAATCAAAAGAGATGGAGAAAAACACATCATGTTCATCAAAGAATAAATCGACCAGAATGATGCCTCAATTCTGAACATCGACACCCCAAATACAAGGGCACTCATATCTGTAAAAGAAACATTACTGCCAGGCGGTGGTGGTGCATGCCTTTAATCCCAGCACTTGGGAAGCAGAGCCAGGTGGATCTCTGTGAGTTTGAGGCCAGCCTGGTTTACAAAGAGAGTTCCAGGACAGGTTCCAAAGCTAAAGAGAAACCCTGTCTTGAAAAGCCAAAAAAAAAAAAAAAGAAAAGAAAAAGAAACATTACTAAAGCTTAAATCCCATGTCAAATGCCACATATTAATAGTGGGGGGAATTCAAGACCGCCCTCTCACCAATGGATAAATCATCTAGACAGATGGTATGGAGAGAAATAATGGAAATAATGTTATAAATTGAAAGGACCTAACAGATATCTACGAATATTCCATCCAAACACCAAAGAATATACCTTATTCTCAGGACCTCATGGAACCTTCTCAAAAACTGACCACGTACCTAAACACAAAGCAAGTCCTAACTGATTAAAAAAAGGAATATTTCCCTGTGTCTTACCAAATAACCATGCATTAAAGTTGGATTTCAACAACAACACAAACCACAAAAAGCCTAAAAACTCATGAAAATCAAACAACGCTCAACTTAATTTCTACTGAGTCAAGGAAGAAATACACAAACGTATCAAAAACTTCCAAGAATGCAATGAAAATGATTGCGATTGTTCAACATTCTAAAACTTATGCAATACTATGAACACAGTGCTAAGAGAATAATTCATAGTACTAAGTGCCTCATAATGAATTTGAGGAAATTTCATATAGGCTACATAACAGCACACCTGAAAAAGAAGCCAAGATTGTCAAGAGAAGATGGCAGGAAATAATCAAACTGAGGACTGAAATCAATAAAATAGAAAAAGGAGAACATAAGCCGGGCGGTAGTGGCGCACGCCTTTAATCCCAGCACTTGGGAGGCAGAGCCAGGCAGATCTCTGTGAGTTCGAGGCCAGCCTGGGCTACCAAGTGAGTTCCAGGAAAGGCGCAAAGCTACACAGAGAAACCCTGTCTCGAAAAAAACCAAAAAAAAAAAAAAAAGAAAAAAAAAAGAAAAAGGAGAACAATATGAAAAATCAATTCAGCAAATAGTTTGTTCTTTGTGAAAATAAACAAGATAGACAAACCTTATCCAAACTAACTTAAAGTCAGAGAGAGAATATCACAATTAACAAAATCAGAAACAAAAAGAGGGACATAACTTCAGACATGGAAGAAATTCAATCATCAGTTCATACTTCAAAAATCTATACTCCACAAAGTTTAAAAGTTTGAAATAAACAGACAAATATCTTGATAGATACCATGAACCAAATTTAAACCAAGATCAGATAAACAATTAAAAAAAAACATATAACCCATAAGAAAATAGAAGCTGTCATTACAAGTCTCCCAACCAATAAGAACTCAGGGCCAAATGATTTCAGTGCAGAATTCTACCAGATTTTTATTTAATTTTTTATTTTATTTAATTTTTTTTATTTTACAATACTATTCAGTTCTACATAATAGCCACAGATTCCCTTGTTCTCTCTCTTCCTGCCCCCCTCCCCTTCCCCCCAGCCTACTCCCTATTCCCACCACCTCCAGATCAAGGTCTCCCCCGAGGACTGGGATCGACATGATAGACTCAGTCCAGGCAGGTCCAGTCCCCTCCTCCCAGACTGAGCCAAACGTCCCTGTGTAAGTCCCAGGTTTCAAACAGCTAACTCATGCAACAAGCCCAGGACCTGGCACCACTGCCTAGATGCCTCCCAAACAGATCAAGGCAATCGACTGTCTCAACTATTCAGAGGGCCTGATCCAGTTGGGGACCCCTCAGCCTTTGGTTCATAGTTCATGTGTTTCCATTTGTTTGACTATTTGTCCCTGTGCTTTATCCAACATTCGTTTCAACAATTCTCGCTCATATAGACCCTCCTCTTTCTCACTAATTAGAATCCCAGCGCTCCACCCGGAGAATAGCTGTGGATCTCTGCATCCAGATTCCTCAGTCCTTGGATGGGGTTTCTGGCACAACTATTAGGGTGTTTGACCCTCCCATCACCAGAGTAGGTCAGTCCCGGCTGTCTCTGGACCATTGCCAGCAGTCTATTGTGGGGGTATCTTTGTGGATTTCTGTGGGCCTCTTTAGCTCTTTGTTTCTTCCTTTTCTCATGTGGTCTTCTTTTACCATGGTCTCCTATTCCTTGTTCTCCCTCTCTGTTGTTGATCCAGCTTGGATCTCCCACTCTTTCCCTCAACCCACGCCCTTCATTGCTCCTACTCATGTCCAGGCTGTTCATGTAGATCTCATCCATTTCTCCATGTCTTTCTTGGGGTACTGTTTTCCAGGTAGCCTCCCTGGTGATGTGAGTAGCAGTCCAGTCATCCTTGTTCCATATTTGGCATTCTCCTATGAGAGAGTACATACCATATTTGTCTTTCTGAGTCTGCGTTACCTCACTCAGGATGATTTTTTCTAGATCCATCCATTTGCCTGCAAACCTCATGATGTCATTGTTTTTCTCTGCTGAGTAGTATTCCATTGTGTATATGTGCCACAATTTATTTATCCATTCTTCAGTTGAAGGGCATCTAGGTTGTTTCCAGGTTTTTGCTATTACAAACAATGCTGATATGAACATAGCTGAGCAAGTGCTCTTGTGGTATGATTGAGCATTTCTTGGGTATATACCCAAGAGTGGTATAGCTGGATCTTGGGGGAGATTGATTTCCAATTTTCTAAGAAAGCACCATATTGATTCCCACAGTGATTGTACAAGCTTGCATTCCCACCAGCAGTGGAGGAGAGTTCCCCTAGTTCCACATCCTCTCCAGCATAAAGTGTCTTCAGTGTTTTTGATCTTAGCCATTCTGATAGGCATAAGGTGGTATCTCAGAGTTGTTTTGATTTGCATTTCCCTGATGATTAGGGATGTTGAGCAATTCCTTAAAAGTCTTTCAGCCATTTGAGTTTCCTCTGTTGAGAATTCTCTGTTTAGTTCTATAGCCCATTTCTTAATTGGACTGTTGGTCATTTTGATGTCTAATTTCTTGAGTTCCTTTTATATTCTGGATATCAGTCCTCTGTCAGATATGGGGTTGGTGAAGAACTTTTCCCATTCTGTAGGCTATTGCTTTGCCTTGTTGACTGTATCCTTTGATCTACAAAAGCTTCTCAGTTTCAAGAGGTCCCATTGATTGATTGTTTCTCTCAGTGTCTGTGCTACTGGTGTTATATTTAGGAAGTGATCTCCTATGCAAATGTGTTCAAGACTCCTTCCTACTTTCTCTTCTAGCAGGTTCAGAGTAGCTGGATTTATGTTGAGGTCCTTGATCCACTTGGACTTAAGTTTTGTGCAAGGTGACAAATATGGATCAATTTGCAGCCTTAATACATTCAGTAGTCTACCTATTGTCATTTTTATATCTTCCCCTTTTTCTTCAGTGTAGATTCAGTGATCTACCTATTTATCCTATTATATCCTATTATTTCTTTATCTTTTTTCTCAGAGTAGATTCAATGATCTATCTCATATCTTATTCTCTTTTTTCTTTTTGCTTTCTAGGGGTAAAGATATCTTTACAAATCTTGAAAAGAAAAAAATTAGGTTAATTGTCAAGTCCTGTATCATTTGTCCAGTCTCTGTATAATAGGAAATTTCAGGGCTTGTCACAAGTCCTTGTTCGAGTAGTCTATCAGGCTGCATCATCTCAGCTAGTCATCTCAAAATTGTCCTGAGCAGTCTTTCCATGGTGTTAATCAACTTAATGGCTTTACCATAGTCCATGTGGAATCATCATTGTGGGATCCTGTCATCCTTTTGAAGATTTCAAAGTCGGTGTTAGGTGTGGTCATGGTTCCCTTTAGAATTTTTTTTTTGTGTGTGCCTCCTCTGTGGTTTGGAGCAAACACAGTCTGATAAACGTCTGTCTCTTGGAACCCTGAGTATTCTTCCCTAGAACAGAAAATCTTCACAGCAATTTCTCCCCACCATTTGTCTTGCCAAACTTTTCCAAACTGACCTTTGCCAATGCTTTCTTGTAACACGATGGTCCTGGCAATTCTTCTCTGAACAAACAGTAGTAAACCCTTAATCCCAGGTAGCAGCATCACCGCAGTCACCAACATGATGAGAAGAAGCCAGCCACTCGGAGCAGCTTTTGCCTCCATGGTCCCACCACTGTTTGTCACTAGGTCCTGGCCGCTGCTTCTACTTAGCAAGCCTCCTAGGCTGGCCTCAAACTCAGGATCCTCCTGCCTCTGCATCCTTCAGCAAATTCAACCGGCATGCACCATCACAAACGGCAAGCAGCTTTTTCATGAATTCATACCACAAACGTTGGGTACCAGATGTAGCATGAATCTTAAAAAGTCTTATTATTAAATCAAACACAAGGCCATTTATTGGGGTCAATGCTGGTAGATCAGAGAGACAGAAGAAGCCACAGCTAACCTCACCTGGCCAACTTCTCAGCTGGACTTGTTTCCTCAGACTGTGTCCTCATCCCAATGGCTCTCAGCTGAAATGCTGCTCAAAAGACTGAAGCTTAACCAGCTAAAAGCTTCACCAGCCAAATACTTCTAGTTTCTGGTCCTCGCGCCTTATATACTTTTCTGGTTTCTACCACCACTCCCTGGTATTAAATGTTTGCTTTCTGGGATTAAATGTGTGGTGAGTCACCATGCCTGTCTCTATCCTTGAATACATGGATTTCTGCCTCTGGAATGCTAGGATTAAAGGTGTGTGCTACCACTGCCTATCCTTTATGTTTAATATTGTGGCTGCTCTGTCTCTGACTCCAGATAAGTTTATTAGCATGCACAATATTTGGGGGAACCACAATATTTGGGGAATACCACAATCCTATTATCTTAGAACTGCTATGGTTACTAGATTGAACCTACTAATTATCAGCCACGGGAGGAAGAGGGGCATGCAGGAACATATCTTTTAAAACTGAGCTATTGGGTATTGCTTGAAGAGGTGGAATCATACTCTTCAGTTTTAGACTCATGCAAAGCCCACTAAGCTCTTAAGGATAGCTCCAAACCCAGAGTTAGACATAAAGCTCCAGTTAAACTTAGAGGATCAAAAACCAAATGAATAGATATGAGTGTAAAAGAGAAGGGAAGATGCAAGAATAGAATGAGATGAATGAAGTCAATATGTATTGTGTAAAAGTGTGATATTACCAAAGGATTAGATAAATAATTTAAAAACTAAATGGGAGGTACAGTCAGGAGAAAAGGTCACTTTTCAGCTGAAAAGGCCCACTTGTCAGCTGAACTGCATCACTCCCTAGATTCTGTTCCAATGATCCATTCTATATCATGCTTCCCTAGCTCTTCAACCAACCCCCTGCCAGCCCTGTCCCCAATCACTGAGGATTTCAACTGTTCAGTATACCTCACACTACTCAGAAAACCAGGCCATATCAGTCAGAAGAAAAGGAATAGGCTAAACCAGTCCGAGTACAGAGAACCTTTGCTGCCACAAAGGTCAAGCTAGCCTTGAGATTGCTAGCCCCCAATTTGGACAGAGACTTTGTACTAGATCAGAGGTCATATCATAACCAGAAATCCAGGCCACAGAGACAAGAAGACAAAAGAGGAAATGGAAGCTAATAAACAAAACACCTATCCAACAAGACAAACTCAGAAATCAGCAACTAAAACTATAATCATCCCGAAACCATATGTCTAAATGCCAGTGGAGGAACACAATCAACAGCAGACAGGGCAATATAACACTAACAGAGCCCAGCTCACCTGCTACAGAGAGACTACAGTTACAAGACAACTGAAACAAAAAAGAATGACCTTAAGAACAACTTTACAAAGGTAGGAAAGGTCCTTAAAGAGGAAATGAAAAACATCCCTTAAACAGATCAAAGAAAAGACAAAAATTGGAGGAAATCAATAAATCCCTTAAAAAAATGCCAAGGAGACAAGAAAGAAAAAAAACATAGAAACAGGTGAAAGAAATTATTTGAGACCTAAACATTGAAATAGAAGCAATAAAGAAAACGAACTGAAGGAATTCTAGAAATGGAAAATCTGGGAAAGTGAACAAGAACTACAGATGTCAAGTATCATCAACAGAATATAATGAGGAAAGACAGAATCTCAGGCATTGAAGATATGTCAAAAGAAATAGATTCATCAGTCAAAGAAAATGTTAAAAACTCCTAACGTAAAACATCCAAGAAATCTGGGATTCTATGAAAAGACCAAACTTCAGTACAATAGTACTAGAAGAAGGAGAAAAATCCCTGCTCAAAAACACAGAAAATATATATACCAAAGTCATAGAAGAAATTTTTATTAATCTAAAGGACATGCCTATAAAGTTTCAAGAAACTTGCAGAATGCCAAATAGATTGGCTCAGAAAAGAAAGTCCCATGCCATATACCAATCAAACCACTAAACATACAGAACAAAGACAGAATATTAAAAGCTGCAATGGAAAAGGGGTTCTACTCTCTTCATATCTATTTGGTATAATACTTGATGTTTTAGGTAGAGCAATAAGACAACTAAAGGAGATCAAAGGGGATACAAACTGGAAAGGAAGAAGTCAAAGTATCAATATTTGCAGATTATGTGACACTATATATAAGCAACTTCAAAAATTGTACCAGGGAACTCCTACAGCTCATAAACACCTTCACCAAAATGGCTAAATACAAGATTAACTAAAAAGAGATCAATAGCCCTCTTATATACAAATAATAAAAGGACTGAGAAAGAAATCAGAGAAACAACACTCTTTACAGTAGCCATAAGTAATATAAAATATCTTGGAGTAACTCTATCCAAACAAGTGAAAGACCTGTAGAATAAAAACTTCAAGTTTTTAAATAAGGAAATTGAAGAAGCTATCAGAAGATGGAAAGATCTCCCACACTCATGCATCAGTAGGAATTGCCTAGGAAAAAAATGGCCATCCTACAAAAAGCATTTAACAGATTCAATGCAATCCCCATCAACATTCCAACACATTTCTTTATAGATCTTGAAAGAACAATACTCAATTTCATATGGAAAAATAAAAACCTTGGATAACAACAAAAATATCCTGTAAAATTAAAGAAACTCTAAAGGTCACCATCCCTGATTTCAAGATGTACTATGCATGATACTGGCACAAAAAATAGAACATTGATCAATGGAATTAAATGGTAGCCCCAGATGTATATCCACTTACCTATCATCACCTGGTTTTTTTTTTAATCAGGAAGCCAGAAATACACAATGAAATAAGAAAGCATCATCAACAAAAGTTGCCTGTCTAACCTGATATCAACAAATAAGAAAATGCAAATAGATCCATATCTATCACACTGAACTAAACCAATGTTCAAGTGCATCAAAGACTTCAACATAAAACCAAATATACTGAACTCAATAGAAGAGACATGGTGAATAGCCTTGAAAACATTGGCACAGGGGTTAAATTCTGGAAATGAACACTGATAACACAGTCCCTAAGACCAACAATCAATAAATGGACCTCAATAAATTGAAAAGCCTCTGTAAAGCAAAGGACAGCCTCAATATAATGGCAGCCCACAGAGTGGGAAAAGATATCCCCACATCTGACAGAGGTCTAGTATCCACAATATATAAAGAACTCTAGAAACTAGACATCAACAAACCAAAAAATCAAATTAAAAATGGGGTACAGATCTAAACAGAATTCTCAATGGAGGAAATTCAAATGGATGAGAAATACTTAAAGAAATGTTTGGCATCCTTAGACATCAAGAAAATGCACCAAGTCTGAGATTCAATCTTACTCTTGTCAGAATGGCTAAAATCAAAAACACAAGTGACATATCATGCTAGTGAGGATGCAGAGCATCCATTTGGAACTGATCAACCTCAATACCCAGCTATACCACATCCGGGCATATACTCAAAAGACACCATATCCTAGTTTTCACAGCAATTTTATTCATAATAGTCAGAAACTGGAAACAACCTCAATGTCCCTCAACCAAAGAATTGGTACATTTACACAATGGAGTGTTTCCAAGCTGTTAAAAACAATGACATCATAAAATTTTCAGGAAAATGGATAGAATTTTAAACATCATCCTGAGTGAGACAATCCAGATCCACAAATACAAGCATTGTATGTACTCATTTATAAGTGGATATTAACTGCAAAGTAAAAGATATGGTAAGGTTCACAGACCCAGAAAGGCTAGGCAGTAAGTGGGGCTTAAGTGAGACACAAAGTCTTCCTTGTGAAAGGAAATAGAATAAATTTCACCGATAGATTGGTAATGGGTGGGTTTGGGAACAGAAAACATCAACTACGTGGTTTATTAAAAAAATACTCAGAAAAACAACTGTAATTGGGTAGCATTTCAGGACAAGGTATAAACACTGTAACAATGGATAATCTCCTAATAATGGGGTACACAGAGCCTGAACTGGCCATCTCTGTAATCAAACAAATCCTCAAGTGGAGGGATTGGGACATCAACCCAGCCACAAAACCTACAATATTTCCCTTCCTACAGAGTGGTCAGGGACCAGAGCTTAGCAGAATCCTCATCAAAGAGACCAGAGAGGTTTCACCTAGCAATGAACAGGAGCAGATGCAAAGTCCCACAGACAAACATTAAACAGAGCTTGGGGAGTCCTGTGGAGGAAGGGAAGAAAGGATCAGAGTTATAAGAGAGGCCAGGAACACCAAATGAACATGGCCCATGAAATCAATTGACTGGGACTCATTGGAGCTCATGGAGATCAGGAAGCCTGTAGGTTTCTGACCTAGGTCCCCTGCATACATGTTATGGCTGAGTAGCTTGGCGTTCTGGTGGGATTCTCAACAGTAGGAGTAGGGGGCAGCATCTGAGTCTTTTGGTTACTTATGGTACCCTTTTCCTTTTACCGGGTTGCCTTGTCCAGCCTTGACTTAATTATATATATATATACTTATTGAAGCATATCATTCTGTGTTTGATGTCCCTGAGAGGCCTGTTCTTTTCTGAGGGGAGATGGAGGGGCCATGGATCTGGAGAAGAGATGGGGGTGGGGAAACTGCAGTAGACATGCAATAAATGGGAGAATAATAATTCAGAAGAAAAATTTCAAGACCGTAGCACGGATCTTAAAAGGTCTTATTAATAAGAACAAATCCAGAACCAGGTATTGGGGTGACTGCTGAAAGAATAGAGAAGCAGAACAAGCCACAGCTAACCTCACCTTGCCAACTTCTCAGCGGATCCTGTTTCCTCAACCTGAAAAGCCTGAGTCCTGATCCGAATGGATCTCAGCTGAACTGCTGCTAAAAGCCTAAAAGCTTAAAAGCCTCCAGTTCCTGGTTCTCATGCCTAATAAACCTTTCTGCTTCCTGCCATAACTTCCTGGGATTAAAGATGTGTGTTTTTCCCAAGCAAGACATGAGGTCTCAAGTGCTGGGATTAAAGGTATGTGTCACCATGCCTGGCTGTTTCCAGTGTGGCATTGAACTCACAGAGATACAGAGGGAACTCTGCCTCCAGAATGCTGGTATTAAAGGTGTGTGCCACCACTGCCTAACCTCTATATTTAATATAGTGACTGTTCTGTTCTCTGACCCCTAAATAAGTTTATTGGGGAGCACAATACATCAAACATACAAGACTTAAAAAAGAAAAGCAAATTGAACCTTGGGCCAGGAAGATGGATGAGCAGGTAAAGGAGTGTGTTATCAAGCCAGCAACTTGAGTTACATTCTGGGATCCATGTGGTAAAAGGAAAAGAACCATCCCCAAAAACTTGTCCTGTGACCTTCACAAAAGCCCCTCACAGGTGCACAAATGCATACACATACATGATCATACTATAAAATAAATAAAAATGTAAAATAGGAAACCCAAGATTTCTTTGTCATAAAAAGGTACTCTGGCCGGTCGTGGCACATGCATTTAATCCCAGCACTCGGGAGGCTGAGGCAGGCAGATCTCTGTGACTTCAAGGCCAGCCTGATATACAAAATGAGTTCCAGGAAAGGCACAAAGCAATACAGAGAAACCCTGTCTCAGTGGGGAAAAAAAGAAAAAAAAAGAAGGTATTCTGCAGGCTATGGAAAGAGAAATTCAGACACCAACCTAATGACGAAACCTTCAACCTACAACATGTTCTGCCTGCAAGATGTGCTGGGGGCAAAGGTGGCTCAGAACTTGTGGGTGTGGACAACAAGTGTCTGGTTCAACATGAGTTGTACACCCCAAGGGGGAGCTCATGATTCATACAGTCTTGAGGGCCAGAAACCTGAGACTGGATAGCCCAGAATCTTAGGGTAGAACCAAACATAATTGAAAAAAATAATCAATGTAATAATTTCTAATTATATTATTTGATACTCACAGCCTTGTCCAGTCATCACCAAAGAGGCTTCCTCTAGCAACAGGTAGGAACAAATACAAAGACCTATAGCCAGACATTATTCCGAGAGTCTAAATTGGACAACTCCATTAAGTCATTCCCCTCAGAAATCCAGGAACCCCAAGAAGATGGGGAAGAAAGACCATAGCAGTCAGAGGGGACAGAGGATCGATCATGGCCCACTGAACCAACTAAGTAAGAATCACATGGGCTCACAAACTGAAAAGGCAAGCACGGGGCCTGCATGGGTCTACACCAGGTCCTCTGCATATATGTTATGGCTGTTAGCTTATTGTTCTTATGAAACTCCTAACAGTGGGAATGGGTGTGACTCTGACTCTTTTGCCTTCTCCTGAGACACTTTTCCTCTTATTGAGATGCCTTTTCCGGCCTCTATATGAGGGCTTTTACCTTGTCTTATAGAATTTTGTTGTGTCGTGTTTGGACAATATCTTTTGGTGGCCTGTGGATTTCCAAAGAGGAAATACAAGAGAAGTAGATCTCAGGAAAGTTGCAGGGAGCTAAGAGGAGTAGAGGAAAGGGAAAATATGGTTGGGATACGTTATATAAGAGAAGAAACTATATTCAAACAGAGAAAATCACACAAAAAATTAAACCTGACAGGGGGAATTCAAAGAAATAATTCATTGAATTAAAGTTGATAGAAATAATGAATAACAAATAATCAAATCTCATATTATTTAGTATGAGTCATGTGTAAATGAGCTCAAATATCTTAACTAGAGAGTGGTAGGAATAATGAGTGGCTCTTCTATTTCCTTGATTCTTCAGATTTAACCCAATATCCCGCCCTGTTTTGGTTTATTTTAATAAGATCTTTTAGCAACTGGTGTTATACCATCATCTAACAGGACAGGACTTTCTGTGTCTGGTCTGTCCCTTCCACAGGACACTTCTGATATTCACCGGAGGCTGTGTATGGTCAAGACTGACACCCAAGCTTTCCATTAAAAGAGAATGACCAGAATCTGTAGAAGAGGAAAGAAGGGTACATTGTTTGCTGATGCTGCAAGATGCAGGTTCCAGAATCCACACCCAGCTAAGACACAGCAAATTCCTGTTGCCTGAAAATGGTGTTGATAACTTATTTTTCATTTCTTGACAGAGAAAAGCAAACTAAGTCAAAGTTTGAGAAACAACCAAGAAGGCAGAATGGAACAGAGTGGCAAGCAGGAAGGACAAGGAAGACCCTCAGGTAATCAGATAAAAATGTGTGCTAAACCAAAATTCTTCTACTGCATTTCTTAATCTGTGATTCTCTGGATTATGGCAGACTCCAGATGTAAGCAGCTGTGGTGAGGAGAGAGAGTTATTCAATGTTTCCATTTCTCTGACCTGCTCTCAGTAGAGACAGAGGTTCAGAGGCTATTCTAAGCTCCCTGGGGTGTGGGAGGGGTGGCTGTGAGTTTAGGTTGGGACACCGTTCCCAGGTCCCACTTGTCCTGTGAGAGCCCCTGCTATTCTGAAATGCATTTTCTATACCTGAAAACACCTATGCTCTCCCTGTGATTGTACTCCTTGTAATCCCCAGCACGGTGGTTACCAAATCCTTGGCCAGGAAGCAAGTGCTGGTAATCTCATGACACTTGAAAGAGGGCACTGTGGCTGATCAGTGTGCAGGAAGAGTCCCCAGGAAAAGTTCAGATGTGCAAGTGCATGCTGGGAAATATTCTGATCCCATCCCTCTGTCCTTTAAAGGTCCTTTCCAAGGCCACGGAAAGACTGTGAAATCAGGATCATCATTCTGGAATGGGAAGTCATTAAACAGGAAGTGGGCAACACAGGAGGAAGAATAATGAAAAATGTTAGGGCTATTTGCCAAAGATTCTACCAGCGGGGACTGAGGAAGCCCTGGCATGACTGTTTGCAACTGATGAAAGATCTCCACTTGTTGCACCAGAGGCTCTCTCAGGAGAGAGAAGGGGTCAAACCATAGTTTACACCTGATTCGAGGACCACTACAGGATCCTTGGTCACAGACAAGAGTGGAGCCACTTCCAAGATTAGTCCCTTCTGAAGAGGCCCTGTCGATTTTTTTTTTTTTTTTTTTTTTTTTTTGGTTTTTCAAGACAGGGTTTCTCTGTGTAGCTTTCAGTCTTTCATAGAATTCACTTTGTAGCCCAGGCTGGCCTGGGACTCACAGAGATCTGCCTTGCTCTGCGTCCTGAGTCCTAGGATTAAAGGTGTATGACACCCCTGCCCAGCTATGAGCAATGTAGGCAAGCCCCATTCCCATAGCCTCCATGGCACAAAGCAGCAATGTCTGGCTTCTCTGTGTGTCTGACTCCCTCTCACACCCATGCAATGGAACTAGGACATGTTTATAGCTGATTTTTGACCAAGGGGCCAATGAATTACTGAATGTGATTCAGTGGGAACCAGAGCACCATGCTTATGATCTCTCTCTCTCTCTCTCTGCCTTCTGCACCTAGAAGACAGGGCTTGCATGGACACTGGCTGCTCAGGGAGGCTCTCCTGATATGGGGCTCACATCTCAACTCCTTCACTTGGGAATTTGCATACCTGAGGACCTGTAAATGAGCAGAGATCCCAAACCACCAAGTCAGGCATATCAGGAGTTCAAGGTCATCCTAATTCCACTGAATGAGATGTATGTCTATCACCAGGATTCCTGGTAACCCTGACTCCAAAGTGGAAGGAAGGATACAGAGGCATGTATCTTTCACACTGGTGCCTACCAGTTGACTTCCTCTTGTTCTGGCATTGAAAGTCCATATTAAAGACTCTTTCTATACTGAATACAGCAGGGAAACCTTCTGTCCAACAGGTGAGAGCGGTGTTCCTCACTTCCTGATGCTGTCACCTTCAACACAGTTCCTCTCGTTGTGGTGACCACCCAACTATTAGATCATTTATTTCAGTTGCTGCTTTCTCAGTGCAATTTCCTACTGTTTTAAGTCATAATGTCAATGTCTGTATTTGCTGATAGTCTTAGGCCTTCCTTGTGATGGGATTATTCTACCTCTAGAGGGGTCCTGACCCACAGTTTAAGAACCACTGGGGTGGATAAGCAACTGTGTGCCTCTGTAGGAGAGAGAAGCATCCAGGACTGAGGTATTCAGGCTGTGGCAGTATTGAGCTGAACTGAGACACAGAAGGGATCGAAGCCTGGCCCAGCCTTGGCATCTCCAGTGTGGACTCCATCATAGAAGGCTCAACTGCTCCACTGCTCCTGACTTTTCCACAGGCTGTGCTTTCCTGCTATCCCCTGTTCTCCTGCACTGCTTCCTTTCTCTCATTTTGCCTCGAGGTAAAGAAGATGCCAGGATCCACATTCCAATATTTGGACTAGCTGCAGTTTTAGGGATGATCCCCAGTTAGCAAGTAACCACTCCAAAAAAATTCTGTGATTTCAGGTTTTTAATGAAGTTGACATGAGATGCAGGTGGGGGTTGGGCTTGGTAAAGCCTCAACTCCATATGTCAGACTAACTTTGTTAACGTTCTATCCAGGACTATACCCTCTCTGAGAAGGGGGGGAGGGGAGCTGGGGGGCAAGGAGGTATAAGGGACAAGAGAAACTTTGGTTGTTATGTAAAATGAAAGGAAAAATATTTAAAAAATATTTTATTATGTATACAGTGTTCTGTTTGCATGCATGTCTGCAGCATATTATGAACTGCTGAGTCATCTCTCCAATTGGTAAGACTATGTTTATTTGTTTGTTTGTTTTCTGTTTTAGATTTTCCAGACAGTGTCTGTCTGTAGCTTTGGAATCTGTCCTGGAAGTCACTTAGTAGAGCAGGCTGGCCTGCAAATCAGAGATATCAAACTGTCTATGACTCCTGTGTGGTGGGAATAAAGGCCTATGCCACTACTGCCCAGTGAAAAATAGCATTCTAAATTAAAAAAAATCATAAAAAGAGAGAAAGAAAGTTTATATGAAATTTAACAAATGTGTTAAAAGTATAAAATCAACAAGAAAGGTGTCCCACATTTTAATGCCAATATTCACGATTGGGATCCAGAGGTGGCCTGATCAGTGTGAGGTCTTGGAAGATTAAGTCTAAATTGTAGTGAGTTCCAGGAAACCCAGTACTACAAAGAAACAAACAAAAAACAAACAAATAAACACGAGACAACAACTACAACAAAAACCCAAAGTCACAAAAAGCTAATTGAAGTTAATTGACCTTGTTTTTGTTGGGTGTTTTTGATAATTATAACTTGAGTCAGACCTGAAGAAATCTGGGCCACCCTCCTGTCTCAGCCTCCAGAGAGGGATTCAATCTTGGTGTTCTCCACAGCTGACCCAGCCTGTGATCCAGACAGGCCCGCCCAGATTCAATCATGCCCATGAGCTTTATAAAGGTCCGGATCCCTACAAGGTTCACAGACTTGCAGAACTGCAGGGAGGTGAGCAGAGCTCTGTGTCCACACTCCAGTCTCTGTTGGACCTGCCAAGTCTCAGAGAACGCCAGTTCCATGACCCAGTGGAGCCAGACAGATCTCAGGACCAAAAAGGTATGTGAGTCCAGGAATCCATTCTGTGTTTTCTAGAGGCCAGCTGGGAAATTGTTCCTTAAATTAATCCCAGAAGGTGGATATTGTGCCTCTGAGACAATTCTCCAATCCCAATAATTAAGGGATTTATATTTTGCACTCATGGCAGGCCCCAAGGAAGGTGTTGGTGATGTGTTCATTGAACAGACCAGGACAGCAGGCAAAAATATAGTTTACTACCTTGAATGTGAAGTTTGCTGAGGCAGATTCTACTTTATCTAAGACTAGCCCACAATCTCTTGTGTAGATGGGAATCACACTCAACTACTCTATGCACCTGTCAAGAAAGAACTGGTATCATTTCCACCAGCCAAATAACCACGTCCTATACAGGAGATGGAAAAGTATTGGGTCTTATAATTCTTCTGATGTTGTTAAGTTCTTTGAAGCACAGCTGGAGTGTATCAGGAGAGTTGAAAATGGACTTTTAGCAGTAGGGTAACAGAAAGAAGTTTAGGGAGAATGGGTGAGAGATGGAGGGAGTAGGTGAGGTGTTGGGGTGATATACTGTGCACCCCAATAAAACTTTTATGGGGATTGGAGAACAAAAGCAGGAACTAGATTACACATAGGGGCCAGACCATTTATGGAACACACCCTTAATCCTATCATGGGGAAGGCACATAGCCCTCTGGATCTCATCTGGGTCTCTGATTTCAAGGCCACACAGGGAGGAGAGCCTTTAATCTCAGCACTTGAGATTTCATGCCTTTGCTTGGGAAGCACACACGCCTTTTATCCCAGGAAGTGATGTCAGGCCAGAGAAAGGTATATAAGACCTGAGCAAACAGAAACTCACACTCTTAAAGCTGAGGATTTCCTAGAGGTAAGAACGATGGCTGGCTCTTCTGTTTCCTTGCTCCTTCAGATTTACCTCAATATCTGGCCCTGCTTTTGGTTTTTATTCATAAGACAGTAAGTATAGCTGTTGGTTTAACACAGTCATCGCAGACAGGTCTTTCTGTGTCTTGTCTGTCCCTTCCACAGGGGCACCTCTGCCATTCAACAGAGGCTTTCCCTGGTCCAGCTTGACACTCAAGCTTTCTATTAGGTGAGAATGACCAGAATCTGTAGAGGAGGAAAGAAGGGTCTATTGTCTGCTAATGCTACAAGAGGCTGGTCCTTAATCTCACAAACAGCTAACAGACAGCGATTCTTGTTGTTTGAAAATGGTGTTGATAACTTACTTATTCATTGCTTGACAGAGAAAAGCAAAGTAAGTCAAAGTTTGAGAAACAACCAATAAGGCAGAATGGAACAACAGAGTAGGCGGCGGAAACGACAAGGAAGACCCTCAGGTAATCAGATAGAAATGTGTGCTAAACCAAAAGTCTTCTACTGCATTTCTTGATCTGTGATTCCTAGGATCATGACAGACTCCAGAAGTAAGTAGCTGTGGTGAAGAGAGAGAGTTATTCAATGTTTCCATTTCTCTGACCTTCTCTCTGTAGAGACAGAGGTTCAGAGGCTGTGCTAAGCTCCCTAGGGTGTGGGAGAGGTGGTTATGAGTTTAGGTTGGGACAGCGTTCCCAGGTCCCACTTGTCCTGTGAGAGTCCCTGCTATTTTAAATGTATTTTCTAAACCTGTAGACACCTATGTTCTCCTGGTGCTTGTACTACTTGTAATCCCCAGCACGGTGGATGCCCAATCCTTGGTCAGCAAGCAAGTGCTGGTAATCTCCTGATACTTGAATGCGGGCACTGTGGCTGATCAGTGTGTAGGAAGAGTCCCCAGGAAAAGTTCAGATGTGCATGTGCATGCTGGGAAATGTTCTGATCCCATCCCTCTGTCCTTTGCAGGTCTTTTCTATAGTCCCTGGAGTAACCACGAAACCCGGATTTTCATCCGGGTGTGGGAAGTCGTTGAACAGAAAGTAGGCAACCCAGGCAGAAGAATCATGGAAAAGGTCAGGGCTATTCACCAAAAAATCAACCAGCAGGGCCTGAGGAAGCCCTGGCATGACTGTTTGAAACTAATGAACGATTTACTATTGTTGCACCAAAGGCTCTGTCGGGAGAGACCAGGGGTCGAACCCTTGTTTTCTCCATATTCGAAGGACCTCTTCAGGATCCTTGGTCACAAACAAGTATTCAGCCACTTCTCAGGTTAGTCCCTTCTGCAATGGCCCTCCAGAGGGTGGTCTGTGTGTGTGTGTGTGTGTTTCAATATAGGGTTTCTCTGTGTAGCGTTTTGCCTTTCCTGGAACTCACTCTGTAGCACAGGATGGCATGGTACTGACAGATATCTGCCTTGCTCAGCGTCCAGAGTCCTGGGATTAATGGCATGTGATACCACTGCCCAGATAGCTTGTCTGTCTTCATGAGCAATTTAGGCAAGCCCCATTCCCATAGGCCTCCATGGCACAAAGCAGCAATGTCTGGCCTCTCTGTGTGTCTGACTCCCTCTCATGCCCAAGCAATGGAACTAGGACTTGTTTATAGCTGATTTTTGACCAAGGGACCAATGAATGTCTGAAGATGATTCAGGAAGAACCAGGGCACCATGCTTATGCTCTCTCTCTCTCTCTCTCTCTCTCTCTCTCTCTCTCTCTCTGTCTCTTTTTCTGTCTCTCTCTCATTTTCTGTGTTCTTCAGATTCCTTAACCTTCATTCTCCTAAAAGACAAATACAAAAGTGTTTCCCCAAGATTAATTTTGGGGATGTTCCTTTTTGGCAAGTTATTATCTGGTTAAATGAAATGGCATGTGTTACTGGTACAAGTTAGTTTAAATTGGATGTTCATGCTGGTTGATGAACTATCACCTCCTCTAATTAAGATGTGTCTCTTGTTCAAATTGTAGCTTTATCAATTTTGATGGTACCCACAACTTATCTTCTCCTGTAGAAACAAAAGCAAAACCTCGTCCCCAAAGTAACACATATCCTGGTTTCCATTCTGTGTGGTATTGTATTCCCCCAACTATTGTGTATGCTAATAAACTTATCTGGGGTCAGAAAAAGAGCAGCCACAATATTAAACACAAAGAATAGGCAGTGGTAGCCAATGCCTTTTATCCTAGCATTCCAGAAGCATAAATCCATGAGTTCAAGGATACAGACAGGCATGGTGACTCATCAAGACTTTAATCCCAGGGAGTGGTGGTAGAAAGCAGAAAGATATATAAGGAGTGGAGACCAGAAACTAGAAGCATTTGGCTGGTTAAGCATTTGGCTGGATAAGCATTCAGGCTTTTGAGCAGCAATTCAGCTGAGACCCATTCTGGATGAGGACTCAGAGGCCACTCGTCTGAGGAGACAAGAACAGCTGAGGATCTGGCCAGGTCAGATAGCTATGGCTTGTTCTGTCTCTCTGATCTACCAGCATTGACCCCAAGAACTGGCCTCAGGTTTGATTTTATTAATCAGAACATTAAAGATTCATGCTAGAATTCTGAGGTCAGTACATCCTTAAAGGATATAGGCTGATTTAATTCTGTAGACAACTGAAGACAACTATGTTCTCCCCGTGATTGTACTCCTTGTAATCCCCAGCTCGGTGGATGCCCAATCCTTGGCCAGCAAGCAAGTGCTGTTAATCGCATGATACTTGAATAAGGGCACTGTGGCTGATCAGTGTGTAGGAAGAGTCCCCAGGAAAAGTTCAGATGTGCATGTGCATGCTGGGAAATGTTCTGATCCCATCCCTCTGTCCTTTGCAGCTCTTTTCTATAGGCCCTGGAGTAACCACGAAACCCGGATTTTCATCCGGGTGTGGGAAGTCGTTGAACAGGAAGTAGGCAACCCAGGCAGAAGAATCATGGAAAAAGTCAGGAGTATTTGCCAAAGACTCAACGAGCTGGGTCTGAGTAAGACCTGGCACGAATGTTTGCAACTGATGAACGATCTCCTCGTGTTGCACCAGAGGCTCTCTCGGGAGAGAGCAGGGGTCCAACCCTTGTTTTCACCATATTCGGAGGACCTCTTCAGGATCCTTGGTCACAGACAAGAGTGCAGCCACTGCCCAGGTTAGTCCCTTCTGCAGAGGCACTCCAGAGGGTGGCCGGTGTTTTTTTTTTTTGTTGTTGTTGTTTGTTTTTTTGTTTTGTTTGTTTGTTTTTGTTTTTAGAGACAGGGTTTCTCTGTGTAGCATTTTGCCTTTCCTGGAACTCACTCTGTAGCCTAGGATGGCATAGAACTCACAGAGATCTGCCTGGCTCAGCCTCCCGAGTCCTGGGATTAATGGCATGTGACACCCCTGCCCAGCTAGCTGGTCTCTCTTCATGAGCAATATAGGCAAGCCCCATTCCCATAGGCTTCCATGGCACAAAGCAGCAATGTCTGGCCCCTCTGTGTGTCTAACTCCCTCTCACACACAAGCAATGGAACTAGAACTAGTTTATAGCTGATTTTTGAAAATGGGGCCAATGAATTACTGAAGATGATTCAGAGGGAACCAGGGCACTATGCTTATAATCTCTCCCTCACACTCTCTTCCTCTCTCTTTCTCCATCTCTCTCTCTCCCTTTGTCTTTGTTCATTTTCCCACAGGACCACTCTACAATGGAGCTCGAAACCCCTAGCTTCACGTGTATTCGAAACCTCCAATGATATGTACTTTGTATGAGCCTTTGGATTATGGCTTTCCTGTGCCTTCTGGAGAGCATCAGGGGAACCAACCAACATGATGTTCAGTGGGGAGTCTTGATTCCCCGATAGGAGACTTGAAAACATTTTACTGTGCCACACCTACTTCCTGCGTTGGCCCTGGAAACATCAGCCTTCATTAGCCATGGACAACTTCTTATGACCACCAAGGCCCTAAAAGAAGACGGTGTAGATTCCTTGATTTTACTCTGACAAAATTGGAATCATGATGTTTTGTATCTGTAAACTTCTTTCTCTACCTCCTCAGTGAAGTGTAATAAGTGGAATCAAATAAAGGTTTCAAATGAAACTCCTGCCTCATCCTGGTCTTTTCAGTGGCTCTGATAAGCATAGTGGCACAGGGGATGCAGTAATGGTGGAGGTTCACTGCTTGGTGACTGGGACTTTTCCTCTACCCTGTATATTCATCAGACTCCTGGCATTGTGTCTCCTCCACTACAAGGGGAACCCCTGCTTCCATAAACAGCAGCTCAACACTGTATCCATTAACTACAAGTCATGTTGGAGCACTCATGGTCAGTGGTTAAGAGCCTCAGATTCCCCAGAATGCAATGGAAACAAGTTGGGAACTTCAGACATAGCTGTGTGGTACAGTGATGGAACATCAAGCCAGAGAATATCAGAGTTTCTTAAATGTAAGGGACATTGCCACCTATGCTAAGTTTAGAAAGTCTTTCTCTTTGAATAAGGGACAGTTACATCATGGTTAGCCATAATTTTAACCTGTGAAATATATAATGCCATTTCCTTTCCAAACTGGATAGTCAGATCATTATTTTTCATCTGCATGTGATAGTGATATCATACAGTCACACTCACTCTAGAGATCTTTGACTTGGATTTTGTTACATTTGGGAATTAAATATGGCACAAGGTGATATGGACGTGTATCCAGTTGGATAGGAATAGACTCCTGATGGGTATTCTTGGTATTCAACTTGACTACATCCACCATTACTTTGAACACCAAAGTTAGAGGGCACACTTATGAGGTAATTTTCTTAATCATTTTGTATGGCATGTTCCATTTCTCAGCTAGAACTTTGAGGTGGGAGAACAGATGTTGCATTAGGGCAGACTGGGACGAGAAGAAAGGTTCCCAATCCACGGGTCACATTCCCTTTCGGTGGAACAACCAACTGTATTACAAGGATCTCCTAAAACATATGTATTATGGGAAATTTATGTTAGGATTCAGAACATTAGCAAAAGTATGGTTATGAAGTATCAACAAAATAATTGTATTTTAGGGATCATCACAAATGAGGAAATTTACTGAAAGTTCTGAGCTTAAAGAAAGTTGAACACACTCCATGAGAGGCTATTTCTTTTAGAGTTTGGCTGATACTGAAGACAACTGAGACATTTCTTGCGAGGAAACTACAGCCACTGGATCCTTAGGCCTTCAGTTCATAGGTAGCCATTGTTGGATTAGCTGGAACACAGGTTGCAATGCATTGTAGTAAATCCTCTCAAGACACCCTCACACACCAAAAGAGTGTGGGAGAGAGAAAGAGGAGTCAGTCACACAGACAGATGGACAGTCAGGAAGATAGACACCTCCCCACACACATATATAGACAAAGAGAGACAGAGAAAAAGACTGACTAGTACAAAACACATATCCACATTCAGTTATCCAAAGATTATTAAGGCTTGCTTCGAAGACCCTGGCTTCTGCACCTAAAAGACAGGGCTTGCATGGCTGGCTACTCACACACTGGCGACTCAGGGAGGCTCTGCTGATATGGGGTTCACATCTCAACTCCTTCATTTGGGACTTTGCATACCTGAGGACCTGTAATTGGGCAGAGATACAGAACCAACAAGTCAAGCATGTCAGGAGTTCAAGGTCATCTTAATTCCACTGAATGAGATGTGGGCCCATCCCCAGGATACTGGGCAACACTGTCTCCAAGTAGAAGGAAGGAGACTTATGCATGCATTCTTCACACTGGTGCCTACCAGGTGACTTCCTCTTGTCCTGGTGTTGAAAGTCCATATTAAAGTCTCTTTCTCTAGTCCAGCTCAGCTGTTGTGAATGAGCCCTCTATTGTGTCATGACATGAGCTTGTGGATAATGCCAGCAACAGGAAGATCAAGTAGAAGGGGGCAGATGTTCCTGGTCATCCTTGAGAAGAAAGTGGGCTGCATGATAGCCTGGGACACATGAAATACTGTCTCAAGAATTTCAAACCAACAAAACCCCATGAAGGATCAGAATGAGGTTGTCCCTACTTTTGAATATTAATGCTGTGAGTCCATGTTAGATGTAAATGACCTGTTGTCCCTCAGTACCCTTTGCTTAAAAGTCAACACAGCAGGAAAATCTTCTGTCCCACAGGAGAGAGCGGTATTCCTCAACTTCCTGATGCTGTCACCTTCAACACATTTCCTCATGTTGTGGTGAACACCCAACCTTGTGGTTAATTTCAGGTCCTACTTTCTGAGTGCACTTTCCTACTCTTTTAAATCATAATGCCAATGTCTGTGTTTGCTGATAATCTTAGGCCATCTGTGTGATGGGATCATTCTACCCCTAGAGTAATCGTGACCCCCACAGTATGAGAACCACTGGGGTGGAGAAGTAATTGTGTGCCTCTGTAGGAGAGAGAAGCATCCAGGACACAGTTGTTCAGATTGTGACAATATTGAGCTGAACTGACAGACAGTAGGGTTCAAAGCTTGGCCCAGCCTTGGCATCTCCAGTGTGGACTCCATCATAGAAGGCTCAACAGCTCCACTGCTCCTGACTTTTCCACAAACTGTGCTTTCCTGCTATCCCCTGTTCTCCAGCATGCTTCCTTTCTCTCTTTTTGCCGCATGGTAAAGAAGATGCCAGGCTCCACGTACTAATATTTGGACAGGCTGCAGTTTTAGGGATGATACCCCAGTTACCAAGTAACAGATCCAAAGAATGCTGTCATCTCAGGTTTTCAAGGAAAGTTGACATGAGATGCAGGTGGGGGGATGGGCTTGGTTCTGCCTCAACTCCATAGGCCAGACTTTGTTAACTTCCTGTCCAGGACTTTACCCTCTCTGAGGAGGGGTTTGAGGGGACCCTGGGTGTGAGGGGGTGTAGGGGACAAGAGAAATATTGGTTGTTATGTAAAATGAAAGAAAAAAAATTTAAAAAATATGAATTTATTATGTATACAGAGTTTTGTTTACATGCATGTCTGCAACCCAGACATGTGTGGCAGATCTTATTATAGATGGTTGTGAGTCCTCCTATAGTTGCTGGGAATTGAACTCAGGATCTGTGTCAGAACAACCAGTGTTCTTAGCTGCTGAGTCATCTCTCAAGTTTGTAACTCTTTTTTTTTTCTTTTTTTTTTTTTTTTTTTGGTTTTGTTTATTTGATTTTTTTGTTGTTGTTGTTTTTTAGATTTACCAGACACTGTCTGTCTGTAGCTTTGGAGTCAGTCCTGTAAGTCACTCAGTAGAGCAGCTTGGCCAGCAACTGAAAGATATCAAACTGTATATGCCTCCCTTGTGGTGGGATAAAAGGTTTATGCCACCACTTCACAGTGAATGACAGCCTTCTAAATAATAAAAAAAAAAAAAAACATAAAAAGAGAGAAAGAAAGGATTTTTTTGTTGTTGTTTGTTTTTCGAGACAGGGTTTCTGTGTGTGGCTTTGTGCCTTACCTGGAACCCACTGGTAGCCATGCTGGCCTTGAACTCACAGAAATCTGCCTCATTCTGCCTCCTGAGTGCTGGGATTAAAGGCGCGTGGCATCACTTGTTGATATAACCAACTGTCTTATTAAATAAGAAACACAGAAACAATGTAAAAGAGAAAGCCGAGAGGTCAGAGCTCAGAGCTAAAATCTCACCCTTCTGCCTGCGGTGTCCCAACTTCCCGAAAAAAGAGCTACTTCCTGTCTGTTCTTTTTTTTTTTTTTTTTTTTTTTTTTTTTTAATACTATTTTGTTCTGCCTTCTCATTGGTTGTAAACCCAAACACATGACTGCCTCGTCACTGTCTGAATGTACAGCCCCCTAGGTCTTAAAGGCATATGTCTCCAATGCTGCCTGTATCCCTGAACACACAGAGATCTATGGGATTAAAGGCGTGTGCCACCACCGCCACACTCTGTCTATGGCTCTAATAGCTCTGACCCCCGGGCAACTTTATTTATTAACATACAATCAAAATCACATTTCAGTACAATTAGAATACCACCACAATCACTGCCCTGGCGAAAAAGAAAGTTTAAATGAAATTTAACAAATGTGTTAGAGTATAAAATCGACAAGCCAAAGTGTCCCACATCGTTAATGCCAGTACTCAGGATGGGGATCCAGAGGTGGCCTGATCAGTGTGAGGTCTTGGAAGATTAAGTCTAAATTGTAGTGAGTTCCAGGAAACCCAGTACTACAAAGAAACAAACAAAAAACAAACAAATAAACACGAGACAACAACTACAACAAAAACCCAAAGTCACAAAAAGCTAATTGAAGTTAATTGACCTTGTTTTTGTTGGGTGTTTTTGATAATTATAACTTGAGTCAGACCTGAAGAAATCTGGGCCACCCTCCTGTCTCAGCCTCCAGAGAGGGATTCAATCTTGGTGTTCTCCACAGCTGACCCAGCCTGTGATCCAGACAGACCCGCCCAGATTCAATCATGCCCATGAGCTTTATAAAGGTCCGGATCCCTACAAGGTTCACAGACTTGCAGAACTGCAGGGAGGTGAGCAGAGCTCTGTGTCCACACTTCAGTCTCTGTTGGACCTGCCAAGTCTCAGAGAACGCCAGTTCCATGACCCAGTGGAGCCAGACAGATCTCAGGACAAAAAAGGTATGTGAGTCCAGGAATCCATTCTGTGTTTTCTAGAGGCCAGCTGGGAAATTGTTCCTTAAATTAATCCCAGAAGGTGGATATTGTGCCTCTGAGACAATTCTCCAATCCCAATAATTAAGGGATTTATATTTTGCACTCATGGCAGGCCCCAAGGAAGGTGTTGGTGATGTGTTCATTGAACAGACCAGGACAGCAGGCAAAAATATAGTTGACTACCTTGAATGTGAAGTTTGCTGAGGCAGATTCTACTTTATCTAAGACTAGCCCACAATCTCTTGTGTAGATGGGAATCACACTCAACTACTCTATGCACCTGTCAAGAAAGAACTGGTATCATTTCCACCAGCCAAATAACCACGTCCTATACAGGAGATGGAAAAGTATTGGGTCTTATAATTCTTCTGATGTTTTTAAGTTCTTTGAAGCACAGCTGGAGTGTATCAGGAGAGTTGAAAATGGACTTTTAGCAGTAGGGTAACAGAAAGAAGTTTAGGGAGAATGGGGGAGAGATGGAGGGAGTAGGTGAGGTGTTGGGGTGATATACTGTGCACCCCAATAAAACTTTTATGGGGATTGGAGAACAAAAGCAGGAACTAGATTACACATAGGGGCCAGACCATTTATGGAACACACCCTTAATCCTATCATGGGGAAGGCACATAGCCCTCTGGATCTCATCTGGGTCTCTGATTTCAAGGCCACACAGGGAGGAGAGCCTTTAATCTCAGCACTTGAGATTTCATGCCTTTGCTTGGGAAGCACACACGCCTTTTATCCCAGGAAGTGATGTCAGGCCAGAGAAAGGTATATAAGACCTGAGCAAACAGAAACTCACACTCTTAAAGCTGAGGATTTCCTAGAGGTAAGAACGATGGCTGGCTCTTCTGTTTCCTTGCTCCTTCAGATTTACCTCAATATCTGGCCCTGCTTTTGGTTTTTATTCATAAGACAGTAAGTATAGCTGTTGGTTTAACACAGTCATCGCAGACAGGTCTTTCTGTGTCTTGTCTGTCCCTTCCACAGGGGCACCTCTGCCATTCAACAGAGGCTTTCCCTGGTCCAGCTTGACACTCAAGCTTTCTATTAGGTGAGAATGACCAGAATCTGTAGAGGAGGAAAGAAGGGTCTATTGTCTGCTAATGCTACAAGAGGCTGGTCCTTAATCTCACAAACAGCTAACAGACAGCGATTCTTGTTGTTTGAAAATGGTGTTGATAACTTACTTATTCATTGCTTGACAGAGAAAAGCAAAGTAAGTCAAAGTTTGAGAAACAACCAATAAGGCAGAATGGAACAACAGAGTAGGCGGCGGAAACGACAAGGAAGACCCTCAGGTAATCAGATAGAAATGTGTGCTAAACCAAAATTCTTCTACTGCATTTCTTGATCTGTGATTCCTAGGATCATGACAGACTCCAGAAGTAAGTAGCTGTGGTGAAGAGAGAGAGTTATTCAATGTTTCCATTTCTCTGACCTTCTCTCTGTAGAGACAGAGGTTCAGAGGCTGTGCTAAGCTCCCTAGGGTGTGGGAGAGGTGGTTATGAGTTTAGGTTGGGACAGCGTTCCCAGGTCCCACTTGTCCTGTGAGAGTCCCTGCTATTTTAAATGTATTTTCTAAACCTGTAGACACCTATGTTCTCCTGGTGCTTGTACTACTTGTAATCCCCAGCACGGTGGATGCCCAATCCTTGGTCAGCAAGCAAGTGCTGGTAATCTCCTGATACTTGAATGCGGGCACTGTGGCTGATCAGTGTGTAGGAAGAGTCCCCAGGAAAAGTTCAGATGTGCATGTGCATGCTGGGAAATGTTCTGATCCCATCCCTCTGTCCTTTGCAGGTCTTTTCTATAGTCCCTGGAGTAACCACGAAACCCGGATTTTCATCCGGGTGTGGGAAGTCGTTGAACAGAAAGTAGGCAACCCAGGCAGAAGAATCATGGAAAAGGTCAGGGCTATTCACCAAAAAATCAACCAGCAGGGCCTGAGGAAGCCCTGGCATGACTGTTTGAAACTAATGAACGATTTACTATTGTTGCACCAAAGGCTCTGTCGGGAGAGACCAGGGGTCGAACCCTTGTTTTCTCCATATTCGAAGGACCTCTTCAGGATCCTTGGTCACAAACAAGTATTCAGCCACTTCTCAGGTTAGTCCCTTCTGCAATGGCCCTCCAGAGGGTGGTCTGTGTGTGTGTGTGTGTGTTTCAATATAGGGTTTCTCTGTGTAGCGTTTTGCCTTTCCTGGAACTCACTCTGTAGCACAGGATGGCACGGTACTGACAGATATCTGCCTTGCTCAGCGTCCAGAGTCCTGGGATTAATGGCATGTGATACCACTGCCCAGATAGCTTGTCTGTCTTCATGAGCAATTTAGGCAAGCCCCATTCCCATAGGCCTCCATGGCACAAAGCAGCAATGTCTGGCCTCTCTGTGTGTCTGACTCCCTCTCATGCCCAAGCAATGGAACTAGGACTTGTTTATAGCTGATTTTTGACCAAGGGACCAATGAATGTCTGAAGATGATTCAGGAAGAACCAGGGCACCATGCTTATGCTCTCTCTCTCTCTCTCTCTCTCTCTCTCTCTGTCTCTTTTTCTGTCTCTCTCTCATTTTCTGTGTTCTTCAGATTCCTTAACCTTCATTCTCCTAAAAGACAAATACAAAAGTGTTTCCCCAAGACTAATTTTGGGGATGTTCCTTTTTGGCAAGTTATTATCTGGTTAAATGAAATGGCATGTGTTACTGGTACAAGTTAGTTTAAATTGGATGTTCATGCTGGTTGATGAACTATCACCTCCTCTAATTAAGATGTGTCTCTTGTTCAAATTGTAGCTTTATCAATTTTGATGGTACCCACAACTTATCTTCTCCTGTAGAAACAAAAGCAAAACCTCGTCCCCAAAGTAACACATATCCTGGTTTCCATTCTGTGTGGTATTGTATTCCCCCAACTATTGTGTATGCTAATAAACTTATCTGGGGTCAGAAAAAGAGCAGCCACAATATTAAACACAAAGAATAGGCAGTGGTAGCCAATGCCTTTTATCCTAGCATTCCAGAAGCATAAATCCATGAGTTCAAGGATACAGACAGGCATGGTGACTCATCAAGACTTTAATCCCAGGGAGTGGTGGTAGAAAGCAGAAAGATATATAAGGAGTGGAGACCAGAAACTAGAAGCATTTGGCTGGTTAAGCATTTGGCTGGATAAGCATTCAGGCTTTTGAGCAGCAATTCAGCTGAGACCCATTCTGGATGAGGACTCAGAGGCCACTCGTCTGAGGAGACAAGAACAGCTGAGGATCTGGCCAGGTCAGATAGCTATGGCTTGTTCTGTCTCTCTGATCTACCAGCATTGACCCCAAGAACTGGCCTCAGGTTTGATTTTATTAATCAGAACATTAAAGATTCATGCTAGAATTCTGAGGTCAGTACATCCTTAAAGGATATAGGCTGATTTAATTCTGTAGACAACTGAAGACAACTATGTTCTCCCCGTGATTGTACTCCTTGTAATCCCCAGCTCGGTGGATGCCCAATCCTTGGCCAGCAAGCAAGTGCTGTTAATCGCATGATACTTGAATAAGGGCACTGTGGCTGATCAGTGTGTAGGAAGAGTCCCCAGGAAAAGTTCAGATGTGCATGTGCATGCTGGGAAATGTTCTGATCCCATCCCTCTGTCCTTTGCAGCTCTTTTCTATAGGCCCTGGAGTAACCACGAAACCCGGATTTTCATCCGGGTGTGGGAAGTCGTTGAACAGGAAGTAGGCAACCCAGGCAGAAGAATCATGGAAAAAGTCAGGAGTATTTGCCAAAGACTCAACGAGCTGGGTCTGAGTAAGACCTGGCACGAATGTTTGCAACTGATGAACGATCTCCTCGTGTTGCACCAGAGGCTCTCTCGGGAGAGAGCAGGGGTCCAACCCTTGTTTTCACCATATTCGGAGGACCTCTTCAGGATCCTTGGTCACAGACAAGAGTGCAGCCACTGCCCAGGTTAGTCCCTTCTGCAGAGGCACTCCAGAGGGTGGCCGGTGTTTTTTTTTGTTGTTGTTGTTGTTTGTTTTTTTGTTTTGTTTGTTTGTTTTTGTTTTTAGAGACAGGGTTTCTCTGTGTAGCATTTTGCCTTTCCTGGAACTCACTCTGTAGCCTAGGATGGCATAGAACTCACAGAGATCTGCCTGGCTCAGCCTCCCGAGTCCTGGGATTAATGGCATGTGACACCCCTGCCCAGCTAGCTGGTCTCTCTTCATGAGCAATATAGGCAAGCCCCATTCCCATAGGCTTCCATGGCACAAAGCAGCAATGTCTGGCCCCTCTGTGTGTCTAACTCCCTCTCACACACAAGCAATGGAACTAGAACTAGTTTATAGCTGATTTTTGAAAATGGGGCCAATGAATTACTGAAGATGATTCAGAGGGAACCAGGGCACTATGCTTATAATCTCTCCCTCACACTCTCTTCCTCTCTCTTTCTCCATCTCTCTCTCTCCCTTTGTCTTTGTTCATTTTCCCACAGGACCACTCTACAATGGAGCTCGAAACCCCTAGCTTCACGTGTATTCGAAACCTCCAATGATATGTACTTTGTATGAGCCTTTGGATTATGGCTTTCCTGTGCCTTCTGGAGAGCATCAGGGGAACCAACCAACATGATGTTCAGTGGGGAGTCTTGATTCCCCGATAGGAGACTTGAAAACATTTTACTGTGCCACACCTACTTCCTGCGTTGGCCCTGGAAACATCAGCCTTCATTAGCCATGGACAACTTCTTATGACCACCAAGGCCCTAAAAGAAGACGGTGTAGATTCCTTGATTTTACTCTGACAAAATTGGAATCATGATGTTTTGTATCTGTAAACTTCTTTCTCTACCTCCTCAGTGAAGTGTAATAAGTGGAATCAAATAAAGGTTTCAAATGAAACTCCTGCCTCATCCTGGTCTTTTCAGTGGCTCTGATAAGCATAGTGGCACAGGGGATGCAGTAATGGTGGAGGTTCACTGCTTGGTGACTGGGACTTTTCCTCTACCCTGTATATTCATCAGACTCCTGGCATTGTGTCTCCTCCACTACAAGGGGAACCCCTGCTTCCATAAACAGCAGCTCAACACTGTATCCATTAACTACAAGTCATGTTGGAGCACTCATGGTCAGTGGTTAAGAGCCTCAGATTCCCCAGAATGCAATGGAAACAAGTTGGGAACTTCAGACATAGCTGTGTGGTACAGTGATGGAACATCAAGCCAGAGAATATCAGAGTTTCTTAAATGTAAGGGACATTGCCACCTATGCTAAGTTTAGAAAGTCTTTCTCTTTGAATAAGGGACAGTTACATCATGGTTAGCCATAATTTTAACCTGTGAAATATATAATGCCATTTCCTTTCCAAACTGGATAGTCAGATCATTATTTTTCATCTGCATGTGATAGTGATATCATACAGTCACACTCACTCTAGAGATCTTTGACTTGGATTTTGTTACATTTGGGAATTAAATATGGCACAAGGTGATATGGACGTGTATCCAGTTGGATAGGAATAGACTCCTGATGGGTATTCTTGGTATTCAACTTGACTACATCCACCATTACTTTGAACACCAAAGTTAGAGGGCACACTTATGAGGTAATTTTCTTAATCATTTTGTATGGCATGTTCCATTTCTCAGCTAGAACTTTGAGGTGGGAGAACAGATGTTGCATTAGGGCAGACTGGGACGAGAAGAAAGGTTCCCAATCCACGGGTCACATTCCCTTTCGGTGGAACAACCAACTGTATTACAAGGATCTCCTAAAACATATGTATTATGGGAAATTTATGTTAGGATTCAGAACATTAGCAAAAGTATGGTTATGAAGTATCAACAAAATAATTGTATTTTAGGGATCATCACAAATGAGGAAATTTACTGAAAGTTCTGAGCTTAAAGAAAGTTGAACACACTCCATGAGAGGCTATTTCTTTTAGAGTTTGGCTGATACTGAAGACAACTGAGACATTTCTTGCGAGGAAACTACAGCCACTGGATCCTTAGGCCTTCAGTTCATAGGTAGCCATTGTTGGATTAGCTGGAACACAGGTTGCAATGCATTGTAGTAAATCCTCTCAAGACACCCTCACACACCAAAAGAGTGTGGGAGAGAGAAAGAGGAGTCAGTCACACAGACAGATGGACAGTCAGGAAGATAGACACCTCCCCACACACATATATAGACAAAGAGAGACAGAGAAAAAGACTGACTAGTACAAAACACATATCCACATTCAGTTATCCAAAGATTATTAAGGCTTGCTTCGAAGACCCTGGCTTCTGCACCTAAAAGACAGGGCTTGCATGGCTGGCTACTCACACACTGGCGACTCAGGGAGGCTCTGCTGATATGGGGTTCACATCTCAACTCCTTCATTTGGGACTTTGCATACCTGAGGACCTGTAATTGGGCAGAGATACAGAACCAACAAGTCAAGCATGTCAGGAGTTCAAGGTCATCTTAATTCCACTGAATGAGATGTGGGCCCATCCCCAGGATACTGGGCAACACTGTCTCCAAGTAGAAGGAAGGAGACTTATGCATGCATTCTTCACACTGGTGCCTACCAGGTGACTTCCTCTTGTCCTGGTGTTGAAAGTCCATATTAAAGTCTCTTTCTCTAGTCCAGCTCAGCTGTTGTGAATGAGCCCTCTATTGTGTCATGACATGAGCTTGTGGATAATGCCAGCAACAGGAAGATCAAGTAGAAGGGGGCAGATGTTCCTGGTCATCCTTGAGAAGAAAGTGGGCTGCATGATAGCCTGGGACACATGAAATACTGTCTCAAGAATTTCAAACCAACAAAACCCCATGAAGGATCAGAATGAGGTTGTCCCTACTTTTGAATATTAATGCTGTGAGTCCATGTTAGATGTAAATGACCTGTTGTCCCTCAGTACCCTTTGCTTAAAAGTCAACACAGCAGGAAAATCTTCTGTCCCACAGGAGAGAGCGGTATTCCTCAACTTCCTGATGCTGTCACCTTCAACACATTTCCTCATGTTGTGGTGAACACCCAACCTTGTGGTTAATTTCAGGTCCTACTTTCTGAGTGCACTTTCCTACTCTTTTAAATCATAATGCCAATGTCTGTGTTTGCTGATAATCTTAGGCCATCTGTGTGATGGGATCATTCTACCCCTAGAGTAATCGTGACCCCCACAGTATGAGAACCACTGGGGTGGAGAAGTAATTGTGTGCCTCTGTAGGAGAGAGAAGCATCCAGGACACAGTTGTTCAGATTGTGACAATATTGAGCTGAACTGACAGACAGTAGGGTTCAAAGCTTGGCCCAGCCTTGGCATCTCCAGTGTGGACTCCATCATAGAAGGCTCAACAGCTCCACTGCTCCTGACTTTTCCACAAACTGTGCTTTCCTGCTATCCCCTGTTCTCCAGCATGCTTCCTTTCTCTCTTTTTGCCGCATGGTAAAGAAGATGCCAGGCTCCACGTACTAATATTTGGACAGGCTGCAGTTTTAGGGATGATACCCCAGTTACCAAGTAACAGATCCAAAGAATGCTGTCATCTCAGGTTTTCAAGGAAAGTTGACATGAGATGCAGGTGGGGGGATGGGCTTGGTTCTGCCTCAACTCCATAGGCCAGACTTTGTTAACTTCCTGTCCAGGACTTTACCCTCTCTGAGGAGGGGTTTGAGGGGACCCTGGGTGTGAGGGGGTGTAGGGGACAAGAGAAATATTGGTTGTTATGTAAAATGAAAGAAAAAAAATTTAAAAAATATGAATTTATTATGTATACAGAGTTTTGTTTACATGCATGTCTGCAACCCAGACATGTGTGGCAGATCTTATTATAGATGGTTGTGAGTCCTCCTATAGTTGCTGGGAATTGAACTCAGGATCTGTGTCAGAACAACCAGTGTTCTTAGCTGCTGAGTCATCTCTCAAGTTTGTAACTCTTTTTTTTTTCTTTTTTTTTTTTTTTTTTGGTTTTGTTTATTTGATTTTTTTGTTGTTGTTGTTTTTTAGATTTACCAGACACTGTCTGTCTGTAGCTTTGGAGTCAGTCCTGTAAGTCACTCAGTAGAGCAGCTTGGCCAGCAACTGAAAGATATCAAACTGTATATGCCTCCCTTGTGGTGGGATAAAAGGTTTATGCCACCACTTCACAGTGAATGACAGCCTTCTAAATAATAAAAAAAAAAAAAAAACATAAAAAGAGAGAAAGAAAGGATTTTTTTGTTGTTGTTTGTTTTTCGAGACAGGGTTTCTGTGTGTGGCTTTGTGCCTTACCTGGAACCCACTGGTAGCCATGCTGGCCTTGAACTCACAGAAATCTGCCTCATTCTGCCTCCTGAGTGCTGGGATTAAAGGCGCGTGGCATCACTTGTTGATATAACCAACTGTCTTATTAAATAAGAAACACAGAAACAATGTAAAAGAGAAAGCCGAGAGGTCAGAGCTCAGAGCTAAAATCTCACCCTTCTGCCTGCGGTGTCCCAACTTCCCGAAAAAAGAGCTACTTCCTGTCTGTTCTTTTTTTTTTTTTTTTTTTTTTTTTTTTAATACTATTTTGTTCTGCCTTCTCATTGGTTGTAAACCCAAACACATGACTGCCTCGTCACTGTCTGAATGTACAGCCCCCTAGGTCTTAAAGGCATATGTCTCCAATGCTGCCTGTATCCCTGAACACACAGAGATCTATGGGATTAAAGGCATGTGCCACCACCGCCACACTCTGTCTATGGCTCTAATAGCTCTGACCCCCGGGCAACTTTATTTATTAACATACAATCAAAATCACATTTCAGTACAATTAGAATACCACCACAATCACTGCCCTGGCGAAAAAGAAAGTTTAAATGAAATTTAACAAATGTGTTAGAGTATAAAATCGACAAGCCAAAGTGTCCCACATCGTTAATGCCAGTACTCAGGATGGGGATCCAGAGGTGGCCTGATCAGTGTGAGGTCTTGGAAGATTAAGTCTAAATTGTAGTGAGTTCCAGGAAACCCAGTACTACAAAGAAACAAACAAAAAACAAACAAATAAACACGAGACAACAACTACAACAAAAACCCAAAGTCACAAAAAGCTAATTGAAGTTAATTGACCTTGTTTTTGTTGGGTGTTTTTGATAATTATAACTTGAGTCAGACCTGAAGAAATCTGGGCCACCCTCCTGTCTCAGCCTCCAGAGAGGGATTCAATCTTGGTGTTCTCCACAGCTGACCCAGCCTGTGATCCAGACAGACCCGCCCAGATTCAATCATGCCCATGAGCTTTATAAAGGTCCGGATCCCTACAAGGTTCACAGACTTGCAGAACTGCAGGGAGGTGAGCAGAGCTCTGTGTCCACACTTCAGTCTCTGTTGGACCTGCCAAGTCTCAGAGAACGCCAGTTCCATGACCCAGTGGAGCCAGACAGATCTCAGGACAAAAAAGGTATGTGAGTCCAGGAATCCATTCTGTGTTTTCTAGAGGCCAGCTGGGAAATTGTTCCTTAAATTAATCCCAGAAGGTGGATATTGTGCCTCTGAGACAATTCTCCAATCCCAATAATTAAGGGATTTATATTTTGCACTCATGGCAGGCCCCAAGGAAGGTGTTGGTGATGTGTTCATTGAACAGACCAGGACAGCAGGCAAAAATATAGTTGACTACCTTGAATGTGAAGTTTGCTGAGGCAGATTCTACTTTATCTAAGACTAGCCCACAATCTCTTGTGTAGATGGGAATCACACTCAACTACTCTATGCACCTGTCAAGAAAGAACTGGTATCATTTCCACCAGCCAAATAACCACGTCCTATACAGGAGATGGAAAAGTATTGGGTCTTATAATTCTTCTGATGTTTTTAAGTTCTTTGAAGCACAGCTGGAGTGTATCAGGAGAGTTGAAAATGGACTTTTAGCAGTAGGGTAACAGAAAGAAGTTTAGGGAGAATGGGGGAGAGATGGAGGGAGTAGGTGAGGTGTTGGGGTGATATACTGTGCACCCCAATAAAACTTTTATGGGGATTGGAGAACAAAAGCAGGAACTAGATTACACATAGGGGCCAGACCATTTATGGAACACACCCTTAATCCTATCATGGGGAAGGCACATAGCCCTCTGGATCTCATCTGGGTCTCTGATTTCAAGGCCACACAGGGAGGAGAGCCTTTAATCTCAGCACTTGAGATTTCATGCCTTTGCTTGGGAAGCACACACGCCTTTTATCCCAGGAAGTGATGTCAGGCCAGAGAAAGGTATATAAGACCTGAGCAAACAGAAACTCACACTCTTAAAGCTGAGGATTTCCTAGAGGTAAGAACGATGGCTGGCTCTTCTGTTTCCTTGCTCCTTCAGATTTACCTCAATATCTGGCCCTGCTTTTGGTTTTTATTCATAAGACAGTAAGTATAGCTGTTGGTTTAACACAGTCATCGCAGACAGGTCTTTCTGTGTCTTGTCTGTCCCTTCCACAGGGGCACCTCTGCCATTCAACAGAGGCTTTCCCTGGTCCAGCTTGACACTCAAGCTTTCTATTAGGTGAGAATGACCAGAATCTGTAGAGGAGGAAAGAAGGGTCTATTGTCTGCTAATGCTACAAGAGGCTGGTCCTTAATCTCACAAACAGCTAACAGACAGCGATTCTTGTTGTTTGAAAATGGTGTTGATAACTTACTTATTCATTGCTTGACAGAGAAAAGCAAAGTAAGTCAAAGTTTGAGAAACAACCAATAAGGCAGAATGGAACAACAGAGTAGGCGGCGGAAACGACAAGGAAGACCCTCAGGTAATCAGATAGAAATGTGTGCTAAACCAAAATTCTTCTACTGCATTTCTTGATCTGTGATTCCTAGGATCATGACAGACTCCAGAAGTAAGTAGCTGTGGTGAAGAGAGAGAGTTATTCAATGTTTCCATTTCTCTGACCTTCTCTCTGTAGAGACAGAGGTTCAGAGGCTGTGCTAAGCTCCCTAGGGTGTGGGAGAGGTGGTTATGAGTTTAGGTTGGGACAGCGTTCCCAGGTCCCACTTGTCCTGTGAGAGTCCCTGCTATTTTAAATGTATTTTCTAAACCTGTAGACACCTATGTTCTCCTGGTGCTTGTACTACTTGTAATCCCCAGCACGGTGGATGCCCAATCCTTGGTCAGCAAGCAAGTGCTGGTAATCTCCTGATACTTGAATGCGGGCACTGTGGCTGATCAGTGTGTAGGAAGAGTCCCCAGGAAAAGTTCAGATGTGCATGTGCATGCTGGGAAATGTTCTGATCCCATCCCTCTGTCCTTTGCAGGTCTTTTCTATAGTCCCTGGAGTAACCACGAAACCCGGATTTTCATCCGGGTGTGGGAAGTCGTTGAACAGAAAGTAGGCAACCCAGGCAGAAGAATCATGGAAAAGGTCAGGGCTATTCACCAAAAAATCAACCAGCAGGGCCTGAGGAAGCCCTGGCATGACTGTTTGAAACTAATGAACGATTTACTATTGTTGCACCAAAGGCTCTGTCGGGAGAGACCAGGGGTCGAACCCTTGTTTTCTCCATATTCGAAGGACCTCTTCAGGATCCTTGGTCACAAACAAGTATTCAGCCACTTCTCAGGTTAGTCCCTTCTGCAATGGCCCTCCAGAGGGTGGTCTGTGTGTGTGTGTGTGTGTTTCAATATAGGGTTTCTCTGTGTAGCGTTTTGCCTTTCCTGGAACTCACTCTGTAGCACAGGATGGCACGGTACTGACAGATATCTGCCTTGCTCAGCGTCCAGAGTCCTGGGATTAATGGCATGTGATACCACTGCCCAGATAGCTTGTCTGTCTTCATGAGCAATTTAGGCAAGCCCCATTCCCATAGGCCTCCATGGCACAAAGCAGCAATGTCTGGCCTCTCTGTGTGTCTGACTCCCTCTCATGCCCAAGCAATGGAACTAGGACTTGTTTATAGCTGATTTTTGACCAAGGGACCAATGAATGTCTGAAGATGATTCAGGAAGAACCAGGGCACCATGCTTATGCTCTCTCTCTCTCTCTCTCTCTCTCTCTCTCTCTCTCTGTCTCTTTTTCTGTCTCTCTCTCATTTTCTGTGTTCTTCAGATTCCTTAACCTTCATTCTCCTAAAAGACAAATACAAAAGTGTTTCCCCAAGACTAATTTTGGGGATGTTCCTTTTTGGCAAGTTATTATCTGGTTAAATGAAATGGCATGTGTTACTGGTACAAGTTAGTTTAAATTGGATGTTCATGCTGGTTGATGAACTATCACCTCCTCTAATTAAGATGTGTCTCTTGTTCAAATTGTAGCTTTATCAATTTTGATGGTACCCACAACTTATCTTCTCCTGTAGAAACAAAAGCAAAACCTCGTCCCCAAAGTAACACATATCCTGGTTTCCATTCTGTGTGGTATTGTATTCCCACAACTATTGTGTATGCTAATAAACTTATCTGGGGTCAGAAAAAGAGCAGCCACGATATTAAACACAAAGAATAGGCAGTGGTAGCCAATGCCTTTTATCCTAGCATTCCAGAAGCATAAATCCATGAGTTCAAGGATACAGACAGGCATGGTGACTCATCAAGACTTTAATCCCAGGGAGTGGTGGTAGAAAGCAGAAAGATATATAAGGAGTGGAGACCAGAAACTAGAAGCATTTGGCTGGTTAAGCATTTGGCTGGATAAGCATTCAGGCTTTTGAGCAGCAATTCAGCTGAGACCCATTCTGGATGAGGACTCAGAGGCCACTCGTCTGAGGAGACAAGAACAGCTGAGGATCTGGCCAGGTCAGATAGCTATGGCTTGTTCTGTCTCTCTGATCTACCAGCATTGACCCCAAGAACTGGCCTCAGGTTTGATTTTATTAATCAGAACATTAAAGATTCATGCTAGAATTCTGAGGTCAGTACATCCTTAAAGGATATAGGCTGATTTAATTCTGTAGACAACTGAAGACAACTATGTTCTCCCCGTGATTGTACTCCTTGTAATCCCCAGCTCGGTGGATGCCCAATCCTTGGCCAGCAAGCAAGTGCTGTTAATCGCATGATACTTGAATAAGGGCACTGTGGCTGATCAGTGTGTAGGAAGAGTCCCCAGGAAAAGTTCAGATGTGCATGTGCATGCTGGGAAATGTTCTGATCCCATCCCTCTGTCCTTTGCAGCTCTTTTCTATAGGCCCTGGAGTAACCACGAAACCCGGATTTTCATCCGGGTGTGGGAAGTCGTTGAACAGGAAGTAGGCAACCCAGGCAGAAGAATCATGGAAAAAGTCAGGAGTATTTGCCAAAGACTCAACGAGCTGGGTCTGAGTAAGACCTGGCACGAATGTTTGCAACTGATGAACGATCTCCTCGTGTTGCACCAGAGGCTCTCTCGGGAGAGAGCAGGGGTCCAACCCTTGTTTTCACCATATTCGGAGGACCTCTTCAGGATCCTTGGTCACAGACAAGAGTGCAGCCACTGCCCAGGTTAGTCCCTTCTGCAGAGGCACTCCAGAGGGTGGCCGGTGTTTTTTTTTGTTGTTGTTGTTGTTTGTTTTTTTGTTTTGTTTGTTTGTTTTTGTTTTTAGAGACAGGGTTTCTCTGTGTAGCATTTTGCCTTTCCTGGAACTCACTCTGTAGCCTAGGATGGCATAGAACTCACAGAGATCTGCCTGGCTCAGCCTCCCGAGTCCTGGGATTAATGGCATGTGACACCCCTGCCCAGCTAGCTGGTCTCTCTTCATGAGCAATATAGGCAAGCCCCATTCCCATAGGCTTCCATGGCACAAAGCAGCAATGTCTGGCCCCTCTGTGTGTCTAACTCCCTCTCACACACAAGCAATGGAACTAGAACTAGTTTATAGCTGATTTTTGAAAATGGGGCCAATGAATTACTGAAGATGATTCAGAGGGAACCAGGGCACTATGCTTATAATCTCTCCCTCACACTCTCTTCCTCTCTCTTTCTCCATCTCTCTCTCTCCCTTTGTCTTTGTTCATTTTCCCACAGGACCACTCTACAATGGAGCTCGAAACCCCTAGCTTCACGTGTATTCGAAACCTCCAATGATATGTACTTTGTATGAGCCTTTGGATTATGGCTTTCCTGTGCCTTCTGGAGAGCATCAGGGGAACCAACCAACATGATGTTCAGTGGGGAGTCTTGATTCCCCGATAGGAGACTTGAAAACATTTTACTGTGCCACACCTACTTCCTGCGTTGGCCCTGGAAACATCAGCCTTCATTAGCCATGGACAACTTCTTATGACCACCAAGGCCCTAAAAGAAGACGGTGTAGATTCCTTGATTTTACTCTGACAAAATTGGAATCATGATGTTTTGTATCTGTAAACTTCTTTCTCTACCTCCTCAGTGAAGTGTAATAAGTGGAATCAAATAAAGGTTTCAAATGAAACTCCTGCCTCATCCTGGTCTTTTCAGTGGCTCTGATAAGCATAGTGGCACAGGGGATGCAGTAATGGTGGAGGTTCACTGCTTGGTGACTGGGACTTTTCCTCTACCCTGTATATTCATCAGACTCCTGGCATTGTGTCTCCTCCACTACAAGGGGAACCCCTGCTTCCATAAACAGCAGCTCAACACTGTATCCATTAACTACAAGTCATGTTGGAGCACTCATGGTCAGTGGTTAAGAGCCTCAGATTCCCCAGAATGCAATGGAAACAAGTTGGGAACTTCAGACATAGCTGTGTGGTACAGTGATGGAACATCAAGCCAGAGAATATCAGAGTTTCTTAAATGTAAGGGACATTGCCACCTATGCTAAGTTTAGAAAGTCTTTCTCTTTGAATAAGGGACAGTTACATCATGGTTAGCCATAATTTTAACCTGTGAAATATATAATGCCATTTCCTTTCCAAACTGGATAGTCAGATCATTATTTTTCATCTGCATGTGATAGTGATATCATACAGTCACACTCACTCTAGAGATCTTTGACTTGGATTTTGTTACATTTGGGAATTAAATATGGCACAAGGTGATATGGACGTGTATCCAGTTGGATAGGAATAGACTCCTGATGGGTATTCTTGGTATTCAACTTGACTACATCCACCATTACTTTGAACACCAAAGTTAGAGGGCACACTTATGAGGTAATTTTCTTAATCATTTTGTATGGCATGTTCCATTTCTCAGCTAGAACTTTGAGGTGGGAGAACAGATGTTGCATTAGGGCAGACTGGGACGAGAAGAAAGGTTCCCAATCCACGGGTCACATTCCCTTTCGGTGGAACAACCAACTGTATTACAAGGATCTCCTAAAACATATGTATTATGGGAAATTTATGTTAGGATTCAGAACATTAGCAAAAGTATGGTTATGAAGTATCAACAAAATAATTGTATTTTAGGGATCATCACAAATGAGGAAATTTACTGAAAGTTCTGAGCTTAAAGAAAGTTGAACACACTCCATGAGAGGCTATTTCTTTTAGAGTTTGGCTGATACTGAAGACAACTGAGACATTTCTTGCGAGGAAACTACAGCCACTGGATCCTTAGGCCTTCAGTTCATAGGTAGCCATTGTTGGATTAGCTGGAACACAGGTTGCAATGCATTGTAGTAAATCCTCTCAAGACACCCTCACACACCAAAAGAGTGTGGGAGAGAGAAAGAGGAGTCAGTCACACAGACAGATGGACAGTCAGGAAGATAGACACCTCCCCACACACATATATAGACAAAGAGAGACAGAGAAAAAGACTGACTAGTACAAAACACATATCCACATTCAGTTATCCAAAGATTATTAAGGCTTGCTTCGAAGACCCTGGCTTCTGCACCTAAAAGACAGGGCTTGCATGGCTGGCTACTCACACACTGGCGACTCAGGGAGGCTCTGCTGATATGGGGTTCACATCTCAACTCCTTCATTTGGGACTTTGCATACCTGAGGACCTGTAATTGGGCAGAGATACAGAACCAACAAGTCAAGCATGTCAGGAGTTCAAGGTCATCTTAATTCCACTGAATGAGATGTGGGCCCATCCCCAGGATACTGGGCAACACTGTCTCCAAGTAGAAGGAAGGAAACTTATGCATGCATTCTTCACACTGGTGCCTACCAGGTGACTTCCTCTTGTCCTGGTGTTGAAAGTCCATATTAAAGTCTCTTTCTCTAGTCCAGCTCAGCTGTTGTGAATGAGCCCTCTATTGTGTCATGACATGAGCTTGTGGATAATGCCAGCAACAGGAAGATCAAGTAGAAGGGGGCAGATGTTCCTGGTCATCCTTGAGAAGAAAGTGGGCTGCATGATAGCCTGGGACACATGAAATACTGTCTCAAGAATTTCAAACCAACAAAACCCCATGAAGGATCAGAATGAGGTCGTCCCTACTTTTGAATATTAATGCTGTGAGTCCATGTTAGATGTAAATGACCTGTTGTCCCTCAGTACCCTTTGCTTAAAAGTCAACACAGCAGGAAAATCTTCTGTCCCACAGGAGAGAGCGGTATTCCTCAACTTCCTGATGCTGTCACCTTCAACACATTTCCTCATGTTGTGGTGAACACCCAACCTTGTGGTTAATTTCAGGTCCTACTTTCTGAGTGCACTTTCCTACTCTTTTAAATCATAATGCCAATGTCTGTGTTTGCTGATAATCTTAGGCCGTCTGTGTGATGGGATCATTCTACCACTAGAGTAATCGTGACCCCCACAGTTTGAGAACCACTGGGGTGGAGAAGTAATTGTGTGCCTCTGTAGGAGAGAGAAGCATCCAGTACACAGTTGTTCAGATTGTGACAATATTGAGCTGAACTGACAGACAGTAGGGTTCAAAGCTTGGCCCAGCCTTGGCATCTCCAGTGTGGACTCCATCATAGAAGGCTCAACAGCTCCACTGCTCCTGACTTTTCCACAAACTGTGCTTTCCTGCTATCCCCTGTTCTCCAGCATGCTTCCTTTCTCTCTTTTTGCTGCATGGTAAAGAAGATGCCAGGCTCCACGTACTAATATTTGGACAGGCTGCAGTTTTAGGGATGATACCCCAGTTACCAAGTAACAGATCCAAAGAATTCTGTCATCTCAGGTTTTCAATGAAAGTTGACATGAGATGCAGGTGGGGGGATGGGCTTGGTTCTGCCTCAACTCCATAGGCCAGACTTTGTTAACTTCCTGTCCAGGACTTTACCCTCTCTGAGGAGGGGTTTGAGGGGACCCTGGGTGTGAGGGGGTGTAGGGGACAAGAGAAATATTGGTTGTTATGTAAAATGAAAGAAAAAAAATTTAAAAAATATGAATTTATTATGTATACAGAGTTTTGTTTACATGCATGTCTGCAACCCAGACGTGTGTGGCAGATCTTATTATAGATGGTTGTGAGTCCTCTTATAGTTGCTGGGAATTGAACTCAGGATCTGTGTCAGAACAACCAGTGTTCTTAGCTGCTGAGTCATCTCTCAAGTTTGTAACTCTTTTTTTTTTCTTTTTTTTTTTTTTTTGGTTTTATTTATTTGATTTTTTTTGTTGTTGTTGTTTTTTAGATTTACCAGACACTGTCTGTCTGTAGCTTTGGAGTCAGTCCTGTAAGTCACTTAGTAGAGCAGCTTGGCCAGCAACTGAAAGATATCAAACTGTATATGCCTCCCTTGTGGTGGGATAAAAGGTTTATGCCACCACTTCACAGTGAATGACAGCCTTCTAAATAAATAAAAAAAAAAAAAAAAAAAAAAAAAAAAAAACATAAAAAGAGAGAAAGAAAGGATTTTTTTGTTGTTGTTTGTTTTTCGAGACAGGGTTTCTGTGTGTGGCTTTGTGCCTTACCTGGGACCCACTGGTAGCCATGCTGGCCTTGAACTCACAGAAATCTGCCTCATTCTGCCTCCTGAGTGCTGGGATTAAAGGCGCGTGGCATCACTTGTTGATATAACCAACTGTCTTATTAAATAAGAAACACAGAAACAATGTAAAAGAGAAAGCCGAGAGGTCAGAGCTCAGAGCTAAAATCTCACCCTTCTGCCTGCGGTGTCCCAACTTCCTGAAAAAAGAGCTACTTCCTGTCTGTTCTTTTTTTTTTTTTTTTTTTTTTATACTATTTTGTTCTGCCTTCTCATTGGTTGTAAACCCAAACACATGACTGCCTCGTCACTGTCTGAATGTACAGCCCCCTAGGTCTTAAAGGCATATGTCTCCAATGCTGCCTGTATCCCTGAACACACAGAGATCTATGGGATTAAAGGCGTGTGCCACCACTGCCACACTCTGTCTATGGCTCTAATAGCTCTGACCCCCGGGCAACTTTATTTATTAACATACAATCAAAATCACATTTCAGTACAATTAGAATACCACCACAATCACTGCCCTGGCGAAAAAGAAAGTTTAAATGAAATTTAACAAATGTGTTAGAGTATAAAATGGACAAGCCAAAGTGTCCCACATCGCTAATGCCAGTACTCAGGATGGGGATCCAGAGGTGGCCTGATCAGTGTGAGGTCTTGGAAGATTAAGTCTAAATTGTAGTGAGTTCCAGGAAACCCAGTACTACAAAGAAACAAACAAAAAACAAACAAATAAACACGAGACAACAACTACAACAAAAACCCAAAGTCACACAAAGCTAATTGAAGTTAATTGACCTTGTTTTTGTTGGGTGTTTTTGATAATTATAACTTGAGTCAGACCTGAAGAAATCTGGGCCACCCTCCTGTCTCAGCCTCCAGAGAGGGATTCAATCTTGGTGTTCTCCACAGCTGACCCAGCCTGTGATCCAGACAGGCCCGCCCAGATTCAATCATGCCCATGAGCTTTATAAAGGTCCGGATCCGTACAAGGTTCACAGACTTGCAGAACTGCAGGGAGGTAAGCAGAGCTCTGTGTCCACACTTCAGTCTCTGTTGGACCTGCCAAGTCTCAGAGAACGCCAGTTCCATGACCCAGTGGAGCCAGACAGATCTCAGGACAAAAAAGGTATGTGAGTCCAGGAATCCATTCTGTGTTTTCTAGAGGCCAGCTGGGAAATTGTTCCTTAAATTAATCCCAGAAGGTGGATGTTGTGCCTCTGAGACAATTCTCCAATCCCAATAATTAAGGGATTTATATTTTGCACTCATGGCAGGCCCCAAGGAAGGTGTTGGTGATGTGTTCATTGAACAGACCAGGACAGCAGGCAAAAATATAGTTTACTACCTTGAATGTGAAGTTTGCTGAGGCAGATTCTACTTTATCTAAGACTAGCCCACAATCTCTTGTGTAGATGGGAATCACACTCAACTACTCTATGCACCTGTCGAGAAAGAACTGGTATCATTTCCACCAGCCAAATAACCACGTCCTATACAGGAGATGGAAAAGTATTGGGTCTTATAATTCTTCTGATGTTTTTAAGTTCTTTGAAGCACAGCTGGAGTGTATCAGGAGAGTTGAAAATGGACTTTTAGCAGTAGGGTAACAGAAAGAAGTTTAGGGAGAATGGGTGAGAGATGGAGGGATTAGGTGAGGTGTTGGGGTGATATACTGTGCACCCCAATAAAACTTTTATGGGGATTGGAGAACAAAAGCAGGAACTAGATTACACATAGGGGCCAGACCATTTATGGAACACACCCTTAATCCTATCATGGGGAAGGCACATAGCCCTCTGGATCTCATCTGGGTCTCTGATTTCAAGGCCACACAGGGAGGAGAGCCTTTAATCTCAGCACTTGAGATTTCATGCCTTTGCTTTGGAAGCACACACGCCTTTTATCCCAGGAAGTGATGTCAGGCCAGAGAAAGGTATATAAGACCTGAGCAAACAGAAACTCACACTCTTAAAGCTGAGGATTTCCTAGAGGTAAGAACGATGGCTGGCTCTTCTGTTTCCTTGCTCCTTCAGATTTACCTCAATATCTGGCCCTGCTTTTGGTTTTTATTCATAAGACAGTAAGTATAGCTGTTGGTTTAACACAGTCATCGCAGACAGGTCTTTCTGTGTCTTGTCTGTCCCTTCCACAGGGGCACCTCTGCCATTCAACAGAGGCTTTCCCTGGTCCAGCTTGACACTCAAGCTTTCTATTAGGTGAGAATGACCAGAATCTGTAGAGGAGGAAAGAAGGGTCTATTGTCTGCTAATGCTACAAGAGGCTGGTCCTTAATCTCACAAACAGCGATTCTTGGTGTTTGAAAATGGTGTTGATAACTTACTTATTCATTGCTTGACAGAGAAAAGCAAACTAAGTCAAAGTTTGAGAAACAACCAATAAGGCAGAATGGAACAGAGTAGGCAGCGGAAACGACAAGGAAGACCCTCAGGTAATCAGAGAGAAATGTGTGCTAAACCAAAATTCTTCTACTGCATTTCTTGATCTGTGATTCCTAGGATCATGACAGACTCCAGAAGTAAGTAGCTGTGGTGAGGAGAGAGAGTTATTCAATGTTTCCATTTCTCTGACCTTCTCTCTGTAGAGACAGAGGTTCAGAGGCTGTGCTAAGCTCCCTAGGATGTGGGAGAGGTGGTTATGAGTTTAGGTTGGGACAGCGTTCCCAGGTCCCACTTGTCCTGTGAGAGTCCCTGCTATTTTAAATGTATTTTCTAAACCTGTAGACACCTATGTTCTCCTGGTGCTTGTACTACTTGTAATCCCCAGCACAGTGGATGCCCAATCCTTGGTCAGCAAGCAAGTGCTGGTAATCTCCTGATACTTGAATGCGGGCACTGTGGCTGATCAGTGTGTAGGAAGAGTCCCCAGGAAAAGTTCAGATGTGCATGTGCACGCTGGGAAATGTTCTGATCCCATCCCTCTGTCCTTTGCAGGTCTTTTCTATAGTCCCTGGAGTAACCACGAAACCCGGATTTTCATCCGGGTGTGGGAAGTTGTTGAACAGAAAGTAGGCAACCCAGGCAGAAGAATCATGGAAAAGGTCAGGGCTATTCACCAAAAAATCAACCAGCAGGGCCTGAGGAAGCCCTGGCATGACTGTTTGAAACTAATGAACGATCTACTATTGTTGCACCAAAGGCTCTGTCGGGAGAGACCAGGGGTCGAACCCTTGTTTTCTCCATATTCGAAGGACCTCTTCAGGATCCTTGGTCACAAACAAGTATTCAGCCACTTCTCAGGTTAGTCCCTTCTGCAATGGCCCTCCAGAGGGTGGTCTGTGTGTGTGTGTGTGTGTGTGTGTGTGTGTGTGTGTGTGTGTGTGTGTTTCAATATAGGGTTTCTCTGTGTAGCGTTTTGCCTTTCCTGGAACTCACTCTGTAGCACAGGATGGCATGGTACTGACAGATATCTGCCTTGCTCAGCGTCCAGAGTCCTGGGATTAATGGCATGTGATACCACTGCCCAGATAGCTTGTCTGTCTTCATGAGCAATTTAGGCAAGCCCCATTCCCATAGGCCTCCATGGCACAAAGCAGCAATGTCTGGCCTCTCTGTGTGTCTGACACCCTCTCATGCCCAAGCAATGGAACTAGGACTTGTTTATAGCTGATTTTTGACCAAGGGACCAATGAATGTCTGAAGATGATTCAGGAAGAACCAGGGCACCATGCTTATGCTCTCTCTCTCTCTCTCTCTCTCTCTCTCTCTCTCTCTCTCTCTCTCTGTCTCATCTCTTTTTCTGTCTCTCTCTCATTTTCTGTGTTCTTCAGATTCCTTAACCTTCATTCTCCTAAAAGACAAATACAAAAGTGTTTCCCCAAGACTAATTTTGGGGATGTTCCTTTTTGGCAAGTTATTATCTGGTTAAATGAAATGGCATGTGTTACTGGTACAAGTTAGTTTAAATTGGATGTTCATGCTGGTTGATGAACTATCACCTCCTCTAATTAAGATGTGTCTCTTGTTCAAATTGAAGCTTTATCAATTTTGATGGTACCCACAATTTATCTTCTCCTGTAGAAACAAAAGCAAAACCTCGTCCCCAAAGTAACACATATCCTGGTTTCCATTCTGTGTGGTATTGTATTCCCACAACTATTGTGTATGCTAATAAACTTATCTGGGGTCAGAAAAAGAGCAGCCACAATATTAAACACAAAGAATAGGCAGTGGTAGCCAATGCCTTTTATCCTAGCATTCCAGAAGCATAAATCCATGAGTTCAAGGATACAGACAGGCATGGTGACTCATCAAGACTTTAATCCCAGGGAGTGGTGGTAGAAAGCAGAAAGATATATAAGGAGTGGAGAGCAGAAACTAGAAGCATTTGGCTGGTTAAGCATTTGGCTGGATAAGCATTCAGGCTTTTGAGCAGCAATTCAGCTGAGACCCATTCTGGATGAGGACTCAGAGGCCACTCGTCTGAGGAGACAAGAACAGCTGAGGATCTGGCCAGGTCAGATAGCTATGGCTTGTTCTGTCTCTCTGATCTACCAGCATTGACCCCAAGAACTGGCCTCAGGTTTGATTTTATTAATCAGAACTTTAAAGATTCATGCTAGAATTCTGAGGTCAGTACATCCTTAAAGGATATAGGCTGATTTAATTCTGTAGACAACTGAAGACAACTATGCTCTCCCCGTGATTGTACTCCTTGTAATCCCCAGCTCGGTGGATGCCCAATCCTTGGCCAGCAAGCAAGTGCTGTTAATCGCATGATACTTGAATAAGGGCACTGTGGCTGATCAGTGTGTAGGAAGAGTCCCCAGGAAAAGTTCAGATGTGCATGTGCATGCTGGGAAATGTTCTGATCCCATCCCTCTGTCCTTTGCAGCTCTTTTCTATAGTCCCTGGAGTAACCACGAAACCCGGATTTTCATCCGGGTGTGGGAAGTCGTTGAACAGGAAGTGGGCAACCCAGGCAGAAGAATCATGGAAAAAGTCAGGAGTATTTGCCAAAGACTCAACGAGCTGGGTCTGAGTAAGACCTGGCATGAATGTTTGCAACTGATGAACGATCTCCTCGTGTTGCACCAGAGGCTCTCTCGGGAGAGAGCAGGGGTCCAACCCTTGTTTTCACCATATTCGGAGGACCTCTTCAGGATCCTTGGTCACAGACAAGAGTGCAGCCACTACCCAGGTTAGTCCCTTCTGCAGAGGCACTCCAGAGGGTGGCCGGTGTTTTTTTTTGTTTGTTTGTTTGTTTTTTTGTTTTGTTTGTTTGTTTTTGTTTTTAGAGACAGGGTTTCTCTGTGTAGCATTTTGCCTTTCCTGGAACTCACTCTGTAGCCTAGGATGGCATGGAACTCACAGAGATCTGCCTGGCTCAGCCTCCCGAGTCCTGGGATTAATGGCATGTGACACCCCTGCCCAGCTAGCTGGTCTCTCTTCATGAGCAATATAGGCAAGCCCCATTCCCATAGGCTTCCATGGCACAAAGCAGCAATGTCTGGCCCCTCTGTGTGTCTAACTCCCTCTCACACACAAGCAATGGAACTAGAACTAGTTTATAGCTGATTTTTGAAAAAGGGGCCAATGAATTACTGAAGATGATTCAGAGGGAACCAGGGCACTATGCTTATAATCTCTCCCTCACACTCTCTTCCTCTCTCTCTCTCCATCTCTCTCTCTCTCCCTTTGTCTTTGTTCATTTTCCCACAGGACCACTCTACAATGGAGCTGGAAACCCCTAGCTTCATGTGTATTCGAAACCTCCAATGATATGTACTTTGTATGAGCCTTTGGATTATGGCTTTCCTGTGCCTTCTGGAGAGCATCAGGGGAACCAACCAACATGATGTTCAGTGGGGAGTCTTGATTCCCCGATAGGAGACTTGAAAACATTTTACTGTGCCACACCTACTTCCTGCGTTGGCCCTGGAAACATCAGCCTTCATTAGCCATGGACAACTTCTTATGACCACCAAGGCCCTAAAAGAAGACGGTGTAGATTCCTTGATTTTACTCTGACAAAATTGGAATCATGATGTGTTGTATCTGTAAATTTCTTTCTCTACCTCCTCAGTGAAGTGTAATAAGTGGAATCAAATAAAGGTTTCAAATGAAACTCCTGCCTCATCCTGGTCTTTTCAGTGGCTCTGATAAGCATAGTGGCACAGGGGATGCAGTAATGATGGAGGTTCATTGCTTGGTGACTGGGACTTTTCCTCTACCCTGTATATTCATCAGACTCCTGGCATTGTGTCTCCTCCACTACAAGGGGAACCCCTGCTTCCATAAACAGCAGCTCAACACTGTATGCATTAACTACAAGTCATGTTGGAGCACTCATGGTCAGTGGTTAAGAGCCTCAGATTCCCCAGAATGCAATGGAAACAAGTTGGGAACTTCAGACATAGCTGTGTGGTACAGTGATGGAACATCAAGCCAGAGAATATCAGAGTTTCTTAAATATAAGTTCCAGATATGAAAGAAGCCTTAACAAGGGACATTGCCACCTATGCTAAGTTTAGAAAGTATTTCTCTTTGAATAAGGGACAGTTACATCATGGTTAGCCATAATTTTAACCTGTGAAATATATAATGCCATTTCCTTTCCAAACTGGATAGTCAGATCATTATTTTTCATCTGCATGTGGTAGTGATATCATACAGTCACACTCACTCTAGAGATCTTTGACTTGGATTTTGTTACATTTGGGAATTAAATATGGCACAAGGTGATATGGACGTGTATCCAGTTGGATAGGAATAGACTCCTGATGGGTATTCTTGGTATTCAACTTGACTACATCCACCATTACTTTGAACACCAAAGTTAGAGGGCACACTTATGAGGTAATTTTCTTAATCATTTTGTATGGCATGTTCCATTTCTCAGCTAGAACTTTGAGGTGGGAGAACAGATGTTGCATTAGGGCAGACTGGGACGAGAAGAAAGGTTCCCAATCCACGGGTCACATTCCCTTTCGGTGGAACAACCAACTGTATTACAAGGATCTCCTAAAACATATGTATTATGGGAAATTTATGTTAGGATTCAGAACATTAGCAAAAGTATGGTTATGAAGTATCAACAAAATAATTGTATTTTAGGGATCATCACAAATGAGGAAATTTACTGAAAGTTCTGAGCTTAAAGAAAGTTGAACACACTCCATGAGAGGCTATTTCTTTTAGAGTTTGGCTGATACTGAAGACAACTGAGACATTTCTTGCGAGGAAACTACAGCCACTGGATCCTTAGGCCTTCAGTTCATAGGTAGCCATTGTTGGATTAGCTGGAACACAGGTTGCAATGCATTGTAGTAAATCCTCTCAAGACACCCTCACACACCAAAAGAGTGTGGGAGAGAGAAAGAGGAGTCAGTCACACAGACAGATGGACAGTCAGGAAGATAGACACCTCCCCACACACATATATAGACAAAGAGAGACAGAGAAAAAGACTGACTAGTACAAAACACATATCCACATTCAGTTATCCAAAGATTATTAAGGCTTGCTTCGAAGACCCTGGCTTCTGCACCTAAAAGACAGGGCTTGCATGGCTGGCTACTCACACACTGGCTACTCAGGGAGGCTCTGCTGATATGGGGTTCACATCTCAACTCCTTCATTTGGGACTTTGCATACCTGAGGACCTGTAATTGGGCAGAGATACAGAACCAACAAGTCAAGCATGTCAGGAGTTCAAGGTCATCTTAATTCCACTGAATGAGATGTGGGCCCATCCCCAGGATACTGGGCAACACTGTCTCCAAGTAGAAGGAAGGAAACTTATGCATGCATTCTTCACACTGGTGCCTACCAGGTGACTTCCTCTTGTCCTGGTGTTGAAAGTCCATATTAAAGTCTCTTTCTCTAGTCCAGCTCAGCTGTTGTGAATGAGCCCTCTATTGTGTCATGACATGAGCTTGTGGATAATGCCAGCAACAGGAAGATCAAGTAGAAGGGGGCAGATGTTCCTGGTCATCCTTGAGAAGAAAGTGGGCTGCATGATAGCCTGGGACACATGAAATACTGTCTCAAGAATTTCAAACCAACAAAACCCCATGAAGGATCAGAATGAGGTTGTCCCTACTTTTGAATATTAATGCTGTGAGTCCATGTTAGATGTAAATGACCTGTTGTCCCTCAGTACCCTTTGCTTAAAAGTCAACACAGCAGGAAAATCTTCTGTCCCACAGGAGAGAGCGGTATTCCTCAACTTCCTGATGCTGTCACCTTCAACACATTTCCTCATGTTGTGGTGAACACCCAACCTTGTGGTTAATTTCAGGTGCTACTTTCTGAGTGCACTTTCCTACTCTTTTAAATCATAACGCCAATGTCTGTGTTTGCTGATAATCTTAGGCCATCTGTGTGATGGGATCATTCTACCCCTAGAGTAATCGTGACCCCCACAGTTTGAGAACCACTGGGGTGGAGAAGTAATTGTGTGCCTCTGTAGGAGAGAGAAGCATCCAGGACACAGTTGTTCAGATTGTGACAATATTGAGCTGAACTGACAGACAGTAGGGTTCAAAGCTTGGCCCAGCCTTGGCATCTCCAGTGTGGACTCCATCATAGAAGGCTCAACTGCTCCACTGCTCCTGACTTTTCCACAAACTGTGCTTTCCTGCTATCCCCTGTTCTCCAGCATGCTTCCTTTCTCTCTTTTTGCTGCATGGTAAAGAAGATGCCAGGCTCCACGTACTAATATTTGGACAGGCTGCAGTTTTAGGGATGATACCCCAGTTACCAAGTAACAGATCCAAAGAATTCTGTCATCTCAGGTTTTTAATGAAAGTTGACATGAGATGCAGGTGGGGGGATCTGCTTGGTTCTGCCTCAACTCCATAGGCCAGACTTTGTTAACTTCCTGTCCAGGACTTTACCCTCTCTGAGGAGGGGGATGAGGGGACCCTGGGTGTGAGGGGGTGTAGGGGACAAGAGAAATATTGGTTGTTATGTAAAATGAAAGAAAATAATTTATAAAATATGAATTTATTATGTATACAGAATTTTGTTTACATGCATGTCTGCAACCCAGACGTGTGTGGTAGATCTTATTATAGATTGTTGTGAGTCCTCTTATAGTTGCTGGGAATTGAACTCAGGATCTGTGGCAGAACAACCAGTGTTCTTAGCTGCTGAGTCATCTCTCAAGTTTGTAACTCTTTTTTTTTTTCTTTTTTTTTTTTTGGTTTTATTTATTTGATTTTTGTTGTTGTTGTTGTTGTTTTTTAGATTTACCAGACACTGTCTGTCTGTAGCTTTGGAGTCAGTCCTGTAAGTCACTTAGTAGAGCAGCTTGGCCAGCAACTGAAAGATATCAAACTGTATATGCCTCCCTTGTGGTGGGATAAAAGGTTTATGCCACCACTTCACAGTGAATGACAGCCTTCTAAATTTAAAAAAAAAAAAAAAAAAAAAAACATAAAAAGAGATAAAAAGAGAGAAAGAAAGGATTTTTTTGTTGTTGTTTGTTTTTCGAGACAGGGTTTCTCTGTGTAGCTTTGTGCCTTACCTGGAACCCACTGGTAGCCATGCTGGCCTTGAACTCACAGAAATCTGCCTCATTCTGCCTCCTGAGTGCTGGGATTAAAGGCGTGTGCCATCACTTGTTGATATAACCAACCGTCTTATTAAATAAGAAACACAGAAACAATGTAAAAGAGAAAGCTGAGAGGTCAGAGCTCAGAGCTAAAATCTCACCCTTCTGCCTGTGGTGTCCCAACTTCCCGAAAAAAGAGCTACTTCCTGTCTGTTCTTTTTTTTTTTTATAGTATGTTGTTAAATTGGTGCTATTGGGCTGTTTCTTCAGGTGCAGCTGATCTCAGTTGGTGAAGTATATACTTATGATTCTGGTGATCTAGTTTGGTGGCTGGGCAGCGCCTTCTTCTGTGTTCTCAGGTCACGTTTTGTTTATTCGTCAACTCCTCAGCTGATCTTGTTTCTTCAGACTTCAAACTGTAGGAATCCGAATCCTCTCCCAGATGGATTTCAGCTGAGTGGGGTAGTCTCACCAACACCTCCAAGTTGTTGGGTTTCTCAGGATCAGCAGCTGGACCCTGGGTTGTCCTCAGACGGAGTGTTCAGATTCGTTCTGGTTCCATCCCATGGAGATAGCTTCTTCCCCTGGTGTTAGGGTTAGAGGTGTCCCTGTTCCAAGCTTTTGATTAAGAGTTTGTTTTCACTAGCTCTTCAGTGGGTAATAGCTCTGTTTCTGGTCTTTATTGCGACTGTGTTTCGGCTGTTACCTGCTGTGCCCGCCTCCACTCCGGGCCTGCCTGCCTCCACTTCGGGCCTGCCTGCCTCCACTCCGGGCCTGCCTGCCTCCACTCCGGGCCTGCCTGCCTCCACTCTGGGCCTGCCTGCCTCTGCTGGGTCAGTCTACCTGTGCCGGCTGCCGCCGGGCCTGTATGTCCCTGTCAGCTGCCGCCACAGGCCTACCTGCCTCTGCTTGTCGCCGCTGCTGTGCCTGTATGTCTCTGCTGGCTGCCACAGGGCCTGCATGTCCCTGTTGGCTGCCACCGCTGGGCCCGCCTACCTGTGTGGGCTGCCACCTCCGTGGGCCTACCTGTGTCTGCTTGTCTCCGCTGCCAGGCCTGTCTGTCCCTGTTGGCCACCACTGCCAGGCCTGTCTACCTCTGCAGGCCGCCACCGGGCCTGTATGTCTGCTGGCTGCTGCCACGGGCTTACTTCGAGCTTAAGTTTTATGGCATCCAGATGTTAAATTAAAGTACTGTAACAAGTCCCCATAGTTCACACAAAGTAAGAGAGAATTCAAGAAAAGTATGACTTTAAAACATCAGTATAACTAGAGCCATGTTTCACATGGTGATAAAGGGTGCAGAGGCAGCAATATGATCATAGAAGGCAGAGACGGGCTTATTAACAAAAGTCAGCAGGCATAATTTCTCAGATAATTTATAATGTTGAAGTTTTGGCAGAGAGAACAGTGTAAGCTTATTATTCAATGGCAAGTTTTAAAGAAAGGCTCTTTTGTGGTTTTCTTTTCTAATATTAGTAATTAATGTGATTTTAATATATTTTGCAAGATGAGCTCCCTGTATGATAACATTGAAAGTCATCAAAAGCATTCCTTGATAATATAATGTACCAAAAAATGGGTATATATCTGTTACCATAATTTTTTGTCATAATTAAGATGAAGGACAGAAAATATCAGGTATGTAATTTGTCATTTGTCAATACATATAGGCAGAAAATTAAGACAATTAGAAGAAATATTTTATTCCCTTGATTGATCCATGTCTAACAAACACCAACCCAGGCAATTAAACAATTACCTCATTTTATTTAATAGTGAATAATTTATTTCTATAATTTATTGAGTGACATAGAGAAATTATATAATTTCCAAAGTCACATATTAAACATGAGCTATAAATCTTCAAAGAGTGCATCTCAAATTATTTAGAAAGACTTAGGATTTTATAGTTGTTTTAGAATATTTTGTTTTCCATTGTGCATTAGGCACAATCAGAATTATTGAACTCTTCAGTGGAAACACTCATTCAGTTCTTGAATTGGTCATGTACAACTTCTAGACACTCCTCCTAAAATACCAGTGATGGAAATAGAGAAGACCATAGGCATTGGCCTCAAAGAAAATTTTGCCTGAATATCAAGTCTATCAGCCATGAGCTGTGTAAAATACTATATTATAGAAGTTCTATATTCTTAATAAGTTGGATAAAATAAAATTCATACGATGGTATTGCTTAGAGGCTAATTTCCAGCACAGAATCTCCCTTGACTTCTTCACAGTGAGTACTCAGTGACTGCAAATGTTAAGGAGATGGCAATAACTTGAAGAATATCTTCCTTCTCGATAAAGAAATATATAATTAAAGCATAATGTCTATTTTTATACATAATGCTACTTTGTCTCCAAACTCATTTAAAACAGAGAAAAATAGGGCCAGATGGTGGTGGCACATGCCTTTAATCCCATCACTTGAGAGGCAAGGCAGGCAGACCTCTGTAAGTTCAAGGACAGCCTGGTCTACAAAACAAGTTCCAGCACAACTAGGAGTGTTACACAGAGAAACCCTGTCTCAAAATATTTAAAAAAAGAGAAAAATCATTATTTATTATTCATAGCCTCTCCAGCCTAAATATTGTATTATGTGATCATTTTTTATAGATTAAACAAAAAGCTCTGGGGAAGTGAAAAATAACCCATATGACCTATTCTTCAATCAAATAAATATCAATTACTTTCATTCTCACAAATTAAAAAATCTAAAATGCTATGGATATATAATCACACATATTAACACATTTGTTGTAGTTAAATCTTTGAAAACTAGATTTAGCAAATGTTAATGGCACCATTTTTTTGTAATATTTTATCTTATTTTTTAAAATCTCTAAAACTGATTTATCATACTGAATTTGATTTCTCTACTTTAAAGAGAAGCATGATTGCCATATCAAATTACCTAATTTTTATGTAGCTATAATTTTATGTGAACTTTAAAGTCATGATTCAAATGGGTATTATATATGAATAAGAACGAAAAAGAAGAAATTAACAGTTTAAGATGATTGGATAATTAATGAAGTATGATTGCCCCCAAAAATGTTTTAGGGTTATTAGTCTAGGATAAAATAGGCTTGCCTTAGAAAGGCATAAGGGCATATCTTTCTTGCGTCAGATTGAAGAAGTAGAGCATGGGTGATTTTAAGGCAGTAATTTGACAGAGTAAAAGTGATGGTCTTCTAATATTTTCCTATGTTATCACATTCTTAATAAATATAAGTAGTTTCTATATACTCCACTTGCTTAAAACTTATTTAGGGGGATGATTTCAAATGATCACAAACCACAATAGAATGAAACCTACAAATTTATAATATTGATAAAAATGCTATTTATTATATGTGAAATGATTTTTCAATGGATTTTAGTTAGCTTATTTAATACTCAAATTATAATATTACCTAGATGCATTTCTTATATATATAGAAAATGAGAGATATTAATTTTTAAAATTATCTATACTTACTCTGACAAATTTTTCTATTTTTTGACAAAACTAAATGTACAAATTTAGCACAGATGGTAAAATACCTTATTTGTTTTTTATTTTCCTCTTCTGAACATTTTATCAATGTGCTTTTTGTTAAAATGAATGCCAACTTATTTTCAGCTTTACTTGCTAATTATATTATTGGGGTTCTTACAGACAAGAATTTAACAATAGATCCTTTTGTAACTAATGCTAATAATTCACAGCCTTTGGTCATTTTTTTCATCTATTGATACTTATAGTTACTTCCGAATGGGTTTTAATAAGAAATAATGCCAAGGAAATGTAGCCATTCTGTTTTCTTTTAAAATTCAGTATGTAGATACTAGATAAGTTTGAAAGAATCAATAACATATCTATGGAGATTAAAAGATAATTTACCAAAAATATAATAGTACCTCTTACTTTTAAAAAAATATTCATAAGATCATTACTTCTACCAAGTACACTGAAGTGGTGGTTTGGAAAGGCTGCAGTAATCCTGTTCAGTGGATACAGTACCTCTTTTTAATTATTGCTCTTAAAACTTGACTGCATTCAGCTTGGCTCTTCCAGTTCTGATGGCTCACTGATTTGGAAAGTCATAGTCATTTAGTCATTTTTTCCTTTAGTTTTCAGTCAAGAAAGTTGGGTAAGATAATAAAAATGAGAATGACCTTAAAGGAGCATCCAAATGTGAATATGTAGCATATTTTCTAAAAAGATGTTTGAGTCAGGCATTGAATTTGGAAAAGAAAACCAAAATGTAATGCTAAGAGAACTTGTGCCTTTGGGTCATGTCTTAAATATGTTTTAATCACTGTTATTTCTTGAATTACAGAGAAATGAATTTTTCCTAAATGTCTTTGTTTAGCATGAACTGGGGTTTTAAACTTGCAGATTGTTACTTCCTGTGTTCTAATGTACTTAATAACAGAATTTCTATTGTAACTATACATTTTACAATAAATAATCATTTACACTTTATTTCTGCAATATCATCTTTTCTATGCTTCTTATTCAAATTAAAGAATGTTAAGATTTAAAATTCTACATAAAATGTTTAGTCTTCCTCAGGATTTGATATCATTTTTAATACTTTTACCATGGGAAGTTATTGAAAAAGACAAAGGGATGGAAATAACAATAGAGAAGTTTTACAGAAGCTCTGCGATCAGGCAGCAGTGTGTACTAACTTTCCATAACCATTGTTAGTTACCACTACACAGCTATCCACTGGTAAAATAGGATTGTGCCACAGGACAAAAAAATCCAGCCTGCAATTCTTTCACATCAGACACTGAAGCTCCTCATAGTAGATTATCAATACATAGCTACATATTTGCATAATAACTTTTTCTTTCAGTTGTCCCAGCGGATTATTTCAGAGCAGTACTTCTATGCTACTATTCCCCTGATTAAAAAAATAAATCTACTTGCCATGTACAAATTTTGTAATCTGCTGGCTTAAGGAACACTGTCCAAACTATAAGCTTAGGTTTTCATCTTAACGTATCAGAAGAAACTGGGCTCCTGGCAAGGTTCTTTCATTTCCTAAACGTTAGTGTTTCACGGATGGAAGATTGAGGAAAAGCAAAAGTCTTTTGAATTTTCATCACATATAAATTATGACTACCTCTGCAAGTCATTGTTTCATTGTCCTGGTGTTAGGATCAAACCATTCTACTATAAAATTTATTTTATTTATTTACATTATCCCACTGTTCTCCTATGGCCATTTTCATGGTATGAGTTCATGGGAAAAGAGGGGGGTTCTGTATTCAACACCTCTGATACAATTAGTACACTGAGCAATATTCCAAAATTATATAATCAGGCATTTTAGATATCTCACCATCGGTGCAATATGAGTTTGTTAATTATCATTTATGTAAATAACTATTTTGTCTTTATTTGGTGATGTTAAAAAAAAGTAGGTTCTGAGCATTTATTCAAAGTACATAGTAAAGTGCAAAGAAAGAAAAATAAGGCATGAAGATAAATGTTTGTTCTGTTAACCTGAAGGTACTGAAAATACTATTGAAGTGTAGTTATTAAAATTCATTTGTAACTGAGTGAGAACAAATACCAAGGAGATTTGAGAGGGCTGTCATTTTCAGATTTCCTATTTCTTAGGGCTAAACACATCCTCACAGTTAATATTAGGCATAATTCAAACCTGTCTAAATAGGAAAGAATTTTTATGGGAATAATAAAAAGATAGCACTTTAAATAGTTTTTATTCCATTTTAAGATCAGAATACAAAACAATGGGTTAATTTCTGGCTTGATTACACATCTATGCTATTATAATTTGCTTATATTTAACCGCCATTGCCATTTCTTGCCCTCTCTATTTATCCCCTTCTATACTCAGAGTCTCTCTCTGCCCCCAACATACAACATACACTAATATATGCACACACACACACACACACACACACACATATATATATATAGTATGTCAGTGTTGTATATATGCAGGAGTGCATGTGTTTGTGTGTGTGTGTGTGTGTGTGTGTGTGTGTGTGTGTGTGTATGCATCGGTGGTATATGCACATGTACTTTGTACCCTTGTTGTAGAGGATTAAGGTTAATATCAGTGATCTTCTGTCACTGAACTTCCACCTTATTCTTTGAGAGATAGTTTCCCTATCAAATCCACTGCTCCATGAAGAAGGTAGTGTAGCTAGAGTTTTCCTTCCTTGCCCACAGTCAGGACAAATCTCTGTCACTCGCCAGTCCCACGGCCGCTCAGACCCAACCAAGTAAACACAGAGACTTATATTGCTTACAAACTGTATGGCCATGGCAGGCTTCTTGCTAACTGTTCTTATAGCTTAAATTAATCCATTTCCATAAATCTATACCTTGCCATGTGGCTCATGGCTTACTGGCATCTTCACATGGTGCTTGTCATGGTGGCAGCTGGCAGTGTCTCTTCTGCCTTCCTGTTCTTTCTTTTCTCCTCTCTGTTAGTCCCGCCTATACTTCCTGCCTAGCCACTGGCCAGTCAGTGTTTTATTTATTGACCAATCAGAGAATTTGACATACAGACCATCCCACAGCAAGCTAGTGTTCCAGGCTACACATCATAGTGCTGTCCTGTCTCTGTCTTCCAATGCTGGAATTATAGGATAGTTGTAGCATCCACCTGGCACCTATATGGGTTCTGGCCCTAACTCCAGTCTTCTTTCTTGTACAATAAGCATGTTAACCACTCAGCCTCTGATCCCTATTTTTAAATATAGATTTCATGTAAGGGAGAAAAATGATGCTTATACGTTCATTTTCCTTGCCCACTTTTCTTTTTTCCTCCCTCTTCCTTTCCTTTAGTTCTCCTTCTGCATCCTCATTCTCTGAATATTTTTGAAAGTCTAAATTTTAAATATGAGAGAAAATATATTACTTTTTTTCTGAATTTGGTTTATTCCACTTATAATTTTGAAGAAACTCAATGACCATAGTAACTATTATAAAGGAAAACATTTAATTGGGACTAGTTTACATTTCAGAGGTTTGATCCATTGTCATCATAGCAGGAAGCATGGGGCAGATAGCCAGAGAAGCGGCTGGTCAGGAAACTGAGAGTTCTACATCCAGATACATAGGCAGCAGGAAGAGAGAGACACTGACCTTGGCTTGAGGTCTTGAAGCCACAAAGCCCATCCCCAGTGACACACTTCCTCAATCAAGGCCACATGTATTCCAACAAAGACACACCTACTAATGCCACACTCTAAGCATTCCAATATGAATCTTTGGGGGATCATTCTTATTCAGACCACCACATTCCATTTCCTGACCCCCATAGGCTTGTAGCCATATAGTGCAGAAATTCATTTAGTCCCACTTCAAAATCCTCATTGTTTATCAATTTCAAGCCTGTTTAAAAGTTTAAAGTCTCTTCTGAGACTCATGACACTCTCTTAACTGTAATTCTCAATAAAATCTAAATGAAAAAGCAGGTTACATACTTCCAGCATATAATGGCAGAGGATATACATTACTGTTCTAGAACAGAGGAAGGAGAGTACATAATGAGAACGGAAAGAACCAAAACAAGACAGGAAACCAGCAGGGCAAACTCTGAACTCTGCTTCTCTAAGTCTGAGGTCAAAGCAGTCTCTAGATCTCTAACTCCTTTCAGCTTTGATGGCTGTGACACTTCTTTCTCTTGGTCTGCTGCTGCTCCTAGTTAGCAGCTTTCCTCCTCAGGTACCCCACCATCCTGGTACCTCCAACATCTTGGCATCTCCAGGGCAACCCAAGCTTCACCTTCACAGATTCACACAATGGCATCTCTGGGCCGCTAGGAAGGGGCACTCTGACCACACATCTGGCTTCAGAGGGTCTTTTTTTTTTTTCTTTTTTTTTAGTGGCAAAGAGAGATTCCATAACTGCTTTCTTGTATCTTTGACTCTAAACCCAGAACGATGTGGCCAATGCTGTTAAGTTTTGCTGCTTACTGGGGCTAGAACATGGCTCCTTTTTTCAGGTGAATTTTATCTGCATCAGTTTTCTGTATTAGTTGGTTTCCTTCACTGCATAACTTTGGTTGTCCTAGAAGTCTATCAGTAGTCCAGACTGGCCTTGAACTGAGAAATTCTCTGGACTCTGCCTGCAAATTCCTGAGATTAAAGGCAAGTGCCACCATTCCTGGCCCCATGCTTTCCTTTAATTTCCTTTCACAAACTGAAGTTTAGCTTGGTAGAGTTTTGACCTGAGGTCGCCATTCCCTTTATTTCATTTAAAATGCCTTTTTTTAAACTTTCCCCTGGCTCCCCTATTCTCCTCAAAATGTTCATTTTATATTTTTCCTTGCTCAGCTCAGTCCTTTTCATTATACAGCTGTGTAAACAAAGCCACTATTAACAAAGCAACACAGTCTATGCTAGGCTCTATGAAAATCTCTTCTGACAAACCTATTAATCCTTAACTCTTCAACTTAGACTCAGGCAGGTTTTTTTTTTTTTTTTTTTTTTTTTTTGGATGAGGATAAAAAACAGCCACAATCTTTACCAAAATATCACACGAACCATCTGTAGACCATGTATTAATATTCTTCTCCTATGGAACCACTTGAGTCAGATCCCCACAGTTCAAGTCAAGCTCAGCACTACTGTCTTCCATGTTCCTACTAGTATGGGCCCATTAAGTTTCACTTAAAGAACTCAATTGCTTTCCTATTCCAAAGACTCAAAATCAATATTTCTCTAAACAAAAGCATGGTCAGGTTTATGACAGCAGTACCCCAGTCCCTGTTACCAACTTCTCTCCTTGTTAAAGTCTCCATTGAGGTAAAGAGACACCATGACCTCAGCAACTCTTATAAAGGAAAATATTTTATTAGGACTATCTTATAGTTCAGAAGTTAGTATATCCAGGTGAGAGGGGAGGTGGGGAGGAAAATAGGAAATTTTTCTCTGGCTGGAGAAAAAAGTAGGGAAAAATGTAATCAGAATATATTTCAAAAAAAATAATCATGAATAAAAGAATTATGGGAGGAAAGGATTTATTAAAACTTACAGCTTTTGGTCTATCATGATAGAACCACAGCCAGAACTTTAGGCAGGAAATTAAGCACAACCCATAAAGTAACACTGCCTATCAGCTTCCTTCTAATGGCTTACTCAGCCTAACTCTTGTACAACCAATAATCACCTGCCTAGGGGGCATGTACTCCGGTATTCTAGAACCTATCACATAAATCATTAATGACCAAAAAAATGAATAAAAACAAAACAAAAGAGTAAAATACTCCATAGACTTGTCTACAGGTGAGCATGACAGAGGCGTTTTCCTAATGAAGTTCACTTATCCTAGGTGAGCCTGATGTGTCAAGTTGACAAAAATCTAACCAGAAAAATACCATTCCCAATACAATGAATCAAATCTCATTCTATTGTCAATGTTTTTGTTTTGAATATAGTCCTAACTTTCATTTCAGATAATTTATTATCTGGTACACACAAGATATTAAGGTTAATGTTAGGACTCTGAGAGGTGACGTAGCAGTTAATAGAATGTACTGCTTCTGGAAGGATCCTAAGTTTGAATCCTAGCATACAGCTTCAGCAACCACAACCACCTGTGACTCCAGTTTTAGGGAATCTGATTGCCTCTATTGGCCTCTGTGGGAAATACCCACTTAAAGACAGCCACAAAAAGTTTGGTGGTAAGAGGGAGCAGGAGAAGGGGAGGTAGGGAGAACTGTGGTTGGTGTGTAAAGTGAAAAATTTTTTTAAAAGTTTTTTAAAACATTAATATTAATGCTAAATGTAAGTAAAATTATAGGATACTAATTCCCTTGTTGAAAAATTCATTTTTTTAATTATAAAATTACTTTTGCATTTTTGTACATGTTTTTCAAATAATGATAATTAGCAAATTGTAGGTAACATGTAATGTAATAACTATCATTTGTAAGGTTTTTTTTGTACATTTAAATCTTGATCTTCATATAATTTGAATGGGTTTTTTGTTTGTTTGATTGATTGATTGATTTTTCGAGACAGGGTTTCTCTGTGTAGCTTTGCATCTTTCCTGGATCTTGCTCTGTAGACCAGGCTGGCCTAGAACTCACAAATATCTGCCTGCCTCCGCCTCCTGAGTGCTGGGATTAAAGGCGTTCACCACCACTGCCAGGCAATTTGAATGTTTTTTAAAGCTTTTTTGCAAAAGTCTGAAAGTATCATGATAGTATACTAAAGCGGTAGCAAAGGAAACAGAAAATGTGGGATGGAAGAGCTCAGAATTAAACCCAGATAGGATGGAAAGTAAACTAGCATGTTCTGTTTAAGTAGTTATTAAACTATTATCCCCACAATATGAAAGATTAAATTATGTAAGAAACGAGAAATGTGTGTATTTGAAGAAATGTAGATTATGAATAAGAGCAAGTTCTAAATTATATCAACAGTACCTGATAAAAATGCACTGTTGCATAGATGAAAGGTTAACATCATCAGCTTATACTTCTTAAGGAAACTGATGTTTATTGAACAGTCCTTTAATAAATCTATTGAAGAAAGTACCATATGATAAAGTTGTTGAAGGCACATAGGATGGCTAGGTTGGTAATAGGAAACCTTGGGCGTCCTTTGGTATTCATACTTACCTTTTCCGGAACTTGTGGCTCTGCACCATGCTGAGAGTGGATGTGGGTAGTGAGAGCCAAAGAGAATCAAAATTTAGAAAATATATTTATGTAAATTATTAAGAAAATAATAAGAATCATGCACTTTGATTACTTAAGAGTGAAGGCACAGATAAGAGCAAAACTCCTTTATGTATAATTCTATGATCTAAAAATATTCCCTTTATCCTTGACTAACTACTAAGGGCAGCAAATTTGCCAATATTTTCTATTTTCATGTTCATAGTTAAGACTGGTAAGAGGGCAAGAGAAATGACTTCTCGGGATTTTTCATTTTAAATTGTAGTTGAATAAAGAAAGAAAATACACAGAAAATTAGTAGCTGTCAGTGGGACAGATATGAAATTAGTAGATATAGATTGGTAACTCTATATGATATTAAGTAAATAGTATTAATAGTTGAAATAGAATCTGTAGTTTGTTCCAGAGTTTATGAATCAAATGATGAATAGTGTACTGAACAATAGGGAAGATACAAGAAAAAAAAAACAGTGATAAAGAATAAGTAGCAGGAAATTTTGAAAAATTAAAAGAATTGTTCCAAAATAATTAATTTAAATCTAAGCATTGTACAGAGTATCTGAAAATATTGAGATATCAGAAGTATTGTTTATTCCTCCCCTCCCCCTCTCTCTGTGTGTGCTTGAGTTTTCTTTTTGTGTCCATGTTAATGATTTCCTAGTTTAAATACAGCGTTGGACAATTATTCCAAGAATTAGTTGATCCACACATTAAGAAGTTGCAAGGAAAGACCGTGAACTTGAAAACAAGGCAATTAAAACCGTGTAAACATTAGATTTGATATAAGCACATAAACACAAGTGAACAATTTCAGTGATATGGGGAATGACATTGAAGAGACTGAAAGTGTTTTGTTGGAATATCAAGGGAAGGAGAGGGTAGTATATTAAGAAATAATGCAAATTTATTCATTTTAAAATACCTAGTAATGTGACTCTAATGGGTTTCATTATCCTTGTAGACTACAAAGTCCACAGGAAAAGGAATAATTTATTCTGTCCCATATAATAATTGATAAAATATGTTTAACTCAGACAAGTTTCTCTCTTAGCAAAATAATAGATATTCAAACTTAATGGATGCTATGTAAATTTTCGAATAGGAATATAAATGTAAAACATTTTATGCGCTCTAAAAACACAAATTTCCCATATGGATGGAAAAGTCAAGAAATATATTTACTCTTAAGGTTAATAGAAATGATACTGCATAAAGAAAATCAGTGGCTCTTAGCACACTCTCCTTTCTGTTAGAGTATTGTGTTTTCCTATCTGTCTATATTACTGGATACTAGCCCTCTTACAGAGGAGAATCAGCAGTCTCATTTCCCTCTTTGATTTTCTTTCCAGTTTTAACTTCTCCTTAACATTCATTTCATCAAGGGGAAACTATCGCGCGCGCACACACACACACACACACACACACACACACACACACACACACACAGAGTTTCAGCAGCTCAGTCATTTATAATCATGGTGGGTTGCATGGTGGGAGGCAGGCAGGCATGATGCTGGGGAAGCAGTTGAGAGTTATATCGTGATCCATAGATGGAGAGAGAGAGAAACTGGGACTTGCATGGGTTTTTGAAATCTCGAAATTCTTCCACAGTGATATACCTCCTCCCATAAGGCTACATATTCTAATCCTTTTCAAATAGTGCCTCTTCCTGATGATTAAGCATTCAAGTATATGAACCTCTGAGGTCATTCTTGTTTAAACAACCACAAACAAGCAAAATGTTATAAAGGGAAAGATATACATAAATTTTCTGCTACTACTGAAATGATAATAGAATGTAAGATATATGATAAATCAAGTGATACCCGAGGAAACTAGAGAAGAAAGAATAGTTATATACTATGTTCCAAATATCCTAAAATTATCTACATTTCTGAAAGAAATGCTGACTCTCTTCAATGTCACTATTTATTATTGATGCAACTGTTTTATAGTTCACAGCTATTCCTGTGAATAAATATTTAGTGTTTAATAATGTGTTCCTTAAGTGTTCAGATTTGTGGGGGAAAAAGATAACAGATAATTTATGCCTGATAACTCTGATAAGTGCTTGAGTCATAGAAACTATAGTTGGGTTGTATGAATAGACTGAATCGAAAGTTTTATCTTTGTTGCTGAGGGGTAGTTTATCTGTGATAGTCATCTTTAATGTACTAGTAGTACATTAGGCTAATGCATTCACAAGTAGGTCAGATATCATTTTGTTAGCATTAGGTGCTGTGTATAGAAAATGTACCTTGGTAAAAGAATGGAGGAAGACCTGTAGGAAATGTAATCTAATTTGATGTGACATATAGCACCATTCTGATCTTTAATGAACTTGCAAAAATTAGTAATATGTACATTTAAAATAAAAATTCTTGTGGATAGAATCTCAGGTAGGGACTACATACATACATGCATGTGCTGATTTACTGATGTGTGCCTGCTCATACACACACACACACAAGCACACATTCAGAGGGATATAATACGGCATTTAAAATCCAAGCACTCTTACTTCGCTTTTTATTGAACAGTATCTTTTTGTCAACTGTCAGTTCCAGCTAGCTTAGGTCCTTATCTTGTTGGGAATAACAAGGTCTCTTTGCGATTTTCTTCCTTTGCTCAGTAAAACGTAAAGATTTTCTTTATACTTACTGAAACAACCAAACAAGAAAAAAAAACAAAACCTGTGAAATGATACTCCTAAGTCCTTGTGATGTACTTTAAGCAGTCACCACTAGACAATATACAATAAAAATGTAATTTTAGAGTGATAAAACCAACACAGCTCTGCATGTATTATGTGCACTTTCTCTTTGTATGTATTGTCAGTGATTTCATAATATAATGCTTATTAAATTAATTTCAAAATTGCTTATTGTTTTCTATGAGTAATCATTTTGAAAACATTTAATTGAAACAAAGTCTTATACAGTTTTAATGCAGTTTGAATTGAGAAGGGGATTTGGATAATTAATGGCCCATATGCACTGCCTATGAGGATTTATACAGATTATCTATACTTGTCATCCAAACCAAATTATGATGCATGTATTTTGTTAAAACTCTATTTTGGAATAATTTTTGTTCAGACAAAAAGGTGCACTCTTCATTTTAATTTAAGATATATTTAATGGCTATCAAACTGAGCTTACCTTTAAAGATTAAATTCATCTAATTGATGGGAGTGCTACTTCTTACATTCACCACAGTATGATTCAATTTACTAGTGAAGGCAGGATGCCTTTATGAAGAATTTCACAGCAGGGTTGAAGACTTATTCCCAAACAGCGAGTATCTATTTTTACACCTGAGTGGGAGCCTACAAAAACAACCCATGTTTCAAAAGAACTAAAAAATAAAAAATAAAATGGAAAATAATAACATTATACATACTACATTTAAGGAGTAAAGGTACTGAATTTGAAAATCTTAATGGTTGAAGTTGAATTCTATTTTGAATTAAAATATTTGACTTAAAATATTTGCTAGTTCATATAATAGATCATAAGATTATATATATATATATATATATACATATATATATATATATATATATATAATTGTTGCTTACATTTTATCAACTAGAATTAAATTTGTTTCATTAGAACTAATCATTGCAGTGTTAGTTTTGTCAACTTGACATAGGCTAGAGTCATCTGAAAAGAGGAAACTTCAACTGAGAAAATGACTATGCAAGATTCACCTGTAGGCAAACCTGGGGGCCATTTTGTTGATTAATGTTTGATATGAGGGAACCCAGCAAACTGTGAGTGGTGGGACCCCTCCCAGAAAGTATGGTCCTGTGTTGTGTGAGAAAGCAAACTAAGCAAACCAGGAGGAATAAACAAATAAGCAGCATTGATCATGGCTTCAGCTTCAGTTCCAGACTCTAATGTAGGATACATTAGCCAAACACAACTTTTCCTTCCCAAGTTAGTTTTGGTAGAGTTATCTATCACTATGAAAGAACCTGTGAATGAATGTCCTGAAAAGAAGCTGTGTCCAGCTGTGAGCAAAAACTCATGGAAAGGGTTTCTCTGTCTGCAGATCCTAATGGACCTACTGGAATTTCAGTACTGGTGAGAGATTGGAATTCTGTAGACTCAGAGGCTAATTACTGTATCTTGAGCTAGTTTTAGCCTTCTGAAACAGCCATTACTTGCCCCATCTTGTACTGAACTAAGAAATTGTAATAATAAACAAAAAACTTTTAGAAGTTATTAACTTAGCAGAACACTAGCTTCTATCAATCCAAGAGCTAAGAATGATATCAGATAATATTTTAGGCAAAAAAGAAAATTCAGTTTCCATTTCATACATCCATACATCCATTTCATGATCTACTTCTCTCATGTGCTCAACAATGTTTTTTAAACTTGACTTAATTTATTAATTTCCTTGTCCTGTAAACTATAAAAACCCTAGGAAACTGCTTCCCCATTTGAACATGGACTTTAGGTAACACAAATCTGTGTTCCTGGTTAATGGTCACTTAAAATGGCTTCAGAATAAACTGTATGCAACTGTAGAGGACTAGCTCAAGAGATTTCAGAGGGAAGCAATATGAGCAACTGGGTCAGAGACAATTTTGTCAAAAAAGAAAAAAAAATTATCTGCTTTCTGTCATTGTTTAAAAACTTGCCTGTGCCTAAATTTAAATGTAAGGGACTAATTTCATTGTTGTAAGAGATTTCAAGAGAGTCTAGTATTGAAGATTAGACTTAAATATGGTTATTAGTAACCAGTCTTATACAGATCTACAATGAACATGAGGAAGTGGGGAAGAAAAATCAAAAACAAAATGGATACTTGGAAGAGAAAAAAGACACCAAGAAACTTCATGATTCTGCCAAGGTTTATGGGGAAAGAGATAAAGAGATTAAGGAGAATAGTTTGAAAGTCTTTGGGCATATGTTCCAAGAGCTAATCTTCCTATGTGTGAAAGACAACAGCAATACACAACAACACGCATTCAATGGGCAAAGGATCTATACAAAGCTTGCAGTGGATGGTGGAGTGTCATTCACATGCTTCTGGCTTTAGAGTCATGAAGGATGCATGAGAAAGGAGTTGTGGAAACCTCCTCTTTCATTTTGGAAAGCTGACAGGGTTGTGGCAACAGAGTCTACCCATGGAGGCCCTGAGAGGCTGTGGAAATGAAGACTAGGTTGCATTGGTGACCCCAAGATGTTAAGAGATACCAAAACCATGGAATATTTGCCATGGAGAGATTCTTAGGTAAACTAAGAGAGAGATCCATCTTTCAGGCTTCAAGACAGAGGGGCAGTAAAACCTAATCCCATTTACACCAGACATGAAGCTAGAGGCCTTGCTGTTTGCTCTGCCAGGTTCCAGTCATTATTTGGTATGGTATTATCTCACTGTGCCATCATTCCTTCCTTTTGAAATGGCAATATGTATCCTGTGTCAATATATGTTGGTAGCATGTAATTTGCTTTTTATTTCAAAAAGAGTTTCAATTAAGACGTTGCTTTGAGTGTCTGAAAAGACTAGACTTTTAAACAGTATTGATTGTGAGAAACTGCGGGGAAGTCTGACTAAATGCAGTTTGTGTTTTGACGTGGCCAGGAGCTGACATGGGCTATGGAGTAAAATGTTGATAATTTGAGTGAGGATGCCCTACATAGGCTCTGGCATTTTTATACATGGTCTCCACTTAGTGGCACTGTTTGTCAGGGAGGTAGAGGTACAGGCTTGCTGGAGAAGTATGTCACTGGGGGGTGAGCTTTGACAGTTTAAAAACACTCTCCATTTGTGTTCCCTCTCTTGGTTTCCTGTTTGTGGTTCCAGATAGGAAACCTCAGCTCTCAGCTTCCAGTTCTAGTTGCCATGCCTGCCTCTTGCACGGCTTCACTGCAGTGATGGCATTGAACACTTATCCCTACAGAAGTCTAAGTCCCTACTAATCCTTCCTTACATAAGTTGATTCAGTCATGGTGTTTAACACAGCAATAGAAAATTAACTAATGCACTTATTTTTGCTCATCTAGCAAAATGTAGAAAGATACTTAGCTTTAAGTTAGAGATAAAACCAGCTACTCTGTCCTTTGCTGAAGCAACATTATTTTAAACCTATATTACATAAAATGATCAGTTGTCGTGTTATGTGTTTCAAGATAAATTTGAGTTTGTGTTCTACTTTTGTACTCTGTTGTAATAACTCTGCAAGGATAATAGATGGTGATATAGAAAATATCAACAGTGATGTGGACAAACCATAATAGATTGCTTTAATTTGTCATATAAAATTTGTAATTTAATATAAAGAAAACTAAAATTGTCTTTAAACTCAAGTTCATCATTTGTGTTATAATGATATCTTATTGACAAAAGCAGATCACAGATCGTGAATAAGGGCTTTTGGCCAAAATGAAATGCTTGTTACAAAAAACAATTAATAGTTAATACCATTGAGGTGGGAAGATTTGAAATTCAAGGCAACCTGGCCAGCATAGAGAAATTGACCAAATCCAAGCAGTGAAAGCAGTAATGAGCTGTAAGAGTGATTCAGAATAAATTTTATAAGTATTGTATCTTCCTCTTCTTTTGGAAGTACCAAATGTGTTTATGAAGAATAAATACTATGATATATAAAATATTACTAAGGTTTTCTCAGAATATGTAATTTGATGGTCTGTTTTAACTTAGATATTTAAATAACAAGGCAATGCAGATCATTTGTTTCAATTTCTTTCAAAAATACAATTTGATACTGACAATAAAGCTTTGTAAACATTACTGTGGTTGCCATGAACACTTTATATGCATGACTTTACCATGAAGAATAGATTTCAAACTTGTCTTTAGAAGGACTTTAGTTTGAAAAGGAATATGTGGTTGAAGATTTAATAGAGTAAGATTCAACAAGCAAATGCATGTTGAAATAATTCTACGCTTTCTTTTATGGCTATAAAGGAGGCAGCAGGGGATAGGAGTGGAAGATTCTGAACACTGTTTTGACATTAAAGCGCAACACATTCAGCTACAACACATTAATGTGCTTCTATGTCTGCTTCTTTGTTGCTTGTCAAAGTTTAAAACGATTGACTGATCTTCAACTTGTGAAATTACTGAATATGCTTTTTCTTATTTTTGTAAAGAAAGTATTTTTCAGCTTGAATGCACATTATTTCTGATATTGTAGCCACATTTAATTCTATATACAGCAAACATTACAAAAACAATTAGTTTTCAATTTAAATTGCCCTTTTGGTGTCTTTAAATGCTTTCATATCAGAGAAAGCACAGAATTCATTGCCACCAAATGTTTCACAACACTGAACTGTGTGAATGCAGTTATTTCAATGTCAAATGACTGCTCAAGCATATTTAAAATTCCTCTTTACCATATGTAGATGGTTGGTTTATATCTGTTAGAATTTTCATGATCATCTAGGGAAATGGGATTGTATGTTAAACACATTGAGAAGAAAATTTTAACTTTGCATGTAATTACCATTAGCAATTAAGAAATTGATTCAATTCTTATTTGGACATCTACAACTCCTTTGTTGTTCTGTGGCTTTGAGAATTAGGTCACACAAATGATCTTGATGCAAACATTTGCCTTTGTTCTACATATATATTACCTTTCATTTTCAATGAAAGAAAATGATCCACATTTTTTAACAAAACTCCTGTTAGAAAGAACTAGGTTCATTGGGTAACATTTGTTTTCAACAGTCTTATTTAAAAAAAATGAAATTGCTAAGATGATAGTACAAAATTATTAGATCAAATCTCTAGATACAGTAATACAAAAAGAACATAAGAGTGATGTTATTTTTATTTGTAATGAATATTTTAATAAAACTTTTGATAGAGTAATATGACTGAAAATACTAAAATAGAAGCTAGAAAAGATAGTACACTAACAGAAGACCCACATTGAAGAACAAAGACTCTTTGGAATTAGAAATTTTGTACAGGTGGATATGTTGGAACACATTTTTAATTTCTGCATATGGGAACCTAAGCATAAAGTTGGCAAGTTTGAAGCCAGTTTAGTATCCACAGTGATTCCCAGGCCAGTATAAACTATAGAAATAGGCCCTCTTTTATAATATAACAACAATAAAATACAAGTGTATAACTCTCCCTTCAATATAAATACTTTTTATTAAGATCAAGTTGATTCCAACCCTATTTTTGGTCAAAAGATTAACAAAAACAATACCCTCATTTATGACAGAGTACTCTACATATTAAAGAAACAGATAGTGACTGTCTATATATGTGTAAAACAGATATTATGAAGGTACTGAATTACAAACAGAACATAAATCAGAAAAAGAAATGTCAGTTAAATGTTAAGAAATCCCACTAAAACAGAGCTGCATACGATTCATTTGGTGAAGAGCCTTTTGTTCAAAATGACACCATGAGTTTGAATCCTGACACCTATCAAAAAGCCTTGTGAGAGCACATCCATATTTCATTATCCAAAAGGCTGAATATTGGGTAATCCCTGGTCCTCTTCTAATGCACAACCTTATTGATCAGTGAGATTTAAGTTCAATGAGACACCCCAAAAAATAATATGAGGGAAAAATAAAGTGGTGGTGATATTAGAAGAACTACCGTGCTCCACCTTCACTCACATTACAGGGGCTTGCTCATACCCACATGAATGTGGACCTTCATGCACACATATACATAAACACACATGATACATTGTGGATCTCTGCAAACATACCCCACCAAAATTTCACATCTATATAATCTTACTTGACCAAAAAGGAAAGAAATTACAATTATAAAATCATAAGGTAGTCTGTATACAGAAAACTAGGGATATTTTGTTTAAAATGTTTTACATTGATATAGATTTTAGTTTACGTTTAAAATGTTTTACATTGGTATAAATTTTAGTTTAGTGATACAAACTTGAAGTTAGTTTTGTTATACTATATATATATATATATATATATATATATATATATATATATATTTCTTTTTTTTTTTTCCGAGACAGGGTTTCTCTGTGTAGGTTTGCGCCTTTCCTGGAGCTCACTTGGTAGCCCAGGCTGGCCTCGAACTCACAGAGATCCGCCTGCCTCTGCCTCTCGAGTGCTGGGATTAAAGGCGTGCGCCACCAACGCCCGGCAATATATATTTCTATTCTTGTTTGAGGTATTATGTTTATGTAACATTTAAAATTGTAATGGGTAATTAAAAAATAGATTAATAATTAGTTATCGATGATAATCATATTTGTAGCCATGTTAGTTAAGTCTTCTAGGTATACATAGATATATTTCAGATAGATAGGTAATCTTCAAACACTTCATAGACCTAGAGAATATGGCATTTAAATAACTTAGAATTCTGTTGACGTGAGACACAATTGCTCCTGGCTGCCCCAATTTGATCCCAAGAGAATGTTGGGCTTCTAAGACATTTCCATTTGGAAGTTTGTCTTCTTGGCACAAAATGGCCTACTGGGCAAAGAACTGCCCTTGCCTTGACGGCTGACAGTACGAATACAATGCTGTCCTTTCTGGACAAGCAGGACACAAGGAAAGCGACCACTGTACTCTGCCAAGACAGGGTAAGGTGGTCTTTCAGAATTCCTGCTTGTGAAAATGGTCTGTCATATACTTCAGGCCTGTAGCCAATTTGAATGCACCAACAATGCTGAGAAACATTAGGTGACTGTCCAGGCTGCCAGCTGTCTTGGTCTACTCTTGCAAAATCCCATGGTTTTTTAACCCAATAAAATCTTCTCTTATCTACAAGTGTGTTAAAATTCGCTTTCAATATCAACTATTAAAGTACAGCTTAGTTTAATTTTTAACAATTAAATTTTAGAAAGGAAAATGATATATTTTGAAAATACAAAATAAGTATTTACAGAATAAGTGGGCCCCACACTCATGTTTGCAAGCTTAAAATGGATTGTTTTCAGTAGGCTATAAAAGAAAACATGGAGCCAGGCGGTGGTGGCACACGCCTTTAATCCCAGCACTCGGGAGGCAGAGCCAGGTGGATCTCTGTGAGTTTGAGGCCAGCCTGGGTTACCAAGTGAGTTCCAGGAAAAAGGCACAAAGCTACACAGAGAAACCCTGTCTCGAAAAACCAGAGAGAGAGAGAAAGAGAGAGAGAGAGAACATGGGATTGGGATAGAGATTTGGCAGGGGATGTCTAGCAGGTGTTGGCAGCCAGTGGACGATTAAAAGAAATCAAGGAAAGGATTAAAAGAAGCTCTCAAGGAATGAATAAGTATTTTTAGAAATAGATTTTTATTAACTAAAAATTAGTAAAAATGATAGAGCAATATGAGCAGTACAATTGAAAGGATGAGTCAGGGGATAAGTGACAACTGATGGAATATTTAATACCAGGATAGGAAAGCACCCATAGCTCTACATAATGGTCTCTCACCCCTCCTGGTCAGGAATGTTATCATTTCCGGTTGTGAACGTTTTCAAACTACTCCGGTGGAGCAATCTGTAGTTTTGGGGAATGCAGAAAATGCAGCCACACACCTTACCCAAGATAATGCTTTTTCATAACAAAGTGCTAACTGAAGCAAATGTGGAAATATTCAGATGTGTTGGCACAAACTAAAATACTTGAGCTTTATGACTACCTCACCTTCTGGTTAGTGTATAGAGAGATGACCCTTCTATTAGAAAAGATGCTCTTTCTAGAATTCTGCAGCAGATAGTTTTGATTGTTGACCCGGCACAATGTAAGCAACACCTGTGAAGAGAATCTGCATAGGCTAGAGATTAGGAAGTTACAGTGAAACCTTGTTTTCTGGACATTTTGATACATTACATCCACAAACTCACAGTAGCTGTGGTTGCTTACAAAAGTCCTATAGAAGTTGAGCCTGTCAATATTCCAGCATACATGGAATAAGGGCTTATGACACCCCGATTCTAGCTGAGGAACTTTGGCAGTTGATGTCTTCTAGGATAAGGAGAATCAGTTTTCTTTGAAGAAATGCCCCTTGTTAAGATGCCCAGGTTCTAGTAGTTGGCCCCACACCCACGTTTGCAAGCTAAAAATGGATTGTTTTCAGTAGGCTATAAAAGAGAACATGGGATTGGGATAGAGATTTGGCAGGGGAGGTCTAGCAGGTGTTGGACAGCCCATGGATGATTAAAAGAAATGGTATACCTACATGAAGTTCTCAAGGAATGAATAATTATTTTCAAAAATAGATTTTTATTAAGTAACTATTATATTGAGTCATTACAAAACTGACTTTCTATACATACACATAGATACATATACATAGATATTATAAACAAAAATACTATTAAATTGATTCTAGAGGATATTGAAAGCAAATCCTATTTTCAAAAATGTGAATTATCAAAAACAATTTCTATGGAAGGCAAATTAGCTTCAGTATCATATTCTAAGCATTACATCAAAAATAAAAGCTTTCAATCTGTGATAGAAAGAACATAGTTGATGATTTTTCTTAATTTCCAAACATAATTAAGCTAACACTTAAAAGGTTACAGAATACTCAAAAATAAAGAGATTATTGTTGCATATTTCTAACACATCAGAGAAGAAATCACAAGGGAATTAATAGAATCCAGAGAATTATGAGACAAACCTGAGGAAGATAATTACTCAAAGAGGGCCTGAAAGGCTACATCTTTTGAAAGGTATATAACTTTGCATGCCACCAATAATTGCTCAAACTCCTTTTGGCAGTTATATTAATTTTGTTAAATACATTTTATTTTTATTCATATTGTTACTATACCTCTGATTTCTTCTATGAAAAATTTAGTTTTCCAAAGCAATTGTTAAACATAATATAGTGGTCTATTTTGTGCATTGCTTAATGGACAGAGACCTTTAAATAACCAATAAAATTCCAGAAACATATTATTCATTGTAACAGTTTATACTCAATCTAATAATAGTCTGTTGTCATGAAGAACATATTAGTTTTTTCTATATATGGTAACCCCTTTTAAGCAGCTCACTAGTAGAAATACTCTTCTCCCATACTCCCAAAACACTGCAAATTACAGTGGAGTAATTACATGTCAGAAGACTGAAATCTTATATCTACTCCCAGTTTAGGTGAAATTAATTAATACTTTTAATCTTACTTATTAAAAGTTTTAAAAGACATATATCCTAACTTTACTTGAACATATTTTTCATAATTTACCTGGTATTAAAATTGATTTTTGCTACAGGCGTTTGTGATTCATTCATCATGATTTAATTTTAGGAAAGGATAAAATTACTACTACATTCTTTTTCCCTCTCCAATGAAAATAGTTTTAAAAAGAAAAAAAATTCCTTTATTAAAAGTCATTTTAGGCCTTGGTTTGTTGAAACATTAAGGTTGACACACTTGTTGACAAAGGTTTGTTATTTTTTTAATATTAGTGGTAATTTAAATATCAACATACAAGTAATAAATGAAATAAATAACCATATTAAAATAACTATCAGTATCTTGTAAAATACACTTTTTCATATTTCGTCCTATCATTTTGATGTTTGATGAAGAAGTCATGTTTTGTTTCTTAAGTTTGTGATTGATAGTGATAACATTTGTGAATTTTAATAAGGTCACAGGGATATAAAAACTCTTGAGGTCTCTGTTTGCCTTTCACTGTTAAAAAGTTATTGGAGAAACCACAGTAAACATTTCAAATTGAGGAAGTGCTATTGTTTGCCCTGTGGGTGGATTTAGCAGCAACTGAAATGTTCAGACAACTCCAAAAGAACCAATGTTTCTCATCCCGGGGTTGTCTGCAGGAGAATATAGGCTATCATGATAGCCTCCTGTTAGAGGAATTATAAACAAAAGGGCTAGAGGAAACCAATATTTTTGCAGAGGTTTGACAGGCATCCCACAGTGGAGCACATGTACATTGCTTTATATCTGTCAGATGCCAGCCAGGTGAGATCTTTTATCACAAAATAATACATGCTGATAACTGAGAACCAACTGTTTTCTGAAATATGATAAACACTGTATTTGTGAAAGAAATCTCAGTAGTGGACACATTGTGGGAACTCGTTTATCTGGGGGATAATAAGAGATTATCTTGAAGTTTTCAATGTGAAGAAGCCCTCCTGCACTCTATGAAACACAGTGAATTGTTTCAGTTTGTCTGTTATATGGAGACTATCTTGGAGATGCAAAATGAGAATATACATATACCACTGGCTCAGTCAGACAAAATAATGGCTTTAAAAATGATTGGTAAGTGGTATTATAGGTCTTATTTCTAGAAAAATTTTCCATAAGACAAATCATTTGTTTTATGTCAATAAAAAATTTAAGTATAGGGATAGTGTTCTTTTTCATTTGTGCATTTTTCAAGGAAAATGACACATGTGCCAATATCTAGAATTCTTTTGCATATAGCAGCAGGCAGTTAGTATTTTTCATTGTAAAATAAAAAGAAAATATATTAAAATCTTGCCTTTCCAGGTGGACCATAGGAAGTTTGTCTGTGAGGCTAGATGTTCATCAAGTGAAATCTACCTAGGGTTCCATAGAACTGAAATAATTGAGCAAGAGGGATGATTGGATAAATTATTTTTAAGTAGCTACTGAATGGCAGCTTGAGTGCACTATTGTGATGGAAGTCAGCTAGACACTGATGAATGGGATTTTGGAAAAATACTTGCCTTTAGTCCGTTTTTAAAGACTCTAAGACTCTAATTTTATCATTCTGGGGAAGTGGAAGATTGAATCTCATTCAACCACTTGCAATCTTCATCCTCATGGGAGAGCTGTTTGATTTCAAGTGCACAATTGAAGAAAGACATTGGACTCATCTATAGGCTGTTTCATAGGAAAAGTATAAGAACTAAGGTTCAAAGAGTTGATAAAAACCTTGCTATAGTGATGAATTTTGTGAGAATCAACTTACACATCATGGAATTATTTTTTATTCAAATCAACAATTATAACCTATATCTCTTCACTTCACATTTCCTGCTGTCTTTCAATATTGGCTCTAACTGTTTACATTAATATGTGTGTATGTTTTACAAAGTTTAGCCTAAAATATCTATTTAAAGCTATCATGCTTTGAATTATGATAGTCAAACACATACTTATCAAGAACAAGCAAATTCATGTTCCCAACTTCAATGCATTTTTTCTGTAGATTTTAGAGTACATAGTGCATTTTATTTCCCAGTATTCAAGGGCTCAAAACAACCACTCTGTGTATAATTGAAGAAAAACAGTTTAACTATTTTAGATAATGTTTTCATTACTCTTTGACAATTTCATGCATTCACATGTAAGTCACTTTCAGCACTTTGTCTTTTTCCTATGTAAATGAATTTCTCATTTTACTGTACATGTATACAGTACAAATGCAATGCTTTATTTCATACCATTTATAAACCACCGGGCACATTGTCATGTCCCTAAAATATTACTTTGAGATAAAGCAGAAAGTGAAAAGAAGTGTCAATTAAAATGAAATTAAATGCAATTTAAATTAGTTATTGGTAGAATATTTCTTTAAAAGGAAGTTGGTTCTCATGCTTTGTTGTTGGTTTTGTTTCTGTTTTATTTTAATACTCTGAAATATATATATATATATATATACATATATATATACACACACATATATAGAGAGAATATAGAATAAATAGAAAATGTATATTATATTCTGGTAATGATGTAAATTTATAAAAAACTGAAATTTATAAGTTGATTGTAATCTAAGATTTGTCTGATAACAAATATTTAATTTCTGCTTGTTCATGTGTGTCTGTGGGTAGGCATGCATGCACGTACATAGAAGCCAGTGGTCATCACTGGGGCTTTTTGACTAACCCTCTGTACCTTGTATTTACAAAGTAAACAAATAGCTGAATGATTTTCTAAGCAGGGTATGGCATTCCTCTCTGTCTTTCCCATCAATGGGAAACAGATTTACCTCTCCCTGATTGCATAGTTCTGTCATGTTATTGGAATTCAGGCTCATGTTTACACAACAAATGATTTACCCACTGGGCTATACCACTCTAGGACTTGCACACTCTTAAGAACAAAATGTTTTCATTTATTACATTACCATTAAATGTGTGTGATTGCTACGACCATAGTACAAGGACTATAGAATGAAGACAAACATAAACAAAAGTACAAGTAGCTTTACAGTACAGGAATGCTTAGGCACATTTTTACATATAAAGCATGGTCTAAACACCCATGGTTGATAATAAAATATACAGAGGTCAAAATGAATTGTGCAATTGCCTAAGATAGAAATTGGATAGACTATATTTTTATATTCTCCTGATAATTTTCAATTGTTGAATTTCTGGGAAAGAAGTTGGTGATTATGTATCTATCCAAATATTCAAATTATTTTATAAATTCTTGCCATTTTTAGAAATACATTCTGTTGTTTAATTAGAAATGTGAACGTTAATGTTTTCTACGGTGAAAAAATGAACAGACGTATTTTGGTGATTTATCCTGATAAGATTAATTTGTAACTTAGAAAGAATGATTCTGAAAAGCTTTTATAGAACATAGAATATTAAAAATATTCCATAAATATTAAATGAAGTATTATGTAATGCAGCAATATAAGACTATTCATTCTATAAAAATCATGTATAGTATTAAAGATAATTTATTAAAATATATTAACACATATAGTAAAGAGATAACATATATCTAAAAGATTATAGAGATTTTTTCCTATTATATTTTTTCCTAGAACAGGGCATGTAAGCACAAGCTGTTGAAAACACAAGAGTGGTTCACCAATCAGGTTTTATTTACTGACCAATCAGAGCAACTTGACATACAGACCATCCCCCAGTACAGCCAAGTACAAACCATCTCAGACACCTGCACTCAGGCCCATGGTCCTAATCATCCTCTATGCAGACCTGCTGGGTAACACCACAAGGAAACCAAGAAGGGCTCCCACAGTACATACATTAACATCCCACAGTAGAACCCCATATCAGCAGAGCCTCCCTGAGTAGCCAGTGTCTGAGTAGCCAGCCATGCAAGCCCTGTCTTTTAGGTGCAGAAGCCAGGGTCTTTGAAGCAAGCCTTAATAATCTTTGGATAACTGAATGTGGATATGTGTTTTGTACTAGTCAGTCTTTTTCTCTGTCTCTCTTTGTCTATATATGTGTGTGGGGAGGTGTCTATCTTCCTGACTGTCCATCTGTCTGTGTGACTGACTCCTCTTTCTCTCTCCCACACTCTTTTGGTGTGTGAGGGTGTCTTGAGAGGATTTACTACAATGCATTGCAACCTGTGTTCCAGCTAATCCAACAATGGCTACCTATGAACTGAAGGCCTAAGGATCCAGTGGCTGTAGTTTCCTCGCAAGAAATGTCTCAGTTGTCTTCAGTATCAGCCAAACTCTAAAAGAAATAGCCTCTCATGGAGTGTGTTCAACTTTCTTTAAGCTCAGAACTTTCAGTAAATTTCCTCATTTGTGATGATCCCTAAAATACAATTATTTTGTTGATACTTCATAACCATACTTTTGCTAATGTTCTGAATCCTAACATAAATTTCCCATAATACATATGTTTTAGGAGATCCTTGTAATACAGTTGGTTGTTCCACCGAAAGGGAATATGACCCGTGGATTGGGAACCTTTCTTCTCGTCCCAGTCTGCCCTAATGCAACATCTGTTCTCCCACCTCAAAGTTCTAGCTGAGAAATGGAACATGCCATACAAAATGATTAAGAAAATTACCTCATAAGTGTGCCCTCTAACTTTGGTGTTCAAAGTAATGGTGGATGTAGTCAAGTTGAATACCAAGAATACCCATCAGGAGTCTATTCCTATCCAACTGGATACACGTCCATATCACCTTGTGCCATATTTAATTCCCAAATGTAACAAAATCCAAGTCAAAGATCTCTAGAGTGAGTGTGACTGTATGATATCACTATCACATGCAGATGAAAAATAATGATCTGACTATCCAGTTTGGAAAGGAAATGGCATTATATATTTCACAGGTTAAAATTATGGCTAACCATGATGTAACTGTCCCTTATTCAAAGAGAAAGACTTTCTAAACTTAGCATAGGTGGCAATGTCCCTTGTTAAGGCTTCTTTCATATCTGGAACTTACATTTAAGAAACTCTGATATTCTCTGGCTTGATGTTCCATCACTGTACCACACAGCTATGTCTGAAGTTCCCAACTTGTTTCCATTGCATTCTGGGGAATCTGAGGCTCTTAACCACTGACCATGAGTGCTCCAACATGACTTGTAGTTAGTGGATACAGTGTTGAGCTGCTGTTTATGGAAGCAGGGGTTCCCCTTGTAGTGGAGGAGACACAATGCCAGGAGTCTGATGAATATACAGGGTAGAGGAAAAGTCCCAGTCACCAAGCAGTGAACCTCCACCATTACTGCATCCCCTGTGCCACTATGCTTATCTGAGCCACTGAAAAGACCAGGATGAGGCAGGAGTTTCATTTGAAACCTTTATTTGATTCCACTTATTACACTTCACTGAGGAGGTAGAGAAAGAAATTTACAGATACAAAACATCATGATTCCAATTTTGTCAGAGTAAAATCAAGGAATCTACACCGTCTTCTTTTAGGGCCTTGGTGGTCATAAGAAGTTGTCCATGGCTAATGAAGGCTGATGTTTCCAGGGCCAACGCAGGAAGTAGGTGTGGCACAGTAAAATGTTTTCAAGTCTCCTATCGGGGAATCAAGACTCCCCACTGAACATCATGTTGGTTGGTTCCCCTGATGCTCTCCAGAAGGCACAGGAAAGCCATAATCCAAAGGCTCATACAAAGTAGATATCATTGGAGGTTTCGAATACACGTGAAGCTAGGGGTTTCCAACTCCATTGTAGAGTGGTCCTGTGGGAAAATGAACAAAGACAAAGGGAGAGAGAGAGATGGAGAAAGAGAGAGGAAGAGAGTGTGAGGGAGAGATTATAAGCATAGTGCCCTGGTTCCCTCTGAATCATCTTCAGTAATTCATTGGCCCCTTTTTCAAAAATCAGCTATAAACTAGTTCTAGTTCCATTGCTTGTGTGTGAGAGGGAGTTAGACACACAGAGGGGCCAGACATTGCTGCTTTGTGCCATGGAAGCCTATGGGAATGGGGCTTGCCTATATTGCTCATGAAGAGAGACCAGCTAGCTGGGCAGGGGTGTCACATGCCATTAATCCCAGGACTCGGGAGGCTGAGCCAGGCAGATCTCTGTGAGTTCTATGCCATCCTAGGCTACAGAGTGAGTTCCAGGAAAGGCAAAATGCTACACAGAGAAACCCTGTCTCTAAAAACAAAAACAAACAAACAAAACAAAAAAACAAACAACAACAACAACAAAAAACACCGGCCACCCTCTGGAGTGCCTCTGCAGAAGGGACTAACCTGGGCAGTGGCTGCACTCTTGTCTGTGACCAAGGATCCTGAAGAGGTCCTCCGAATATGGTGAAAACAAGGGTTGGACCCCTGCTCTCTCCCGAGAGAGCCTCTGGTGCAACACGAGGAGATCGTTCATCAGTTGCAAACATTCATGCCAGGTCTTACTCAGACCCAGCTCGTTGAGTCTTTGGCAAATACTCCTGACTTTTTCCATGATTCTTCTGCCTGGGTTGCCTACTTCCTGTTCAACGACTTCCCACACCCGGATGAAAATCCGGGTTTCGTGGTTACTCCAGGGACTATAGAAAAGAGCTGCAAAGGACAGAGGGATGGGATCAGAACATTTCCCAGCATGCACATGCACATCTGAACTTTTCCTGGGGACTCTTCCTACACACTGATCAGCCACAGTGCCCTTATTCAAGTATCATGCGATTAACAGCACTTGCTTGCTGGCCAAGGATTGGGCATCCACCGAGCTGGGGATTACAAGGAGTACAATCACGGGGAGAGCATAGTTGTCTTCAGTTGTCTACAGAATTAAATCAGCCTATATCCTTTAAGGATGTACTGACCTCAGAATTCTAGCATGAATCTTTAAAGTTCTGATTAATAAAATCAAACCTGAGGCCAGTTCTTGGGGTCAATGCTGGTAGATCAGAGAGACAGAACAAGCCATAGCTATCTGACCTGGCCAGATCCTCAGCTGTTCTTGTCTCCTCAGACGAGTGGCCTCTGAGTCCTCATCCAGAATGGGTCTCAGCTGAATTGCTGCTCAAAAGCCTGAATGCTTATCCAGCCAAATGCTTAACCAGCCAAATGCTTCTAGTTTCTGGTCTCCACTCCTTATATATCTTTCTGCTTTCTACCACCACTCCCTGGGATTAAAGTCTTGATGAGTCACCATGCCTGTCTGTATCCTTGAACTCATGGATTTATGCTTCTGGAATGCTAGGATAAAAGGCATTGGCTACCACTGCCTATTCTTTGTGTTTAATATTGTGGCTGCTCTTTTTCTGACCCCAGATAAGTTTATTAGCATACACAATAGTTGGGGGAATACAATACCACACAGAATGGAAACCAGGATATGTGTTACTTTGGGGACGAGGTTTTGCTTTTGTTTCTACAGGAGAAGATAAGTTGTGGGTACCATCAAAATTGATAAAGCTTCAATTTGAACAAGAGACACATCTTAATTAGAGGAGGTGATAGTTCATCAACCAGCATGAACATCCAATTTAAACTAACTTGTACCAGTAACACATGCCATTTCATTTAACCAGATAATAACTTGCCAAAAAGGAACATCCCCAAAATTAGTCTTGGGGAAACACTTTTGTATTTGTCTTTTAGGAGAATGAAGGTTAAGGAATCTGAAGAACACAGAAAATGAGAGAGAGACAGAAAAAGAGAGAGAGAGAGAGAGAGAGAGAGAGAGAGAGAGAGAGAGAGCATAAGCATGGTGCCCTGGTTCTTCCTGAATCATCTTCAGACATTCATTGGTCCCTTGGTCAAAAATCAGCTATAAACAAGTCCTAGTTCCATTGCTTGGGCATGAGAGGGTGTCAGACACACAGAGAGGCCAGACATTGCTGCTTTGTGCCATGGAGGCCTATGGGAATGGGGCTTGCCTAAATTGCTCATGAAGACAGACAAGCTATCTGGGCAGTGGTATCACATGCCATTAATCCCAGGACTCTGGATGCTGAGCAAGGCAGATATCTGTCAGTACAAAGCCATCCTGTGCTACAGAGTGAGTTCTAGGAAAGGCAAAACGCTACACAGAGAAACCCTATATTGAAACACACACATACACACACACACACACACACACACACACACACACACACACACACACACACACAGACCACCCTCTGGAGGACCATTGCAGAAGGGACTAACCTGAGAAGTGGCTGAATACTTGTTTGTGACCAAGGATCCTGAAGAGGTCCTTCGAATATGGAGAAAACAATGGTTCGACCCCTGGTCTCTCCCGACAGAGCCTTTGGTGCAACAATAGTAGATCGTTCATTAGTTTCAAACAGTCATGCCAGGGCTTCCTCAGGCCATGCTGGTTGATTTTTTGGTGAATAGCCCTGACCTTTTCCATAATTCTTCTGCCTGGGTTGCCTACTTTCTGTTCAACGACTTCCCACACCCGGATGAAAATCCGGGTTTCGTGGTTACTCCAGGGACTATAGAAAGGATCTGCAAAGGACAGAGGGATGGGATCAGAATATTTCCCAGCATGCACATGCACATCTGAACTTTTCCTGGGGACTCTTCCTACACACTGCTCAGCCACAGTGCCCGCATTCAAGTATCAGGAGATTACCAGCACTTGCTTGCTGACCAAGGATTGGGCATCCACCGTGCTGGGGATTACAAGTAGTACAAGCACCAGGAGAACATAGGTGTCTACAGGTTTAGAAAATACATTTAAAATAGCAGGGACTCTCACAGGACAAGTGGGACCTGGGAACGCCTTCCCAACCTAAACTCATAACCACCTCTCCCACATCCTAGGGAGCTTAGCACAGCCTCTGAACCTCTGTCTCTACAGAGAGAAGGTCAGAGAAATGGAAACATTGAATAACTCTCTCTCCTCACCACAGCTACTTACTTCTGGAGTCTGTCATGATCCTAGGAATCACAGATCAAGAAATGCAGTAGAAGAATTTTGGTTTAGCACACATTTCTATCTGATTACCTGAGGGTCTTCCTTGTCGTTTCCGCCGCCTACTCTGTTGTTCCATTCTGCCTTATTGGTTGTTTCTCAAACTTTGACTTACTTTGCTTTTCTCTGTCAAGCAATGAATAAGTAAGTTATCAACACCATTTTCAAACAACAAGAATCGCTGTCTGTTAGCTGTTTGTGAGATTAAGGACCAGCCTCTTGTAGCATTAGCAGACAATAGACCCTTCTTTCCTCCTCTACAGATTCTGGTCATTCTCACCTAATAGAAAGCTTGAGTGTCAAGCTGGACCAGGGAAAGCCTCTGTTGAATGGCAGAGGTGCCCCTGTGGAAGGGACAGACAAGACACAGAAAGACCTGTCTGCGATGACTGTGTTAAACCAACAGCTATACTTACTGTCTTATGAATAAAAACCAAAAGCAGGGCCAGATATTGAGGTAAATCTGAAGGAGCAAGGAAACAGAAGAGCCAGCCATCGTTCTTACCTCTAGGAAATCCTCAGCTTTAAGAGTGTGAGTTTCTGTTTGCTCAGGTCTTATATACCTTTCTCTGGCCTGACATCACTTCCTGGGATAAAAGGCGTGTGTGCTTCCCAAGCAAAGGCATGAAATCTCAAGTGCTGAGATTAAAGGCTCTCCTCCCTGTGTGGCCTTGAAATCAGAGACCCAGATGAGATCCAGAGGGCTATGGGCCTTCCCCATGATAGGATTAAGGGTGTGTTCCATAAATGGTCTGGCCCCTATGTGTAATCTAGTTCCTGCTTTTGTTCTCCAATCCCCATAAAAGTTTTATTGGGGTGCACAGTATATCACCCCAACACCTCACCTACTCCCTCCATCTCTCACCCATTCTCCCTAAACTTCTTTCTGTTACCCTACTGCTAAAAGTCCATTTTCAACTCTCCTGATACACTCCAGCTGTGCTTCAAAGAACTTAAAAACATCAGAAGAATTATAAGACCCAATACTTTTCCATCTCCTGTATAGGACGTGGTTATTTGGCTGGTGGAAATGATACCAGTTCTTTCTTGACAGGTGCATAGAGTAGTTGAGTGTGATTCCCATCTACACAAGAGATTGTGGGCTAGTCTTAGATAAAGTAGAATCTGCCTCAGCAAACTTCACATTCAAGGTAGTAAACTATATTTTTGCCTGCTGTCCTGGTCTGTTCAATGAACACATCACCAACACCTTCCTTGGGGCCTGCCATGAGTGCAAAATATAAATCCCTTAATTATTGGGATTGGAGAATTGTCCCAGAGGCACAATATCCACCTTCTGGGATTAATTTAAGGAACAATTTCCCAGCTGGCCTCTAGAAAACACAGAATGGATTCCTGGACTCACATACCTTTTTTGTCCTGAGATCTGTCTGGCTCCACTGGGTCATGGAACTGGCGTTCTCTGAGACTTGGCAGGTCCAACAGAGACTGAAGTGTGGACACAGAGCTCTGCTCACCTCCCTGCAGTTCTGCAAGTCTGTGAACCTTGTACGGATCCGGACCTTTATAAAGCTCATGGGCATGATTGAATCTGGGCGGGCCTGTCTGGATCACAGGCTGGGTCAGCTGTGGAGAACACCAAGATTGAATCCCTCTCTGGAGGCTGAGACAGGAGGGTGGCCCAGATTTCTTCAGGTCTGACTCAAGTTATAATTATCAAAAACACCCAACAAAAACAAGGTCAATTAACTTCAATTAGCTTTGTGTGACTTTGGGTTTTTGTTGTAGTTGTTGTCTCGTGTTTATTTGTTTGTTTTTTGTTTGTTTCTTTGTAGTACTGGGTTTCCTGGAACTCACTACAATTTAGACTTAATCTTCCAAGACCTCACACTGATCAGGCCACCTCTGGATCCCCATCCTGAGTACTGGCATTAACGATGTGGGACACTTTGGCTTGTCGATTTTATACTCTAACACATTTGTTAAATTTCATTTAAACTTTCTTTTTCGCCAGGGCAGTGATTGTGGTGGTATTCTAATTGTACTGAAATGTGATTTTGATTGTATGTTAATAAATAAAGTTGCCCGGGGGTCAGAGCTATTAGAGCCATAGACAGAGTGTGGCGGTGGTGGCACACGCCTTTAATCCCATAGATCTCTGTGTGTTCAGGGATACAGGCAGCATTGGAGACATATGCCTTTAAGACCTAGGGGGCTGTACATTCAGACAGTGACGAGGCAGTCATGTGTTTGGGTTTACAACCAATGAGAAGGCAGAACAAAATAGTATAAAAAAAAAAAAGAACAGACAGGAAGTAGCTCTTTTTTCGGGAAGTTGGGACACCGCAGGCAGATGGGTGAGATTTTAGCTCTGAGCTCTGACCTCTCGGCTTTCTCTTTTACATTGTTTCTGTGTTTCTTATTTAATAAGACGGTTGGTTATATCAACAAGTGATGCCACGCGCCTTTAATCCCAGCACTCAGTAGGCAGAATGAGGCAGATTTCTGTGAGTTCAAGGCCAGCATGGCTACCAGTGGGTCCCAGGTAAGGCACAAAGCCACACACAGAAACCCTGTCTCGAAAAACAAACAACAACAAAAAAATCCTTTCTTTCTCTCTTTTTATGGTTTTTTTTTTTTTTTTTTTTTTTTTTTTTTTTTTTTATTTAGAAGGCTGTCATTCACTGCTAAGTGGTGGCATAAACCTTTTATCCCACCACAAGGGAGGCATATACAGTTTGATATCTTTCAGTTGCTGGCCAAGCTGCTCTACTAAGTGACTTACAGGACTGACTCCAAAGCTACAGACAGACAGTGTCTGGTAAATCTAAAAAACAACAACAACAAAAAAATCAAATAAACAAAACCAAAAAAAAAAAAAAAAGAAGAAAAAAAAAAGAGTTACAAACTTGAGAGATGACTCAGCAGCTAAGAACACTGGTTGTTCTGACACAGATCCTGAGTTCAATTCCCAGCAACTATAGGAGGACTCACAACCATCTATAATAAGATCTGCCACACACGTCTGGGTTGCAGACATGCATGTAAACAAAACTCTGTATACATAATAAATTCATATTTTTTAATTTTTTTTCTTTCATTTTACATAACAACCAATATTTCTCTTGTCCCCTACACCCCCTCACACCCAGGGTCCCCTCAAACCCCTCCTCAGAGAGGGTAATGTCCTGGACAGGAAGTTAACAAAGTCTGGCCTATGGAGTTGAGGCAGAACCAAGCCCATCCCCCCACCTGCATCTCATGTCAACTTTCCTTGAAAACCTGAGATGACAGAATTCTTTGGATCTGTTACTTGGTAACTGGGGTATCATCCCTAAAACTGCAGCCTGTCCAAATATTAGTACGTGGAGCCTGGCATCTTCTTTACCATGAGGCAAAAAGAGAGAAAGGAAGCATGCTGGAGAACAGGGGATTGCAGGAAAGCACATTTTGTGGAAAAGTCAGGAGCAGTGGAGCAGTTGAGCCTTCTATGATGGAGTCCACACTGGAGATGCCAAGGCTGGGCCAAGCTTTGAACCCTACTGTCTGTCAGTTCAGCTCAATATTGTCACAATCTGAACAACTGTGTCCTGGATGCTTCTCTCTCCTACAGAGGCACACAATTACTTCTCCACCCCAGTGGTTCTCAAACTATGGGGGTCACGATTACTCTGGGGGTAGAATGATCCCATCACACAGATGGCCTAAGATTATCAGCAAACACAGACATTGGCATTATGATTTAAAAGAGTAGGAAAGTGCACTCAGAAAGTAGGACCTGAAATTAACCACAAGGTTGGGTGTTCACCACAACATGAGGAAATGTGTTGAAGGTGACAGCATCAGGAAGTTGAGGAATACCGCTCTCTCCTGTGGGACAGAAGATTTTCCTGCTGTGTTGACTTTTAAGCAAAGGGTACTGAGGGACAACAGGTCATTTACATCTAACATGGACTCACAGCATTAATATTCAAAAGTAGGGACAACCTCATTCTGATCCTTCATGGGGTTTTGTTGGTTTGAAATTCTTGAGACAGTATTTCATGTGTCCCAGGCTATCATGCAGCCCACTTTCTTCTCAAGGATGACCAGGAACATCTGCCCCCTTCTACTTGATCTTCCTGTTGCTGGCATTATCCACAAGCTCATGTCATGACACAATAGAGGGCTCATTCACAACAGCTGAGCTGGACTAGAGAAAGAGACTTTAATATGGACTTTCAACACCAGGACAAGAGGAAGTCACCTGGTAGGCACCAGTGTGAAGAATGCATGCATAAGTTTCCTTCCTTCTACTTGGAGACAGTGTTGCCCAGTATCCTGGGGATGGGCCCACATCTCATTCAGTGGAATTAAGATGACCTTGAACTCCTGACATGCTTGACTTGTTGGTTCTGTATCTCTGCCCAATTACAGGTCCTCAGGTATGCAAAGTCCCAAATGAAGGAGTTGAGATGTGAACCCCATATCAGCAGAGCCTCCCTGAGTAGCCAGTGTGTGAGTAGCCAGCCATGCAAGCCCTGTCTTTTAGGTGCAGAAGCCAGGGTCTTCGAAGCAAGCCTTAATAATCTTTGGATAACTGAATGTGGATATGTGTTTTGTACTAGTCAGTCTTTTTCTCTGTCTCTCTTTGTCTATATATGTGTGTGGGGAGGTGTCTATCTTCCTGACTGTCCATCTGTCTGTGTGACTGACTCCTCTTTCTCTCTCCCACACTCTTTTGGTGTGTGAGGGTGTCTTGAGAGGATTTACTACAATGCATTGCAACCTGTGTTCCAGCTAATCCAACAATGGCTACCTATGAACTGAAGGCCTAAGGATCCAGTGGCTGTAGTTTCCTCGCAAGAAATGTCTCAGTTGTCTTCAGTATCAGCCAAACTCTAAAAGAAATAGCCTCTCATGGAGTGTGTTCAACTTTCTTTAAGCTCAGAACTTTCAGTAAATTTCCTCATTTGTGATGATCCCTAAAATACAATTATTTTGTTGATACTTCATAACCATACTTTTGCTAATGTTCTGAATCCTAACATAAATTTCCCATAATACATATGTTTTAGGAGATCCTTGTAATACAGTTGGTTGTTCCACCGAAAGGGAATGTGACCCGTGGATTGGGAACCTTTCTTCTCGTCCCAGTCTGCCCTAATGCAACATCTGTTCTCCCACCTCAAAGTTCTAGCTGAGAAATGGAACATGCCATACAAAATGATTAAGAAAATTACCTCATAAGTGTGCCCTCTAACTTTGGTGTTCAAAGTAATGGTGGATGTAGTCAAGTTGAATACCAAGAATACCCATCAGGAGTCTATTCCTATCCAACTGGATACACGTCCATATCACCTTGTGCCATATTTAATTCCCAAATGTAACAAAATCCAAGTCAAAGATCTCTAGAGTGAGTGTGACTGTATGATATCACTATCACATGCAGATGAAAAATAATGATCTGACTATCCAGTTTGGAAAGGAAATGGCATTATATATTTCACAGGTTAAAATTATGGCTAACCATGATGTAACTGTCCCTTATTCAAAGAGAAATACTTTCTAAACTTAGCATAGGTGGCAATGTCCCTTGTTAAGGCTTCTTTCATATCTGGAACTTACATTTAAGAAACTCTGATATTCTCTGGCTTGATGTTCCATCACTGTACCACACAGCTATGTCTGAAGTTCCCAACTTGTTTCCATTGCATTCTGGGGAATCTGAGGCTCTTAACCACTGACCATGAGTGCTCCAACATGACTTGTAGTTAATGGATACAGTGTTGAGCTGCTGTTTATGGAAGCAGGGGTTCCCCTTGTAGTGGAGGATGTGGTGATATTTTATTTGTACTGAAATGTTATTTTAATTTTATGTTAATAAATAAAGTTGCCCTGGGGTCAGAGCTATTAGAGCCATAGTGAGAGCGTGGTGGTTAGAAGAGCTAGGTAGATTTCTGTGTGTTCAGGGATACAGCCAGTATTGGAGACATAGGCCTTTAAGACCTGGAGGGCGGTACTTACAGGCAGTGATGAGGCAGTCATGTGGTTGGGTTTACAACCAATGAGAAGGCAGAACAGAAAGATTATTTAAACAGGGACACAGGAAGTACCTCCCTCTCTCGGGGAAGCTAGGAGCACTGCAGGAGGTAAGATTTTATCTCTGAGCTCTGACCTCTCGGCTTTTCTCTTTTACCTTGGCTCTGTGTTTCTTATTTTAATAATACGATTGGTTACATCTACATCTGGCGCCCAACGTGACAAGAATCCATTAAAAACTGCTTGGGGCCGGCTCCCTAGCCGGAGCAGCCGGCTCCCTAGCCCCAGCCCAGGTCTGCTTGGGCTCAGGCCGGACTGTGAGCTGCTTGCTTAAAGCCAGTGCTACAAACAGCTCAGGCCTGCCCTGCTAAACAGGGCCCCTGGCTGTAAAGCCAAGCCTTGACTCGGCTCAGAGGGAACAAGTGGCTGGCTTTAAGCTTTAGCCGGCTACCCCTTCGCTTTCACTTTCACTTTCACTTTCACTTTCACTTTCGCTTTCGCTTTTGCTTTCTCTCTTGCTTTCTCTCTGTCTCTCTGTTTCTCTCTCTCTCTCTCTCTCTCTCTCTCTCTCTCTCTCTCTCTAGGACTCTAGGTGGCTGTTTTGAAATTCGCTCGGATTTCTACTGTTCTACGCAGATTTGGTAAGTCATAAAGGAAACTATTTAAAAGACAAATTTTTTCCACATTTAAAAAAATGGGTTTCCTGTGTACATTGGAAGAAAATTGGGTTTTGTTTGAAATTTTAGGCAGTCTGACAATGGAACAACTATATGAAAAGATTAGTATTATGGGAATTATGCAGTTAATCACCATGCTTATTCTCATTTTACTATTTAAAAAGATAGTCGATTTAAGTGCCAGGATAACAGCTTTAGAAAAACCTGTTAATTTTAACAGTGAAGTTGGTTCAAGTTTGGATCATAAGGTTACAGAAAGAAAGCCTGTTTTCACACAATCATCCTTAATTTATCCTGTAACCGTACAGCAGATGCCTGATCAAATGGCTACACAAAATATCTGGGCTCCAATTGAACTGATGGATTTTAAAAGGTTTAAGGAGGCAATAGTATCTTATGGCATGCATTCCCCATATGTAAAGCAAATGTTAAACTCTTGGTCAACATATAATAGGATTATACCACAGGACTGGCGGGACCTTGCACAAGCTGTTCTGGAACCCAGCCAGAGAATTCAATTTCTGACTTGGTTTAAGGAGGAAGCTAGAAACGTAGAAACACAATGGAGGGATAAAGGAATACAAGTTTGTCAGGATCAGCTTATTGGAGAAGGCCAATATGCTTCAATACAAACACAATGTTTATATGATGTTCAAACCATAATTTTATGTCGAATGGCAGCCTTGAATGCATGGGACAGAGTTGATGAACCAGGAAAAAAACATGAGTCATTCACAAAGGTTATGCAAGGCCCTAAAGAATCTTTCACAGATTTTTTAGAAAGACTGGCTTCAGCAGTAAACAGAATGGTCTCAGGATCAGAAGCTAGTAAGGCAATAATTGAAGCTTTGGCATTTGAGAATGCGAATGCAGCATGCAAAAGAATAATCAGGCCGTTAAGGGCAAGATCTGCACCTTTGGAAGATTGGATTAGAGAAACAATTAATGTTGAGGTTGATGAGCATGATACGTGGGTAGGAGAAGTAATTTCAAAAGGTTTGAGGAGTGTTAGATGTTTTGGGTGTGGAAAGCAAGGACATTTTAAAAGGGACTGTAAACAGGTCAATCCTAGAAGCAATGTTTCTTCAAGGAACAATGGCAACAGAATGCCCCTTCCTTCTGGAGTATGCAGAAGGTGTGGTAAGGGAAAACACTGGACCAACGAATGTAGATCAACAAAGGACAGACAGGGTAATCCTTTGCCTCAGTTTTCGGGAAACTCCCGGAGGGGCCTCATGCAGGCCCCCATAGCAAAACCAGTTCAAACCCTTCCTGCAGCTGTAGAGGAAATCCCTGCTCTGAGCGATTAAATAACCAAATGACTATTGGAATAAATCAGGCTGGTCAGGATGATGAAAAAGAGAGAATAGAAAATTCAGGAGAAAACATAAAGAAAATTTTTTGGCAAACTTCTATTAATGAACAGAGACCAAAATTAACGATAAAAATAAATGGTGTTTTGTTGTCTGGTCTGGTAGACACAGGTGCGGACATTACCATAATTGCACCAGAATTTTGGCATCCAGCTTGGCCTCTTCAGGAGGTAAACGTTCAACTGTTAGGAATTGGGACATTATCTGGAGTGAAACAGAGTGCAAGATGGCTGGAATGTATAGGTCCAGAAGGACAGAGAGGAAAATTAAAACCATATGTCGCTAACATAGCTATGAACCTATGGGGTCGAGACTTGTTGCAACAATGGAATACTCAGATTAAAATCCCTCCAATCTCAGAAACAAATCATAAACTAGCACATGTTTCTGAGAGAAATATTAGAAGGCATTATTTTGAGTGGTCACCAGCCATCCATATTATACAGGAACAGGGCACAACAACTGATAATCTTCCAAAAATACCAACAGCTCTACCTTTAAAATGGTTAACAGACAAGCCTGTATGGGTTCAGCAATGGCCTTTAACAACAGAGAAACTCCAGGCTTTAGAAGAGCTGGTAGAAGAACAGCTAAATGCTCAGCATATTGAACAGTCAACCAGCCCTTGGAATTCTCCTGTATTTGTTATTAAAAAGAAATCTGGTAAATGGAGAATGGTAACAGACCTTAGAGCAATTAACAAAGTAATTCAGCCAATGGGCTCTCTACAATGTGGAATTCCTTTGCCTACTCTGTTACCAAAAGGATGGCCTCTCATAGTTATTGATTTAAAAGACTGTTTCTTTTCAATACCCTTACAAGAAAAGGACAAAGAAAGATTTGCTTTCACAGTGCCTACTTATAATAATTCTCAACCGGTTAAAAGATTTCAATGGAGGGTCCTCCCACAGGGAATGTTAAATAGCCCAACTCTGTGCCAATATTTTGTACAACAGCCATTGGAAGTGATACGTAAAAAATTTCCTAAATCTATAATTTATCATTATATGGATGATATTTTACTAGCTGACTCAAATGCAGATACTTTAGAAAGAATGTTTGAAGAAGTAAAGAAAATTTTGCCTTGCTGGGGATTACAAATTGCTCCTGAAAAAATACAAAGAGGAGATTCTATTAATTATTTAGGATATAAAATAGAGCTACAAAAAATTAGACCCCAAAAGGTGCAAATTAGGAGAGATAGACTACAGACTCTTAATGACTTTCAAAGATTATTTGGAGATATTTCTCATCTACGAACTATTGTTGGGGTAAAAAATGATGAACTGACTAATTTGTTCAAAACCTTAGAAGGTGACAAGGACTTAAATAGTCCAAGAGAATTATCACCTGAAGCTGAGAAAGAATTGGCCTTGGTAGAAAAGAAAGTACATGAAGGGCACGTGGATCGTATTGATCCAAAGCTGGATTGCATTTTGGTTATTTTACCCTCTAGGCATTCCCCTACTGGAATATTAATGCAGAGGGAAGATATTATATTGGAATGGATATTTTTACCAAATAAACCAAATAAAAAATTAAAAACTTATGGGGAAAAAATCTCTGACTTGATTTGGAAAGGAAAATTGAGACTTCGTCAATTAGCAGGAATAGACCCAGCAGAAATTGTCGTACCTTTAACTAAGGAGGACATTGAAAAATTATGGACAGAAAGTGAACCTTGGCAAAGAGCTTGCAGTAATTTTTTGGGAGAAATTAACAGCAAATATCCCAAAAGCAACAGAATTGATTTTATAAAGAGAGCTGATTGGATCTTGCCTCGAATTGTACGGCAAAAACCCATATCTGGAGTTCGTACATTTTATACAGATGCCAACAAACAAGGAAAGGCAGGTTACAAATCAGAAAATTTAAGTAAAGTGGTACAAAGTCCTTATAATTCAGTGCAAAAATCAGAATTGTATGCTATTCTGTTGGTATTAATGGATTTTTCAGAACCTCTCAACATAGTAACTGACTCTCAGTATGCTGAAAGAGTGGTATTACATATTGAGACTGCAGAATTTATCCCTGATGCTTCAGAATTAACTTCACTATTTATTCAATTACAAGATACAATCAGGAAAAGGAGTCATCCTTTATATATAACTCACATCCGATCTCATACTGGTCTGCCAGGCCCTCTAGCACAAGGCAATGATGAGATTGATAAATTATTGATAGGAAATGTGCTGGAGGCCTCAGAATTTCATAAAAAACATCATGTCAATAGTAAAGGTTTAAAAAAGGATTTTCCCATAACCTGGCAACAAGCCAAAGAAATAGTAAAGAAATGTCCTACTTGTTCCTTCTATAATCAAACACCATTACCAGCAGGATGTAACCCAAAGGGTACTCAGAGGAATGAAATCTGGCAGATGGACGTGTTTCACTTTGCAGAATTTGGAAAACTGAAATATGTACACCACACTATCGATACTTATTCAGGATTTCAATGGGCAACTGCTTTGAGTTCTGAAAAAGCTGATTCTGTAATCACTCATTTGCTAGAAGTTATGGCCATTATGGGTATACCTGCACAAATCAAAACTGACAATGCTCCATCATATGTCTCTGTTAAAATGAAACAGTTTTTTGCTTATTACAATATAAAGCATATTACAGGTATACCACATAATCCTACAGGTCAAGCAGTTATAGAAAGGTCAAACAGAACTCTAAAGGATATGCTAAATAAACAGAAAGGAGTAACAAAAACCCCCAGAAATAGACTGCATAATGCTCTATTAACTTTGAATTTTCTGAATGCCAATGAGAAAGGAACAACAGCTGCAGAGAGACATTGGGTAATAGAAAAAACTACAGAATTAAATCAGCCTATATACTTTAAGGATGTGCTGACCTCAGAATGGAAGCCAGGGTATGTATTACGTTGGGGACGAGGTTTTGCTTTTGTTTCTATAGGAGAAGATAAGCTGTGGGTACCATCAAAATTGATAAAGGTTCGATTTGAACAAGAGAAACCTCTTAATTAGAGGAGGTGATAGTTCATCAACCAGCATGAACATCCAATTTAAACTAACTTGTACCTGTAACACATGTCTTTTCATTTAATCAGATAATAACTTGCCAAAAAGGAACATCCCCAAAATTAGTCTTGGGGGAAGGTTTTTGTTTTTGTCTTTTAGGAGAATGAAGGTTAAGGAATCTGAAGGACACAAGACAAATGAGACAACTGAAGAAAAGGGACAAATCATCTATCCCAGGAAACAGAGTATATTGGAGTATATGGCATATGGGTATATATTATCTAAAAAATTTTATGTCTTCTTAAATGTTTGTTTCTGCTTTTCTCTAAAGATTTAACACTATTGGTTTTCTAATAGTCCCAGTTCAATTAAAATTTAAAGCTGACTTTGGAGTTGGAGAATGGCTCTCTCCTTCTTTAAACTCAAGCATGTTGTTAAAATGAAAATACAAACTCCCTGTATCATGACAGAATAAAAGAGCCATTTTCTGCTATGGGACAGGACAAAAGCCAAATTAATTAAGGGACTATTCTATTACTAATCTCAACTCTTTGATTCTATTCTGATTCTTTAAACTTTTCTTAAAGTATAAATTTTATATCAAAATTTACAAGATTAATATATATATACATTTTAAACTTTGTTAAGATATGAATGGTCATATAGAGTACTAACTAATTCTAGAAAAAAGGCTTCAGTTAGCTGCATATATATGTCTTTGTGTTCGAGTCTCTTATCAGTTTTCTGCAGGAAATCACGGCCAGGCCTAACATCAACTGAAGTCTCCGGAAAGAAGATGGGGCCCCACAACAACAACAACAACAACAACAATTCCACGTGGACAATAATAATATCACTAAGCTGACAAACATCATCTACAGATCAGCTTTGAACTACAAGGTGCTCAGAACAATTTTGAGATGACTAGCTGAGATGATCCAGTCTCAAAGACTACTTGAATAAGGACTTGAGATAAACCCTGAACTTTGGCTTTATACACAGACTGGATAATAATGAAGGATATAGTTACCTTTCCTAGAATTTGACAATTAACCTAAATTTTTCTTTCAGGATAAAGATAACTTCACCCATACCCAGCAGGAAGCAATTTTAAGAATATGACACCCACATTGCCAAAGAAGTGGTGTGGGGCAGGTGGTTTTTTGGTTCTTTTAATGGGTTTTGGGTCTGGGATAATTTTCAATTGTTTAGGGGGGTTGGTTACAAGTTGTTGTCAAGGGTTAGGAAAAAGGCTAAGCAAAGGAGATTAGATTTAAGGTTCTTGTTTAAAAAAAAAAAAAAGAAAGAAAAGAAAAAGACAATTACTAGTTTTAAATACTTTACATTATTACCAACTATTAGGATATAAAGAAATGAAAGTTAGTAGTTAGACATTACAATAGAAATTGTAGTCATATTAGATATGTTTTAAAAATTGAGCTGATATATTTTAGACAGGTCATCTTCAAACCCTTCAGAGATCTAACGAATATGGCATTTAAAATATTTTAATAACTTAGAAATTTTTCTTTTTTGAGACATGTCAGCTCCTGGCAGTACCAATCTACTTCAGAGAAAATATGGGCATTGAAGAAACTGCATATGGAGTTAATTTTCATTGTGGCAAAAGTTAGCCACTGGACAACAAAGTATCCTCAAATCAACAGGACAAAATGGACAGACAGAACACGAAACAAAGGACTACCGATTCCTGCCAAAACAAGTATGGTTATGGCTTTATCAGAAGGCATCTTCTGAGGCCAGGACAATATGGCACCATCCCTGAAGTGGCCTTCACAATCTGGAAAAGGTACAGTGCCCTTTTCTTTGAAGGCAGCTGAACAGGCAGTGGGCCGATGGCTTCTGTTGTGCAATGGAACAGCAACTGAAAGCTCACGCCTCTCAATAGTAGACTGGCATTTAATAGAGGGATGTGGAGAAGGGCATGCTTAGATGAAGCCATATATACACAGCCAAGAAGAATGGACAGCTGAATTCAAAAACCATCAACAATTTCCAGAATTTAAAATCCTGAATCATGACATGACACTAGTGGAATTCAGGTGTTTCTGGTACATGGACTGCTCTCACCCAGTGTGAGGTTGAACTGTTGACCTTGTGTACAACCTACTTCACAAATGAGTCTGTCAGATACGCTAAGCCTATAGGCTGAAGATGATGCCCCAACACTGTGGAGAAACCTCAGGTGACTGTCCAGGCAGCTGGCTGTTTCTGTCAACTCACAAAATTTTTGGAAGTTGCTTTTGTGCACTTCCTGTTTTTATTTTTGTTAGCTAATATTATTTCCTTCTTGGGTCTCTGAGGGAGTTGAAGATTAGTTAGTTATAGTTGAAGATTAATTAGGATAGAAAGTGAATTAGATACATTTTGGACTTACTAAAATAGGATAGATAAGGGAATTATTTTCTCTGATTTGTCAAATACAAATGGACTAGACATCGTTTAGGTATTTGTTACTTGTATATATTGTATATAGTTATTGTACTTTTGTATATAGTTTTTCTTTTGTTAGTTATAACCTTTTGCCTTTTTTCTTTTTATTAAAATAGAAAAGGGGAAATGTGGTGATATTTTATTTGTACTGAAATGTTATTTTAATTTTATGTTAATAAATAAAGTTGCCCTGGGGTCAGAGCTATTAGAGCCATAGTGAGAGTGTGGTGGTTAGAAGAGCTAGGTAGATTTCTGTGTGTTCAGGGATACAGCCAGTATTGGAGACATACGCCTTTAAGACCTGGAGGGCGGTACTTACAGGCAGTGATGAGGCAGTCATGTGGTTGGGTTTACAACCAATGAGAAGGCAGAACAGAAAGATTATTTAAACAGGGACACAGGAAGTACCTCCCTCTCTCGGGGAAGCTAGGAGCACTGCAGGAGGTAAGATTTTATCTCTGAGCTCTGACCTCTCGGCTTTTCTCTTTTACCTTGGCTCTGTGTTTCTTATTTTAATAATACGATTGGTTACATCTACAGGAGGAGACACAATGCCAGGAGTCTGATGAATATACAGGGTAGAGGAAAAGTCCCAGTCACCAAGCAATGAACCTCCACCATTACTGCATCCCCTGTGCCACTATGCTTATCAGAGCCACTGAAAAGACCAGGATGAGGCAGGAGTTTCATTTGAAACCTTTATTTGATTCCACTTATTACACTTCACTGAGGAGGTAGAGAAAGAAATTTACAGATACAAAACATCATGATTCCAATTTTGTCAGAGTAAAATCAAGGAATCTACACCGTCTTCTTTTAGGGCCTTGGTGGTCATAAGAAGTTGTCCATGGCTAATGAAGGCTGATGTTTCCAGGGCCAACGCAGGAAGTAGGTGTGGCACAGTCAAATGTTTTCAAGTCTCCTATCGGGGAATCAAGACTCCCCACTGAACATCATGTTGGTTGGTTCCCCTGATGCTCTCCAGAAGGCACAGGAAGGCCATAATCCAAAGGCTCATACAAAGTACATATCATTGGAGGTTTCGAATACACGTGAAGCTAGGGGTTTCCAGCTCCATTGTAGAGTGGTCCTGTGGGAAAATGAACAAAGACAAAGGGAGAGAGAGAGATGGAGAAAGAGAGAGGAAGAGAGTGTGAGGGAGAGATTATAAGCATAGTGCCCTGGTTCCCTCTGAATCATCTTCAGTAATTCATTGGCCCCTTTTTCAAAAATCAGCTATAAACTAGTTCTAGTTCCATTGCTTGTGTGTGAGAGGGAGTTAGACACACAGAGGGGCCAGACATTGCTGCTTTGTGCCATGGAAGCCTGTGGGAATGAGGCTTGCCTATATTGCTCATGAAGAGAGACCAGCTAGCTGGGCAGGGGTGTCACATGCCATTAATCCCAGGACTCGGGAGGCTGAGCCAGGCAGATCTCTGTGAGTTCTATGCCATCCTAGGCTACAGAGTGAGTTCCAGGAAAGGCAAAATGCTACACAGAGAAACCCTGTCTCTAAAAACAAAAACAAACAAACAAAACAAAAAAACAACAACAAAAAAAAAAAACCACCGGCCACCCCCTGGAGTGCCTCTGCAGAAGGGACTAACCTGGGCAGTGGCTGCACTCTTGTCTGTGACCAAGGATCCTGAAGAGGTCCTCCGAATATGGTGAAAACAAGGGTTGGACCCCTGCTCTCTCCCGAGAGAGCCTCTGGTGCAACACGAGGAGATCGTTCATCAGTTGCAAACATTCATGCCAGGTCTTACTCAGACCCAGCTCGTTGAGTCTTTGGCAAATACTCCTGACTTTTTCCATGATTCTTCTGCCTGGGTTGCCTACTTCCTGTTCAACGACTTCCCACACCCGGATGAAAATCCGGGTTTCGTGGTTACTCCAGGGACTATAGAAAAGAGCTGCAAAGGACAGAGGGATGGGATCAGAACATTTCCCAGCATGCACACGCACATCTGAACTTTTCCTGGGGACTCTTCCTACACACTGATCAGCCACAGTGCCCTTATTCAAGTATCATGCGATTAACAGCACTTGCTTGCTGGCCAAGGATTGGGCATCCACCGAGCTGGGGATTACAAGGAGTACAATCACGGGGAGAGCATAGTTGTCTTCAGTTGTCTACAGAATTAAATCAGCCTATATCCTTTAAGGATGTACTGACCTCAGAATTCTAGCATGAATCTTTAAAGTTCTGATTAATAAAATCAAACCTGAGGCCAGTTCTTGGGGTCAATGCTGGTAGATCAGAGAGACAGAACAAGCCATAGCTATCTGACCTGGCCAGATCCTCAGCTGTTCTTGTCTCCTCAGACGAGTGGCCTCTGAGTCCTCATCCAGAATGGGTCTCAGCTGAATTGCTGCTCAAAAGCCTGAATGCTTATCCAGCCAAATGCTTAACCAGCCAAATGCTTCTAGTTTCTGGTCTCCACTCCTTATATATCTTTCTGCTTTCTACCACCACTCCCTGGGATTAAAGTCTTGATGAGTCACCATGCCTGTCTGTATCCTTGAACTCATGGATTTATGCTTCTGGAATGCTAGGATAAAAGGCATTGGCTACCACTGCCTATTCTTTGTGTTTAATATTGTGGCTGCTCTTTTTCTGACCCCAGATAAGTTTATTAGCATACACAATAGTTGGGGGAATACAATACCACACAGAATGGAAACCAGGATATGTGTTACTTTGGGGACGAGGTTTTGCTTTTGTTTCTACAGGAGAAGATAAGTTGTGGGTACCATCAAAATTGATAAAGCTTCAATTTGAACAAGAGACACATCTTAATTAGAGGAGGTGATAGTTCATCAACCAGCATGAACATCCAATTTAAACTAACTTGTACCAGTAACACATGCCATTTCATTTAACCAGATAATAACTTGCCAAAAAGGAACATCCCCAAAATTAGTCTTGGGGAAACACTTTTGTATTTGTCTTTTAGGAGAATGAAGGTTAAGGAATCTGAAGAACACAGAAAATGAGAGAGAGACAGAAAAAGAGAGAGAGAGAGAGAGAGAGAGAGAGAGAGAGAGAGAGAGAGCGCATAAGCATGGTGCCCTGGTTCTTCCTGAATCATCTTCAGACATTCATTGGTCCCTTGGTCAAAAATCAGCTATAAACAAGTCCTAGTTCCATTGCTTGGGCATGAGAGGGAGTCAGACACACAGAGAGGCCAGACATTGCTGCTTTGTGCCATGGAGGCCTATGGGAATGGGGCTTGCCTAAATTGCTCATGAAGACAGACAAGCTATCTGGGCAGTGGTATCACATGCCATTAATCCCAGGACTCTGGACGCTGAGCAAGGCAGATATCTGTCAGTACCATGCCATCCTGTGCTACAGAGTGAGTTCCAGGAAAGGCAAAACGCTACACAGAGAAACCCTATATTGAAACACACACACACACACACACACACACACACACACACACACACAGACCACCCTCTGGAGGGCCACTGCAGAAGGGACTAACCTGAGAAGTGGCTGAATACTTGTTTGTGACCAAGGATCCTGAAGAGGTCCTTCGAATATGGAGAAAACAAGGGTTCGACCCCTGGTCTCTCCCGACAGAGCCTTTGGTGCAACAATAGTAGATCGTTCATTAGTTTCAAACAGTCATGCCAGGGCTTCCTCAGGCCCTGCTGGTTGATTTTTTGGTGAATAGCCCTGACCTTTTCCATGATTCTTCTGCCTGGGTTGCCTAATTTCTGTTCAACGACTTCCCACACCCGGATGAAAATCCGGGTTTCGTGGTTACTCCAGGGACTATAGAAAAGACCTGCAAAGGACAGAGGGATGGGATCAGAACATTTCCCAGCATGCACATGCACATCTGAACTTTTCCTGGGGACTCTTCCTACACACTGATCAGCCACAGTGCCCGCATTCAAGTATCAGGAGATTACTAGCACTTGCTTGCTGACCAAGGATTGGGCATCCACCGTGCTGGGGATTACAAGTAGTACAAGCACCAGGAGAACATAGGTGTCTACAGGTTTAGAAAATACATTTAAAATAGCAGGGACTCTCACAGGACAAGTGGGACCTGGGAACGCTGTCCCAACCTAAACTCATAACCACCTCTCCCACACCCTAGGGAGCTTAGCACAGCCTCTGAACCTCTGTCTCTACAGAGAGAAGGTCAGAGAAATGAAAACATTGAATAACTCTCTCTCTTCACCACAGCTACTTACTTCTGGAGTCTGTCATGATCCTAGGAATCACAGATCAAGAAATGCAGTAGAAGAATTTTGGTTTAGCACACATTTCTATCTGATTACCTGAGGGTCTTCCTTGTCGTTTCCGCCGCCTACTCTGTTGTTCCATTCTGCCTTATTGGTTGTTTCTCAAACTTTGACTTACTTTGCTTTTCTCTGTCAAGCAATGAATAAGTAAGTTATCAACACCATTTTCAAACAACAAGAATCGCTGTCTGTTAGCTGTTTGTGAGATTAAGGACCAGCCTCTTGTAGCATTAGCAGACAATAGACCCTTCTTTCCTCCTCTACAGATTCTGGTCATTCTCACCTAATAGAAAGCTTGAGTGTCAAGCTGGACCAGGGAAAGCCTCTGTTGAATGGCAGAGGTGCCCCTGTGGAAGGGACAGACAAGACACAGAAAGACCTGTCTGCGATGACTGTGTTAAACCAACAGCTATACTTACTGTCTTATGAATAAAAACCAAAAGCAGGGCCAGATATTGAGGTAAATCTGAAGGAGCAAGGAAACAGAAGAGCCAGCCATCGTTCTTACCTCTAGGAAATCCTCAGCTTTAAGAGTGTGAGTTTCTGTTTGCTCAGGTCTTATATACCTTTCTCTGGCCTGACATCACTTCCTGGGATAAAAGGCGTGTGTGCTTCCCAAGCAAAGGCATGAAATCTCAAGTGCTGAGATTAAAGGCTCTCCTCCCTGTGTGGCCTTGAAATCAGAGACCCAGATGAGATCCAGAGGGCTATGGGCCTTCCCCATGATAGGATTAAGGGTGTGTTCCATAAATGGTCTGGCCCCTATGTGTAATCTAGTTCCTGCTTTTGTTCTCCAATCCCCATAAAAGTTTTATTGGGGTGCACAGTATATCATCCCAACACCTCACCTACTCCCTCCATCTCTCACCCATTCTCCCTAAACTTCTTTCTGTTACCCTACTGCTAAAAGTCCATTTTCAACTCTCCTGATACACTCCAGCTGTGCTTCAAAGAACTTAAAAACATCAGAAGAATTATAAGACCCAATACTTTTCCATCTCCTGTATAGGACGTGGTTATTTGGCTGGTGGAAATGATACCAGTTCTTTCTTGACAGGTGCATAGAGTAGTTGAGTGTGATTCCCATCTACACAAGAGATTGTGGGCTAGTCTTAGATAAAGTAGAATCTGCCTCAGCAAACTTCACATTCAAGGTAGTAAACTATATTTTTGCCTGCTGTCCTGGTCTGTTCAATGAACACATCACCAACACATTCCTTGGGGCCTGCCATGAGTGCAAAATATAAATCCCTTAATTATTGGGATTGGAGAATTGTCCCAGAGGCACAATATCCACCTTCTGGGATTAATTTAAGGAACAATTTCCCAGCTGGCCTCTAGAAAACACAGAATGGATTCCTGGACTCACATACCTTTTTTGTCCTGAGATCTGTCTGGCTCCACTGGGTCATGGAACTGGCATTCTCTGAGACTTGGCAGGTCCAACAGAGACTGAAGTGTGGACACAGAGCTCTGCTCACCTCCCTGCAGTTCTGCAAGTCTGTGAACCTTGTAGGGATCCGGAGCTTTATAAAGCTCATGGGCATGATTGAATCTGGGCGGGCCTGTCTGGATCACAGGCTGGGTCAGCTGTGGAGAACACCAAGATTGAATCCCTCTCTGGAGGCTGAGACAGGAGGGTGGCCCAGATTTCTTCAGGTCTGACTCAAGTTATAATTATCAAAAACACCCAACAAAAACAAGGTCAATTAACTTCAATTGGCTTTTTGTGACTTTGGGTTTTTGTTGTAGTTGTTGTCTCGTGTTTATTTGTTTGTTTTTTGTTTGTTTCTTTGTAGTACTGGGTTTCCTGGAACTCACTACAATTTAGACTTAATCTTCCAAGACCTCACACTGATCAGGCCACCTCTGGATCCCCATCCTGAGTACTGGCATTAACGATGTGGGACACTTTGGCTTGTCGATTTTATACTCTAACACATTTGTTAAATTTCATTTAAACTTTCTTTTTCGCCAGGGCAGTGATTGTGGTGGTATTCTAATTGTACTGAAATGTGATTTTGATTGTATGTTAATAAATAAAGTTGCCCGGGGGTCAGAGCTATTAGAGCCATAGACAGAGTGTGGCGGTGGTGGCACACGCCTTTAATCCCATAGATCTCTGTGTGTTCAGGGATACAGGCAGCATTGGAGACATATGCCTTTAAGACCTAGGGGGCTGTATATTCAGACAGTGACGAGGCAGTCATGTGTTTGGGTTTACAACCAATGAGAAGGCAGAACAAAATAGTATAAAAAAAAAAAAGAACAGACAGGAAGTAGCTCTTTTTTCGGGAAGTTGGGACACCGCAGGCAGAAGGGTGAGATTTTAGCTCTGAGCTCTGACCTCTCGGCTTTCTCTTTTACATTGTTTCTGTGTTTCTTATTTAATAAGACGGTTGGTTATATCAACAAGTGATGCCACGCGCCTTTAATCCCAGCACTCAGTAGGCAGAATGAGGCAGATTTCTGTGAGTTCAAGGCCAGCATGGCTACCAGTGGGTCCCAGGTAAGGCACAAAGCCACACACAGAAACCCTGTCTCGAAAAACAAACAACAACAAAAAAATCCTTTCTTTCTCTCTTTTTATGTTTTTTTTTTTTTTTTTTTTTTTTTTTTTTTTTTTTTTTTTTTATTTAGAAGGCTGTCATTCACTGTGAAGTGGTGGCATAAACCTTTTATCCCACCACAAGGGAGGCATATACAGTTTGATATCTTTCAGTTGCTGGCCAAGCTGCTCTACTAAGTGACTTACAGGACTGACTCCAAAGCTACAGACAGACAGTGTCTGGTAAATCTAAAAAACAACAACAAAAAAAAAATCAAATAAACAAAACCAAAAAAGAAAAAGAAAAAAAAAAGAGTTACAAACTTGAGAGACGACTCAGCAGCTAAGAACACTGGTTGTTCTGACACAGATCCTGAGTTCAATTCCCAGCAACTATAGGAGGACTCACAACCATCTATAATAAGATCTGCCACACACGTCTGGGCTGCAGACATGCATGTAAACAAAACTCTGTATACATAATAAATTCATATTTTTTAAATTTTTTTCTTTCATTTTACATAACAACCAATATTTCTCTTGTCCCCTACACCCCCTCACACCCAGGGTCCCCTCATCCCCCTCCTCAGAGAGGGTAAAGTCCTGGACAGGAAGTTAACAAAGTCTGGCCTATGGAGTTGAGGCAGAACCAAGCCCATCCCCCCACCTGCATCTCATGTCAACTTTCCTTGAAAACCTGAGATGACAGAATTCTTTGGATCTGTTACTTGGTAACTGGGGTATCATCCCTAAAACTGCAGCCTGTCCAAATATTAGTACGTGGAGCCTGGCATCTTCTTTACCATGAGGCAAAAAGAGAGAAAGGAAGCATGCTGGAGAACAGGGGATTGCAGGAAAGCACAGTTTGTGGAAAAGTCAGGAGCAGTGGAGCAGTTGAGCCTTCTATGATGGAGTCCACACTGGAGATGCCAAGGCTGGGCCAAGCTTTGAACCCTACTGTCTGTCAGTTCAGCTCAATATTGTCACAATCTGAACAACTGTGTCCTGGATGCTTCTCTCTCCTACAGAGGCACACAATTACTTCTCCACCCCAGTGGTTCTCAAACTGTGGGGGTCACGATTACTCTAGGGGTAGGATGATCCCATCACACAGATGGCCTAAGATTATCAGCAAACACAGACATTGGCATTATGATTTAAAGAGTAGGAAAGTGCACTCAGAAAGTAGGACCTGAAATTAACCACAAGGTTGGGTGTTCACCACAACATGAGGAAATGTGTTGAAGGTGACAGCATCAGGAAGTTGAGGAATACCGCTCTCTCCTGTGGGACAGAAGATTTTCCTGCTGTGTTGACTTTTAAGCAAAGGGTACTGAGGGACAACAGGTCATTTACATCTAACATGGACTCACAGCATTAATATTCAAAAGTAGGGACAACCTCATTCTGATCCTTCATGGGGTTTTGTTGGTTTGAAATTCTTGAGACAGTATTTCATGTGTCCCAGGCTATCATGCAGCCCACTTTCTTCTCAAGGATGACCAGGAACATCTGCCCCCTTCTACTTGATCTTCCTGTTGCTGGCATTATCCACAAGCTCATGTCATGAAACAATAGAGGGCTCATTCACAACAGCTGAGCTGGACTAGAGAAAAAGAGACTTTAATATGGACTTTCAACACCAGGACAAGAGGAAGTCACCTGGTAGGCACCAGTGTGAAGAATGCATGCATAAGTTTCCTTCCTTCTACTTGGAGACAGTGTTGCCCAGTATCCTGGGGATGGGCCCACATCTCATTCAGTGGAATTAAGATGACCTTGAACTCCTGACATGCTTGACTTGTTGGTTCTGTATCTCTGCCCAATTACAGGTCCTCAGGTATGCAAAGTCCCAAATGAAGGAGTTGAGATGTGAACCCCATATCAGCAGAGCCTCCCTGAGTAGCCAGTGTGTGAGTAGCCAGCCATGCAAGCCCTGTCTTTTAAGTGCAGAAGCCAGGGTCTTCGAAGCAAGCCTTAATAATCTTTGGATAACTGAATGTGGATATGTGTTTTGTACTAGTCAGTCTTTTTCTCTGTCTCTCTTTGTCTATATATGTGTGTGGGGAGGTGTCTAACTTCCTGACTGTCCATCTGTCTGTGTGACTGACTCCTCTTTCTCTCTCCCACACTCTTTTGGTGTGTGAGGGTGTCTTGAGAGGATTTACTACAATGCATTGCAACCTGTGTTCCAGCTAATCCAACAATGGCTACCTATGAACTGAAGGCCTAAGGATCCAGTGGCTGTAGTTTCCTCACAAGAAATGTCTCAGTTGTCTTCAGTATCAGCCAAACTCTAAAAGAAATAGCCTCTCATGGAGTGTGTTCAACTTTCTTTAAGCTCAGAACTTTCAGTAAATTTCCTCATTTGTGATGATCCCTAAAATACAATTATTTTGTTGATACTTCATAACCATACTTTTGCTAATGTTCTGAATCCTAACATAAATTTCCCATAATACATATGTTTTAGGAGATCCTTGTAATACAGTTGGTTGTTCCACCGAAAGCGAATGTGACCCATGGATTGGGAACCTTTCTTCTCGTCCCAGTCTGCCCTAATGCAACATCTGTCCTCCCACCTCAAAGTTCTAGCTGAGAAATGGAACATGCCATACAAAATGATTAAGAAAATTACCTCATAAGTGTGCCCTCTAACTTTGGTGTTCAAAGTAATGGTGGATGTAGTCAAGTTGAATACCAAGAATACCCATCAGGAGTCTATTCCTATCCAACTGGATACACGTCCATATCACCTTGTGCCATATTTAATTCCCAAATGTAACAAAATCCAAGTCAAAGATCTCTAGAGTGAGTGTGACTGTATGATATCACTATCACATGCAGATGAAAAATAATGATCTGACTATCAAGTTTAGAAAGGAAATGGCATTATATATTTCACAGGTTAAAATTATGGCTAACCATGATGTAACTGTCCCTTATTCAAAGAGAAATACTTTCTAAACTTAGCATAGGTGGCAATGTCCCTTGTTAAGGCTTCTTTCATATCTGGAATTTACATTTAAGAAACTCTGATATTCTCTGGCTTGATGTTCCATCACTGTCCCACACATCTATGTCTGAAGTTCCCAACTTGTTTCCATTGCATTCTGGGGAATCTGAGGCTCTTAACCACTGACCATGAGTGCTCCAACATGACTTGTAGTTAATGGATACAGTGTTGAGCTGCTGTTTATGGAAGCAGGGGTTCCCCTTGTAGTGGAGGAGACACAATGCCAGGAGTCTGATGAATATACAGGGTAGAGGAAAAGTCCCAGTCACCAAGCAATGAACCTCCACCATTACTGCATCCCCTGTGCCACTATGCTTATCAGAGCCACTGAAAAGACCAGGATGAGGCAGGAGTTTCATTTGAAACCTTTATTTGATTCCACTTATTACACTTCACTGAGGAGGTAGAGAAAGAAATTTACAGATACAAAACATCATGATTCCAATTTTGTCAGAGTAAAATCAAGGAATCTACACCGTCTTCTTTTAGGGCCTTGGTGGTCATAAGAAGTTGTCCATGGCTAATGAAGGCTGATGTTTCCAGGGCCAACGCAGGAAGTAGGTGTGGCACAGTCAAATGTTTTCAAGTCTCCTATCGGGGAATCAAGACTCCCCACTGAACATCATGTTGGTTGGTTCCCCTGATGCTCTCCAGAAGGCACAGGAAGGCCATAATCCAAAGGCTCATACAAAGTACATATCATTGGAGGTTTCGAATACACGTGAAGCTAGGGGTTTCCAGCTCCATTGTAGAGTGGTCCTGTGGGAAAATGAACAAAGACAAAGGGAGAGAGAGAGATGGAGAAAGAGAGAGGAAGAGAGTGTGAGGGAGAGATTATAAGCATAGTGCCCTGGTTCCCTCTGAATCATCTTCAGTAATTCATTGGCCCCTTTTTCAAAAATCAGCTATAAACTAGTTCTAGTTCCATTGCTTGTGTGTGAGAGGGAGTTAGACACACAGAGGGGCCAGACATTGCTGCTTTGTGCCATGGAAGCCTATGGGAATGGGGCTTGCCTATATTGCTCATGAAGAGAGACCAGCTAGCTGGGCAGGGGTGTCACATGCCATTAATCCCAGGACTCGGGAGGCTGAGCCAGGCAGATCTCTGTGAGTTCTATGCCATCCTAGGCTACAGAGTGAGTTCCAGGAAAGGCAAAATGCTACACAGAGAAACCCTGTCTCTAAAAACAAAAACAAACAAACAAAACAAAACAACAACAACAACAAAAAAAAACCACCGGCCACCCCCTGGAGTGCCTCTGCAGAAGGGACTAACCTGGGCAGTGGCTGCACTCTTGTCTGTGACCAAGGATCCTGAAGAGGTCCTCCGAATATGGTGAAAACAAGGGTTGGACCCCTGCTCTCTCCCGAGAGAGCCTCTGGTGCAACACGAGGAGATCGTACATCAGTTGCAAACATTCATGCCAGGTCTTACTCAGACCCAGCTCGTTGAGTCTTTGGCAAATACTCCTGACTTTTTCCATGATTCTTCTGCCTGGGTTGCCTACTTCCTGTTCAACGACTTCCCACACCCGGATGAAAATCCGGGTTTCGTGGTTACTCCAGGGCCTATAGAAAAGAGCTGCAAAGGACAGAGGGATGGGATAAGAACATTTCCCAGCATGCACATGCACATCTGAACTTTTCCTGGGGACTCTTCCTACACACTGATCAGCCACAGTGCCCTTATTCAAGTATCATGCGATTAACAGCACTTGCTTGCTGGCCAAGGATTGGGCATCCACTGAGCTGGGGATTACAAGGAGTACAATCACGGGGAGAGCATAGTTGTCTTCAGTTGTCTACAGAATTAAATCAGCCTATATCCTTTAAGGATGTACTGACCTCAGAATTCTAGCATGAATCTTTAAAGTTCTGATTAATAAAATCAAACCTGAGGCCAGTTCTTGGGGTCAATGCTGGTAGATCAGAGAGACAGAACAAGCCATAGCTATCTGACCTGGCCAGATCCTCAGCTGTTCTTGTCTCCTCAGACGAGTGGCCTCTGAGTCCTCATCCAGAATGGGTCTCAGCTGAATTGCTGCTCAAAAGCCTGAATGCTTATCCAGCCAAATGCTTAACCAGCCAAATGCTTCTAGTTTCTGGTCTCCACTCCTTATATATCTTTCTGCTTTCTACCACCACTCCCTGGGATTAAAGTCTTGATGAGTCACCATGCCTGTCTGTATCCTTGAACTCATGGATTTATGCTTCTGGAATGCTAGGATAAAAGGCATTGGCTACCACTGCCTATTCTTTGTGTTTAATATTGTGGCTGCTCTTTTTCTGACCCCAGATAAGTTTATTAGCATACACAATAGTTGGGGGAATACAATACCACACAGAATGGAAACCAGGATATGTGTTACTTTGGGGACGAGGTTTTGCTTTTGTTTCTACAGGAGAAGATAAGTTGTGGGTACCATCAAAATTGATAAAGCTTCAATTTGAACAAGAGACACATCTTAACTAGAGGAGGTGATAGTTCATCAACCAGCATGAACATCCAATTTAAACTAACTTGTACCAGTAACACATGCCATTTCATTTAACCAGATAATAACTTGCCAAAAAGGAACATCCCCAAAATTAGTCTTGGGGAAACACTTTTGTATTTGTCTTTTAGGAGAAAGAAGGTTAAGGAATCTGAAGAACACAAAAATGAGAGAGAGACAGAAAAAGAGACAGAGACAGAGAGACAGAGAAACAGAGAGAAAGAGAGAGAGAAAGAGAGAGAGAGAGAGAGAGAGAGAGAGAGAGAGAGAGAGAGAGAGAGCATAAGCATGGTGCCCTGGTTCTTCCTGAATCATCTTCAGACATTCATTGGTCCCTTGGTCAAAAATCAGCTATAAACAAGTCCTAGTTCCATTGCTTGGGCATGAGAGGGTGTCAGACACACAGAGAGGCCAGATATTGCTGCTTTGTGCCATGGAGGCCTATGGGAATGGGGCTTGCCTAAATTGCTCATGAAGACAGACAAGCTATCTGGGCAGTGGTATCACATGCCATTAATCCCAGGACTCTGGACGCTGAGCAAGGCAGATATCTGTCAGTACCATGCCATCCTGTGCTACAGAGTGAGTTCCAGGAAAGGCAAAACGCTACACAGAGAAACCCTATATGGAAAAACACACACAACAAACACACACACACACAGACCACCCTCTGGAGGGCAATTGCAGAAGGGACTAACCTGAGAAGTGGCTGAACACTTGTTTGTGACCAAGGATCCTGAAGAGGTCCTTCGAATATGGAGAAAACAAGGGTTCGACCCCTGGTCTCTCCTGACAGAGCCTTTGGTGCAACAATAGTAGATCGTTCATTAGTTTCAAACAGTCATGCCAGGGCTTCCTCAGGCCCTGCTGGTTGATTTTTTGGTGAATAGCCCTGACCTTTTCCATGATTCTTCTGCCTGGGTTGCCTACTTTCTGTTCAACGACTTCCCACACCCGGATGAAAATCCGGGTTTCGTGGTTACTCCAGGGACTATAGAAAAGACCTGCAAAGGACAGAGGGATGGGATCAGAACATTTCCCAGCATGCACATGAACATCTGAACTTTTCCTGGGGACTCTTCCTACACACTGATCAGCCACAGTGCCCTCATTCAAGTATCATGAGATTACCAGCACTTGCTTGCTGACCAAGGATTGGGCATCCACCGAGCTGGGGATTACAAGTAGTACAAGCACCAGGAGAACATAGGTGTCTACAGGTTTAGAAAATACATTTAAAATAGCAGGGATTCTCACAGGACAAGTGGGACCTGGGAACGCTGTCCCAACCTAAACTCATAACCACCTCTCCCACAACCTAGGGAGCTTAGCACAGCCTCTGAACCTCTGTCTCTACAGAGAGAAGGTCAGAGAAATGAAAACATTGAATAACTCTCTCTCCTCACCACAGCTACTTACTTCTGGAGTCTGTCATGATCCTAGGAATCACAGATCAAGAAATGCAGTAGAAGAATTTTGGTTTAGCACACATTTCTATCTGATTACCTGAAGGTCTTCCTTGTCGTTTCTGCCGCCTACTCTGTTCCATTCTGCCTTATTGGTTGTTTCTCAAACTTTGACTTACTTTGCTTTTCTCTGTCAAGCAATGAATAAGTAAGTTATCAACACCATTTTCAAACAACAAGAATCGCTGTCTTTTAACTGTTTGTGAGATAAGGACCAGCCTCTTGTAGCATTAGCAGACAATAGACCCTTCTTTCCTCCTCTACAGATTCTGGTCATTCTCACCTAATAGAAAGCTTGAGTGTCAAGCTGGACCAGGGAAAGCCTCTGTTGAATGGCAGAGGTGCCCCTGTGGAAGGGACAGACAAGACACAGAAAGACCTGTCTGTGATGACTGTGTTAAACCAACAGCTATACTTACTGTCTTATAAAAAAAAACCAAAAGCAGGGCCAGATATTGAGGTAAATCTGAAGGAGCAAGGAAACAGAAGAGCCAGCCATCGTTCTTACCTCTAGGAAATCCTCAGCTTTAAGAGTGTGAGTTTCTGTTTGCTCAGGTCTTATATACCTTTCTCTGGCCTGACATCACTTCCTGGGATAAAAGGCGTGTGTGCTTCCCAAGCAAAGGCATGAAATCTCAAGTGCTGAGATTAAAGGCTCTCTTCCCTGTGTGGCCTTGAAATCGGAGACCCAGATGAGATCCAGAGGGCTATGTGCCTTCCCCATGATAGGATTAAGGGTGTGTTCCATAAATGGTCTGGCCCCTATGTGTAATCTAGTTCCTGCTGTTTTTCTCCAATCCCAATAAAAGTTTTATTGGGGTGCACAATATATCACCCCCAAACCTCACCTACTCCCTCCATCTCTCACCCATTCTCCCTAAACTTCTTTCTGTTACCCTACTGCTAAAAGTCCATTTTCAAATCTCCTGATACACTCCAGCTGTGCTTCAAAGAACTTAAAAACATCAGAAGAATTATAAGACCCAATACTTTTCCATCTCCTGTATAGGACGTGGTTATTTGGTTGGTGGAAATGATACAAGTTCTTTCTTGACAGGTGCATAGAGTAGTTGAGTGTGATTCCCATCTACCCAAGAGATTGTGGGCTAGTCTTAGATAAAGTAGAATCTGCCTCAGCAAACTTCACATTCAAGGTAGTAAACTATATTTTTGCCTGCTGTCCTGGTCTGTTCAATGAACACATCACCAACACCTTCCTTGGGGCTTGCCGTGAGTGCAAAATGATAAATCCCTTAATTATTGGGATTGGAGAATTGTCTCAGAGGCACAATATCCACGTTCTGGGATTAATTTAAGGAACAATTTCCCAGCTAGCCTCTAGAAAACACAGAATGGATTCCTGGACTCACATACCTTTTTTGTCCTGAGATCTGTCTGGCTCCACTGGGTCATGGAACTGGCGTTCTCTGAGACTTGGCAGGTCCAACAGAGACTGAAGTGTGGACACAGAGCTCTGCTCACCTCCCTGCAGTTCTGCAAGTCTGTGAACCTTGTAGGGATCCGGACCTTTATAAAGCTCATGGGCATGATTGAATCTGGGCGGGCCTGTCTGGATCACAGGCTGGGTCAGCTGTGGAGAACACCAAGATTGAATCCCTCTCTGGAGGCTGAGACAGGAGGGTGGCCCAGATTTCTTCAGGTCTGACTCAAGTTATAATTATCAAAAACACCCAACAAAAACAAGGTCAATTAACTTCAATTTAGCTTTTTGTGACTTTGAGTTTTTGTTGTAGTTGTTGTCTCGTGTTTATTTGTTTGTTTTTGTTTGTTTCTTTGTAGTACTGGGTTTCCTGGAACTCACTACAATTTAGACTTAATCTTCCAAGACCTCACACTGATCAAGCCACCTCTGGATCCCCATCCTGAGTACTGGCATTAACGATGTGGGACACTTTGGCTAGTCGATTTTATACTCTAACACATTTGTTAAATTTCATTTAAACTTTCTTTTTCGCCAGGGCAGTGATTGTGGTGGTATTCTAATTGTACTGAAATGTGATTTTGATTGTATGTTAATAAATAAAGTTGCCCGGGGGTCAGAGCTATTAGAGCCATAGACAGAGTGTGGCGGTGGTGGCACACACCTTTAATCCCATAGATCTCTGTGTGTTCAGGGATACAGCCAGCATTGGAGACATATGCCTTTAAGACCTAGGGGGCTGTACATTCAGACCGTGACGAGGCAGTCATGTGTTTGGGTTTACAACCTATGAGAAGGCAGAACAACATACTATAAAAAAAAAAAAAGAACAGACAGGAAGTAGCTCTTTTTTCGGGAAGTTGTGACACCGCAGGCAGAAGGGTGAGATTTTAGCTCTGAGCTCTGACCTCTCGGCTTTCTCTTTTACATTGTTTCTGTGTTTCTTATTTAATAAGACAGTTGGTTATATCAACAAGTGATGGCACACGCCTTTAATCCCAGCACTCAGGAGGCAGAACGAGGCAGATTTCTGTGAGTTCAAGGCCAGCATGGCTACCAGTGGGTCCCAGGTAAGGCACAAAGCTACACAGAGAAACCCTGTCTCGAAAAACAAACAACAACAAAAAAATCCTTTCTTTCTCTCTTTTTATGTTTTTTTTTTTTTTTTTTTTTTTTTTTTTTTTTTTTTTTTTAATTTAGAAGGCTGTCATTCACTGTGAAGTGGTGGCATAAACCTTTTATCCCACCACAAGGGAGGCATATACAGTTTGATATCTTTCAGTTGCTGGCCAAGCTGCTCTACTAAGTGACTTACAGGACTGACTCCAAAGCTACAGACAGACAGTGTCTGGTAAATATAAAAAACAACAACAAAAAAAAATCAAATAAACAAAACCAAAAAAAAAAAAAAAAGAAAAAGAAAAAAAAAAGAGTTACAAACTTGAGACGACTCAGCAGCTAAGAACACTGGTTGTTCTGACACAGATCCTGAGTTCAATTCCCAGCAACTATAAGAGGACTCACAACCAACTATAATAAGATCTACCACACACGTCTGGGTTGCAGACATGCATGTAAACAAAACTCTGTATACATAATAAATTCATATTTTTTAATTTTTTTCTTTCATTTTACATAACAACCAATATTTCTCTTGTCCCCTACACCCCCTCACACCCAGGGTCCCCTCATCCCCCTCCTCAGAGAGGGTAAAGTCCTGGACAGGAAGTTAACAAAGTCTGGCCTATGGAGTTGAGGCAGAACCAAGCCCATCCCCCCACCTGCATCTCATGTCAACTTTCATTGAAAACCTGAGATGACAGAATTCTTTGGATCTGTTACTTGGTAACTGGGGTATCATCCCTAAAACTGCAGCCTGTCCAAATATTAGAAAGTGGAGCCTGGCATCTTCTTTACCATGAGGCAAAAAGAGAGAAAGGAAGCATGCTGGAGAACAGGGGAGAGCAGGAAAGCACAGTTTGTGGAAAAGTCAGGAGCAGTGGAGCACTTGAGCCTTCTATGATGGAGTCCACACTGGAGATGCCAAGGCTGGGCCAAGCTTTGAACCCTACTGTCTGTCAGTTCAGCTCAATATTGTCACAATCTGAACAACTGTGTCCTGGATGCTTCTCTCTCCTACAGAGGCACACAATTACTTCTCCACCCCAGTGGTTCTCAAACTGTGGGGGTCACGATTACTCTAGGGGTAGAATGATCCCATCACACAGATGGCCTAAGATTATCAGCAAACACAGACATTGGCATTATGATTTAAAAGAGTAGGAAAGTGCACTCAGAAAGGAGCACCTGAAATTAACCACAAGGTTGGGTGTTCACCACAACATGAGGAAATGTGTTGAAGGTGACAGCATCAGGAAGTTGAGGAATACCGCTCTCTCCTGTGGGACAGAAGATTTTCCTGCTGTGTTGACTTTTAAGCAAAGGGTACTGAGGGACAACAGGTCATTTACATCTAACATGGACTCACAGCATTAATATTCAAAAGTAGGGACAACCTCATTCTGATCCTTCATGGGGTTTTGTTGGTTTGAAATTCTTGAGACAGTATTTCATGTGTCCCAGGCTATCATGCAGCCCACTTTCTTCTCAAGGATGACCAGGAACATCTGCCCCCTTCTACTTGATCTTCCTGTTGCTGGCATTATCCACAAGCTCATGTCATGACACAATAGAGGGCTCATTCACAACAGCTGAGCTGGACTAGAGAAAAAGAGACTTTAATATGGACTTTCAACACCAGGACAAGAGGAAGTCACCTGGTAGGCACCAGTGTGAAGGATGCATGCATAAGTTTCCTTCCTTCTACTTGGAGACAGTGTTGCCCAGTATCCTGGGCATGGGCCTACATCTCATTCAGTGGAATTAAGATGACCTTGAACTCCTGACATGCTTGACTCGTTGGTTCTGTATCTCTGCCCAATTACAGGTCCCCAGGTATGCCAAGTCCCAAATGAAGGAGTTGAGATGTGAACCCCATATCAGCAGAGCCTCCCTGAGTAGCCAGTGTCTGAGTAGCCAGCCATGCAAGCCCTGTCTTTTAGGTGCAGAAGCCAGGGTCTTCGAAGCAAGCCTTAATAATCTTTGGATAACTGAATGTGGATATGTGTTTTGTACTAGTCAGTCTTTTTCTCTGTCTCTCTTTGTCTATATATTTGTGTGGGGAGGTGTCTATCTTCCTGACTGTCCATCTGTCTGTGTGACTGACTCCTCTTTCTCTCTCCCACACTCTTTTGGTGTGTGAGGGTGTCTTGAGAGGATTTACTACAATGCATTGCAACCTGTGTTCCAGCTAATCCAACAATGGCTGCCTATGAACAGAAGGCCTAAGGATCCAGTGGCTGTAGTTTCTTCTCAAGAAATGTCTCAGTTGTCTTCAGTACCAGCCAAACTCTAAAAGAAATGGCCTCTCATGGAGTGTGTTCAACTCTCTTTAAGCTCAGAACTTTCAGTAAATTTCCTCACTTGTGATGATCCCTAAAATACAATTATTTTGTTGATACTTCATAACCATACTTTTGCTAATGTTCTGAATCCTAACATAAATTTCCCATAATACATATGTTTTAGGAGATCCTTGTAATACAGTTGGTTGTTCCACCAAAAGGGAATGTGACCCGTGGATAGGGAACCTTTCTTCTCGTCCCAGTCTGCCCTAATGAAACATCTGTTCTCCCACCTCAAAGTTCTAGCTGAGAAATGGAACATGCCATACAAAATGATTAAGAAAATTACCTCATAAGTGTGCCCTCTAACTTTGGTGTTCAAACTAATGGTGGATGTAGTCAAGTTGAATACCAAGAATACCCATCAGGGGTCTATTCCTATCCAACTGGATACACATCCATATCACCTTGTGGCATATCTAATACCCAAATGTAACAAAATCCAAGTCAAAGATCTCTAGAGTGAGTGTGACTGTATGATATCACTACCACATGCAGATGAAAAATAATGATCTGACTATCCAGTTTGGAAAGGAAATGGCATTATATATTTCACAGGTTAAAATTATGGCTAACCATGATGTAACTGTCCCTTATTCAAAGAGAAATACTTTCTAAACTTAGCATAGGTGGCAATGTCCCTTGTTAAGGCTTCTTTCATATCTGGAACTTACATTTGAGAAACTCTGATATTCTCTGGCTTGATGTTCCATCACTGTACCACACAGCTATGTCTGAAGTTCCCAACTTGTTTCCATTGCATTCTGGGGAATCTGAGGCTCTTAACCACTGACCATGAGTGCTCCAACATGACTTGTAGTTAATGGATACAGTGTTGAGCTGCTGTTTATGGAAGCAGGGGTTCCCCTGGTAGTGGAGGAGACACAATGCCAGGAGTCTGATGAATATACAGGGTAGAGGAAAAGTCCCAGTCACCAAGCAATGAACCTCCACCATTACTGCATCCCCTGTGCCACTATGCTTATCAGAGCCACTGAAAAGACCAGGATGAGGCAGGAGTTTCATTTGAAACCTTTATTTGATTCCACTTATTACACTTCACTGAGGAGGTAGAGAAAGAAATTTACAGATACAAAACATCATGATTCCAATTTTGTCAGAGTAAAATCAAGGAATCTACACCGTCTTCTTTTAGGGCCTTGGTGGTCATAAGAAGTTGTCCATGGCTAATGAAGGCTGATGTTTCCAGGGCCAACGCAGGAAGGAGGTGAGGCACAGTAAAATGTTTTCAAGTCTCCTATCAGGGAATCAAGACTCCCCACTGAACATCATGTTGGTTGGTTCCCCTGATGCTCTCCAGAAGGCACAGGAAAGCCATAATCCAAAGGCTCATACAAAGTAGATATCATTGGAGGTTTCGAATACACGTGAAGCTAGGGGTTTCCAGCTCCATTGTAGAGTGGTCCTGTGGGAAAATGAACAAAGACAAAGGGAGAGAGAGAGATGGAGAAAGAGAGAGGAAGAGAGTGTGAGGGAGAGATTATAAGCATAGTGCCCTGGTTCCCTCTGAATCATCTTCAGTAATTCATTGGCCCCTATTTCAAAAATCAGCTATAACCTAGTTCTAGTTCCATTGCTTGTGTGTGAGAGGGAGTTAGACACACAGAGGGGCCAGACATTGCTGCTTTGTGCCATGGAAGCCTATGGGAATGGGGCTTGCCTATATTGCTCATGAAGAGAGACCAGCTAGCTGGGCAGGAGTGTCACATGCCATTAATCCCAGGACTCGGGAGGCTGAGCCAGGCAGATCTCTGTGAGTTCCATACCATCCTAGGCTACAGAGTGAGTTCCAGGAAAGGCAAAATGCTACACAGAGAAACCCTGTCTCGAAAAACAAACAACAACAAAAAAATCCTTTCTTTCTCTCTTTTTATGTTTTTTTTTTTTTTTTTTTTTTTTTTTTTTTTTTTTTTTTAATTTAGAAGGCTGTCATTCACTGTGAAGTGGTGGCATAAACCTTTTATCCCACCACAAGGGAGGCATATACAGTTTGATATCTTTCAGTTGCTGGCCAAGCTGCTCTACTAAGTGACTTACAGGACTGACTCCAAAGCTACAGACAGACAGTGTCTGGTAAATATAAAAAACAACAACCACAAAAAAATCAAATAAACAAAACCAAAAAAAAAAAAAAGAAAAAAGAGTTACAAACTTGAGAGATGACTCAGCAGCTAAGAACACTGGTTGTTCTGACACAGATCCTGAGTTCAATTCCCAGCAACTATAAGAGGACTCACAACCATCTATAATAAGATCTACCACACACGTCTGGGTTGCAGACATGCATGTAAACAAAACTCTGTATACATAATAAATTCATATTTTTTAATTTTTTTTCTTTCATTTTACATAACAACCAATATTTCTCTTGTCCCCTACACCCCCTCACACCCAGGGTCCCCTCATCCCCCTCCTCAGAGAGGGTAAAGTCCTGGACAGGAAGTTAACAAAGTCTGGCCTATGGAGTTGAGGCAGAACCAAGCCCATCCCCCCACCTGCATCTCATGTCAACTTTCATTGAAAACCTGAGATGACAGAATTCTTTGGATCTGTTACTTGGTAACTGGGGTATCATCCCTAAAACTGCAGCCTGTCCAAATATTAGAAAGTGGAGCCTGGCATCTTCTTTACCATGAGGCAAAAAGAGAGAAAGGAAGCATGCTGGAGAACAGGGGATAGCAGGAAAGCACAGTTTGTGGAAAAGTCAGGAGCAGTGGAGCACTTGAGCCTTCTATGATGGAGTCCACACTGGAGATGCCAAGGCTGGGCCAAGCTTTGAACCCTACTATCTGTCAGTTCAGCTCAATATTGTCACAATCTGAACAACTGTGTCCTGGATGCTTCTCTCTCCTACAGAGGCACACAATTACTTCTCCACCCCAGTGATTCTCAAACTATGGGGGTCACGATTACTCTGGGGGTAGAATGATCCCATCACACAGATGGCCTAAGATTATCAGCAAACACAGACATTGGCATTATGATTTAAAAGAGTAGGAAAGTGCACTCAGAAAGGAGCACCTGAAATTAACCACAAGGTTGGGTGTTCACCACAACATGAGGAAATGTGTTGAAGGTGACAGCATCAGGAAGTTGAGGAATACCGCTCTCTCCTGTGGGACAGAAGATTTTCCTGCTGTGTTGACTTTTAAGCAAAGGGTACTGAGGGACAACAGGTCATTTACATCTAACATGGACTCACAGCATTAATATTCAAAAGTAGGGACAACCTCATTCTGATCCTTCATGGGGTTTTGTTGGTTTGAAATTCTTGAGACAGTATTTCATGTGTCCCAGGCTATCATGCAGCCCACTTTCTTCTCAAGGATGACCAGGAACATCTGCCCCCTTCTACTTGATCTTCCTGTTGCTGGCATTATCCACAAGCTCATGTCATGACACAATAGAGGGCTCATTCACAACAGCTGAGCTGGACTAGAGAAAAAGAGACTTTAATATGGACTTTCAACACCAGGACAAGAGGAAGTCACCTGGTAGGCACCAGTGTGAAGAATGCATGCATAAGTTTCCTTCCTTCTACTTGGAGACAGTGTTGCCCAGTATCCTGGGGATGGGCCCACATCTCATTCAGTGGAATTAAGATGACCTTGAACTCCTGACATGCTTGACTTGTTGGTTCTGTATCTCTGCCCAATTACAGGTCCTCAGGTATGCAAAGTCCCAAATGAAGGAGTTGAGATGTGAACCCCATATCAGCAGAGCCTCCCTGAGTAGCCAGTGTGTGAGTAGCCAGCCATGCAAGCCCTGTCTTTTAGGTGCAGAAGCCAGGGTCTTCGAAGCAAGCTTTAATAATCTTTGGATAACTGAATGTGGATATGTGTTTTGTACTAGTCAGTCTTTTTCTCTGTCTCTCTTTGTCTATATGTGTGTTGGGAGGTGTCTATCTTCCTGACTGTCCATCTGTCTGTGTGACTGACTCCTCTTTCTCTCTCCCACCCTCTATTGGCGTGTGAGGGTGTCTTGAGAGGATTTACTACAATGCATTGCAACCTGTGTTCCAGCTAATCCAACAATGGCTACCTATGAACTGAAGGCCTAAGGATCCAGTGGCTGTAGTTTCCTCGCAAGAAATGTCTCAGTTGTCTTCAGTATCAGCCAAACTCTAAAAGAAATAGCCTCTCATGGAGTGTGTTCAACTCTCTTTAAGCTCAGAACTTTCAGTAAATTTCCTCAATTGTGATGATCCCTAAAATACAATTATTTTGTTGATACTTCATAACCATACTTTTGCTAATGTTCTGAATCCTAATATAAATTTCCCATAATACATATGTTTTAGGAGATCCTTGTAATACAGTTGGTTGTTCCAACAAAAGGGAATGTGACCCGTGGATTGGGAATCTTTCTTCTCGTCCCAGTCTGCCCTAATGCAACATCTGTTCTCCCACCTCAAAGTTCTAGCTGAGAAATGGAACATGCCATACAAAATGATTAAGAAAATTACCTCATAAGTGTGCCCTCTAACTTTGGTGTTCAAAGTAATGGTGGATGTAGTCAAGTTGAATACCAAGAATACCCATCAGGAGTCTATTCCTATCCAACTGGATACACGTCCATATCACCTTGTGCCATATTTAATTCCCAAATGTAACAAAATCCAAGTCAAAGATCTCTAGAGTGAGTGTGACTGTATGATATCACTATCACATGCAGATGAAAAATAATGATCTGACTATCCAGTTTGGAAAGGAAATGGCATTATATATTTCACAGGTTAAAATTATGGCTAACCATGATGTAACTGTCCCTTATTCAAAGAGAAATACTTTCTAAACTTAGCATAGGTGGCAATGTCCCTTGTTAAGGCTTCTTTCATATCTGGAACTTACATTTAAGAAACTCTGATATTCTCTGGCTTGATGTTCCATCACTGTACCACACAGCTATGTCTGAAGTTCCCAACTTGTTTCCATTGCATTCTGGGGAATCTGAGGCTCTTAACCACTGACCATGAGTGCTCCAACATGACTTGTAGTTAATGGATACAGTGTTGAGCTGCTGTTTATGGAAGCAGGGGTTCCCCTTGTAGTGGAGGAGACACAATGCCAGGAGTCTGATGAATATACAGGGTAGAGGAAAAGTCCCAGTCACCAAGCAATGAACCTCCACCATTACTGCATCCCCTGTGCCACTATGCTTATCAGAGCCACTGAAAAGACCAGGATGAGGCAGGAGTTTCATTTGAAACCTTTATTTGATTCCACTTATTACACTTCACTGAGGAGGTAGAGAAAGAAATTTACAGATACAACACATCATGATTCCAATTTTGTCAGAGTAAAATCAAGGAATCTACACCATCTTCTTTTAGGGCCTTGGTGGTCATAAGAAGTTGTCCATGGCTAATGAAGGCTGATGTTTCCAGGGCCAACGCAGGAAGTAGGTGTGGCACAGTAAAATGTTTTCAAGTCTCCTATCAGGGAATCAAGACTCCCCACTGAACATCATGTTGGTTGGTTCCCCTGATGCTCTCCAGAAGGCACAGGAAGGCCATAATCCAAAGGCTCATACAAAGTACATATCATTGGAGGTTTCGAATACACGTGAAGCTAGGGGTTTCCAGCTCCATTGTAGAGTGGTCCTGTGGGAAAATGAACAAAGACAAAGGGAGAGAGAGAGATGGAGAAAGAGAGAGGAAGAGAGTGTGAGGGAGAGATTATAAGCATAGTGCCCTGGTTCCCTCTGAATCATCTTCAGTAATTCATTGGCCCCTTTTTCAAAAATCAGCTATAAACTAGTTCTAGTTCCATTGCTTGTGTGTGAGAGGGAGTTAGACACACAGAGGGGCCAGACATTGCTGCTTTGTGCCATGGAAGCCTATGGGAATGGGGCTTGCCTATATTGCTCATGAAGAGAGACCAGCTAGCTGGGCAGGGGTGTCACATGCCATTAATCCCAGGACTCGGGAGGCTGAGCCAGGCAGATCTCTGTGAGTTCTATGCCATCCTAGGCTACAGAGTGAGTTCCAGGAAAGGCAAAATGCTACACAGAGAAACCCTGTCTCTAAAAACAAAAACAAACAAACAAAACAAAACAACAACAACAACAAAAAAAAACCACCGGCCACCCCCTGGAGTGCCTCTGCAGAAGGGACTAACCTGGGCAGGGGCTGCACTCTTGTCTGTGACCAAGGATCCTGAAGAGGTCCTCCGAATATGGTGAAAACAAGGGTTGGACCCCTGCTCTCTCCCGAGAGAGCCTCTGGTGCAACACGAGGAGATCGTACATCAGTTGCAAACATTCATGCCAGGTCTTACTCAGACCCAGCTCGTTGAGTCTTTGGCAAATACTCCTGACTTTTTCCATGATTCTTCTGCCTGGGTTGCCTACTTCCTGTTCAACGACTTCCCACACCCGGATGAAAATCCGGGTTTCGTGGTTACTCCAGGGCCTATAGAAAAGAGCTGCAAAGGACAGAGGGATGGGATCAGAACATTTCCCAGCATGCACACGCACATCTGAACTTTTCCTGGGGACTCTTCCTACACACTGATCAGCCACAGTGCCCTTATTCAAGTATCATGCGATTAACAGCACTTGCTTGCTGGCCAAGGATTGGGCATCCACCGAGCTGGGGATTACAAGGAGTACAATCACGGGGAGAGCATAGTTGTCTTCAGTTGTCTACAGAATTAAATCAGCCTATATCCTTTAAGGATGTACTGACCTCAGAATTCTAGCATGAATCTTTAAAGTTCTGATTAATAAAATCAAACCTGAGGCCAGTTCTTGGGGTCAATGCTGGTAGATCAGAGAGACAGAACAAGCCATAGCTATCTGACCTGGCCAGATCCTCAGCTGTTCTTGTCTCCTCAGACGAGTGGCCTCTGAGTCCTCATCCAGAATGGGTCTCAGCTGAATTGCTGCTCAAAAGCCTGAATGCTTATCCAGCCAAATGCTTAACCAGCCAAATGCTTCTAGTTTCTGGTCTCCACTCCTTATATATCTTTCTGCTTTCTACCACCACTCCCTGGGATTAAAGTCTTGATGAGTCACCATGCCTGTCTGTATCCTTGAACTCATGGATTTATGCTTCTGGAATGCTAGGATAAAAGGCATTGGCTACCACTGCCTATTCTTTGTGTTTAATATTGTGGCTGCTCTTTTTCTGACCCCAGATAAGTTTATTAGCATACACAATAGTTGGGGGAATACAATACCACACAGAATGGAAACCAGGATATGTGTTACTTTGGGGACGAGGTTTTGCTTTTGTTTCTACAGGAGAAGATAAGTTGTGGGTACCATCAAAATTGATAAAGCTACAATTTGAACAAGAGACACATCTTAATTAGAGGAGGTGATAGTTCATCAACCAGCATGAACATCCAATTTAAACTAACTTGTACCAGTAACACATGCCATTTCATTTAACCAGATAATAACTTGCCAAAAAGGAACATCCCCAAAATTAGTCTTGGGGAAACACTTTTGTATTTGTCTTTTAGGAGAATGAAGGTTAAGGAATCTGAAGAACACAGAAAATGAGAGAGAGACAGAAAAAGAGACAGAGACAGAGAGAGAGAGAGAGAGAGAGAGAGAGAGAGAGAGAGAGAGAGAGAGCATAAGCATGGTGCCCTGGTTCTTCCTGAATCATCTTCAGACATTCATTGGTCCCTTGGTCAAAAATCAGCTATAAACAAGTCCTAGTTCCATTGCTTGGGCATGAGAGGGAGTCAGACACACAGAGAGGCCAGACATTGCTGCTTTGTGCCATGGAGGCCCATGGGAATGGGGCTTGCCTAAATTGCTCATGAAGACAGACAAGCTATCTGGGCAGTGGTATCACATGCCATTAATCCCAGGACTCTGGACGCTGAGCAAGGCAGATATCTGTCAGTACCATGCCATCCTGTGCTACAGAGTGAGTTCCAGGAAAGGCAAAACGCTACACAGAGAAACCCTATATTGAAACACACACACACACACACACACACACACACACACACACACACACACACAGACCACCCTCTGGAGGACCATTGCAGAAGGGACTAACCTGAGAAGTGGCTGAATACTTGTTTGTGACCAAGGATCCTGAAGAGGTCCTTCGAATATGGAGAAAACAAGGGTTCGACCCCTGGTCTCTCCCGACAGAGCCTTTGGTGCAACAATAGTAAATCGTTGATTAGTTTCAAACAGTCATGCCAGGGCTTCCTCAGGCCCTGCTGTTTTGGTGAATAGCCCTGACCTTTTCCATGATTCTTCTGCCTGGGTTGCCTACTTTCTGTTCAACGACTTCCCACACCCGGATGAAAATCCGGGTTTCGTGGTTACTCCAGGGACTATAGAAAGGATCTGCAAAGGACAGAGGGATGGGATCAGAACATTTCCCAGCATGCACATGCACATCTGAACTTTTCCTGGGGACTCTTCCTACACACTGATCAGCCACAGTGCCCGCATTCAAGTATCAGGAGATTACCAGCACTTGCTTGCTGACCAAGGATTGGGCATCCACCGTGCTGGGGATTACAAGTAGTACAAGCACCAGGAGAACATAGGTGTCTACAGGTTTAGAAAATACATTTAAAATAGCAGGGACTCTCACAGGACAAGTGGGACCTGGGAACGCTGTCCCAACCTAAACTCATAACCACCTCTCCCACACCCTAGGGAGCTTAGCACAGCCTCTGAACCTCTGTCTCTACAGAGAGAAGGTCAGAGAAATGGAAACATTGAATAACTCTCTCTCCTCACCACAGCTACTTACTTCTGGAGTCTGTCATGATCCTAGGAATCACAGATCAAGAAATGCAGTAGAAGAATTTTGGTTTAGCACACATTTCTATCTGATTACCTGAGGGTCTTCCTTGTCGTTTCCGCCGCCTACTCTGTTCCATTCTGCCTTATTGGTTGTTTCTCAAACTTTGACTTAGTTTGCTTTTCTCTGTCAAGCAATGAATAAGTAAGTTATCAACACCATTTTCAAACAACAAGAATCGCTGTTTGTGAGATTAAGGACCAGCCTCTTGTAGCATTAGCAGACAATAGACCCTTCTTTCCTCCTCTACAGATTCTGGTCATTCTCACCTAATAGAAAGCTTGAGTGTCAAGCTGGACCAGGGAAAGCCTCTGTTGAATGGCAGAGGTGCCCCTGTGGAAGGGACAGACAAGACACAGAAAGACCTGTCTGCGATGACTGTGTTAAACCAACAGCTATACTTACTGTCTTATGAATAAAAACCAAAAGCAGGGCCAGATATTGAGGTAAATCTGAAGGAGCAAGGAAACAGAAGAGCCAGCCATCGTTCTTACCTCTAGGAAATCCTCAGCTTTAAGAGTGTGAGTTTCTGTTTGCTCAGGTCTTATATACCTTTCTCTGGCCTGACATCACTTCCTGGGATAAAAGGCGTGTGTGCTTCCCAAGCAAAGGCATGAAATCTCAAGTGCTGAGATTAAAGGCTCTCCTCCCTGTGTGGCCTTGAAATCAGAGACCCAGATGAGATCCAGAGGGCTATGTGCCTTCCCCATGATAGGATTAAGGGTGTGTTCCATAAATGGTCTGGCCCCTATGTGTAATCTAGTTCCTGCTTTTGTTCTCCAATCCCCATAAAAGTTTTATTGGGGTGCACAGTATATCACCCCAACACCTCACCTACTCCCTCCATCTCTCACCCATTCTCCCTAAACTTCTTTCTGTTACCCTACTGCTAAAAGTCCATTTTCAACTCTCCTGATACACTCCAGCTGTGCTTCAAAGAACTTAAAAACATCAGAAGAATTATAAGACCCAATACTTTTCCATCTCCTGTATAGGACGTGGTTATTTGGCTGGTGGAAATGATACCAGTTCTTTCTTGACAGGTGCATAGAGTAGTTGAGTGTGATTCCCATCTACACAAGAGATTGTGGGCTAGTCTTAGATAAAGTAGAATCTGCCTCAGTAAACTTCACATTCAAGGTAGTAAACTATATTTTTGCCTGCTGTCCTGGTCTGTTCAATGAACACATCACCAACACCTTCCTTGGGGCCTGCCATGAGTGCAAAATATAAATCCCTTAATTATTGGGATTGGAGAATTGTCTCAGAGGCACAATATCCACCTTCTGGGATTAATTTAAGGAACAATTTCCCAGCTGGCCTCTAGAAAACACAGAATGGATTCCTGGACTCACATACCTTTTTTGTCCTGAGATCTGTCTGGCTCCACTGGGTCATGGAACTGGCGTTCTCTGAGACTTGGCAGGTCCAACAGAGACTGAAGTGTGGACACAGAGCTCTGCTCACCTCCCTGCAGTTCTGCAAGTCTGTGAACCTTGTAGGGATCCGGACCTTTATAAAGCTCATGGGCATGATTGAATCTGGGCGGGCCTGTCTGGATCACAGGCTGGGTCAGCTGTGGAGAACACCAAGATTGAATCCCTCTCTGGAGGCTGAGACAGGAGGGTGGCCCAGATTTCTTCAGGTCTGACTCAAGTTATAATTATCAAAAACACCCAACAAAAACAAGGTCAATTAACTTCAATTAGCTTTGTGTGACTTTGGGTTTTTGTTGTAGTTGTTGTCTCGTGTTTATTTGTTTGTTTTTTGTTTGTTTCTTTGTAGTACTGGGTTTCCTGGAACTCACTACAATTTAGACTTAATCTTCCAAGACCTCACACTGATCAGGCCACCTCTGGATCCCCATCCTGAGTACTGGCATTAACGATGTGGGACACTTTGGCTTGTCGATTTTATACTCTAACACATTTGTTAAATTTCATTTAAACTTTCTTTTTCGCCAGGGCAGTGATTGTGGTGGTATTCTAATTGTACTGAAATGTGATTTTGATTGTATGTTAATAAATAAAGTTGCCCGGGGGTCAGAGCTATTAGAGCCATAGACAGAGTGTGGCGGTGGTGGCACACGCCTTTAACCCCATAGATCTCTGTGTGTTCAGGGATACAGGCAGCATTGGAGACATATGCCTTTAAGACCTAGGGGGCTGTACATTCAGACAGTGACGAGGCAGTCATGTGTTTGGGATTACAACCAATGAGAAGGCAGAACAAAATAGTATAAAAAAAAAAAAAAAAAAAAAAAAAGAACAGACAGGAAGTAGCTCTTTTTTCGGGAAGTTGGGACACCGCAGGCAGAAGGGTGAGATTTTAGCTCTGAGCTCTGACCTCTCGGCTTTCTCTTTAACATTGTTTCTGTGTTTCTTATTTAATAAGACAGTTGGTTATATCAACAAGTGATGCCACGCGCCTTTAATCCCAGCACTCAGGAGGCATAATGAGGCAGATTTCTGTGAGTTCAAGGCCAGCATGGCTACCAGTGGGTCCCAGGTAAGGCACAAAGCCACACACAGAAACCCTGTCTCGAAAAACAAACAACAACAACAAAATCCTTTCTTTCTCTCTTTTTATGTTTTTTTTTTTTTTTTTTTTTTTTTTTTTTTTTTTTTTTTTTTTTTTTTTTTTTATTTAGAAGGCTGTCATTCACTGTGAAGTGGTGGCATAAACCTTTTATCCCACCACAAGGGAGGCATATACAGTTTGATATCTTTCAGTTGCTGGCCAAGCTGCTCTACTAAGTGACTTACAGGACTGACTCCAAAGCTACAGACAGACAGTGTCTGGTAAATCTAAAAAACAACAACAACAACAAAAATCAAATAAACAAAACCAAAAAAAAAAAAAAAAAAGAAAAAAAAAAGAGTTACAAACTTGAGAGATGACTCAGCAGCTAAGAACACTGGTTGTTCTGACACAGATCCTGAGTTCAATTCCCAGCAACTATAGGAGGACTCACAACCATCTATAATAAGATCTGCCACACACGTCTGGGTTGCAGACATGCATGTAAACAAAACTCTGTATACATAATAAATTCATATTTTTTAAATTTTTTTTCTTTCATTTTACATAACAACCAATATTTCTCTTGTCCCCTACACCCCCTCACACCCAGGGTCCCTTCAAACCCCTCCTCAGAGAGGGTAAAGTCCTGGACAGGAAGTTAACAAAGTCTGGCCTATGGAGTTGAGGCAGAACCAAGCCCATCCCCCCACCTGCATCTCATGTCAACTTTCATTGAAAACCTGAGATGACAGAATTCTTTGGATCTGTTACTTGGTAACTGGGGTATCATCCCTAAAACTGCAGCCTGTCCAAATATTAGTACGTGGAGCCTGGCATCTTCTTTACCATGCAGCAAAAAGAGAGAAAGGAAGCATGCTGGAGAACAGGGGATAGCAGGAAAGCACAGTTTGTGGAAAAGTCAGGAGCAGTGGAGCAGTTGAGCCTTCTATGATGGAGTCCACACTGGAGATGCCAAGGCTGGGCCAAGCTTTGAACCCTACTGTCTGTCAGTTCAGCTCAATATTGTCACAATCTGAACAACTGTGTCCTGGATGCTTCTCTCTCCTACAGAGGCACACAATTACTTCTCCACCCCAGTGGTTCTCAAACTGTGGGGGTCACGATTACTCTAGGGGTAGAATGATCCCATCACACAGATGGCCTAAGATTATCAGCAAACACAGACATTGGCATTATGATTTAAAAGAGTAGGAAAGTGCACTCAGAAAGTAGGACCTGAAATTAACCACAAGGTTGGGTGTTCACCACAACATGAGGAAATGTGTTGAAGGTGACAGCATCAGGAAGTTGAGGAATACCGCTCTCTCCTGTGGGACAGAAGATTTTCCTGCTGTGTTGACTTTTAAGCAAAGGGTACTGAGGGACAACAGGTCATTTACATCTAACATGGACTCACAGCATTAATATTCAAAAGTAGGGACAACCTCATTCTGATCCTTCATGGGGTTTTGTTGGTTTGAAATTCTTGAGACAGTATTTCATGTGTCCCAGGCTATCATGCAGCCCACTTTCTTCTCAAGGATGACCAGGAACATCTGCCCCCTTCTACTTGATCTTCCTGTTGCTGGCATTATCCACAAGCTCATGTCATGACACAATAGAGGGCTCATTCACAACAGCTGAGCTGGACTAGAGAAAGAGACTTTAATATGGACTTTCAACACCAGGACAAGAGGAAGTCACCTGGTAGGCACCAGTGTGAAGAATGCATGCATAAGTTTCCTTCCTTCTACTTGGAGACAGTGTTGCCCAGTATCCTGGGGATGGGCCCACATCTCATTCAGTGGAATTAAGACGACCTTGAACTCCTGACATGCTTGACTTGTTGGTTCTGTATCTCTGCCCAATTACAGGTCCTCAGGTATGCAAAGTCCCAAATGAAGGAGTTGAGATGTGAACCCCATATCAGCAGAGCCTCCCTGAGTAGCCAGTGTGTGAGTAGCCAGCCATGCAAGCCCTGTCTTTTAGGTGCAGAAGCCAGGGTCTTCGAAGCAAGCCTTAATAATCTTTGGATAACTGAATGTGGATATGTGTTTTGTACTAGTCAGTCTTTTTCTCTGTCTCTCTTTGTCTATATATGTGTGTGGGGAGGTGTCTATCTTCCTGACTGTCCATCTGTCTGTGTGACTGACTCCTCTTTCTCTCTCCCACCCTCTATTGGTGTGTGAGGGTGTCTTGAGAGGATTTACTACAATGCATTGCAACCTGTGTTCCAGCTAATCCAACAATGGCTACCTATGAACTGAAGGCCTAAGGATCCAGTGGCTGTAGTTTCCTCGCAAGAAATGTCTCAGTTGTCTTCAGTATCAGCCAAACTCTAAAAGAAATAGCCTCTCATGGAGTGTGTTCAACTTTCTTTAAGCTCAGAACTTTCAGTAAATTTCCTCATTTGTGATGATCCCTAAAATACAATTATTTTGTTGATACTTCATAACCATACTTTTGCTAATGTTCTGAATCCTAACATAAATTTCCCATAATACATATGTTTTAGGAGATCCTTGTAATACAGTTGGTTGTTCCACCGAAAGGGAATGTGACCCGTGGATTGGGAACCTTTCTTCTCGTCCCAGTCTGCCCTAATGCAACATCTGTTCTCCCACCTCAAAGTTCTAGCTGAGAAATGGAACATGCCATACAAAATGATTAAGAAAATTACCTCATAAGTGTGCCCTCTAACTTTGGTGTTCAAAGTAATGGTGGATGTAGTCAAGTTGAATACCAAGAATACCCATCAGGAGTCTATTCCTATCCAACTGGATACACGTCCATATCACCTTGTGCCATATTTAATTCCCAAATGTAACAAAATCCAAGTCAAAGATCTCTAGAGTGAGTGTGACTGTATGATATCACTATCACATGCAGATGAAAAATAATGATCTGACTATCCAGTTTGGAAAGGAAATGGCATTATATATTTCACAGGTTAAAATTATGGCTAACCATGATGTAACTGTCCCTTATTCAAAGAGAAAGACTTTCTAAACTTAGCATAGGTGGCAATGTCCCTTGTTAAGGCTTCTTTCATATCTGGAACTTACATTTAAGAAACTCTGATATTCTCTGGCTTGATGTTCCATCACTGTACCACACAGCTATGTCTGAAGTTCCCAACTTGTTTCCATTGCATTCTGGGGAATCTGAGGCTCTTAACCACTGACCATGAGTGCTCCAACATGACTTGTAGTTAATGGATACAGTGTTGAGCTGCTGTTTATGGAAGCAGGGGTTCCCCTTGTAGTGGAGGAGACACAATGCCAGGAGTCTGATGAATATACAGGGTAGAGGAAAAGTCCCAGTCACCAAGCAGTGAACCTCCACCATTACTGCATCCCCTGTGCCACTATGCTTATCAGAGCCACTGAAAAGACCAGGATGAGGCAGGAGTTTCATTTGAAACCTTTATTTGATTCCACTTATTACACTTCACTGAGGAGGTAGAGAAAGAAATTTACAGATACAAAACATCATGATTCCAATTTTGTCAGAGTAAAATCAAGGAATCTACACCGTCTTCTTTTAGGGCCTTGGTGGTCATAAGAAGTTGTCCATGGCTAATGAAGGCTGATGTTTCCAGGGCCAACGCAGGAAGTAGGTGTGGCACAGTAAAATGTTTTCAAGTCTCCTATCGGGGAATCAAGACTCCCCACTGAACATCATGTTGGTTGGTTCCCCTGATGCTCTCCAGAAGGCACAGGAAAGCCATAATCCAAAGGCTCATACAAAGTAGATATCATTGGAGGTTTCGAATACACGTGAAGCTAGGGGTTTCGAGCTCCATTGTAGAGTGGTCCTGTGGGAAAATGAACAAAGACAAAGGGAGAGAGAGAGATGGAGAAAGAGAGAGGAAGAGAGTGTGAGGGAGAGATTATAAGCATAGTGCCCTGGTTCCCTCTGAATCATCTTCAGTAATTCATTGGCCCCTTTTTCAAAAATCAGCTATAAACTAGTTCTAGTTCCATTGCTTGTGTGTGAGAGGGAGTTAGACACACAGAGGGGCCAGACATTGCTGCTTTGTGCCATGGAAGCCTATGGGAATGGGGCTTGCCTATATTGCTCATGAAGAGAGACCAGCTAGCTGGGCAGGGGTGTCACATGCCATTAATCCCAGGACTCGGGAGGCTGAGCCAGGCAGATCTCTATGAGTTCTATGCCATCCTAGGCTACAGAGTGAGTTCCAGGAAAGGCAAAATGCTACACAGAGAAACCCTGTCTCTAAAAACAAAAACAAAAACAAAAAAAAACAAACAAAACAAACAAACAAAAAAAAACACCGGCCACCCTCTGGAGTGCCTCTGCAGAAGGGACTAACCTGGGCAGTGGCTGCACTCTTGTCTGTGACCAAGGATCCTGAAGAGGTCCTCCGAATATGGTGAAAACAAGGGTTGGACCCCTGCTCTCTCCCGAGAGAGCCTCTGGTGCAACACGAGGAGATCGTTCATCAGTTGCAAACATTCATGCCAGGTCTTACTCAGACCCAGCTCGTTGATTCTTTGGCAAATACTCCTGACTTTTTCCATGATTCTTCTGCCTGGGTTGCCTACTTCCTGTTCGATGACTTCCCACACCCGGATGAAAATCCGGGTTTCGTGGTTACTCCAGGGCCTATAGAAAAGAGCTGCAAAGGACAGAGGGATGGGATCAGAACATTTCCCAGCATGCACATGCACATCTGAACTTTTCCTGGGGACTCTTCCTACACACTGATCAGCCACAGTGCCCTTATTCAAGTATCATGTGATTAACAGCACTTGCTTGCTGGCCAAGGATTGGGCATCCACCGAGCTGGGGATTACAAGGAGTACAATCACGGGGAGAGCATAGTTGTCTTCAGTTGTCTACAGAATTAAATCAGCCTATATCCTTTAAGGATGTACTGACCTCAGAATTCTAGCATGAATCTTTAAAGTTCTGATTAATAAAATCAAACCTGAGGCCAGTTCTTGGGGTCAATGCTGGTAGATCGGAGAGACAGAACAAGCCATAGCTATCTGACCTGGCCAGATCCTCAGCTGTTCTTGTCTCCTCAGATGAGTGGCCTCTGAGTCCTCATCCAGAATGGGTCTCAGCTGAATTGCTGCTCAAAAGCCTGAATGCTTATCCAGCCAAATGCTTAACCAGCCAAATGCTTCTAGTTTCTGGTCTCCACTCCTTATATATCTTTCTGCTTTCTACCACCACTCCCTGGGATTAAAGTCTTGATGAGTCACCATGCCTGTCTGTATCCTTGAACTCATGGATTTATGCTTCTGGAATGCTAGGATAAAAGGCATTGGCTACCACTGCCTATTCTTTGTGTTTAATATTGTGGCTGCTCTTTTTCTGACCCCAGATAAGTTTATTAGCATACACAATAGTTGGGGGAATACAATACCACACAGAATGGAAACCAGGATATGTGTTACTTTGGGGATGAGGTTTTGCTTTTGTTTCTACAGGAGAAGATAAGTTGTGGGTACCATCAAAATTGATAAAGCTTCAATTTGAACAAGAGACACATCTTAATTAGAGGAGGTGATAGTTCATCAACCAGCATGAACATCCAATTTAAACTAACTTGTACCAGTAACACATGCCATTTCATTTAACCAGATAATAACTTGCCAAAAAGGAACATCCCCAAAATTAGTCTTGGGGAAACACTTTTGTATTTGTCTTTTAGGAGAATGAAGGTTAAGGAATCTGAAGAACACAGAAAATGAGAGAGAGACAGAAAAAGAGACAGAGACAGAGAGACAGAGACACAGAGAGAGAGAGAGAGAGAGAGAGAGAGAGAGAGAGAGAGAGAGAGAGAGAGCATAAGCATGGTGCCCTGGTTCTTCCTGAATCATCTTCAGACATTCATTGGTCCCTTGGTCAAAAATCAGCTATAAACAAGTCCTAGTTCCATTGCTTGGGCATGATTGGGAGTCAGACACACAGAGAGGCCAGACATTGCTGCTTTGTGCCATGGAGGCCTATGGGAATGGGGCTTGCCTAAATTGCTCATGAAGACAGGCAAGCTATCTGGGCAGTGGTATCACATGCCATTAATCCCAGGACTCTGGACGCTGAGCAAGGCAGATATCTGTCAGTACCATGCCATCCTGTGCTACAGAGTGAGTTCCAGGAAAGGCAAAACGCTACACAGAGAAACCCTATATTGAAACACACACACACACACAGACCACCCTCTGGAGGGCCATTGCAGAAGGGACTAACCTGAGAAGTGGCTGAATACTTGTTTGTGACCAAGGATCCTGAAGAGGTCCTTCGAATATGGAGAAAACAAGGGTTCGACCCCTGGTCTCTCCCAACAGAGCCTTTGGTGCAACAATAGTAAATCGTTCATTAGTTTCAAACAGTCATGCCAGGGCTTCCTCAGGCCCTGCTGGTTGATTTTTTGGTGAATAGCCCTGACCTTTTCCATGATTCTTCTGCCTGGGTTGCCTACTTTCTGTTCAACGACTTCCCACACCCGGATGAAAATCCGGGTTTCGTGGTTACTCCAGGGACTATAGAAAAGACCTGCAAAGGACAGAGGGATGGGATCAGAACATTTCCCAGCATGCACATGCACATCTGAACTTTTCCTGGGGACTCTTCCTACACACTGATCAGCCACAGTGCCCGCATTCAAGTATCAGGAGATTACCAGCACTTGCTTGCTGACCAAGGATTGGGCATCCACCGTGCTGGGGATTACAAGTAGTACAAGCACCAGGAGAACATAGGTGTCTACAGGTTTAGAAAATACATTTAAAATAGCAGGGACTCTCACAGGACAAGTGGGACCTGGGAACGCTGTCCCAACCTAAACTCATAACCACCTCTCCCACACCCTAGGGAGCTTAGCACAGCCTCTGAACCTCTGTCTCTACAGAGAGAAGGTCAGAGAAATGGAAACATTGAATAACTCTCTCTCCTCACCACAGCTACTTACTTCTGGAGTCTGTCATGATCCTAGGAATCACAGATCAAGAAATGCAGTAGAAGAATTTTGGTTTAGCACACATTTCTATCTGATTACCTGAGGGTCTTCCTTGTCGTTTCCGCCGCCTACTCTGTTCCATTCTGCCTTATTGGTTGTTTCTCAAACTTTGACTTAGTTTGCTTTTCTCTGTCAAGCAATGAATAAGTAAGTTATCAACACCATTTTCAAACAACAAGAATCGCTGTTTGTGAGATTAAGGACCAGCCTCTTGTAGCATTAGCAGACAATAGACCCTTCTTTCCTCCTCTACAGATTCTGGTCATTCTCACCTAATAGAAAGCTTGAGTGTCAAGCTGGACCAGGGAAAGCCTCTGTTGAATGGCAGAGGTGCCCCTGTGGAAGGGACAGACAAGACACAGAAAGACCTGTCTGCGATGACTGTGTTAAACCAACAGCTATACTTACTGTCTTATGAATAAAAACCAAAAGCAGGGCCAGATATTGAGGTAAATCTGAAGGAGCAAGGAAACAGAAGAGCCAGCCATCGTTCTTACCTCTAGGAAATCCTCAGCTTTAAGAGTGTGAGTTTCTGTTTGCTCAGGTCTCATATACCTTTCTCTGGCCTGACATCACTTCCTGGGATAAAAGGCGTGTGTGCTTCCCAAGCAAAGGCATGAAATCTCAAGTGCTGAGATTAAAGGCTCTCCTCCCTGTGTGGCCTTGAAATCAGAGACCCAGATGAGATCCAGAGGGCTATGTGCCTTCCCCATGATAGGATTAAGGGTGTGTTCCATAAATGGTCTGGCCCCTATGTGTAATCTAGTTCCTGCTTTTGTTCTCCAATCCCCATAAAAGTTTTATTGGGGTGCACAGTATATCACCCCAACACCTCACCTACTCCCTCCATCTCTCACCCATTCTCCCTAAACTTCTTTCTGTTACCCTACTGCTAAAAGTCCATTTTCAACTCTCCTGATACACTCCAGCTGTGCTTCAAAGAACTTAAAAACATCAGAAGAATTATAAGACCCAATACTTTTCCATCTCCTGTATAGGACGTGGTTATTTGGCTGGTGGAAATGATACCAGTTCTTTCTTGACAGGTGCATAGAGTAGTTGAGTGTGATTCCCATCTACACAAGAGATTGTGGGCTAGTCTTAGATAAAGTAGAATCTGCCTCAGTAAACTTCACATTCAAGGTAGTAAACTATATTTTTGCCTGCTGTCCTGGTCTGTTCAATGAACACATCACCAACACCTTCCTTGGGGCCTGCCATGAGTGCAAAATATAAATCCCTTAGTTATTGGGATTGGAGAATTGTCTCAGAGGCACAATATCCACCTTCTGGGATTAATTTAAGGAACAATTTCCCAGCTGGCCTCTAGAAAACACAGAATGGATTCCTGGACTCACATACCTTTTTTGTCCTGAGATCTGTCTGGCTCCACTGGGTCATGGAACTGGCGTTCTCTGAGACTTGGCAGGTCCAACAGAGACTGAAGTGTGGACACAGAGCTCTGCTCACCTCCCTGCAGTTCTGCAAGTCTGTGAACCTTGTAGGGATCCGGACCTTTATAAAGCTCATGGGCATGATTGAATCTGGGCGGGCCTGTCTGGATCACAGGCTGGGTCAGCTGTGGAGAACACCAAGATTGAATCCCTCTCTGGAGGCTGAGACAGGAGGGTGGCCCAGATTTCTTCAGGTCTGACTCAAGTTATAATTATCAAAAACACCCAACAAAAACAAGGTCAATTAACTTCAATTAGCTCTTTGTGACTTTGGGTTTTTGTTGTAGTTGTTGTCTCGTGTTTATTTGTTTGTTTTTTGTTTGTTTCTTTGTAGTACTGGGTTTCCTGGAACTCACTACAATTTAGACTTAATCTTCCAAGACCTCACACTGATCAGGCCACCTCTGGATCCCCATCCTGAGTACTGGCATTAAAATGTGGGACACCTTTCTTGTTGATTTTATACTTTTAACACATTTGTTAAATTTCATATAAACTTTCTTTCTCTCTTTTTATGATTTTTTTTTAATTTAGAATGCTATTTTTCACTGGGCAGTAGTGGCATAGGCCTTTATTCCCACCACACAGGAGTCATAGACAGTTTGATATCTCTGATTTGCAGGCCAGCCTGCTCTACTAAGTGACTTCCAGGACAGATTCCAAAGCTACAGACAGACACTGTCTGGAAAATCTAAAACAGAAAACAAACAACCAAATAAACATAGTCTTACCAATTGGAGAGATGACTCAGCAGTTCAGAATATGCTGCAGACATGCCTGCAAACAGAACACTGTATACATAATAAAATATTTTTCCTTTCATTTTACATAACAACCAAAGTTTCTCTTGTCCCTTATACCTCCTTGCCCCCCAGCTCCCCTCCCCCCCTTCTCAGAGAGGGTATAGTCCTGGATAGAACGTTAACAAAGTTAGTCTGACATATGGAGTTGAGGCTCAACCAAGCCCTACCCCCACCTGCATCTCATGTCAACTTCATTAAAAACCTGAAATCACAGAATTTTTTTGGAGTGGTTACTTGGTAACTGGAGATCATCCCTAAAACTGCAGCTAGTCCAAATATTGGAATGTGGATCCTGGCATCTTCTTTACCTCGAGGCAAAAAGAGAGAAAGGAAGCAGTGCAGGAGAACAGGGGATAGCAGGAAAGCACAGCCTGTGGAAAAGTCAGGAGCAGTGGAGCAGTTGAGCCTTCTATGATGGAGTCCACACTGGAGATGCCAAGGCTGGGCCAGGCTTCGAACCCTTCTGTGTCTCAGTTCAGCTCAATACTGCCACAGCCTGAATACCTCAGTCCTGGATGCTTCTCTCTCCTACAGAGGCACACAGTTGCTTATCCACCCCAGTGGTTCTTAAAATGTGGGTCAGTACCCCTCTAGAGGTAGAATAATCCCATCACAAGGAAGGCCTAAGATTATCAGCAAACACAGACATTGACATTATGACTTAAAACAGTATGAAATTGCACTGAGAAAGCAGCAACTGAAATAAATGATCTAATAGTTGAGTGGTCACCACAATGTGAGGAACTGTGTTGAAGGTGACAGCATCAGGAAGTTGAGGATCACCGCTCTCACCTGTGGGACAGAAGGTTTCCCTGCTGTATTCAGTATAGAAAGAGTCTTTAATATGGACTTTCAATGCCAGAACAAGAGGAAGTCAACTGGTATTCACCAGTGTGTAAGATACATGCCTCTGTATCCTTCCTTCCACTTTGGAGTCAGGGTTACCAGGAATCCTGGTGATAGACATACATCTCATTCAGTGGAATTAGGATGACCTTGAACTCCTGATATGCCTGACTTGGTGGTTTGGGATCTCTGCTCATTTACAGGTCCTCAGGTATGCAAATTCCCAAGTGAAGGAGTTGAGATGTGAGCCCCATATCAGGAGAGCCTCCCTGAGCAGCCAGTGTCCATGCAAGCCCTGTCTTCTAGGTGCAGAAGGCAGAGAGAGAGAGAGAGAGAGAGAGAGAGAGAGAGAGAGAGAGAGAGAGAGAGAGAGAGAGAGATCATAAGCATGGTGCTCTGGTTCCCACTGAATCACATTCAGTAATTCATTGGCCCCTTGGTCAGAAATCAGCTATAAACATGTCCTAGTTCCATTGCATGGGTGTGAGAGGGAGTCAGACACACAGAGAGGCCAGACATTGCTGCTTTGTGCCATGGAGGCTATGGGAATGGGGCTTGCCTACATTGCTCATAGCTGGGCAGTGGTGTCATACACCTTTAATCCTAGGACTCAGGACGCAGAGCAAGGCAGATCTCTGTGAGTCCCAGGCCAGCCTGGGCTACAAAGTGAATTCTATGAAAGACCGAAACCTACACAGAGAAACGCTGTCTTGAAAAACCAAAAAAAAAAAAAAAAAAAAAAAAAAAAAATCGACAGGGCCTCTTCAGAAGGGACTAATCTTGGAAGTGGCTCCACTCTTGTCTGTAAACTATGGTTCGACCCCTTCTCTCTCCTGAGAGAGCCTCTGGTGCAACAAGTGGAGATCTTTCATCAGTTGCAAACAGTCATGCCAGGGCTTCCTCAGTCCCCGCTGGTAGAATCTTTGGCAAATAGCCCTGACATTTTTCATTATTCTTCCTCCTGTGTTGCCCACTTCCTGTTTAATGACTTCCCATTCCAGAATGATGAGCCTGATTTCACAGTCTTTCCATGGCCTATGGAAAGGACCTTTAAAGGACAGAGGGATGGGATCAGAATATTTCCCAGCATGCACTTGCACATCTGAACTTTTCCTGGGGACTCTTCCTGCACACTGATCAGCCACAGTGCCCTCTTTCAAGTGTCATGAGATTACCAGCACTTGCTTCCTGGCCAAGGATTTGGTAACCACCGTGCTGGGGATTACAAGGAGTACAATCACAGGGAGAGCATAGGTGTTTTCAGGTATAGAAAATGCATTTCAGAATAGCAGGGGCTCTCACAGGACAAGTGGGACCTGGGAACGGTGTCCCAACCTAAACTCACAGCCACCCCTCCCACACCCCAGGGAGCTTAGAATAGCCTCTGAACCTCTGTCTCTACTGAGAGCAGGTCAGAGAAATGGAAACATTGAATAACTCTCTCTCCTCACCACAGCTGCTTACATCTGGAGTCTGCCATAATCCAGAGAATCACAGATTAAGAAATGCAGAAGAATTTTGGTTTAGCACACATTTCTATCTGATTACCTGAGGGTCTTCCTTGTCCTTCCTGCTTGCCACTCTGTTCCATTCTGCCTTCTTGGTTGTTTCTCAAACTTTGACTTAGTTTGCTTTTCTCTGTCAAGAAATGAAAAATAAGTTATCAACACCATTTTCAGGCAACAGGAATTTGCTGTGTCTTAGCTGGGTGTGGATTCTGGAACCTGCCTCTTGCAGCATCAGCAAACAATGTACCCTTCTTTCCTCTTCTACAGATTCTGGTCATTCTCATTTAATGGAAAGCTTGGGTGTCAGTCTTGACCAGAGACAGCCTCCGGTGAATATCAGAAGTGTCCTGTGGAAGGGACAGACAAGACACAGAAAGACCTGTCCTGTTAGATGATGGTATAACACCAGTTGCTAAAAGATCTTATTAAAATAAACCAAAACAGGGCGGGATATTGTGTTAAATCTGAAGAATCAAGGAAATAGAAGAGCCAGCCATTATTCCTACCACTCTCTAGTTAAGATATTTGAGCTCATTTACACATGACTCATACTAAATAATATGAGATTTGATTATTTGTTATTCATTATTTCTATCAACTTTAATTCAATGAATTATTTCTTTGAATTCCCCCTGTCAGGTTTAATTTTTTGTGTGATTTTCTCTGTTTGAATATAGTTTCTTCTCTTATATAATGTATCACAACCATATTTTCCCTTTCCTCTACTCCTCTTAGCTCCCTGCAACTTTCCTGAGATCTACTTCTCTTGTATTTCCTCTTTGGAAATCCACAGGCCACCAAAAGATATTGTCCAAACACGTCAAAACAAAATTCTATAAGACAAGGTAAAAGCCCTCATATAGAGGCTGGAAAAGGCATCTCAATAAGAGGAAAAGTGTCTCAGGAGAAGGCAAAAGAGTCAGAGTCACACCCATTCCCACTGTTAGGAGTTTCATAAGAACAATAAGCTAACAGCCATAACATATATGCAGATGATCTGGTGTAGACCCATGCAGGCCCCGTGCTTGCCTTTTCAGTTTGTGAGCCCACGTGATTCTTACTTAGTTGGTTCAGTGGGCCATGATCGATCCTCTGTCCCCTCTGACTCCTATGGTCTTTCTTCCCCATCTTCTTGGGGTTCCTGGATTTCTGAGGGGAATGACTTAATGGAGTTGTCCAATTTAGACTCTCGGAATAATGTCTGGCTATAGGTCTTTGTATTTGTTCCTACCTGTTGCTAGAGGAAGCCTCTTTGGTGATGACTGGACAAGGCTGTGAGTATAAAATAATATAATTAGAAATAATTACATTGATTATTTTTTTCAATTATGTTTGGTTCTACCCTAAGATTCTGGGCTATCCAGTCTCAGGTTTCTGGCCCTCAAGACTGTATGAATCATGAGCTCCCCCTTGGGGTGTACGACTCATGTTGAACCAGACACTTGTTGTCCACACCCACAAGTTCTGAGCCACCTTTGCCCCCAGCACATCTTGCAGGCAGAACATGTTGTAGGTTGAAGGTTTTGTCATTAGGCTGGTGTCTGAATTTCTCTGCAGAATACCTTCTTTTTTTTTCTTTTTTTCCCACTGAGACAGGGTTTCTCTGTATTGCTTTGTGCCTTTCCTGGAACTCACTTTGTATATCAGGCTGGCCTTGAAGTCACAGAGATCTGCCTGCCTCAGCCTCCCGAGTGCTGGGATTAAATGCATGTGCCACGACCGGCCAGAGTACCTTTTTATGACAAAGAAATCTTGGGTTTCCTATTTTACATTTTTATTTATTTTATAGTATGATCATGTATGTGTATGCATTTGTGCACCTGTGAGGGGTTTTTGTGAAGGTCACAGGACAAGTTTTTGGGGATGGTTCTTTTCCTTTTACCGCATGGATCCCAGAATGTAACTCAAGTTGCTGGCTTGATAACACACTCCTTTACCTGCTCATCCATCTTACTGGCCCAAGGTTCAATTTGCTTTTCTTTTTTAAGTCTTGTATGTTTGATGTATTGTGCTCCCCAATAAACTTATTTAGGGGTCAGAGAACAGAACAGCCACTATATTAAATATAGAGGTTAGGCAGTGGTGGCACACACCTTTAATACCAGCATTCTGGAGGCAGAGTTCCCTCTGTATCTTTGTGAGTTCAATGCCACACTGGAAACAGCCAGGCATGGTGACACACACCTTTAATCCCAGCACTTGAGACCTCATGTCTTGCTTGGGAAAAACACACATCTTTAATCCCAGGAAGTGATGGCAGGAAGCAGAAAGGTTTATTAGGCATGAGAACCAGGAACTGGAGGCTTTTAAGCTTTTAGGCTTTTAGCAGCAGTTCAGCTGAGATCCATTCAGATCAGGACTCAGGCTTTCCAGGTTGAGGAAACAGGATCCGCTGAGAAGTTGGCAAGGTGAGGTTAGCTGTGGCTTGTTATGCTTCTCTATTCTTTCAGCAGTCACCCCAATACCTGGTTCTGGATTTGTTCTTATTAATAAGACCTTTTAAGATCCGTGCTACGGTCTTGAAATTTTTCTTCTGAATTATTATTCTCCCATTTATTGCATGTCTACTGCAGTTTCCCCACCCCCATCTCTTCTCCAGATCCATGGCCCCTCCATCTCCCCTCAGAAAAGAACAGGCCTCTCAGGGACATCAAACACAGAATGATATGCTTCAATAAGTATATATATATATATAATTAAGTCAAGGCTGGACAAGGCAACCCGGTAAAAGGAAAAGGGTACCATAAGTAACCAAAAGACTCAGGGGCTGCCCCCCACTCCTACTGTTGAGAATCCCACCAGAACGCCAAGCTACTCAGCCATAACATGTATGCAGGGGACCTAGGTCAGAAACCTACAGGCTTCCTGATCTCCATGAGCTCCAATGAGTCCCAGTCAATTGATTTCATGGGCCATGTTCATTTGGTGTTCCTGGCCTCTCTTATAACTCTGATCCTTTCTTCCCTTCCTCCACAGGACTCCCCAAGCTCTGTTTAATGTTTGTCTGTGGGACTTTGCATCTGCTCCTGTTCATTGCTAGGTGAAACCTCTCTGGTCTCTTTGATGAGGATTTTGCTAAGCTCTGGTCCCAGACCACTCTGTAGGAAGGGAAATATTGTAGGTTTTGTGGCTGGGTTGATGTCCCAATCCCTCCACTTGAGGATTTGTTTGATTACAGAGATGGCCAATTCAGGCTTCGTGTACCCCATTATTAGGAGATTATCCATTGTTACAGTGTTTATACCTTGTCCTGAAATGCACCCCAATTCCAGTTGTTTTTCTGAGTATTTTCTTAATAAACCACGTAGTTGATGTTTTCTGTTCCCAAACCCACCCATTACCAATCTATCGGTGAAATTTATTCTATTTCCTTTCACAAGGAAGACTTTGTGTCTCACTTAAGCCCCACTTACTGCTTAGCCTTTCTGGGTCTGTGAACCTTACCATATCTTTTACTTTGCAGTTAATATCCACTTATAAATGAGTACATACCATGCTTGTATTTGTGGATCTGGATTGTCTCACTCAGGATGATGTTTAAAATTCTATCCATTTTCCTGAAAATTTTATGATGTCATTGTTTTTAACAGCTTGGAAACACTCCATTGTGTAAATGTACCAATTCTTTGGTTGAGGGACATTGAGGTTGTTTCCAGTTTCTGACTATTATGAATAAAATTGCTGTGAAAACTAGGATATGGTGTCTTTTGAGTATATGCCCGGATGTGGTATAGCTGGGTATTGAGGTTGATCAGTTCCAAATGGATGCTCTGCATCCTCACTAGCATGATATGTCACTTGTGTTTTTGATTTTAGCCATTCTGACAAGAGTAAGATTGAATCTCAGACTTGGTGCATTTTCCTGATGTCTAAGGATGCCAAACATTTCTTTAAGTATTTCTCATCCATTTGAATTTCCTCCATTGAGAATTCTGTTTAGATCTGTACCCCATTTTTAATTTGATTTTTTGGTTTGTTGATGTCTAGTTTCTAGAGTTCTTTATATATTGTGGATACTAGACCTCTGTCAGATGTGGGGATATCTTTTCCCACTCTGTGGGCTGCCATTATATTGAGGCTGTCCTTTGCTTTACAGAGGCTTTCCAATTTATTGAGGTCCATTTATTGATTGTTGGTCTTAGGGACTGTGTTATCAGTGTTCATTTCCAGAATTTAACCCCTGTGCCAATGTTTTCAAGGCTATTCACCATGTCTCTTCTATTGAGTTCAGTATATTTGGTTTTATGTTGAAGTCTTTGACGCACTTGAACATTAGTTTAGTTCAGTGTGATAGATATGGATCTATTTGCATTTTCTTATTTGTTGATATCAGGTTAGACAGGCAACTTTTGTTGATGATGCTTTCTTATTTCATTGTGTATTTCTGGCTTCCTGATTTAAAAAAAAAAACCCAGGTGTCGATAGGTAAGTAGATATACATCTGGGGCTACCATTTAATTCCATTGATCAATGTTCCATTTTTTGTGCCAGTATCATGCATAGTACATCTTGAAATCAGGGATGGTGACCTTTAGAGTTTCTTTAATTTTACAGGATATTTTTGTTGTTATCCAAGATTTTTTTTTTCCATATGAAATTGAGTATTGTTCTTTCAAGATCTATAAAGAAATGTGTTGGAATGTTGATGGGGATTGCATTGAATCTGTTAAATGCTTTTTGTAGGATGGCCATTTTTTCCTAGGCAATTCCTACTGATGCATGAGTGTGGGAGATCTTTCCATCTTCTGATAGCTTCTTCAATTTCCTTATTTAAAAACTTGAAGTTTTTATTCTACAGGTCTTTCACTTGTTTGGATAGAGTTACTCCAAGATATTTTATATTACTTATGGCTACTGTAAAGTGTGTTGTTTCTCTGATTTCTTTCTCAGTCCTTTTATTATTTGTATATAAGAGGGTTATTGATCTATTTTTAGTTAATCTTGTATTTAGCCATTTTGGTGAAGGTGTTTATGAGCTGTAGGAGTTCCCTGGTAAAATTTTTGAATTTGCTTATATATAGTGTCACATAATCTGCAAATATTGATACTTTGACTTCTTCCTTTCCAGTTTGTATCCCCTTTGATCTCCTTTAGTTGTCTTATTGCTCTACCGAAAACATCAAGCATTATACCAAATAGATATGAAGAGAGTAGAACCCCATTTCCATTGCAGCTTTTAATATTCTGTCTTTGTTCTGTATGTTTAGTGGTTTGATTGGTATATGGCATGGGACTTTCTTTTCTGAGCCAATCTATTTGGCATTCTGCAAGTTTCTTGAAACTTTATAGGCATGTCCTTTAGATTAATAAAAATTTCTTCTATGACTTTGGTATATATATTTTCTGTGTATTTGAGCAGGGATTTTTCTCCTTCTTCTAGTACTATTGTACTGAAGTTTGGTCTCTTCACAGAATCCCAGATTTCTTGGATGTTTTACATTAGGAGTTTTTAACATTTTCTTTGACTGATGAATCTATTTCTTTTAACATATCTTCAATGCCTGAGATTCTGTCTTTCCTCATTATATTCTGTTGATGATACTTGACATCTGTAGTTCTTGTTCACTTTCCCAGATTTTCCATTTCTAGAATTCCTTCAGTTCGTTTTCTTTATTGCTTCTATTTCAATGTTTAGGTCTCAAATAATTTCTTTCACCTGTTTCTATGGTTTTTTTCTTGTCTCCTTGGCATTTTTTTAAGGGATTTATTGATTTCCTCCAATTTTTGTCTTTTCCTTGATCTGTTTAAGGGATGTTTTTCATTTCCTCTTTAAGGATCTTTCCTACCTTTGTAAAGTTGTTCTTAAGGTCATTCTTTTTTGTTTCAGTTGTCTTGTAACTATAGTCTCTCTGTAGCAGGTGAGCTGGGCTCTGTTAGTGTTATATTGCCCTGTCTGCTGTTGATTGTGTTCCTCCACTGGCATTTAGACATATGGTTTTGGGATGATTATAGTTTTAGTTGCTGATTTCTGAGTTTGTCTTGTTGGATAGGTGTTTTGTTTATTAGCTTCCATTTCCTCTTTTGTCTTCTTGTCTCTGTGGCCTGGATTTCTGGTTATGATATGACCTCTGATCTAGTACAAAGTCTCTGTCCAAATTGGGGGCTAGCAATCTCAAGGCTAGCTTGACCTTTGTGGCAGCAAAGGTTCTCTGTACTTGGACTGGTTTAGCCTATTCCTTTTCTTCCGACTGATATGGCCTGGTTTTCTGAGTAGTGTGAGGTATACTGAACAGTTGAAATCCTCAGTGATTGGGGACAGGGCTGGCAGGGGGTTGGTTGAAGAGCTAGGGAAGCATAATATAGAATGGATCATTGGAACAGAATCTAGGGAGTGATGCAGTTCAGCTGACAAGTGGGCCTTTTCAGCTGAAAAGTGACCTTTTCTCCTGACTGTACCTCCCATTTAGTTTTTAAATTATTTATCTAATCCTTTGGTAATATCACACTTTTACACAATACATATTGACTTCATTCATCTCATTCTATTCTTGCATCTTCCCTTCTCTTTTACACTCATGTCTATTCATTTGGTTTTTGATCCTCTAAGTTTAACTGGAGCTTTATGTCTAACTCTGGGTTTGGAGCTATCCTTAAGAGCTTAGTGGGGTTTGCATGAGTCTAAAACTGAAGAGTATGATTCCACCTCTTCAAGCAATACCCAATAGCTCAGTTTTAAAAGATATGTTCCTGCATGCCCCTCTTCCTCCCGTGGCTGATAATTAGTAGGTTCAATCTAGTAACCATAGCAGTTCTAAGATAATAGGATTGTGGTATTCCCCAAATATTGTGGTTCCCCCAAATATTGTGCATGCTAATAAACTTATCTGGAGTCAGAGACAGAGCAGCCACAATATTAAACATAAAGGATAGGCAGTGGTAGCACACACCTTTAATCCTAGCATTCTAGAGGCAGACATCCATGTATTCAAGGATAGAGACAGGCATGGTGACTCACCACACATTTAATCCCAGAAAGCAAGCATTTAATACCAGGGAGTGGTGGTAGAAACCAGAAAAGTATATAAGGCGCGAGGACCAGAAACTAGAAGTATTTGGCTGGTGAAGCTTTTAGCTGGTTAAGCTTCAGTCTTTTGAGCAGCATTTCAGCTGAGAGCCATTGGGATGAGGACACAGTCTGAGGAAACAAGTCCAGCTGAGAAGTTGGCCAGGTGAGGTTAGCTGTGGCTTGTTCTGTCTCTCTGATCTACCAGCATTGACCCCAATAAATGGCCTTGGGTTTGATTTAATAATAAGACTTTTTAAGATTCATGCTACATCTGGTACCCAACATTTGTGGTATGAATTCATGAAAAAGCTGCTTGCCGTTTGTGATGGTGCATGCCGGTTGAATTTGCTGAAGGATGCAGAGGCAGGAGGATCCTGAGTTTGAGGCCAGGCTAGGAGGCTTGCTAAGTAGAAGCAGCGGCCAGGACCTAGTGACAAACAGTGGTGGGACCATGGAGGCAAAAGCTGCTCCGAGTGGCTGGCTTCTTCTCATCATGTTGGTGACTGCAGTGATGCTGCTACCTGGGACGAAGGGTTTACTACTGCTTGTTCAGAGAAGAATTGCCAGGACCATCGTGTTACAAGAAGGCATCGGCAAAGGTCAGTTTGGAAAAGTTTGGCAAGACAAATGGTGGGGAGAAATTGCTGTGAAGATTTTCTGTTCTAGGGAAGAATACTCAGGGTTCCAAGAGACAGACGTTTATCAGACTGTGTTTGCTCCAAACCACAGAGGAGGCACACAGAAAAAAATTCTAAAGGGAACCATGACCACACCTAACACCGACTTTGAAATCTTCAAAAGGATGACAGGATCCCACAATGATGATTCCACATGGACTATGGTAAAGCCATTAAGTTGATTAACACCATGGAAAGACTGCTCAGGACAATTTTGAGATGACTAGCTGAGATGATGCAGCCTGACAGACTACTCGAACAAGGACTTGTGACAAGCCCTGAAATTTCCTATTATACAGAGACTGGACAAATGATACAGGACTTGACAATTAACCTAATTTTTTTATTTTCAAGATTCCGTAAAGATATCTTTACCCCCAGAAAGCAAAAAGAAAAAGAGAATAAGATATGAGATAGATCATTGAATCTACTCTGAGAAAAAAGATCAAGAAATAATAGGATATAATAGGATAAATAGGTAGATCACTGAATCTACACTGAAGAAAAAGGGAAGATATAAAAATGACAAAAGGTAGACTACTGAATGTATTAAGGCTGCATATTGATCCATATTTGTCACCTTGCACAAAACTTAAGTCCAAGTGGATCAAGGACCTCAACATAAATCCAGCTACTCTGAACCTGCTAGAAGAGAAAGTAGGAAGGAGTCTTGAATGCATTGGCATAGGAGATCACTTCCTAAATATAACACCAGTAGCACAGACACTGAGAGAAACAATCAATCAATGGGACCTCTTGAAACTGAGAAGCTTTTGTAGATCAAAGGATACAGTCAACAAGGCAAAGCAATAGCCTACAGAATGGGAAAAGTTCTTCACCAACCCCATATCTGACAGAGGACTGATATCCAGAATATATAAGGAACTCAAGAAATTAGACATCAAAATGACCAACAGTCCAATTAAGATATGGGCTATAGAACTAAACAGAGAATTCTCAACAGAGGAAACTCAAATGGCTGAAAGACATTTAAGGAATTGCTCAACATCCCTAATTATCAGGGAAATGCAAATCAAAACAACTCTGAGATACCACCTTATGCCTATCAGAATGGCTAAGATCAAAAACACTGAAGACACTTTATGATAGAGAAGATGTGGAATTAGAGGAACTCTCCTCCACTGCTGGTGGGAATGCAAGCTTGTACAACCACTGTGGGAATCAATATGGTGCTTTCGTAGAAAATTGGGAATCAATCTCCCCCAAGATCCAGCTATACCACTCTTGGGCATATACCCAAGGAATGCTCAATCATACCACAAGAGCACTTGCTCAGTTATGTTCATATCAGCATTGTTTGTAATAGCCAAAACCTGGGAACAACCTAGATGCCCTTCAACTGAAAAATGGATAAATAAAATGTGGCACATATACACAGTGGAATACTACTCAGCAGAGAAAAACAATGACATCATGAGGTTTGCAGGCAAATGGATGGGTCTAGAAAAAAATCATCCTTAGTGATGTAACCTAGACTCAGAAAGACAAATATGGTATGTACTCACTCATAGGAGGATACTAGAGGTGGAACAAGGATCACTGGACTGCTACTCTCATCACCAGGGAGGCTACCTGGAAAACAGGACCCCAAGAAAGACACGGGGATCCCCCAATGTCGGAGAAATGGCTGAGATCTACATGAACAACCTGGACATGAGTGGGAGTAATGAAGGGCAAAGGTCGAGGGAAAGAGAGTCTGTGGGAGCAAACAGAGAGGGAGAACAAAGAATAGGAGACCATGGTAAATGGAGACCACATGAGAAAAGTAACAAAGTGCTAGAGAGGCCCACAGAAATCCACAATGATACCCCCACATTAGACTGCTGGCAATGGTCGAGAGACAGCCAGAACTGACCTACTCTCGTTTTGGGATGGCCAAATAACCTAATAGTTGTACCAGAAACCCCATCCAAGGACTGAGGAATCTGGATGCAGAGATCCACAGCTAGGCACCGGGTGGAGCTCCGGAAGTCTAGCGAGAAAGAGGAGGGTTTATATGAGCGAGAATTGTTGAAACCAAGGTTGGATAACGCACAGGGACAAATAGCCAAACGAATGGAAACTCATGAAGTATGAACCAAAAACTAAGGGGCCCCCAACTGGATCAGGCCCTCTGAATGGGTGAGACATTTGATTGGCTTGATCTGTTTGGGAGGCATCCAGGCAGTTGTACCAGGTCCTGTGCTCATTGCATGAGTTGGCTGTTTGAAACCTGGGGCTTATGCAGGGTCACCTGCCTCGGCCTGGGAGGAGGGGACTGGACCTGCCTGGACTGAGTCTACCAGGTTGATCTCAGTCCTTGGGGGAGGCTTTGCTCTGGAGGAGGTGGAAATAGGGGGTGGGCTGGGGGGAAGGGGAGGGGGTCAGGAGGGGGGAGAACAAGGGAATCCGTGGTTGATAAGTAGAACCAAATGGTACTGTAAAATAAAATAAAAGGAATGAAAAAAGAGAGAATATGGATATGATAAGATAAAAAGGGAGATTATGAAATCTACTTCTAAAAAGGAACTACTTGTTTTAAATAAGAAAAGTAATGAAAATTTTTTTGGTCTGAGTTTATCAGATGTTACTGGACTGGACATTGTTAATATATATAATGGAATTTTTATCTGAATCTGTCAAATGATAATAAACTAGACATTATTAATGTAATCTTGACTGTTTTTATTGTATATACTTACTGGATATAATTTTTCTTGTATTAGTTATAAGCTTTTTTAAATTTTAGACAAAAAGGGAGGAAATGTGGTATTGTGTTCCCCAAAAAATATTGTGCATGTTATAAACTTATCTGGGGTCAGAGACAGAGCAGCCACAATATTAAACATAAAGGATAGGCAGTGGTAGCACACACCTGTAATCCTAGCATTCCAGAGGCAGAAATCCATGTGTTCAAGGATACAGACAGGCATGGTGACTCACCACACATTTAATCCCAGAAAGCAAGCCTTTAATACCAGGGACTGGTGATAGAAACAGAAAGGTATATAAGGCATGAGGACCAGAAACTAGCAGCATTTTGGCTGGTTAAGCTTTCAGTCTTTTGAGCAGCAGTTCAGCTGAGAGCCATTGGGATGAGGACACAGAAGCTTCCAGTCTGAGGAAACAAGACCAGCTGAGAAATTGGCCAGGTGAGGTTAGCTGTGGCTTGTTCTGTCTCTCTGATCTACCAGCATTGACCCCAATAACTGGCCTCGGGTTTGATTTAATTAATAAGACTTTCTAAGATTCATGCTACATTGGATTAATTATAGTCTTTAAATTAAATATTTACTGAGATATAGCATGACAATTCCTCCTAAATCATTCATATTCCATGGAATTGCTCTGGTTATCTGGAATCTTTTGTGCATACATACAAATTTGAGGATTTTTTTCTACTTATATAAAGAATGTCATAGGGATTGTGATTGGGATGTTATTGAATATCTAAATTACTTTTGGAGAAATACAATTTTCACTACATTAATTTTACAAATTCATGAACATGAGAGGTCTTCCCATTTTCCAGTGGCTTCCTCAATCTCTTTCTTCAGATATTTGAAGTTTTTATTGTAGAGATTTTTTTTTGCCTTATTTGTTAGGTTCATTCCTATATGTTTTATTGTTTATGATAGTATTGTGAATTGAATGTGTCCATGATCTCCTTTAATTTCTTTGTTATGGGTACATAGAAGGGCTATTGATTTTTGTAATTTAATTTTGTATCTGGCCACTTTGCTGAAAGTGAGGATCTGTGCATTGGTGGAGACAAGCCTAGAAAGTGCTCTATGAACATGGTTGGATCTTGTAGCAACTAGAAAAACTGTAGAAGTTTAAATCACTGGCTTTGAAAACATAACTGAGCACAAGTCCAAGCTTGTCACATTGTGCTGGTGAATGATACTTCAAACAGTAATTGCACAATTTTCATTATCTTTGTTGTTAAGCAATATGCAAATACATATAAATATTAACAATATCAATAATAGTGATAGCAAGAAAATGATAACTTCAAAAAATAGACACAGAGTTTACCTTTTGCACAAAAAAATTCAGTGTGGATCATATATCTAAAACATAAAATGTAATATTTAAACATTTTACTAAAAATTTAGTTAAAAACCTTTGTGACCAGCTTTGACCAGTTTTTAGATCAAAAGTCAAATAATCCAAGGGAAACTCTAAAATTTTATTTCATTTAACTATTTATGGGGAAATGGTACTATTCACATAATGCACAGACTGCAAGGAATTTTTTGTAAAACACATATATGATGCAAGACTAGCTTGCTAAATATACATTTTTTATAAACTAAAAAGTAAGATACAGTTTAAAATTAGTAATAATTTTGAAGAAACACAGCATCAAAGAATTAGATGGAAATGTACATATGAAAAGACAACAACATCTTATGTTAGATACTTCTAAAACAAACAGTAAGATTTTAATAAAGATGTATTAGAATGTCCAAAACTCAGAGTACTGACAACCCAAAATATCATTGAAAGTGTAATAACAGGGACATCCAAAATGTTGATGTTGACACAAGATATCACACCTACTTTAGAGGACAGTTCCTCAGTTCCTCACTTTAAAAAATATAATCTTAGCACATAATCCAGAAAATATGTGCTTGATATTTACCCAAACAAAGTGAAGTCCTGGTATTTGCAAAATACTAAATGCCACCATTCATAATCATTTTAATCATAACCCTTCCCTTCAAACTTGTAAACAATCAAGATTTCCTTTAAGACATGATAGAATAAACAAACATGATTCAACTTCTGGGTATTCTGACAAAGAGATAAAATGATGGAGATGGTGAAAAGATCAGCAGTTGGCAGGGGGAAGAAACAAAGTGGATAAACATTGAAGCACATGGTAACAGTGAGTACTGGATTCCTTTTGTGATTAATGGTTTATTATAAATATGCAGATGAATAAGTTATAGGAAAGGATTCCTGGGTTCCTTATCTAGTGTTGGATAAGTTCACAAAAATGCATGAATTTGATATGGTCTTAGAATAAACCTTGGATTAACTGTGACTACCTGTAAATTACTGAACCTAAGGGCATATATTTAAATGTATCAGAAATTGAACCAGGTGGCAGCGGCGGCGGCGCACGCCTTTAATCCCAGCACTCGGGAGGCAGAGGCAGGCGGATCTTTGTGAGTTCAAGGCCAGCCTGGTCTACAAAGCGAGTTCCAGGAAAGGCGCAAAACTATACAGAGAATCCCTGTCTCGAAAAAGGAAAAAAAAAAGTATCAGAAATTGTTCATTTATTTTCTAAATATGAGAAATAATTTTGTTTTCCTACCTTTCAATAAACTCTATTGATTTTCAGTTCATGAACTAAATTATTGCTTTTATTAACTACTAATCAAATAATCTCTGATCATGCATAAGTGGGAATATTTCCATAAATAGCCACAAAATAGTTAAACAGAGAAACAAAATTTACATGACAGATGCATTCTCTAGATCCTATGTATTCAGAAATATGAAATAAATTCCCCAGTATTTTACCCAAGATTTTTCCATATTTTATAGTCTGTCACATGATAGAAATATGTAATTATAGTTTTATAAAACTTGGCTATACCCTTTTTTTTTTACTGAAAATTAAATTGTCAATAAAAATCTGTTTATACATGAAATCTATTTTATGTCAGTATGATTTCTTTTTTTTTTTTTCTTTGATTTTTCAAGACAGGGTTTCTCTGCATAGCTTTGCGCCTTTCCTGGGACTCACTTGGTAGCCCAGGCTGGCCTCGAACTCACAGAGATCCGCCTGCTTCTGCCTCCCAAGTGCTGGGATTAAAGGCGTAAGCCACCACCGCCCGGCTATGTCAGTATGAGTTCTAAAGTATGTTTAATAAACCCATACTTCATTTCAAAGATGTCCTTATTACTGATAGACTTGGGGTAATCATTGACTTATTATAGTGTTATTATCTGAGCTGAATGCCATGAATCTCTAATGTTTGGAGTTTTACTTTGAGCAAATGGTACCAATCTCTGATAACCATGATAAATGACTGGGAGATCACAGGTGATTGATGGATGCCCAGAGGTCTGACAGTGACACACTTTTCAATGAAATTACAATTTACGTTTTGTGAAAACTCTATCTGTAGAGCTTCCTGAGCATCAAAGTCGAGTTTAATAGGAAACATCAATGGTTATCAAGGTTCAAGTTCAACATAATTAAAGTAAGTCTTTGAGGCACCATTTATTACCATTGTAAGTATTTTTTTATAAATAGTATCCATAAGCAGAATTCATGTTCATCCAAGGGAGTCCAAACTTATAAGTTACTATATCAACTTCTAAAAGTTAACGAGCACCCTGGGGACTTATGATTTACTGTCAGCCCACCAAGAAATGTCAGTGCCCTAGAATAGGAGGAGGCAAGTGTCATGTGGCTGGATTTGTGAACTTTTCACTTTGCCATGCAGTAGACAGCAAACAGAAAATTAGTCTATAAATAATTGAACTTGAATTTTTTGAAAATCTATCACAGCATGTTAAAAGAAATCTTGTTCGTAAGTTAGCTCCTCACAAGTAGTAAATATGTCAAATAGTCTTTAAATAATGCAATATAGAGAGCAACAGATAAGACTTTAAAGAACAAGAGAACAGAAGACATTAGGAAAATATACAGGATGGATGATTTTGTTGCTTGTATTTCCTTTCTGAGAAAATTAGAATATAAATCTGGCCAGAAATCAACAACTAAGGGAAGACTATTTGCATAATGATAAGACAATATTCTCAGAATTTGGTACAATTTTCTAAACAAGCATTTCTAGTGTGAGGTTCTTTAATCTGCACAAAGATAAGCTTAGGCTCTCTTTTTCTTTCTTTGTTTCTTTGTTTCTTTCTTTGTTTCTTTCTTTGTTTCTTTCTTTCTTTCTTTCTTTCTTTCTTTCTTTCTTTCTTTCTTTCTTTCTTTCTTTCTTTCTTTCTTTCTTTGGTGATTTTGCTTGTATTGAAAATAGATTCGGCTCTCAAATAATAAATCTCAACCAGTTTCCCCTCCCACAATTCCTTCTAGGTTCCCCCATCTCCCCTCTCCACTCTGTTTCCTCTTCAGGGAAGTGCAGGTCTTCAGGAGATTACAGGAAGACAGGCCAAAACAAGATACAATAAGACAAGGTGAAAACCCTCCTACTGAGGCTGCACAAGACAATCCAATAGGAGGAAAAGGGTCTTAAGAACAGGTGAAAGATTCAGAGACACACCTTCTTCCACTGTTTGTTTTCTTACAAGAACACAAAGCTACACACACATATTCTATATGCAGAGAACCTAGTGCTGACCCATGAAGGACCCATGATTACCCTTTCAGATTCTGTGAGCCCATGTAAACCCTGCTTTGCTGACTTGGTGGGCCATGTTCTCCTGGTGTGCTCCATTCTCTCTAACTGCTATAATCTTCATTCCCCCTCTTCCTATGGATTTGCTATCTTAGAAGGGACAGACCTGATGGATACCTCCAAATTAAAACCTTTTTCTACATAATATCTGGCTGTGGATCTCTTCACTAAACTCTCGTTTGTTGACAGATGAAGCCTCTTGAATGACAACTGGAAAAGGCACTGAAAAATTAAAGAACTGCTGGAGATATCACCATCCTTTATTTTAAGCTGTACGACAGAGCTATATTAATAAAGACCACATGGTATCAGCATAACAGCAGATTTGATCAATGGAGAGATAGGTGGAATTAAGGACCATTTAGGGAGTGGTGTGAAAAACTATTGCAATAGAAATTTTGTGAAATTTATGAAGGTAATCCTAGTAAGGACTCAGTCATGGAGGATATGTATGGTGATATTTTATTTGTACTGAAATGTGATTTTAATTTTATGTTAATAAATAAAGTCGCCCTGGGGTCAGAGCTATTAGAGCCATAGCAAGAGCGTGGTGGTTAGAAGAGCTAGGTAGATTTCTGTGTGTTCAGGGATACAGCCAGTATTGGAGACATACGCCTTTAAGACCTGGAGGGCGGTACTTACAGGCAGTGATGAGGCAGTCATGTGGTTGGGTTTACAACCAATGAAAAGGCAGAACAGAAAGACTATTTAAACACAGACAAACAGGAAGTAGCTCTCTCTTGGGGAAGTTAGGAGCACTGCAGGAGGTAAGATTTTATCTTTGAGCTCTGACCTCTCGGCTTTCTCTTTTACATTGGCTCTGTGTTTATTATTTTAATAAGATGATTGGTTACATCTACAGATATGAACTGAACTGGCCATGTTTTGTGCTAGATAAGGTTTTCAACAGTGGAACTGGGTTACATTCATGTGGGTACAGCAGAATATCATCCAGAATAATTCTGTTGACAATTTCTTTTTGCCAATTGTATTTGGTTCTTCCTTAGATGTCTGGGCTATCCAGTCTCAAGTTCCTAGACATCATTGCAATGTAGGGCATGGGCTACCTGTTATGGGGTAGGCCTCAAGTTAAACTAAACATTCATTGGTTGGCCACTCCCACATGTTCTGTCCTACAATTGCCCCCACACATCTTGCGGGCAGGACTGATTGAATGTTGAGGATTTTGTGGCTGGGATGGTGTCTCGGTTTCTATTTTCTTTTCTTTTCTTTTTTTTTTTTTTTGTTTTGGTTTTTGGTTTTTCGAGACAGGGTTTCTCTTTGTAGTTTTGCGCCTTTCCTGGAGCTCACTTGGTAGCCCAGGCTGGCCTCGAACTCACAGAGATCCGCCTGGCTCTGCCTCCCGAGTGCTGGGATTAAAGGCATGCGCCACCACCGCCCGGCCTCGGTTTCTATTTTCTTACCCTGCAGAGTACCTTACTATAGCAAAGAGAATAGAAGGTAGGGGTAAAGGTTCCAAGCCCACACCTGCTTGACCTCACTCTCTACATTCAATGAGCCATGTGGAAGTTGTCTTGTGTAATGATATTATTGTTCTTCATATGATTTAATTCCCATTCAAAATGTCACTGAATATTAAAAAATGAAAAGGAGACGATTGTGTTCATTCTTATCACATTATTTCTTCAGGAACATATTATCCTATCCCTGTTTCCAGTGTGTGGTTCCTTCAGAAATTCTGGAAGGCAATCAAAGTCAATGTCAGTAACCCCAATTGTTTTGGAAGTTTCTCATATGCCCATGATCAACAACTGGAGAAGAGGTTTCCCATGCCTGGCCCTGAGCCAGGAAAAAAAAAACAAATTAATGACAACTTAAAACTAAAAGTAAGCATAACTTAAAAGTTGAGAGTTTTTCAGCCAAGCTAGATTATAAAGAATGAGAGATATGTTCAGGAAAACATAGCAAGATTGTGACTGAATAAATGTTTGATAAGAGGATTAGAATGGATGGAAGGAAGTTTGAGTGAATTCATGAAAACAGTAACTCTAAAGGCATTTCAGATCTATATGGGGCTCAAAATCATAGAATCAGTATGCCAGAGAAAGGAGGAACAGAATGATTTTCAAGATGATACCCAAATTCCCTCAGTTTTTAGCTTTAGCGTTTTCTTTCTTTCTTTCTTTCTTTCTTTCTTTCTTTCTTTCTTTCTTTCTTTCTTTCTTTCTTTCTTTCTTTCTTTCTCTCTCTCTCCCTCCCTCCCTCCCTCCCTCCCTCCCTCCCTCCCTCCCTTCTTTCTTTCTTTCTTTCTTTCTTTCTTTCTTTTCTTTCTTTCTTTCTCATATCTTGTATAGTACAAGCAGGCTCCTGTGCCATGGGTTCTAAGAGATATACACAGGGGGCCTTGGTATTATCTATGTTGGGACAACTCAATAGAGTTTTAGAATGGACAAGCTGGGCAGGGATAGATACCCCATGTAGAATTTCAAAGATGCTCTGGATAGGCTTTGGAACAAGGCAAAGGTATTGGAAAACCACCAGAAGCCTCTACCTACGAGGTAGCTAGGAGTACCATGAGGTTGGTGTTAATACAGAGTGCTCCAAGGACAGTTCTGAGAGAAGCAAAGTGCAAGTCCACAATGCACATTGAAGTTGTGCAAAGATGTCTACCCTCCAGATGACAAACTATAGTTATTATAGAGTTCATCTAGCCTGAACCAGGACCAAACTTTGAAAAATAGCCCAGGTGGACATTCCCATTAACACCATAATAGTACCATGTGTGCCTCTCTGAATTCTGTAGGCTCCAAAGTCACAGTAGTACAGTCCACAATTATTCTCCAGTTGTTTGCCCCACTGGGCTTTGGGGACCACAGCAGTGTCTTCTTTTCTTTCTCTACTTTGCAATGCAAATGCAAATAAATAGGCTTTCTGACACTCTGTATTATTGAAACACCTAGCAAAATGTCCAAGGAGTAATTTTAACAGGATTTTCTAATTTTTTCTGTCTGTATTTGTCAAAATCACCTTTCTTTGTCTTTGTATCTTCTTTATTCTTTGATCTTCCTTAAATATGTTATATATGCACTGTTTTCTTTTAGTTTAGATTATTTCTCCTAACCTTTTTACCTAGTAAATCATTGAATCTATAACAAGCTTTAATATTTCTTTTTTGTTTGTTTGTTTGTTTTTCGAGACAGAATTTCTCTATGTAGCTTTGCACCTTTCCTGGAACTCACTCTGTAGCCCAGGCTGGCATGAACTCATTCATAGAGATTGACCTGGCTCTGCCTCCCAAGTGCTGGGATTAAAGGTAAGTGCTGCCACCACCCGGCAAGCTTTAATATTTCGATATGCCTTGTCAATCATTTCATTATCACTGTTTACAACCTCTTTCTACTTTTTTCTTTTCTTAATTCATTTTACATATCAACCACAGATCCCCCTCTCATCTCTCTACCTGCTCCTACCATCCCCACCTTTCTCCCATCCATGACCACCCTTATCTCCTCCTCCAACAGGGTAAGATCTCCCATAGGGCGACAGCTAAGCCTGGTACATTCAGGTGATGCAGGACCAAGCCCTTCCCTGATGCATCAATGTGAGCAATGTGTCTGACCATAGGTAATGGGATCCAAAAAACCAGCTCATGCACCAGGGATAGATCCTGATCACACTACAAGGGGCCCGCCCCTCAAACAACCCAGCTACACAACTGTCTCCTGTGTGCAGAGGCTCTAGTCCAATCCCATGCAGGTTCTACAGCTGTCAGTCTAAAGTTGGTGAGTTCCTTTGAGCTTGGTTCAGTTGTCTCTGTGGATTTTCCCCATCATGATCTTAAACCCTTGCTCGTATAATCCCTTTTCTATCTCTTCAGCTGGACTTTCAACTGGCCTGGCACTTGGTTGTGGATCTCTGCATCTGCTTCCATCAGTTACTGGATGAAGGCTGTATGATGACAGTTGGGATATTCACCAACCTGATTACCAGGGTAGGCCAGTTCAGGCATCCTCACCACTATTGCTAGTAGTCTAATCTAGGTTCGTCCTTGTGGATTTCTTGGAATTTCCCTAGCACCAGGTTTCTCCCTAACACCATAATGTCTCCATCTATCAAGATATCTCTTTCACTGCTCTCCCACTCCACCCCTCCCCAAGCTCGACCATCCCTTTCCCTCGTGTTCTCACACCCCATCTCCTCCCCTCCATTGTCGCCCCTATTCTCTATTTCCCAGTTTATTCATGGAGATCTCCTCCACTTCCTCTTTCCAAGGTGATCTGTACACCCCTCTTAGGGTCCTCCTTGTTTCCTAGCTTCTCTGAAGGCATGTCTGTCCAACTAAACTGAGCCTTTTCTCAAAAAACATTATAAAGTAAAAGTAATCTTATATTCATTGTACCTTGTGATAGTTTTTTTTTTTTCTGTTTAAGACTGGTAACATGGCCAAAAAAAAAGTTTATGTTAAGTACAAAAGGGACATAAAATTGTATGTACAGTAGGATAACAACTATGTAAACACACCAAAGTCTATGCACAGAGATATCTAGAGGAACATTTAACATCAAAATTAACAGTGGTACCATTTGGGTGGCAAATTGGTTCTTAAAAATTCCCCAGTTTTCCTTCATAAGCAGTAGTTGTCAGTTACAACGGGGACTAATTCATTTAAAAAAACCCAGTGGCTGGTGGTTGAACAGTGTAGTGTCAGCTGTCACACAGAGAAGTGGCTCTGGCTGACGTTCAGAGAACAGTGAGTACATCCCAGGGACACACCCCCAGACTGCCATTGCTTTCTCCCTCTTGCTTACCCTGTGACCACATACAGAATCCTAAGTTCCAGCTGAATCTTTCCCTCCCAATCCAGAACTCAGCTCTGCTGCCACAGGGCCCAGCAGAGGCTGTGAGGCAGTATGTCTTCCAAGAGCATGGTGCCTCAGCTTTGGACACTCATGAACTTAGTTTCTCTGTGACCAGGCAAGCCGCTCTACTTTCAGGTTATGCAGCCTTTCTAGTCCAGAGTTACAGACCTTTGCTCTCAATAGTTCCTCATGGGCAAATAGTTCCTCATGGGCAAATCAGCCTGTTGGGTCTTGATTCCTGGAGCTGCAGTGGTACTGCTTGCTTATGTAAATGTCTGCCTTCCTGGCAGTCATAGAGCACGATGGAGTCATCGTCGCTGCTGGAGATGACGGTCTCCCCATTGGGGCTGAAGTCAAAGCAGTTGATCTTGTCCGAGTTCTCGCGGAACACCTTCGCGACGCGGAAGCTCCTCAGCACGCTGTCGGTCAGCTTCATGGCGATGGCGGCGGCGGCAGCAGTGGCTGCCAGCAGCAGCAGCCGCGGCGGCGCCGTGATAGTTTTTAATTCATGAAAATAACCCTTTGAAAACTGAATGCAAGAAGCAGCCTGCCTTCCTGGAAATAGACTTCTTTAGTGCTGATTTGATAAGGCCATGGTTTGGTTTCAACAGCTATTCCCAGGTTCCTATTTTCCCCATTCTCTTGTTTTTAATCATGTTCTTTGTGAGTGATGGAGAACAAACCACTAAAACCATCAAGCAAAAGGCATTTGGAAACAAAATTTAAACTATTAGACAGGATCATATAATAAAACAGTGACCGCCGGGCGGTGGTGGCGCACGCCTTTAATCCCAGCACTCGGGAGGCAGAGCCAGGCGGATCTCTGTGAGTTCGAGGCCAGCCTGGGCTACCAAGTGAGTTCCAGGAAAAGGCGCAAAGCTACACAGAGAAACCCTGTCTCGAAAAACCAAAAAAAAAAAAAAAAAAAAAAAAAAAAAAAAAAAAACAGTGACCAAACAAACCTAAAAAATACAGACTATAATACAATAAGCTTTCTATATGAAGCAAAGACATTTCTTTCACCTTGCTTATGGCATTTTCAGAACTCAGCCAATGTCAGTGGTCTTCAAGTGAAATAATTGTTTGATTTCAATGGTTTCTCACAGCAAAGAGAGGAAAGAAAGGTGAAAAAGACAAGTTTTGGTGAAAACTCAAAATCAAGGACAATTTATGGCACCAAATCCATAGCTTTAAGAGTTTTTCTCTTCATATAATGTCTTAAATAAAAGTGAATGTGTTATCTCAGATTAGCATGTTAAGAAAAAAATATGCTATATAGGTTGAAATTCAATGCAATCCCTGAGTGTCTTCCATGTGCATATAAAATATACATGATAAAAACCTCCACATGGTTTTCTGTTATGCATATGCATTTGCAGCCAGTGTCTGTTTCAACTAAGAATTTATGTTTTCGACTTTTTCCTAAACAATTCACGTTAACATCTTTCCTTCTGTAGGTAACAATTGTTGTCTACTGATTGTATCTCAGTCTTGTCAGCCAGGTACTAAAGAATAAATTAATTTCTTTATTAGGAAAAAAGACAGTTGTATAGACAAAAACAGCTAAAATTACAAAAACTAAAGTAATATTAATAATCCTGAAAGATAATCATAAAACATGCCCATGTTAAAACAACTAACTTGCGTAAATATGTACTTACAGATATGTTAAATATTTTGATTCTCAGACGTGCCCACACTTAGAAATGAGACACAATATAACCCTTGAAATTACTGATCCCTTTATTAAGTCTTTCACTCTAAAGATAATTTTAAAAATGTGTTATAAAATCAACTTCCCAGCACCTAGACGAGAAAAGGTTACTTTGAAGTGTGGTGGTAATCTAATTGTATTGAAATATTATTTTGATTTGTACTGAAATATTAATTTGATTGTATGTTAATAAATAAAGTTGTCTGGGGGTCAGAGCTATTAGAGCCATAGCAAGAGTGTGGCGGTGGTGGCACACGCCTTTAATCCCATAGATATCTGTGTGTTCAGGGTCAGAGCTATTAGAGCCATAGCAAGAGTGTGGCGGTGGCAGCACACGCCTTTAATCCCATAAGATCTCTGTGCGTTCAGGGATACAGCCAGCATTGGAGACATATGCCTTTAAGACCTAGGGGGCTGTACATTCAGACAGTGACGAGGCAGTCATGTGTTTGGGTTTACAACCAATGAGAAGGCAGAACAACATACTTTAAAAATACGAACCGACAGGAGGTAGGTCTCTTTTCGCGAAGCTGGGACAGCAGGAGGAAGGGTGAGATTTTAGCTCTGAGCTCTGACCTCTCGGCTTTCTCTTTTACATTGTTTCTGTGTTTCTTATTTAATAAGACGGTTGGTTACATCTACATCTGGCGCCCAACGTGACAAGAATCCATTAAAAACTGCTTGGCTTGGCGGCAGGTCCGCTTTCCCGCAAGGGCGGCAGGCGGCCCGCGGCGGCGGCGGCGGCGGCGGCGGCAGCGGTGGCACACGGCGGCGGCGGCGGCGGCAGCGGCGGCACACGGCGGCCGGCGGCGATCGGCTTGTTAGTCCAAGCTGCTGGCGTCCTAGTCTGGGTAGCAACTTCTAGCCCGGGCCTAGGTCTGTGAGCAGCTTGCCTAAAGCCGGTGCTACAAACAACTCAGACCTGCCCTGCCTGTAAAGCCAACGCACGTGGTCGGAGCTTAAGGAAGCCAGACCCAAGCCTTGACTCGGCACAAGAGGGAACACGTGGCTGCATTTAAGCTTTAGCCGGCTACGCTTTCTTGTGCGTTCTCTCTTTTCTCTCTCTCTCTCTCTCTCTCTCTCTCTCTCTCTCTCTCTCTCTCTCTCGATTTACACCTGGGACACTAGGTGGCTGCTTTGAAAATCCCCTCGGATTTCTACTGTTCTACGCAGATTTGGTAAGTCATAATATATCAGATATTTTAAAGGAAACTATCTAAAAGAGAATTTTTTTTCCACATTAAAAAACAAATGGGTTTTATGTGTGCATTGGAAGAAAATTGGTTTTTGTTCGAAATTTTAGGCAGTCTGGCAATGGAACAACTATATAATATTAGTATTGGTGGAATTATGCACCTCATCACTATAATAATCCACATTTTAATATTTAAAAAGATAGTCCATTTAAGTGCCAGGATAACAGCGTTAGAAGAACTTGTTAAACCTGTAAAAATTCAGACAGAAGAAATTAACAGTGAAGTTGTTTCAAGTCGGGATCATAAGGTTGCAGAAAGAAAGCCTGTTTTCACACAGTCACCCTTAATTTATCCTGTAACAGTACAGCAGATGCCTGATCAAATGGCTACACAAAATACTTGGGCTCCAATTGAAATGTTGGATTTAAAAAGGTTTAAGGAGGCAATAGTATCTTATGGCATGCATTCCCCATATGCAAAGCAAATGTTAAACACTTGGTCAACACATAATAGGATAGTACCACAGGACTGGCGGGACCTCGCACAAGGTGTTCTGGAACCCAGCCAGAGACTTCAATTTCTGACTTGGTTTAAGGAGGAGGCTAAAAACATAGAAAAACAGTGGAGGGATAAAGGAGTACAAGTTTGCCAGGATCAGCTTATGGGCGAAGGCCAATATGCTTCAGCACAAGCACAATGTTTATATGATGTCCAAACCCTAATTTTATGTCGAACGGCAGCCTTGAATGCATGGGACAAAGTTGAGGAACCAGGAAAAAAATCTGAGTCATTTACAAAGGTGAAGCAAGGCCCAAAAGAGTCTTTTACAGATTTTTTACAAAGACTGGCTTCAGCAGTAAAGAGAACGGTCTCGGATTCAGAAGCTGGTAAGGCAATAATTGAATCTTTGGCCTTTGAGAATTCGAATGCAGCATGCAAAAGAATAATCAGGCCATTAAGGGCAAGATCTGCACCTATGGAAGATTGGATTAGAGAAACAATTAATGTTGAAGCTGATGAGCATGATGATACATGGGTAGGAGAAGTAATTTCAAAAGGTTTGAGGAGTGTTAGATGTTTTGGATGTGGAAAGCAAGGACATTTGAAAAGGGACTGTAGACAGGTCATTTCCAGAAACAATGTTTCTTCAAGGAACAATGGCAACAGAATGCCCCTTCCTTCTGGAGTATGCAGAAGGTGTGGTAAGGGAAAACACTGGACCAACGAATGTAGATCAACAAAGGACAGACAGGGTAATCCTTTGCCTCAGTCTTCGGGAAACTCCCAGAGGGGCCTCAGGCAGGCCCCCAGTGCAAATCCAGTTCAAACCTTTCCGGCAGCCATAGAGGAAATGCCTGCTCTGGAGAGCGATTAAATAACCAAATGCCTATTGGAATAAATCATGCTGGTCAGAATGATGAAACAGAGAGAATAGAAAATTCAGGAGAAAACATAAAGAAAATTTTTTGGCAAACTTCTATTAATGAACAAAGACCAAAATTAACAATAAAAATAAATGGTGTTTTGTTGTCTGGTCTGGTAGACACAGGTGCGGACGTTACCATAATTGCACCAGAATTTTGGCATCCAACTTGGCCTCTTCAGGAGGTAAACGTTCAACTGTTAGGAATTGGGACATTATCTCAGGTGAAACAGAGTGCAAGATGGCTCGAATGTATAGGTCCAGAAGGACAGAGAGGAAAATTAAAACCATATGTGGCTAACATAACTATGAACCTGTGGGGTCGAGACTTGTTGCAACAATGGAATACTCAGATTAACATCCCTCCAATCTCAGAAACAAATCATAAACTAGCACATGTTACTGAGAGAAATATTAGAAGATATTGTTCTAATGAGTGGTCACCAGCCATCCATATTATACAAGAACAGGGCACAATAACTGATGATCTTCCAAAGACACCAACAGCTCTACCTTTAAAATGGTTAACAGACAAGCCTGTATGGGTCCAGCAATGGCCTTTAACAACAGAGAAACTCCAGGCTTTAGAAGAGCTGGTAGAAGAACAGTTAAATGCTCAGCATATTGAAGAATCAACCAGCCCTTGGAATTCTCCTGTATTTGTTATTAAAAAGAAATCTGGTAAATGGAGAATGGTAACAGACCTTAGGGCAATTAACAAAGTAATTCAGCCAATGGGTTCTCTACAATCTGGGATGCCTTTGCCTACTCTGTTACCAAAAGGATGGCCTCTCATAGTTATTGATTTAAAAGACTGTTTCTTTTCAATACCCTTACAAGAAAAAGACAGAGAAAGATTTGCTTTTACAGTGCCTACTTATAATAATTCTCAACCGGTTAAAAGATTTCAATGGAGGGTCCTCCCACAGGGAATGTTGAATAGCCCAACTCTGTGCCAATATTTTGTACAACAGCCATTGGAAGTGATACGTAAAAAATTTCCTAAATCTATAATTTATCATTATATGGACGATATTTTACTAGCTGACTCAAATGCAGATACTTTAGAAATAATGTTTGAAGAAGTAAAGAAAATTTTGCCTCGCTGGGGATTACAAATTGCTCCTGAAAAGATACAAAGAGGAGATTCTATTAATTATTTAGGATATAAAATAGAGCTACAAAAAATTAGACCCCAAAAGGTGCAAATTCGGAGAGATAGACTACAGACTCTTAATGACTTTCAAAGATTATTTGGAGATATTTCTCATCTACGAACTATTGTTGGGGTAAAAAATGATGAACTGACTAATTTGTTCAAAACCTTAGAAGGTGACAAGGACTTAAATAGTCCAAGAGAATTATCACCTGAAGCTGAGAAAGAATTAGCATTGGTAGAAAAGAAAGTGCATGAAGGACACGTGAATCGTATTGATCCAAAGCTGGATTGCATTTTGGTTATCTTACCTTCTAGGCGTTCTCCTACTGGAATATTAATGCAGAGGGAAGATATTATATTGGAATGGATATTTTTACCAAATAAACCAAATAAAAAATTAAAAACTTATGTGGAAAAAATCTCTGACTTGATTTACAAAGGAAAAATGAGACTTCGTCAATTAGCAGGCATAGACCCAGCAGAAATTGTCGTACCATTAACTAAGGAGGACATTGAAAAATTATGGACAGAAAGTGAACCTTGGCAAAGAGCTTGCAGTAATTTTTTGGGAGAAATTAACAGCAAATATCCCAAAAGCAATAGAATTGATCTTATAAAGAGAGCTGAATGGATCTTGCCTCGAATTGTACGGCAAAAACCCATATCTGGAGTTCGTACATTTTATACAGATGCCAACAAAGAAGGAAAGGCAGGTTACAAATCAGAAAATTTAAGTAAAGTGGTTCAAAGTCCGTATAATTCAGTGCAAAAATCAGAATTGTATGCTATTCTGTTGGTATTAATGGATTTTTCAGAACCTCTCAACATAGTAACTAACTCTCAGTATGCTGAAAGAGTGGTGTTACATATTGAGACTGCAGAATTTATCCCTGATGCTTCAGAATTAACTTCACTATTTATTCAATTACAAGATACAATCAGGAAAAGGAATCATCCTTTATATATAACTCACATTCGATCCCATACTGGTCTGCCAGGCCCTCTAGCACAAGGCAATGAAGAGATTGATAAATTATTGATAGGAAATGTGCTGGAGGCCTCAGAATTTCATAAAAAACATCACGTTAATAGTAAAGGTTTAAAAAAGGATTTTTCCATAACCTGGCAACAAGCCAAAGAAATAATAAAGAAATGTCCTACTTGTTCCTTCTACAATCAGACGCCATTACCAGCAGGATGTAACCCAAAGGGTACTCAGAGAAATGAAATCTGGCAGATGGACGTGTTTCACTTTGCAGAATTTGGAAAATTGAAATATGTACACCACACTATCGATACTTATTCAGGATTTCAATGGGCAACTGCTTTGAGTTCTGAAAAAGCTGATTCTGTAATCACTCATTTGCTAGAAGTTATGGCCATCATGGGTATACCTGCACAAATCAAAACTGACAATGCTCCATCATATGTCTCTGTTAAAATGAAACAGTTTTTTGCTTATTACAATATAAAGCATATTACAGGCATACCACATAATCCTACAGGTCAAACAGTTATAGAAAGATCAAACAGAACTCTAAAGGATATGCTAAATAAACAGAAATGGGTAACAAAAACCCCCAGAAATAGACTGCATAATGCTCTTCTAACTTTGAATTTTCTGAATGCCAATGAGAAAGGAACAACAGCTGCAGAGAGACATTGGATAATAGAAAAAACTACAGAATTAAATCAGCCTATATACTTTAAGGATGTGCTGACCTCAGAATGGAAACCAGGGTATGTATTACATTGGGGACGTGGTTTTGCTTTTGTTTCTACAGGAGAAGATAAGCTGTGGGTACCATCAAAATTGATAAAGGTTCGATTTGAACAAGAGAGACCTCTTAATTAGAGGAGGTGATAGTTCATCAACCAGCATGAACATCCAATTTAAACTAACTTGTATCAATAAAACATGCCTTTTCATTTCATCAGATAATAACTTGCCAAAAAGGAACATCCCCAAAATTAGTCTTGGGGAAAGGTTTTTGTTTTTGTCTTTTAGGAGAATGAAGGTTAAGGAATCTGAAGAACACTGGACAAATGAGACAACTGAAGAAAAGGGACAAATCATCTATCCCAAGAAACAGAGTGAAACGGTGTATGGGTATATATTATCTAAAAAAATTTTATGTCTTCCTAAATGTTTGTTTCTGCTTTTCTCTAAAGATTTAACACTATTGGTCTTCTAACAGTCCCAGTTCAATTAAAATTTAAAGCTGACTTTGGAGTTGGAGAATGGCTCTCTCCTTCTTTAAAATCAAGCATGTTGTTAAAAGGAAAATGCAAACTCCCTGTATCATGCCAGAATAAGAGCCATCTTCTGCTATGGTACAGGACAAAAGCAAAATTAATTAAGGGACTATTCTATTACTAATCTCAACTCTGATTCTATTCTGATTCTTTAAACTTTTCTCAAAGTATAAATTTTATATCAAAATTTACAAGATTAATATATATATATATACATTTTAAACTTTGTTAAGATATGAATGGTCACATAGAGTACTAACTAATTCTAGAAAAAAGGCTAGCTGCATATATATGTTTTTGTGTTCGAGTCTCTTATCAGTTTTCTGCAGGAAATCATGGCCAGGCCTAACATCAACTGAAGTCTCCAGAAAGAAGATGGGGCCCCACAACAACAACAATTCCACGTGGACAATAATAATATCATTAAGCTGACAAACATCATCCATAGATCAGCTTTGAACTACAAGGTGCTCAGAGCAAATTTGAGATGACTAGCTGAGATGATCCAGTCTCAAAGACTACTTGAATAAGGACTTGAGATAAACCCTCAACTTTGGCATTATGCACAGACTGGATAATGAAGGATATAGTTACCTCTCCTAGAATTTGACAATTAACCTAAAATTTTTCTTTCAGGATAAAGAAAACTTCGCCCATACCCAGCAGGAAGCAATTTTAAGAATACGACGCCCACATTCCCAAAGAGGTGGTGTGGGGCGGGTGGTTTTTTGGTCTTTATAATGGGTTCTGGGTCTGGGATAATTTTCAGTATTTAGGGGGGTTGGTTACAAGTTATTGTCAAGGGTTAGGAAAAAGGCTAAGCAAAGGAGATTAGATTTAAGGTTCTTGTTTAAAAAAAAAAAAAGAAGAAAGAAAGAAAGAAAAAAAAAGAAAGAAAAGAGAAAGACAATTACTAGTTTTAAATACTTTACATTGGATTGAATTGTTTTATATTGTACACAAATTTGAAACTGATATTGTTAGAAAATGCTATATGTATATTTCTAATTGTATTTATTCCATCCATTTAACAATGTAATGCAAATTTCTGATCCTTGAATGTTATTATTATCAACTATTAGGATATAAAGAAATGAAAGCTAGTAGTTAGACATTATCATAGAACTTGTAGTCATATTAGATATGTTTTAAAAATTGAGCAGAGATGTTTTAGACAGGTCATCTTCAAACCCTTCAGAGATCTACAGAATATGGCATTTAAAATGTTTTAATAACTTAGAAAATTTTTCTTTTTTGAGACATGTCGGCTCCTGGCAGTACCAATCTACTTTAGAGAAAATATGGGCATTGAAGAAACTGCATATGGAGTCAACTTTCATTCTGGCAAAAGTTAGCCACTGGACAACAAAGTATCCTCGAATCAACAGGACAAAATGGACAGACAGATCACGAAACAAGGGACTACTGATTCTTGCCAAAACAAGTGTGGTTATGGCTTTATCAAAAGGCATCTTCTGAGGCCAGGACAATATGGCCCCATCCCTGAAGTGGCCTTCGCATCCGGAAAAGGTACGGTGCCCTTTTCTTCGAAGGCAGCTTAACAGGCAGAGGGCCGATGGATTCTGTTGTACAATGGAACAGCAGCTGAAAGCTCATGCCTCTCAAAAGTAGACTGGCATTTAATAGAGGGATGTGGAGAAGAAGGGGATGCTGAGATGAAGCCATATATACACAGCCAAGAAGAATGGACAGCTGAATTAAAAAACTGTCAACAATTTCCAGAATTTAAAATCCTGAATCATGACAGGACACTAGTGGAATTCAGGTGTTTCTGGTACGTGGACTGCTCTCACCCAATGTGAGGTTGAACTGTTGACCTTGTGTACATCCTACTTCACAAATGAGTCTGTCAGATACACTAAGCCTATAGGCTGAAGATGATGCCCCAACACTACGGAGAAACCTCAGGTGACTGCCCAGGCAGCTGGCTGTTTCTGTCAACTCACAAAATTTTTTGGAAGTTGCTTGCATGCACTTCCTGTTTTTATTTTTGTTAGCTAATATTATTCCCTTCTTGGGTCTCTGAGGGAGTTGAAGATTAGTTAGTTATGGTTGAAGATTAGTCAGTTATAGTTGAAAATTAATTAGGATAGAAAGTACATTAGATACATCTTGGAATTATCAAAATAGGATAGATAATGGAATTATTTTCTCTGATTCGTCAAATACCTGTTTAGGTATTTATTACTTGTATATATTGTATATAGTTATTGTACTTTTGTATATAGTTTTTCTTTTGTTAGTCATAACCTTTTACTTTTTTTCTTTTTATTAAAATAGAAAAGGGGAAATGTGGTGGTAATCTAATTGTATTGAAATATTATTTTGATTTGTACTGAAATATTAATTTGATTGTATGTTAATAAATAAAGTTGTCTGGGGGTCAGAGCTATTAGAGCCATAGCAAGAGTGTGGCGGTGGTGGCACACGCCTTTAATCCCATAGATATCTGTGTGTTCAGGGTCAGAGTTATTAGAGCCATAGCAAGAGTGTGGCCGTGGCAGCACACGCCTTTAATCCCATAAGATCTCTGTGCGTTCAGGGATACAGCCAGCATTGGAGACATATGCCTTTAAGACCTAGGGGGCTGTACATTCAGACAGTGACGAGGCAGTCATGTGTTTGGGTTTACAACCAATGAGAAGGCAGAACAACATACTTTAAAAATACGAACCGACAGGAGGTAGGTCTCTTTTCGCGAAGCTGGGACAGCAGGAGGAAGGGTGAGATTTTAGCTCTGAGCTCTGACCTCTCGGCTTTCTCTTTTACATTGTTTCTGTGTTTCTTATTTAATAAGACGGTTGGTTACATCTACATTGAAGGGCAGAATTACAGCTGAGAGTGATTGTTCATTTGCTTACTGACCTGGAGAATAACTGGCACTTTCTGTAATTTCCTTTGGTGGAAGGTGTAGTAAGTGGCTGCTTCTGCCAGCAAGTTTGCCTCCTGGCCAGTCAACAGGGGAATTACTCCAGTCTATTTTATAGAAGTAATTTACCCCTGGAATTAGTTAAAAATGGCAATGGCTTTGTAAAGTTCAAGTCGTTTCAAACAAATCCAAACTTGATTGATCAAGGGGATGAAGTAAGAGCAATCTCTCTTGACATGAACAATGATTTTGGTGCTACCTCACAGGAAATATTTTTGGGTGAATTGAAGTACATATTATCTATGAATCCTAACTGAATTGACTGCATTATTTTGTTTGATCATTGTTTTATTTGTTTAGGCTCATCTAAATAAATATCCAGTGCATTTTGCATAGTAAAATCGTAATAAAATCAGTGATAATGAGCATATTGGGGAAAAAGAAGAAAGAACTTTTTATGTGTGGATTAAGTTCTAAATATCCTTACTAATAATAAAGTTATTGTCAAGTATACTTCAGGGTACATTACATGCTGCTATGTGACTTTTCCAAAAAGAGATCCAATCAAAAGTATTAATCTCAGATGGAGCTGAAGAAAACAATAGATCTAAGCAACAATTCCATGAAAGCCTAGCATGGTGAACCCATAATGACTTTATTGTGTTACTTACAGGAAAGTCTACCTTTCAATCGTGTGTGTTGATTCACAGAAGCTGTATACCTGGAGATCCTTGGACAACTTACATACAATTCCATTGCAACTCTTCGCTGCCTTTTCATCACTGTTGGGAGGGACCATGTAAATCTTACCAGTTGCAGACCTTCCCAGGCCTTGTAAACAAATGTCTTTTACTTCCTGAGTCATCTGAACTTCTCTTGGCACTCCAGGATGGAATGAATTTGTAGGAAATGATTATAGTAGTTGTAAATGTACATTGCTTTATGTTAATTCTAAGGGGTTGCTATTACCAGGAGGCAAAATTCATTTTAGTTTGGGACTAAAGGCACAAAAAAAGTTTGCTATGACATCCTAAACTAAATATCTATGTTCTACCCATCACTTTCCAATGTGTAGTTTTTAAATCTGATTTTTGTTTCTCTTTATTGAAAGAAAAGAATGTTGTAATTGTATTCATTCGAAAGGCTAAGCAAGCATATCCTTGTCACTGCATTTGAATTTTGCTATGTATAACTAAATAAATCCATCAATATAACTTTTGGTTACTATGGAAAAAAAAGGGCTAAAATAACTTGTAATACTTGAAGACTTTTTTCTAAGAACTTGGCCAAATATCTATCTCTATATTAGAAATGTCTTTTAAAGTGGTAACTTCAAAATCGGAATTCTGCTATCAAAATACCATTTGACTATTTCAGAAGTAGAAGGGATATTAAAGGTTGTTTAGTTTAATGACATTTTTATGCTCTAATTTTCTTTATATCATTAAGCTACCTTTTTAATTAAATTCCATTAAAATTACATTTGTTGCACACTTTTTCTTTAACTATTACATTGGTAGGCTCCTAATATAGAAAGATGATGAGATACCCTTAGCTTTCAGGGGACTCAGGATTCAGCAAAATGACAGTAGCAGACGTCTATATGAATATAAACCATATAATTCAGTAAAATGATCATTCTGAAAGTTTCTACAAAACAGTAAGAGTACAGGGACTCGATTCACTAACACTGTCTGATGAAGATAGGGAAGACATTTAACCAGAACATTAATTTTAGGTTTGAGTAAATGTTGAACTTACATGGACATTGTATCATTAAATTTATCTGTGTCTTCTTAAGTTTCATTCATTTATGTCCCACAGTTTTCTTGACCTTTCTGGTTAAATTTATTCTTTTTGGGATGCTGTTTGTAGATGATGTAAATGATACATCTTGGCTTCTTTTTCATATAGGTCATTATGGATATATAGGGGCATTTTGTTTATATTGAGTTTTGCCCTGTAATTTTAGTGAGTTTAAAAGTTCAAGCTGAAGATAGGAAATTACAAAGAAGGGTACACTTATACTAGATTAATGGTGAGAGAAGATAGTATAGCTATTAGGGAAAACAGCATGGAAATTCTTCAGATTATAAAATAAAACAAGAGACAGGCCCGGCGGCGAAGACAAGCAGACGCAGGTAGGCCTGCGGCGGCGGCCCGGGGAGGTAGACGGGCCCAGCAGCAGCCTGCTGAGGTAGACGGGCCCAGCGGCGACAGCCTACAGGGATATTCAGGCCCGGAGGCAGCCGGCAGAGACATTCAGTCCCAGCGGCGGCCCACAGAGGTAGACAGGCCCGGCGGCAGAGACAAGCAGACGCAGGTAGGCCTGCGGCGGCGGCCCGGGGAGGTAGACGGGCCCAGCAGCAGCCTGCTGAGGTAGACGGGCCCAGCGGCGACAGCCTACAGGGATATTCAGACCCAGCGGCAGCCGGCAGAGACATTCAGGCCCAGCGGCGGCCCACAGAAGTAGACGGGCCCAGCGGCGGCCCGCTGAGGTAAACCGGCAGAGACATTCAGGCCCAGCGGAGGCCCACAGAAGTAGACGGGCCCAGCGGCGGCCCGCTGAGGTAAACGGGCCCGGCGGCAGCAGCCGACAGGGACATTCAGGCCCGGCAGCAGCCGGCAGAGACATTCAGGCCCAGCGGCGGCCCACAGAGGTAGACAGGCCCGGCGGTAGAGACAAGCAGACGCAGGTAGGCCTGCGGCGGCGGCCCGCGGAGGTAGACGGGCCCAGCAGCAGCCCGCTGAGGTAGACGGGCCCAGCGGCGGCAGCCAACAGAGATATTCAGGCCCAGCGGCAGCCGGCAGAGACATTCAGGCCCAGCGGCGGTCCACAGAGGTAGACAGGCCCGGTGGCGAAGACAAGCAGACGCAGGTAGGCCTGTGGCGGCGGCGGCCTGTGGAGGAAGACGGGCCCAGCGGCAGCCGGCTGAGGTAGACGTGCAGCGGCCGACAGGGACATTCAGGCCCGGTGGCGGCCCCCAGAGGCAGACAGACCCAGCGGCAGCTGACAGGGACATACAGGCCCGGCGGCGGACCGCAGAGGTAAACAGGCCCAGGGACGGAGACAAGCAGACACAGCTTGGAACAGGGACACCCCTAACCCCAACATCTGGGGAAGAAGCTATCTCTGTGGGTCAGAACCAGAACGAATCTGAACACTCCGTCTGAGGACAACCCAGGGCCCAGCTGCTGATCCTGTGAAACCCAACAACTTGGAGGTGTTGGTGAGACTACCCTGCTCAGCTGAAACCCATCTGGGAGAGGATTCAGATGCCTACAGTTTAAAGTCTGAAGAAACAAGATCAGCTGAGGAGTTGACAAATGAACAAAAAGTGACCTGAGAACACAGAAGAAGGCGCTACCCAGACAACAAACCAGATCACCAGAATCATAAGTATATAATTCACCGATCGAAATCAGCTGCCCCTGAAGAAATAGCCCAAAAGCACCAATTTAACCAAGAACCCCTACTAAACCAAGACTAAAAATTAGAACAAGAGAGGCACTCTCAGACACAGACACCACCTGCACCTCACAGAGGAAGAGATGAGTAGACGCCAGTGCAAAAATACAGGCAACAACATAAAGACCTATATGGCAACATCAGAACCTAGTGATTCTACACCTGCAAGACCTAAACATACCATGACAGAAGAAACAGAAGAAATCAACCCTAAAAATGACATTAAGAAGATGATAGAGGCCCTTAAAGAAGAAATAAAACATTCCCTCAATGAGGAAATAAAAACTTTCCTTAAAGAGGAATTGAAAAACTACCTTAAAGAGGAAATAAAAACTTTCCTTAAAGAGGAAATAAAAAACTCCCTTAAAGAGGAAATAAAAACTTCCCTTAAAGAGGAAATGAAAAACTCCATTAAAGAGGAAATAAAAAACTCCCTTAAAGAAATGGAAGAAAAAACGAACAAAAAATGGGAAGAAATCAAAGAAAGCCAAGAAAAAGCAATTAAACAGATGAAAGAAACATTCCAAGATCTGAAAAATGAATTTGAGACAATAAAGAAAACACATGCTGAGGGAATGCTGGAAATAGAAATCCTGACAAAACGAACAGGAACTACAGAAACAAGCATAACCAACCGATTGCAAGAGATGGAACAGAGAATCTCTGACACTGAAGACACGATAGAGAAAATAGATTCGTCAGTCAAAGAAAACAATAAAGACAAAAAAGTCCTAACACAAAACGTCCAGGAAATTTGGGACACCATGAAAAGACCAAACCTAAGAATAATAGGGATAGAAGAAGGAGAAGAATACCAACTCAAAGGCACAGAAAATATATTCAACAAAATCATAGAAGAAAACTTTCCTAACCTAAAGAATGAAATACCTATGAAGATACAAGAAGCTTACAGAACACTGAATAGGCTGGATCCAAAAAAAAAGTCCCCTCGCCACATAATAATCAAAACACTAAACACACAGAATAAAGAAAAAATATTAAGAGCTGCAAAGGAAAAGGACCAAGTAACATATAAAGGCAAACCCATCAGAATAACACCAGACTACTCAATAGAGACTATGAAAGATAGAAGATCATGGACAAACCTCATGCAGACACTAAGAGACCATGGATGCCAACCCAGACTATTATACCCAGCAAAACTCTTAATCACCATAGGCGGAGTAAACAAAATATTCCAGGATAAAACCAGATTTAATCAATACCTGTCCACAAACCCAGCCCTACAGAAAGCACTAGAAGGGAAAATTCAACCCAAAGAAGCTAAACACATCCATGAAAAATCAAGCAATAGATAATCCTACACCAACATACACCACAGAAGGACAACACAACACAACCAAAAAAATAACAGGAATTAACAATCACTGGTCATTAATATCCATCAATATCAATGGTCTCAACTCACCTATAAAAAGACACAGACTAACAGAATGGATTAGAAAACAGGACCCATCCATATGCTGCATACAAGAAACACACCTTAACTCCAAAGACAGACACTACCTCCGAGTAAAGGGCTGGGAAAAGGTTTTCCAAGCAAATGGACCTAAGAAACAAGCTGGTGTAGCTATCCTAATATCTAATAAAATAGACTTCAAACTAAAATCAATCAAAAGAGACCAGGATGGACATTACATATTCATCACAGGAAAAATCCACCAAGATGAAGTCTCGATTCTAAACATTTATGCTCCAAATACAAAAGCACCCACATTCATAAAAGAAACACTACTAAAGTTTAAAACGCACATCAAACCCCACACATTAGTAGTGGGAGATTTTAACACACCACTCTCACCAAAAGATAGATCTACCAGACTGAAACTTAACAAAGAAATAAAGGACCTAACAGATGTTATGACTCAAATGGACCTAATAGATATATACAGAATATTCCATCCTAACACAAAAGAATATACCTTCTTCTCAGCACCCCATGGAACCTTCTCAAAAATTGACCACATGCTTGGACACAAAACAAATCTCAACAGATACAAAAAAATTGGAATAACCTCCTGTATTTTATCAGACCACCAAGCCTTAAAGTTAGAACTCAATAACAACAAAAATTATAGAAAACCCACAAACTCATGGAAACTGAATAATACCCACCTGAAACATCAATGGGTCAAGGAAGAAATAAAGACAGAAATTAAAGAGTTCCTAGAATTCAATGAAAATGAAAGTACAACATACCCAAACTTATGGGACACTATGAAAGCAGTGCTAAGAGGAAAATTCATAGCTCTAAATGCACACATAAAGAAGATGGAGCAATCCCATACCAATGAATTAACAGCACAACTGAAAGCTCTAGAACAAAAAGAAACAAACTCACCCAGGAGAAATAGACGCCAGGAAATAATCAAATTGAGGGCTGAAATCAACGAAATAGAAAACAAGAGAACAATACAAAAAATCAATGAAACAAAGAGTTGGTTCTTTGAAAAAATCAACAAGATAGACAAACCACTAGCCAAATTAACCAAAAGGCAAAGAGAGAACACCCAAATTCACAAAATCAGAAATGAAAAGGGAGACATAACAACAGACAATGAGGAAATCCAGAGAATCATCAGATCATACTTCAAAAACCTGTACTCCACAAAAATGGAAAACCAGGAAGAAATGGACAATTTTCTGGATAAATACCAAATACCAAAATTAAATCAAGACCAGATAAACCATTTAAATAGACCAATAACCCCTAAAGAAATAGAAACAGTCATCAAAAGTCTCCCAACTAAAAAAAGCCCAGGACCAGATGGTTTCAGTGCAGAATTCTACCAGACGTTCAAAGAAGAACTAATACCAATACTCTTCAAAGTGTTCCACACAATAGAAACAGAAGGAACACTACCAAACTCTTTTTATGAGGCTACAATTACCCTGATACCCAAACCACACAAAGATGCAACAAAGAAAGAGAACTACAGACCAATCTCCCCCATGAACATTGATGCAAAAATACTCAACAAAATATTGGCAAACCGAATCCAAGAATACATCAAAACAATCATCCATCACGACCAAGTAGGATTCATCCCAGGGATGCAAGGATGGTTCAACATACGGAAATCAGTCAATGTAATACACCATATAAACAAACTGAAAGAAAAAAACCACATGATCATCTCCCTAGATGCTGAAAAAGCCTTTGACAAAATCCAACACCCCTTCATGATAAAGGTCTTAGAAAGAATAGGAATACAAGGAACATTTCTAAACATAATAAAAGCAATTTATAGCAAGCCAACAGCAAACATCAAATTAAATGGAGAGAAACTCAAAGCGATACCACTAAATTCAGGAACAAGACAAGGCTGTCCACTCTCCCCATATTTATTCAATATAGTACTAGAAGTTCTAGCTAGAGCAATAAGACAACAAAAGGAGATCAAAGGGATACAAATTGGCAAGGAAGAAGTCAAACTTTCACTATTTGCAGATGATATGATAGTATACATAAGTGACCCCAAAAACTCTACCAGGGAACTTCTACAGCTGATAAACTCCTTCAGTAAAGTGGCAGGATACAAGATCAACTCAAAAAAATCAGTAGCCCTCCTATACACAAATGATAAAAGGGCTGAGAAAGAAGTCAGAGAAACATCACCCTTTACAATAGCCACAAATAATATAAAATACCTTGGGATAACACTAACTAAACAAGTGAAAGACCTTTTTGATAAGAACTTTAAATCTCTAAAGAAAGAAATTGAAGAAGATATCAGAAAATGGAAGGATCTCCCATGCTCATGGATAGGTAGGATTAACATAGTAAAAATGGCAATCTTACCAAAAGCAATCTACAGATTCAATGCAATCCCCATCAAAATCCCAACACAATTCTTCACAGACTTGGAAAGAAAAATACTCAACTTTATATGGAAAAACAAAAGACCCAGGATAGCTAAAAGAATCCTATACGATAAAGCAACCCTTGGAGGCATCACCATCCCGGACCTCAAACTCTACTATAGAGCTATAGTAATAAAAACAGCTTGGTACTGGTATAAAAACCGACATACGGACCAATGGAATCGAATTGAAGACCCTGACATTAATCCATGCACATATGAACACCTGGTTTTTGACAAAGGAGCCAAAACTATACAATGGAACAAAGAAAGTATCTTCAACAAATGGTGCTGGCATAACTGGATGTCAATATGTAAAAGATTACAAATAGATCCATATCTGTCACCATGCACAAAACTCAAGTCCAAGTGGATCAAAGACCTAAACATAAATCCAGTTACACTAAACTTAATAGAAAAGAAGATAGGAAGCACTCTTGAACGCATTGGCACTGGAGACCATTTCCTAAATAAAACACCGACAGCACAGACCCTAAGCACAACCATTAATAAATGGGACCTCTCAAAACTGAGAAGCTTTTGCAGGGCAAAAGACACAGTCAATAAGACAAAAAGACAGCCAACAGATTGGGAAAAGATCTTCACCAACCCCACATCTGACAGAGGATTGATCTCCACAATATATAAAGAACTCAAGAAACTAGACATCAAAGCACTGAACAGTCCAATTAAAAAATGGGCTAAAGAGCTAAACAGAGAATTCACAAAACAAGAACTACAAATGGCTGAAAGACATTTAAAGAAATGCTCAACATCCTTAATCATCAGAGAAATGCAAATCAAAACGACTCTGAGATACCACCTTACACCTGTTAGAATGGCTAAGATCAAAAACACCAATGACAACCAATGTTGGAGAGGATGTGGAGCAAAGGGAACACTCCTCCACTGTTGGTGGGAATGTAAACTTGTACAACCACTATGGAAATCAGTATGGCGGTTTCTCAGAAAATTAGGAATCGAACTACCTCAAGACCCAGCCATCCCACTCTTGGGCATATACCCAAAGAATGCTGATACATACCATAAAGATACATGCTCAGCTATGTTCATAGCAGCACTATTTGTAATAGCCAGAACCTGGAAACAACCTAGATGCCCATCAACGGAAGAATGGATGAAAAAAATATGGTACATATACACAATGGAGTACTACTCAGCAGAGAAAAACAATGAAAGCATGAAATTTGCAGGCAAATGGAGGGAACTAGAAAATATCATCCTGAGTGAGGTAACCCAAACCCAGAAAGACAGTTATGGTATGTACTCACTCATTGGTGGATTCTAGATATAAAATGAACAATCAGACCACAACCCATAGAACCATAGAGGCTATATATATATAGCATGGAGGTCCGTAGGACGACTGTGGCATATAATAAATTTCAGTCTTACTCAATTATTGAAAAAAAAATAGCCAAATGAATGGAAACACATGAACTATGAACCAAAGACTGAGGGGCTCCCAGCTGGATCAGGCCCTCTGAATAGGTGAGACAGTTGATTGGCTTGATCAGTTTGGGAGACATTTAGGCAGTGGGACCAAGTCCTGTGCTCATTCCACGAGTTGGCTGTTTGAAACCAGGAACTTATGCAGGGACACTTGGCTCAGTCTGGGAGGAAGGGACTGGACCTCCCTGGACTGAGTCTACCAAGTCGATCACAGTCCTCGGGGGAGGACTTGTCCTGGAGGAGATGGGAATGGAGGGTGGGCTGGGGGTAAGGGGAGGGCGTGGGAGGGGGGAGAATAGGGGAACCCATGGCTGATATGTAGAACTGAATGGTATTGTAAAATAAAAAATATATATCACAAACAAACAAAAAAAATAAAATAAAATAAAACAAGTACCTTGTTATTTAATAATCACACTACTATAGCTACACATACAGAAACAAAGCCAGTATGGTGAAAAGATGTCATATGCACTGATAATTTTGTACTATTCATGACAGACAGCATATGAAGTCTACATAAATATGTATCAATGGATAAATTGATAAAAAATTGATAAATAATTTTGTACATATGTGTTTGAGTATTTGTGAGTGCATATGTAAATTTATGCATGTATATATCTATGTGATAAAATGTTATGTAGTCTTAGAGTATGAAACTATGTTATTGAAACAAAATTAATGATCCTAGAGGGCATTATGTTATATGAAATGTACTATGCACAAGTATAAAAATACTTCACAGTCTCAAAAGCACATATGGACTAAAAGAATTCAGCTTCATAATAAAAAAAATTATGGCAGCTAGAGTTGGAATAATAGTGGATATGCTAATAATATTGTTTATTGGGTACAAAGTACCTATTTGTAGGAAATATATAATCTATCTCTATATGTCTCTATTTATCATCTGTTTGTCTACCCATATGTCATCTACCTACCTATGTCTAACACCTATCTATCTATCCATCTATCTGTCTATCTATCTATCTATCTATCTATCTATCTATCTATCTATCTATCTATCTATCTATCATCTATCTATCATCTATTTCTCATCTATCTACTCTCTATCTCTCTGTCTACATATTTACATAATAATCTATTTGCTAATTCTCTGTATACATGTATCTATCTATCCTCAATTATCTATCTATCAATCATCTATAAATCCATTTATCTATCATCTCCCTATTACCTATGTAATGAAATGTAAGAAACTAGTATAAACTCCTTTAAGGGGAAGGAGTCTTAGAAATTCCAAAAAGTAAGAGTTGGCTTGAGTGAGAGATGCCCATTGTTCAGGGCATTTGGATACTTGTTCTGAGTTGGTGGTGATATTTGAGGAGGCTTTGGAAGTTTGGTCTTTGGAAGGAAGTATGTCACTGAAGATTGACTTTAGGAGTTTAAAGATCCACTTCATTCTTATTTTGTAATTTCTACTTCCTCTTAGAGGTTCCAATTGTGTGCCCTTAAATTCCAATTCATGATGCCATGTAGGCAGACTTTTCTTTTCTACCTACCAGTTCCCAAATAACCGACATGGAGACTTAGTATATGGTATAAATGTTCATACTTATTACTACCTAGCTCTTATAACTTAAATTAATCCATTTCTATTAATTTATATTTTGTCACGTGGCTCCAGGTTTTACCTGTCCTCCATCATGTCTTGATTTCCCAGTGTCTCCTGATGATCTTTCAGAATCCACCCTTCTTCTTTCCAGTGTTCTTAGTCTGGTTTTCCCACCTTCCTTGGCCTTTCCAGCTATTCCAGTCATCTTGTTTGTTAAAGGAATCACAGCATAATTTACACAGCATACAGAAGAATTATTCCACAGCATTCATGTCTGCGGCCTGCTACCACAATTCCCTAACATGATGAATCCTTAACCTCCTAGAACCATAAGTCCAAATAAAGTATTTCTTCTATATGTTTCCTTGGCCATAGTGTAAGTAACTAATGAATGGATTTAGTATGTGATAAGAAGAAAGCCAAGATATAGTGGTAATCATTGTGAATTATAATGAAGACTTATCATACAAAGTGTAAAATGCTATAGGAAATACAATGAAAGGATCAATAATAAAATATGAACTTTAGCATATCCTAAATTTGTCTAACACTATTTATTCATAAAAGAAATAAAGTTGTTTTCTGCATATGTTATATAACAGAGGCATTAACAGATGGCTGATAAATTGAATTCTTGTTTTGTTTCATTGAATTAGCTTCTAGTAGAATGCTGACCTACATCTGGACATCATAATCTGTGGATATGCATGCATAATTAGGCCTACAGTGAATGAGAATTGGCAGTAAAATGTACCATGTTCAACAAATTCAAAGGTCTACCATGTATAATTCAAAATGCACTTATCTCCTTGTCATCTACATTATATGTTATCTATTTTCTAACCCAGGACACTGGCAAACAGAGTGCAGTTTCCAAATTTCGTTATTTTTAACATTTAATGTTCATCTTATTATTTTTTATATAGGATAGTCAAACTTATTCTATAATATTAAAATTCTAGATGTATAAATTTTTATATTATAAAATAGAAAACATCAAATCCTCTGGAATGTACTTTAGGACATTTAATAGACAGCCATATATTTATATATAATCTTCTGCCTAGTATTTTCTATTTGCCATGCAAAAAGTGTTGCAAATATTTTCCTCACTATATATTTTTTTTGTTTTTTTGAGACAGGGTTTCTTGTGTAGTTTTGGTGCCTGTCCTTAATTTTACTCTGCAGACCAGGTTGGCCTCGAACTCACAAAGATCTGCCTACCTCTGCCTCCCAAGTGCTGGGAATAAAGGCATGTGCCATCACTGCCGAGCTCCTCACTATTTTTAATTAAACAATGTGGTGGTATTGTGTTCCCCCAAATATTGTGTACCCTAATAAATTTATCTGGGGTCAGAGAACAGACAGCCACTAGATACAAAGGCTAGAAAATGGTGGCACTCACACCTTTAATCCTAGCATTCCGAGATAGAAATCCCTCTGGATCTCTGTGAGTTCAAGGCCACATTGGAAACAAGCCAAGCATGGTGACACATGCCTTTAATCCCAGAAAGCCAGCCTTTAATCCCAGAGAGTGGTGGTAGAAATCTGAAAGATATATAAGGCATGAGGACCAGAAACTAGAAGCATTTGGCTGGTTAAGCATTTGGCTGGTTAAGCATGTGGCTGGTTAAGCTTCAGGCTTTCCAGCAGCAATTAAGCTGAGAGCCATTGGGATGAGGACACAGAAGCTTCCAGTCTGAGGAAACAAGACCAGCTGAGAAGTTGACCAGGTGAAGTTAGCTGTGGCTTGTTCTGTCTCTCTGATCTACCAGTATGGACCCCAATAACTCGCCTCGGGTTTGATTTTATTAATAAGAACTTTTAAGATTCCTGCTACAAAACAACATATAAACATTTCTGTTATCATTCTAGATAAAATATAAACATATGATATATACATACATATGATTCATATATATATACATATGCATACACAAATAACAAATTTATAGCTTAATGGGTATTTACAAATTGTACACATTATATTAATCACATTCATAGCAAGATAGAACATCAAAAATATCTAGGTGTCCTTTGTTCTCATTTTAGCCATTAATGACATAAAGGAAGGATAAACCATCTGGTTTTATACCCCACAAAAATGAAATTACGTGTTATATACATAATGTCTTCTCTTATTAATAATATATTTTCACATGTTGCTTTTCTGGGAAATCGTTTATTCTCATTTCATTATAAAATGACACATTCCGATATTCTAGTTAATTTATCAACCCAAATATTTTTGTGTATTTAGATGATTTCAAGTTAGGCTATCTCAACCTGTCCATGGCCCTGCTGCTTTCTACCTCCAATCCCAGCAGACTTCTGCCACTGAGGCATAGAACACTCCAGTCAGAACAAAAGATTTCTGCCAAGCAGGCCCAGGCTACAAAAGCCAACATGGGGGACTTCTGCCCCTGATGCACAGATCACATCAGCCAAAACTGCCGTCACCAGGCAACAAGCTTGTCCTTTGCCTGAACTCCAGCAGACTCCATAGGCTCAGACACAGTCCATACCAGTTGAAAGAACAGCTCCAGCAGCTCTATACGAGACCAAGCTGGTCCTAAGTACCTGAGAAGAAGAATCAGACTTTACTGGAGGCCAGGCTGGATCTAGAGACTCAACAAGACTTTGGCTTTACTTCAGGTCAGACCAGGTCAAAGGACCCAAAGCCCCCCAAACCCTAGTGGAGACAACCAATTGCTCCTGAAGACTCATCAGTCACTAGATCCCTTGTCCACATAAGCTAGAAGACCAGAAAGGAAACAGAAATCAAAAAACAAAACACCCATCCAACAAAGACAAATACAGCAATCTACAGAGACTTATAATCACCCAAAATGTAGATGCCTAAATGCCAGAATAAGAACACGTTCTGTAACAGAAATGGCAATATGTTACTACCAGAATTTAGATATCCGACAACAGAAGGACCTGAACATTCCAATGCAGCTGAAGCACAAAAAAAAAAAAAATGACCTTAAAAAACTTTATGGAAATGGTAGAGGACCTTAAATAGGAAATGAAAAAAAAAATCCTAAAAGAAATGGAAGAAAAGACAAGAAAAAAATGGAGAAAATCAATAAATATCTTAAAGAATGTCAAGAAAACCAAGAAGAAAACAAACAGTTGATGGAAACAAATTAAACTGTTCATGATCTGAAAATAGAAACAGAGGCAACAAATAAAACACAGCCGGAGGGAATTCTGAAAAAGGAAAATCCGGGTAATCAAACAGGAACTACAGATGCAAACATCACCAACTCAATACAAAGAATGAAAGAGAGAATCCCAAGACTTGAAGATATAGTGGAAGTAGATGCTTGGTGAGAGAAAACGTTAAATCTAAAAACTTCCTGACACAAAACATCCAGAATATCTGGGACACTGTGAAAAGACCAAATATGAGAGTAATAGGAATGGAAGGAGGAGAAGAATCCCTGCTCAAAGGCACAGAAAATATATTCAACAAAATCCTAAAGAAAATGTTCCCTACCTAAAGAAGGGCACACATATAAAGGTACTAGAAGTTTACAGAACACCAAATAGATTGGGCCAGAAAAAAAAGTTCCCTTGCCACATAATAATCAAAACACTAAACATACAGAATAAATAAAGAATATTAAAATTTGCCAAGGAAAAAGGCCAAGTAACATATAAAGGCAGACCTTTAAGAAGTAGGGCCAAATTCTCAATACACACTCTTAGAAGCCAGAAGAGTCAGGAAAGACCTCTTGCAGACTCCAATAGACCATGGATGACAGCCCTGACTACTATACCCAGGAAAACTTTCAATTACTATAGATGGAGAAAACACGGTATTTCATGAAAAAGTCAAATTTAATCAATATCTATCCATTAATTGAGCTCTACAGAAGATACTATAAGGAAAACTTTAACCCAAGAAAGTTAGATACACCCACAAAAACTCAGGAAATATATAATCCCACACAATAGGGAAACATATACACAAACACTACCACCACCACCAACAACAACAACATGTAAAAGGAGTTAAAAATCACTGGCCATGTATGTATCTTGAAATCAACGGACTCAAGTTGCCAATAAAAGGACACAGGCTAAAAGAATGGATATGAAAACAGGATCCATCCTTCCCCTGCATACAAGAAACACACCACAACTTCAAAGACAGACGTTACCTCAGAGTAAAGTGTTGGAAAAAGACTTTCCAATCAAATGAACTGAAGAAGCAAGCTGGTGTGGCTGTCCTGATATCGAACAAAATAGATTTCAAACCAAAATTAATCAAAAGAGATGGAGAAAAACACATCATGTTCATCAAAGAATAAATCGACCAGAATGATGCCTCAATTCTGAACATCGACACCCCAAATACAAGGGCACTCATATCTGTAAAAGAAACATTACTGCCAGGCGGTGGTGGTGCATGCCTTTAATCCCAGCACTTGGGAAGCAGAGCCAGGTGGATCTCTGTGAGTTTGAGGCCAGCCTGGTTTACAAAGAGAGTTCCAGGACAGGTTCCAAAGCTAAAGAGAAACCCTGTCTTGAAAAGCCAAAAAAAAAAGAAAAGAAAAAGAAACATTACTAAAGCTTAATTCCCATGTCAAATGCCACATATTAATAGTGGGGGGAATTCAAGACCGCCCTCTCACCAATGGATAGGTCATCTAGACAGATGGTATGGAGAGAAATAATGGAAATAATATTATAAATTGAAAGGACCTAACAGATATCTACGAACATTCCATCCAAACACCAAAGAATATACCTTATTCTCAGGACCTCATGGAACCTTCTCAAAAACTGACCACGTACCTAAACACAAAGCAAGTCCTAACTGATTAAAAAAAGGAATATTTCCCTGTGTCTTACCAAATAACCATGCATTAAAGTTGGATTTCAACAACAACACAAACCACAAAAAGCCTAAAAACTCATGAAAATCAAACAACGCTCAACTGAATTTCTACTGAGTCAAGGAAGAAATACACAAACGTATCAAAAACTTCCAAGAATGCAATGAAAATGATTGCGATTGTTCAACATTCTAAAACTTATGCAATACTATGAACACAGTGCTAAGAGAATAATTCATAGTACTAAGTGCCTCATAATGAATTTGAGGAAATTTCATATAGGCTACATAACAGCACACCTGAAAAAGAAGCCAAGATTGTCAAGAGAAGATGGCAGGAAATAATCAAACTGAGGACTGAAATCAATAAAATAGAAAAAGGAGAACATAAGCCGGGCGGTGGTGGCGCACGCCTTTAATCCCAGCACTTGGGAGGCAGAGCCAGGCAGATCTCTGTGAGTTCGAGGCCAGCCTGGGCTACCAAGTGAGTTCCAGGAAAGGCGCAAAGCTACACAGAGAAACCCTGTCTCGAAAAAAACCAAAAAAAAAAAAAAAAAAAAAAAAAAAAAAGAAAAAGAAAAAGGAGAACAATATGAAAAATCAATTCAGCAAATAGTTTGTTCTTTGTGAAAATAAACAAGATAGACAAACCCTTATCCAAACTAACTTAAAGTCAGAGAGAGAATATCACAATTAACAAAATCAGAAACAAAAAGAGGGACATAACTACAGACATGGAAGAAATTCAATCATCAGTTCATACTTCAAAAATCTATACTCCACAAAGTTTAAAAGTTTGAAATAAACAGACAAATATCTTGATAGATACCATGAACCAAATTTAAACCAAGATCAGATAAACAATTTAAAAAAAAACATATAACCCATAAGAAAATAGAAGCTGTCATTACAAGTCTCCCAACCAATAAGAACTCAGGGCCAAATGATTTCAGTGCAGAATTCTACCAGATTTTTATTTAATTTTTTATTTTATTTAATTTTTTTTATTTTACAATACTATTCAGTTCTACATAATAGCCACAGATTCCCTTGTTCTCTCTCTTCCTGCCCCCCTCCCCTTCCCCCCAGCCTACCCCCTATTCCCACCACCTCCAGATCAAGGTCTCCCCGAGGACTGGGATCGACATGATAGACTCAGTCCAGGCAGGTCCAGTCCCCTCCTCCCAGACTGAGCCAAGCGTCCCTGTGTAAGTCCCAGGTTTCAAACAGCTAACTCATGCAACAAGCCCAGGACCTGGCACCACTGCCTAGATGCCTCCCAAACAGATCAAGGCAATCGACTGTCTCAACTATTCAGAGGGCCTGATCCAGTTGGGGGCCTCTCAGCCTTTGGTTCATAGTTCATGTGTTTCCATTTGTTTGACTATTTGTCCCTGTGCTTTATCCAACATTCGTTTCAACAATTCTCGCTCATATAGACCCTCCTCTTTCTCACTAATTAGAATCCCAGCGCTCCACCCGGAGAATAGCTGTGGATCTCTGCATCCAGATTCCTCAGTCCTTGGATGGGGTTTCTGGCACAACTATTAGGGTGTTTGACCCTCCCATCACCAGAGTAGGTCAGTCCCGGCTGTCTCTGGACCATTGCCAGCAGTCTATTGTGGGGGTATCTTTGTGGATTTCTGTGGGCTTCTTTAGCTCTTTGTTTCTTCCTTTTCTCATGTGGTCTTCTTTTACCATGGTCTCCTATTCCTTGTTCTCCCTCTCTGTTGTTGATCCAGCTTGGATCTCCCGCTCTTTCCCTCAACCCACGCCCTTCATTGCTCCTACTCATGTCCAGGCTGTTCATGTAGATCTCATCCATTTCTCCATGTCTTTCTTGGGGTACTGTTTTCCAGGTAGCCTCCCTGGTGATGTGAGTAGCAGTCCAGTCATCCTTGTTCCATATTTGGCATTCTCCTATGAGAGAGTACATACCATATTTGTCTTTCTGAGTCTGCGTTACCTCACTCAGGATGATTTTTTCTAGATCCATCCATTTGCCTGCAAACCTCATGATGTCATTGTTTTTCTCTGCTGAGTAGTATTCCATTGTGTATATGTGCCACAATTTATTTATCCATTCTTCAGTTGAAGGGCATCTAGGTTGTTTCCAGGTTTTGGCTATTACAAACAATGCTGATATGAACATAGCTGAGCAAGTGCTCTTGTGGTATGATTGAGCATTTCTTGGGTATATACCCAAGAGTGGTATAGCTGGATCTTGGGGGAGATTGATTTCCAATTTTCTAAGAAAGCATCATATTGATTTCCAAAGTGGTTGTACAAGCTTGCATTCCCACCAGCAGTGGAGGAGAGTTCCCCTAGTTCCACATCCTCTCCAGCATAAAGTGTCTTCAGTGTTTTTGATCTTAGCCATTCTGACAGGCATAAGGTGGTATCTCAGAGTTGTTTTGATTTGCATTTCCCTGATGATTAGGGATGTTGAGCAATTCCTTAAAAGTCTTTCAGCCATTTGAGTTTCCTCTGTTGAGAATTCTCTGTTTAGTTCTATAGCCCATTTCTTAATTGGACTGTTGGTCATTTTGATGTCTAATTTCTTGAGTTCCTTTTATATTCTGGATATCAGTCCTCTGTCAGATATGAGGTTGGTGAAGAACTTTTCCCATTCTGTAGGCTATTGCTTTGCCTTGTTGACTGTATCCTTTGATCTACAAAAGCTTCTCAGTTTCAAGAGGTCCCATTGATTGATTGTTTCTCTCAGTGTCTGTGCTACTGGTGTTATATTTAGGAAGTGATCGCCTATGCCAATGTGTTCAAGACTCCTTCCTATTTTCTCTTCTAGCAGGTTCAGAGTAGCTGGATTTATGTTGAGGTCCTTGATCCACTTGGACTTAAGTTTTGTGCAAGGTGACAAATATGGATCAATATGCAGCCTTAATACATTCAGTAGTCTACCTTTTGTCATTTTTATATCTTCCACTTTTTCTTCAGTGTAGATTCAGTGATCTACCTATTTATCCTATTATATCCTATTATTTCTTGATCTTTTTTCTCGGAGTAGATTCAATGATCTATCTCATATTTTATTCTCTTTTTTCTTTTTGCTTTCTAGGGGTAAAGATATCTTTACAAATCTTGAAAAGAAAAAAATTAGGTTCATTGTCAAGTCCTGTATCATTTGTCCAGTCTCTGTATAATAGGAAATTTCAGGGCTTGTCACAAGTCCTTGTTCGAGTAGTCTATCAGGCTGCATCATCTCAGCTAGTCATCTCAAAATTGTCCTGAGCAGTCTTTCCATGGTGTTAATCAACTTAATGGCTTTACCATAGTCCATGTGGAATCATCATTGTGGGATCCTGTCATCCTTTTGAAGATTTCAAAGTCAGTGTTAGGTGTGGTCATGGTTCCCTTTAGAATTTTTTTTTTTGTGTGTGCCTCCTCTGTGGTTTGGAGCAAACACAGTCTGATAAACGTCTGTCTCTTGGAACCCTGAGTATTCTTCCCTAGAACAGAAAATCTTCACAGCAATTTCTCCCCACCATTTGTCTTGCCAAACTTTTCCAAACTGACCTTTGCCGATGCTTTCTTGTAACACGATGGTCCTGGCAATTCTTCTCTGAACAAGCAGTAATAAACCCTTCGTCCCAGGTAGCAGCATCACTGCAGTCACCAACATGATGAGAAGAAGCCAGCCACTCGGAGCAGCTTTTGCCTCCATGGTCCCACCACTGTTTGTCACTAGGTCCTGGCCGCTGCTTCTACTTAGCAAGCCTCCTAGCCTGGCCTCAAACTCAGGATCCTCCTGCCTCTGCATCCTTCAGCAAATTCAACCGGCATGCACCATCACAAACGGCAAGCAGCTTTTTCATGAATTCATACCACAAACGTTGGGTACCAGATGTAGCATGAATCTTAAAAAGTCTTATTATTAAATCAAACCCAAGGCCATTTATTGGGGTCAATGCTGGTAGATCAGAGAGACAGAAGAAGCCACAGCTAACCTCACCTGGCCAACTACTCAGCTGGACTTGTTTCCTCAGACTGTGTCCTCATCCCAATGGCTCTCAGCTGAAATGCTGCTCAAAAGACTGAAGCTTAACCAGCTAAAAGCTTCACCAGCCAAATACTTCTAGTTTCTGGTCCTCGCGCCTTATATACTTTTCTGGTTTCTACCACCACTCCATGGTATTAAATGCTTGCTTTCTGGGATTAAATGTGTGGTGAGTCACCATGCCTGTCTCTATCCTTGAATACATGGATGTCTGCCTCTAGAATGCTAGGATTAAAGGTGTGTGCTACCACTGCCTATCCTTTATGTTTAATATTGTGGCTGCTCTGTCTCTGACTCCAGATAAGTTTATTAGCATGCACAATATTTGGGGGAACCACAATATTTGGGGAATACCACAATCCTATTATCTTAGAACTGCTATGGTTACTAGATTGAACCTACTAATTATCAGCCACGGGAGGAAGAGGGGCATGCAGGAACATATCTTTTAAAACTGAGCTATTGGGTATTGCTTGAAGAGGTGGAATCATACTCTTCAGTTTTAGACTCATGCAAACCCCACTAAGCTCTTAAGGATAGCTCCAAACCCAGAGTTAGACATAAAGCTCCAGTTAAACTTAGAGGATCAAAAACCAAATGAATAGACATGAGTGTAAAAGAGAAGGGAAGATGCAAGAATAGAATGAGATGAATGAAGTCAATATGTATTGTGTAAAAGTGTGATATTACCAAAGGATTAGATAAATAATTTAAAAACTAAATGGGAGGTACAGTCAGGAGAAAAGGTCACTTTTCAGCTGAAAAGGCCCACTTGTCAGCTGAACTGCATCACTCCCTAGATTCTGTTCCAATGATCCATTCTATATTATGCTTCCCTAGCTCTTCAACCAACCCCCTGCCAGCCCTGTCCCCAATCACTGAGGATTTCAACTGTTCAGTATACCTCACACTACTCAGAAAACCAGGCCATATCAGTCGGAAGAAAAGGAATAGGCTAAACCAGTCCAAGTACAGAGAACCTTTGCTGCCACAAAGGTCAAGCTAGCCTTGAGATTGCTAGCCCCCAATTTGGACAGAGACTTTGTACTAGATCAGAGGTCATATCATAACCAGAAATCCAGGCCACAGAGACAAGAAGACAAAAGAGGAAATGGAAGCTAATAAACAAAACACCTATCCAACAAGACAAACTCAGAAATCAGCAACTAAAACTATAATCATCCCAAAACCATATGTCTAAATGCCAGTGGAGGAACACAATCAACAGCAGACAGGGCAATATAACACTAACAGAGCCCAGCTCACCTGCTACAGAGAGACTATAGTTACAAGACAACTGAAACAAAAAAGAATGACCTTAAGAACAACTTTACAAAGGTAGGAAAGATCCTTAAAGAGGAAATGAAAAACATCCCTTAAACAGATCAAGGAAAAGACAAAAATTTTTATTAATCTAAAGGACATGCCTATAAAGTTTCAAGAAACTTGCAGAATGCCAAATAGATTGGCTCAGAAAAGAAAGTCCCATGCCATATACCAATCAAACCACTAATCATACAGAACAAAGACAGAATATTAAAAGCTGCAATGGAAAAGGGGTTCTACTCTCTTCATATCTATTTGGTATAATACTTGATGTTTTAGGTAGAGCAATAAGACAACTAAAGGAGATCAAAGGGGATACAAACTGGAAAGGAAGAAGTCAAAGTATCAATATTTGCAGATTATGTGACACTATATATAAGCAACTTCAAAAATTGTACCAGGGAACTCCTACAGCTCATAAACACCTTCACCAAAATGGCTAAATACAAGATTAACTAAAAATAGATCAATAGCCCTCTTATATACAAATAATAAAAGGACTGAGAAAGAAATCAGAGAAACAATACTCTTTACAGTAGCCATAAGTAATATAAAATATCTTGGAGTAACTCTATCCAAACAAGTGAAAGACCTGTAGAATAAAAACTTCAAGTTTTTGCCGGGCGTTGGTGGCGCACGCCTTTAATCCCAGCACTCGGGAGGCAGAGCCAGGCGGATCTCTGTGAGTTCGAGGCCAGCCTGGGCTACCAAGTGAGCTCCAGGAAAGGTGCAAAGCTACACAGAGAAACCCTGCCTCAAAAAACCAAAAAAAAAAAAAAAAAAACTTCAAGTTTTTAAATAAGGAAATTGAAGAAGCTATCAGAAGATGGAAAGATCTCCCACACTCATGCATCAGTAGGAATTGCCTAGGAAAAAAAATGGCCATCCTACAAAAAGCATTTAACAGATTCAATGCAATCCCCATCAACATTCCAACACATTTCTTTATAGATCTTGAAAGAACAATACTCAATTTCATATGGAAAAACAAAAATCTTGGATAACAACAAAAATATCCTGTAAAATTAAAGAAACTCTAAAGGTCACCATCCCTGATTTCAAGATGTACTATGCATGATACTGGCACAAAAAATAGAACATTGATCAATGGAATTAAATGGTAGCCCCAGATGTATATCCACTTACCTATCGACACCTGGTTTTTTTTTTAATCAGGAAGCCAGAAATACACAATGAAATAAGAAAGCATCATCAACAAAAGTTGCCTGTCTAACCTGATATCAACAAATAAGAAAATGCAAATAGATCCATATCTATCACACTGAACTAAACTAATGTTCAAGTGCGTCAAAGACTTCAACATAAAACCAAATATACTGAACTCAATAGAAGAGACATGGTGAATAGCCTTGAAAACATTGGCACAGGGGTTAAATTCTGGAAATGAACACTGATAACACAGTCCCTAAGACCAACAATCAATAAATGGACCTCAATAAATTGGAAAGCCTCTGTAAAGCAAAGGACAACCTCAATATAATGGCAGCCCACAGAGTGGGAAAAGATATCCCCACATCTGACAGAGGTCTAGTATCCACAATATATAAAGAACTCTAGAAACTAGACATCAACAAACCAAAAAATCAAATTAAAAATGGGGTACAGATCTAAACAGAATTCTCAATGGAGGAAATTCAAATGGATGAGAAATACTTAAAGAAATGTTTGGCATCCTTAGACATCAGGAAAATGCACCAAGTCTGAGATTCAATCTTACTCTTGTCAGAATGGCTAAAATCAAAAACACAAGTGACATATCATGCTAGTGAGGATGCAGAGCATCCATTTGGAACTGATCAACCTCAATACCCAGCTATACCACATCCGGGCATATACTCAAAAGACACCATATCCTAGTTTTCACAGCAATTTTATTCATAATAGTCAGAAACTGGAAACAACCTCAATGTCCCTCAACCAAAGAATTGGTACATTTACACAATGGAGTGTTTCCAAGCTGTTAAAAACAATGACATCATAAAATTTTCAGGAAAATGGATAGAATTTTAAACATCATCCTGAGTGAGATAATCCAGATCCACAAATACAAGCATGGTATGTACTCATTTATAAGTGGATATTAACTGCAAAGTAAAAGATATGGTAAGGTTCACAGACCCAGAAAGGCTAAGCAGTAAGGGGGGCTTAAGTGAGACACAAAGTCTTCCTTGTGAAAGGAAATAGAATAAATTTCACCGATAGATTGGTAATGGGTGGGTTTGGGAACAGAAAACATCAACTACGTGGTTTATTAAGAAAATACTCAGAAAAACAACTGGAATTGGGGAGCATTTCAGGACAAGGTATAAACACTGTAACAATGGATAATCTCCTAATAATGGGGTACACGAAGCCTGAATTGGCCATCTCTGTAATCAAACAAATCCTCAAGTGGAGGGATTGGGACATCAACCCAGCCACAAAACCTACAATATTTTCCCTTCCTACAGAGTGGTCTTGGACCAGAGCTTAGCAGAATCCTCATCAAAGAGACCAGAGAGGTTTCACCTAGCAATGAACAGGAGCAGATGCAAAGTCCCACAGACAAACATTAAACAGAGCTTGGGGAGTCCTGTGGAGGAAGGGAAGAAAGGATCAGAGTTATAAGAGAGGCCAGGAACACCAAATGAACATGGCCCGTGAAATCAATTGACTGGGACTCATTGGAGCTCATGGAGATCAGGAAGCCTGTAGGTTTCCGACCTAGGTCCCCTGCATACATGTTATGGCTGAGTAGCTTGGCGTTCTGGTGGGATTCTCAACAGTAGGAGTGGGGGGCAGTGTCTGAGTCTTTTGGTTACTTATGGTACCCTTTTCCTTTTACCGGGTTGCCTTGTCCAGCCTTGACTTAATGGTATATATATATATATATATATATATATATATATATATATATATATTATACTTATTGAAGCATATCATTCTGTGTTTGATGTCCCTGAGAGGCCTGTTCTTTTCTGAGGGGAGATGGAGGGGCCATGGATCTGGAGAAGAGATGGGGGTGGGGAAACTGCAGTAGACATGCAATAAATGGGAGAATAATAATTCAGAAGAAAAATTTCAAGACCGTAGCATGGATCTTAAAAGGTCTTATTAATAAGAACAAATCCAGAACCAGGTATTGGGGTGACTGCTGAAAGAACAGAGAAGCAGAACAAGCCACAGCTAACCTCACCTTGCCAACTTCTCAGCGGATCCTGTTTCCTCAACCTGGAAAGCCTGAGTCCTGATCCGAACGGATCTCAGCTGAACTGCTGCTAAAAGCCTAAAAGCTTAAAAGCCTCCAGTTCCTGGTTCTCATGCCTAATAAACCTTTCTGCTTCCTGCCATCACTTCCTGGGATTAAAGATGTGTGTTTTTCCCAAGCAAGACATGAGGTCTCAAGTGCTGGGATTAAAGGTGTGTGTCACCATGTCTGGCTGTTTCCAGTGTGGCATTGAACTCACAGAGATACAGAGGGAACTCTGCCTCCAGAATGCTGGTATTAAAGGTGTGTGCCACCACTGCCTAACCTCTATATTTAATATAGCGGCTGTTCTGTTCTCTGACCCCTAAATAAGTTTATTGGGGAGCACAATACATCAAACATACAAGACTTAAAAAAGAAAAGCAAATTGAACCTTGGGCCAGGAAGATGGATGAATAGGTAAAGGAGTGTGTTATCAAGCCAGCAACTTGAGTTACATTCTGGGATCTATGCGGTAAAAGGAAAAGAACCATGCCCAAAACCTTGTCCTGTGACCTTCACAAAAGCCCCTCACAGGTGCACAAATGCATACACATACATGATCATAGTATAAAATAAATAAAAATGTAAAATAGGAAACCCAAGATTTCTTTGTCATAAAAAGGCACTCTGGCCGGTGGTGGCACATGCATTTAATCCCAGCACTCGGGAGGCAGAGGCAGGCAGATCTCTGTGACTTCAAGGCCAGCCTGATATACAAAGTGAGTTCCAGGAAAAGCACAAAGCAATACAGAGAAACCCTGTCTCAGTGGGAAAAAAAGAAAAAAAAAGAAGGTATTCTGCAGGCTATGGAAAGAGAAATTCAGACACCAACCTAATGACAAAACTTTCAACCTACAACATGTTCTGCCTGCAAGATGTGCTGGGGGCAAAGGTGGCTCAGAACTTGTGGGTGTGGACAACAAGTGTCTGGTTCAACATGACTCGTACACCCCAAGGGGGAGCTCATGATTCATACAGTCTTGAGGGCCAGAACCCTGAGACTGGATAGCCCAGAATCTTAGGGTAGAACCAAACATAATTGAAAAAAATAATCAATGTAATAATTTCTAATTATATTATTTTATACTCACAGCCTTGTCCAGTCATCACCAAAGAGGCTTCCTCTAGCAACAGGTAGGAACAAATACAAAGACCTATAGCCAGACATTATTCCGAGAGTCTAAATTGGACAACTCCATTAAGTCATTCCCCTCAGAAATCCAGGAACCCCAAGAAGATGGGGAAGAAAGACCATAGCAGTCAGAGGGGACAGAGGATCGATCATGGCCCACTGAACCAACTAAGTAAGAATCACATGGGCTCACAAACTGAAAAGGCAAGCACGGGGCCTGCATGGGTCTACACCAGGTCCTCTGCATATATGTTATGGCTGTTAGCTTATTGTTCTTATGAAACTCCTAACAGTGGGAATGGGTGTGACTCTGACTCATTTGCCTTCTCCTGAGACACTTTTCCTCTTATTGAGATGCCTTTTCCAGCCTCTATATGAGGGCTTTTACCTTGTCTTACAGAATTTTGTTGTGTCGTGTTTGGACAATATCTTTTGGTGGCCTGTGGATTTCCAAAGAGGAAATACAAGAGAAGTAGATCTCAGGAAAGTTGCAGGGAGCTAAGAGGAGTAGAGGAAAGGAAAAATATGGTTGGGATACATTATATAAGAGAAGAAACTATATTCAAACAGAGAAAATCACACAAAAAATTAAACCTGACAGGGGGAATTCAAAGAAATAATTCATTGAATTAAAGTTGATAGAAATAATGAATAACAAATAATCAAATCTCATATTATTTAGTATGAGTCATGTGTAAATGAGCTCAAATATCTTAACTAGAGAGTGGTAGGAATAATGGCTGGCTCTTCTATTTCCTTGATTCTTCATATTTAACCCAATATCCGGCCCTGTTTTGGTTTATTTTAATAAGATCTTTTAGCAACTGGTGTTATACCATCATCTAACAGGACAGGTCTTTCTGTGTCTTGTCTGTCCCTTCCACAGGACACTTCTGATATTCACCGGAGGCTGTCTCTGGTCAACACTGACACCCAAGCTTTCCATTAAAAGCGAATGACCAGAATCTGTAGAAGAGGAAAGAAGGGTACATTGTTTGCTGATGCTGCAAGAGGCAGGTTCCAGAATCCACACCCAGCTAAGACACAGCAAATTCCTGTTGCCTGAAAATGGTGTTGATAACTTATTTTTCATTTCTTGACAGAGAAAAGCAAACTAAGTCAAAGTTTGAGAAACAACCAAGAAGGCAGAATGGAACAGAGTGGCAAGCAGGAAGGACAAAGAAGATCCTCAGGTAATCAGAGAGAAATGTGTGCTAAACCAAAATTCTTCTACTGCATTTCTTAATCTGTGATTCTCTGGATTATGGCAGACTCCAGATGTAAGCAGCTGTGGTGAGGAGAGAGAGTTATGCAATGTTTCCATTTCTCTGACCTTCTCTCTGTAGAGACAGAGGTTCAGAGGCTATTCTAAGCTCCCTGGGGTCTGGGAGGGGTGGCTGTGAGTTTAGGTTGGGACAACGTTCCCAGGTCCCACTTGTCCTGTGAGAGCCCATGCTATTCTGAAATGCATTTTCTATACCTGAAAACACCTATGCTCTCCCTGTGATTGTACTCCTTGTAATCCCCAGCACGGTGGTTACCAAATCCTTGGCCAGGAAGCAAGAGCTGGTAATCTCATGACACTTGAAAGAGGGCACTGTGGCTGATCAGTGTGCAGGAAGAGTCCCCAGGAAAAGTTCAGATGTGCAAGTGCATGCTGGGAAATATTCTGATCCCATCCCTCTGTCCTTTGAAGGTCCTTTCCATAGGCCATGGAAAGACTGTGAAATCAGGATCATCATTCCGGAATGGGAAGTCATTAAACAGGAAGTGGGCAATACAGGAGGAAGAATAATGAAAAATGTCAGGGCTATTTGCCACAGATTCTACCAGCGGGGCCTGAGGAATCCCTGGCATGACTGTTTGCAACTGATGAAAGATCTCCACTTGTTGCACCAGAGGCTCTCTCAGGAGAGAGAAGGGGTCGAACCATAGTTTACACCTGACTCGAAGGACCACTACAGGATCCTTGGTCACAGACAAGAGTGGAGCCACTTCCAAGATTAGTCCCTTCTGAAGAGGCCCTGTCAATTTTTTTTTTTTTTTTTTTTTTTTGTTTTTCAAGACAGGGTTTCTCTGTGTAGCTTTCAGTCTTTCATAGAATTCACTTTGTAGCCCAGGCTGGCCTGGGACTCACAGAGATCTGCCTTGCTCTGCGTCCTGAGTCCTAGGATTAAAGGTGTATGACACCACTGCCCAGCTATGAGCAATGTAGGCAAGCCCCATTCCCATAGCCTCCATGGCACAAAGCAGCAATGTCTGGCCTCTCTGTGTGTCTGACTCCCTCTCACACCCATGCAATGGAACTAGGACATGTTTATAGCTGATTTTTGACCAAGGGGCCAATGAATTACTGAATGTGATTCAGTGGGAACCAGAGCACCATGCTTATGATCTCGATCTCTCTCTCTCTCTCTCTCTCTCTCTCTCTGCCTTCTGCACCTAGAAGACAGGGCTTGCATGGACACTGGCTGCTCAGGGAGGCTCTCCTGATATGGGGCTCACATCTCAACTCCTTCACTTGGGAATTTGCATACCTGAAGACCTGTAAATGAGCAGAGATCCCAAACCACCAAGTCAGGCATATCAGGAGTTCAAGGTCATCCTAATTCCACTGAATGAGATGTATGTCTATCACCAGGATTCCTGGTAACCCTGACTCCAAAGTGGAAGGAAGGATACAGAGGCATGTATCTTTCACACTGGTGCCTACCAGTTGACTTCCTCTTGTTCTGGCATTGAAAGTCCATATTAAAGACTCTTTCTATACTGAATACAGCAGGGAAACCTTCTGTCCCACAGGAGAGACAGGTGTTCCTCAACTTCCTGATGCTGTCACCTTCAACACAGTTCCTCTCGTTGTGGTGACCACCCAACTATTAGATCATTTCAGTTGCTGCTTTCTCAGTGCAATTTCTTACTGTTTTAAGTCATAATGTCAATGTCTGTGTTTGCTGATAATCTTAGGCCTTCCTTGTGATGGGATTATTTTACCTCTAGAGGGGTACTGACCCACAGTTTAAGAACCACTGGTGTGCATAAGCAACTGTGTGCCTCTGTAGGAGAGAGAAGCATCCAGGACTGAGGTATTCAGGCTGTGGCAGTATTGAACTGAACTGACAGACAGTAGGGTTCAAAGCTTGGCCCAGCCTTGGCATCTCCAGTGTGGACTCCAGCATAGAAGGCTCAACTGCTCCACTGCTCCTGACTTTTCCACAGGCTGTGCTTTCCTGCTATCCCCTGTTCTCCTGCACTGCTTCCTTTCTCTCTTTTTGCCTCGAGGTAAAGAAGATGCCAGGATCCACATTCCAATATTTGGACTAGCTGCAGTTTTAGGGATGATCTCCAGTTACCAAGTAACCACTCCAAAAAAATTCTGTGATTTCAGGTTTTTAATGAAGTTGACATGAGATGCAGGTGGGGGTAGGGCTTGGTTGAGCCTCAACTCCATATGTCAGACTAACTTTGTTAACGTTCTATCCAGGACTATACCCTCTCTGAGAAGCGGGGGAGGGGAGCTGGGGGGCAAGGAGGTATAAGGGACAAGAGAAACTTTGGTTGTTATGTAAAATGAAAGGAAAAATATTTTATTATGTATACAGTGTTCTGTTTGCAGGCATGTCTGCAGCATATTCTGAACTGCTGAGTCATCTCTCCAATTGGTAAGACTATGTTTATTTGGTTGTTTGTTTTCTGTTTTAGATTTTCCAGACAGTGTCTGTCTGTAGCTTTGGAATCTGTCCTGGAAGTCACTTAGTAGAGCAGGCTGGCCTGCAAATCAGAGATATCAAACTGTCTATGACTCCTGTGTGGTGGGATTAAAGGCCTATGCCACTACTGCCCAGTGAAAAATAGCATTCTAAATTAAAAAAAAATCATAAAAAGAGATAAAGAAAGTTTATATGAAATATAACACATGTGTTAAAAGTATAAAATCAACAAGAAAGGTGTCCCACATTTTAATGCCAATATTCACGATTGGGATCCAGAGGTGGCCTGATCAGTTTGAGGTCTTGGAAGATTAAGTCTAAATTGTAGTGAGTTCCAGGAAACACAGTACTACAAAGAAACAAACAAAAAACAAACAAATAAACACGAGACAACAACTACAACAAAAACCCAAAGTCACACAAAGCTAATTGAAGTTAATTGACCTTGTTTTTGTTGGGTGTTTTTGATAATTATAACTTGAGTCAGACCTGAAGAAATCTGGGCCACCCTCCTGTCTCAGCCTCCAGAGAGGGATTCAATCTTGGTGTTCTCCACAGCTGACCCAGCCTGTGATCCAGACAGGCCCGCCCAGATTCAATCATGCCCATGAGCTTTATAAAGGTCCGGATCCCTACAAGGTTCACAGACTTGCAGAACTGCAGGGAGGTGAGCAGAGCTCTGTGTCCACACTTCAGTCTCTGTTGGACCTGCCAAGTCTCAGAGAACGCCAGTTCCATGACCCAGTGGAGCCAGACAGATCTCAGGACAAAAAAGGTATGTGAGTCCAGGAATCCATTCTGTGTTTTCTAGAGGCCAGCTGGGAAATTGTTCCTTAAATTAATCCCAGAAGGTGGATATTGTGCCTCTGAGACAATTCTCCAATCCCAATAATTAAGGGATTTATATTTTGCACTCATGGCAGGCCCCAAGGAAGGTGTTGGTGATGTGTTCATTGAACAGACCAGGACAGCAGGCAAAAATATAGTTTACTACCTTGAATGTGAAGTTTGCTGAGGCAGATTCTACTTTATCTAAGACTAGCCCACAATCTCTTGTGTAGATGGGAATCACACTCAACTACTCTATGCACCTGTCAAGAAAGAACTGGTATCATTTCCACCAGCCAAAATAACCACGTCCTATACAGGAGATGGAAAAGTATTGGGTCTTATAATTCTTCTGATGTTTTTAAGTTCTTTGAAGCACAGCTGGAGTGTATCAGGAGAGTTGAAAATGGACTTTTAGCAGTAGGGTAACAGAAAGAAGTTTAGGGAGAATGGGTGAGAGATGGAGGGAGTAGGTGAGGTGTTGGGGTGATATACTGTGCACCCCAATAAAACTTTTATGGGGATTGGAGAACAAAAGCAGGAACTAGATTACACATAGGGGCCAGACCATTTATGGAACACACCCTTAATCCTATCATGGGGAAGGCACATAGCCCTCTGGATCTCATCTGGGTCTCTGATTTCAAGGCCACACAGGGAGGAGAGCCTTTAATCTCAGCACTTGAGATTTCATGCCTTTGCTTGGGAAGCACACACGCCTTTTATCCCAGGAAGTGATGTCAGGCCAGAGAAAGGTATATAAGACCTGAGCAAACAGAAACTCACACTCTTAAAGCTGAGGATTTCCTAGAGGTAAGAACGATGGCTGGCTCTTCTGTTTCCTTGCTCCTTCAGATTTACCTCAATATCTGGCCCTGCTTTTGGTTTTTATTCATAAGACAGTAAGTATAGCTGTTGGTTTAACACAGTCATCGCAGACAGGTCTTTCTGTGTCTTGTCTGTCCCTTCCACAGGGGCACCTCTGCCATTCAACAGAGGCTTTCCCTGGTCCAGCTTGACACTCAAGCTTTCTATTAGGTGAGAATGACCAGAATCTGTAGAGGAGGAAAGAAGGGTCTATTGTCTGCTAATGCTACAAGAGGCTGGTCCTTAATCTCACAAACAGCTAACAGACAGCGATTCTTGTTGTTTGAAAATGGTGTTGATAACTTACTTATTCATTGCTTGACAGAGAAAAGCAAAGTAAGTCAAAGTTTGAGAAACAACCAATAAGGCAGAATGGAACAGAGTAGGCGGCGGAAACGACAAGGAAGACCCTCAGGTAATCAGATAGAAATGTGTGCTAAACCAAAATTCTTCTACTGCATTTCTTGATCTGTGATTCCTAGGATCATGACAGACTCCAGAAGTAAGTAGCTGTGGTGAGGAGAGAGAGTTATTCAATGTTTCCATTTCTCTGACCTTCTCTCTGTAGAGACAGAGGTTCAGAGGCTATGCTAAGCTCCCTAGGGTGTGGGAGAGGTGGTTATGAGTTTCGGTTGGGACAGCGTTCCCAGGTCCCACTTGTCCTGTGAGAGTCCCTGCTATTTTAAATGTATTTTCTAAACCTGTAGACACCTATGTTCTCCTGGTGCTTGTACTACTTGTAATCCCCAGCACGGTGGATGCCCAATCCTTGGCCAGCAAGCAAGTGCTGGTAATCTCCTGATACTTGAATGCGGGCACTGTGGCTGATCAGTGTGTAGGAAGAGTCCCCAGGAAAAGTTCAGATGTGCATGTGCATGCTGGGAAATATTCTGATCCCATCCCTCTGTCCTTTGCAGATTCTTTCTATAGTCCCTGGAGTAACCACGAAACCCGGATTTTCATCCGGGTGTGGGAAGTCGTTGAACAGAAAGTAGGCAACCCAGGCAGAAGAATCATGGAAAAGGTCAGGGCTATTCACCAAAAAATCAACCAGCAGGGCCTGAGGAAGCCCTGGCATGACTGTTTGAAACTAATGAACGATCTACTATGGTTGCACCAAAGGCTCTGTCGGGAGAGACCAGGGGTCGAACCCTTGTTTTCTCCATATTCGAAGGACCTCTTCAGGATCCTTGGTCACAAACAAGTATTCAGCCACTTCTCAGGTTAGTCCCTTCTGCAATGGCCCTCCAGAGGGTGGTCTGTGTCTGTGTGTGTGTGTCTGTGTGTGTGTGTGTGTGTGTGTGTGTTTCAATATAGGGTTTCTCTGTGTAGCGTTTTGCCTTTCCTGGAACTCACTCTGTAGCACAGGATGGCATGGTACTGACAGATATCTGCCTTGCTCAGCGTCCAGAGTCCTGGGATTAATGGCATGTGATACCACTGCCCAGATAGCTTGTCTGTCTTCATGAGCAATTTAGGCAAGCCCCATTCCCATAGGCCTCCATGGCACAAAGCAGCAATGTCTGGCCTCTCTGTGTGTCTGACTCCCTCTCATGCCCAAGCAATGGAACTAGGACTTGTTTATAGCTGATTTTTGACCAAGGGACCAATGAATGTCTGAAGATGATTCAGGAAGAACCAGGGCACCATGCTTATGCTCTCTCTCTCTCTCTCTCTCTCTCTCTGTCTCTCTCTCTGTCTCTGTCTCTTTTTCTGTCTCTCTCTCATTTTCTGTGTTCTTCAGATTCCTTAACCTTCATTCTCCTAAAAGACAAATACAAAAGTGTTTCCCCAAGACTAATTTTGGGGATGTTCCTTTTTGGCAAGTTATTATCTGGTTAAATGAAATGGCATGTGTTACTGGTACAAGTTAGTTTAAATTGGATGTTCATGCTGGTTGATGAACTATCACCTCCTCTAATTAAGATGTGTCTCTTGTTCAAATTGAAGCTTTATCAATTTTGATGGTACCCACAACTTATCTTCTCCTGTAGAAACAAAAGCAAAACCTCGTCCCCAAAGTAACACATATCCTGGTTTCCATTCTGTGTGGTATTGTATTCCCCCAACTATTGTGTATGCTAATAAACTTATCTGGGGTCAGAAAAAGAGCAGCCACAATATTAAACACAAAGAATAGGCAGTGGTAGCCAATGCCTTTTATCCTAGCATTCCAGAAGCATAAATCCATGAGTTCAAGGATACAGACAGGCATGGTGACTCATCAAGACTTTAATCCCAGGGAGTGGTGGTAGAAAGCAGAAAGATATATAAGGAGTGGAGACCAGAAACTAGAAGCATTTGGCTGGTTAAGCATTTGGCTGGATAAGCATTCAGGCTTTTGAGCAGCAATTCAGCTGAGACCCATTCTGGATGAGGACTCAGAGGCCACTCGTCTGAGGAGACAAGAACAGCTGAGGATCTGGCCAGGTCAGATAGCTATGGCTTGTTCTGTCTCTCTGATCTACCAGCATTGACCCCAAGAACTGGCCTCAGGTTTGATTTTATTAATCAGAACTTTAAAGATTCATGCTAGAATTCTGAGGTCAGTACATCCTTAAAGGATATAGGCTGATTTAATTCTGTAGACAACTGAAGACAACTATGCTCTCCCCGTGATTGTACTCCTTGTAATCCCCAGCTCGGTGGATGCCCAATCCTTGGCCAGCAAGCAAGTGCTGTTAATCGCATGATACTTGAATAAGGGCACTGTGGCTGATCAGTGTGTAGGAAGAGTCCCCAGGAAAAGTTCAGATGTGCATGTGCATGCTGGGAAATGTTCTGATCCCATCCCTCTGTCCTTTGCAGCTCTTTTCTATAGGCCCTGGAGTAACCACGAAACCCGGATTTTCATCCGGGTGTGGGAAGTCGTTGAACAGGAAGTAGGCAACCCAGGCAGAAGAATCATGGAAAAAGTCAGGAGTATTTGCCAAAGACTCAACGAGCTGGGTCTGAGTAAGACCTGGCATGAATGTTTGCAACTGATGAACGATCTCCTCGTGTTGCACCAGAGGCTCTCTCGGGAGAGAGCAGGGGTCCAACCCTTGTTTTCACCATATTCGGAGGACCTCTTCAGGATCCTTGGTCACAGACAAGAGTGCAGCCACTGCCCAGGTTAGTCCCTTCTGCAGAGGCACTCCAGAGGGTGGCCGGTGTTTTTTTTGATTGTTTGTTTGTTTTTTTGTTTTGTTTGTTTGTTTTTGTTTTTAGAGACAGGGTTTCTCTGTGTAGCATTTTGCCTTTCCTGGAACTCACTCTGTAGCCTAGGATGGCATAGAACTCACAGAGATCTGCCTGGCTCAGCCTCCCGAGTCCTGGGATTAATGGCATGTGACACCCCTGCCCAGCTAGCTGGTCTCTCTTCATGAGCAATATAGGCAAGCCCCATTCCCATAGGCTTCCATGGCACAAAGCAGCAATGTCTGGCCCCTCTGTGTGTCTAACTCCCTCTCACACACAAGCAATGGAACTAGAACTAGTTTATAGCTGATTTTTGAAAAAGGGGCCAATGAATTACTGAAGATGATTCAGAGGGAACCAGGGCACTATGCTTATAATCTCTCCCTCACACTCTCTTCCTCTCTCTTTCTCCATCTCTCTCTCTCTCCCTTTGTCTTTGTTCATTTTCCCACAGGACCACTCTACAATGGAGCTGGAAACCCCTAGCTTCACGTGTATTCGAAACCTCCAATGATATGTACTTTGTATGAGCCTTTGGATTATGGCTTTCCTGTGCCTTCTGGAGAGCATCAGGGGAACCAACCAACATGATGTTCAGTGGGGAGTCTTGATTCCCCGATAGGAGACTTGAAAACATTTTACTGTGCCACACCTACTTCCTGCGTTGGCCCTGGAAACATCAGCCTTCATTAGCCATGGACAACTTCTTATGACCACCAAGGCCCTAAAAGAAGACGGTGTAGATTCCTTGATTTTACTCTGACAAAATTGGAATCATGATGTGTTGTATCTGTAAATTTCTTTCTCTACCTCCTCAGTGAAGTGTAATAAGTGGAATCAAATAAAGGTTTCAAATGAAACTCCTGCCTCATCCTGGTCTTTTCAGTGGCTCTGATAAGCATAGTAGCACAGGGGATGCAGTAATGGTGGAGGTTCATTGCTTGGTGACTGGGACTTTTCCTCTACCCTGATATTCATCAGACTCCTGGCATTGTGTCTCCTCCACTACAAGGGGAACCCCTGCTTCCATAAACAGCAGCTCAACACTGTATCCAGTAACTACAAGTCATGTTGGAGCACTCATGGTCAGTGGTTAAGAGCCTCAGATTCCCCAGAATGCAATGGAAACAAGTTGGGAACTTCAGACATAGCTGTGTGGTACAGTGATGGAACATCAAGCCAGAGAATATCAGAGTTTCTTAAATATAAGTTCCAGATATGAAAGAAGCCTTAACAAGGGACATTGCCACCTATGCTAAGTTTAGAAAGTATTTCTCTTTGAATAAGGGACAGTTACATCATGGTTAGCCATAATTTTAACCTGTGAAATATATAATGCCATTTCCTTTCCAAACTGGATAGTCAGATCATTATTTTTCATCTGCATGTGGTAGTGATATCATACAGTCACACTCACTCTAGAGATCTTTGACTTGGATTTTGTTACATTTGGGAATTAAATATGGCACAAGGTGATATGGACGTGTATCCAGTTGGATAGGAATAGACTCCTGATGGGTATTCTTGGTATTCAACTTGACTACATCCACCATTACTTTGAACACCAAAGTTAGAGGGCACACTTATGAGGTAATTTTCTTAATCATTTTGTATGGCATGTTCCATTTCTCAGCTAGAACTTTGAGGTGGGAGAACAGATGTTGCATTAGGGCAGACTGGGACGAGAAGAAAGGTTCCCAATCCACGGGTCACATTCCCTTTCGGTGGAACAACCAACTGTATTACAAGGATCTCCTAAAACATATGTATTATGGGAAATTTATGTTAGGATTCAGAACATTAGCAAAAGTATGGTTATGAAGTATCAACAAAATAATTGTATTTTAGGGATCATCACAAATGAGGAAATTTACTGAAAGTTCTGAGCTTAAAGAAAGTTGAACACACTCCATGAGAGGCTATTTCTTTTAGAGTTTGGCTGATACTGAAGACAACTGAGACATTTCTTGCGAGGAAACTACAGCCACTGGATCCTTAGGCCTTCAGTTCATAGGTAGCCATTGTTGGATTAGCTGGAACACAGGTTGCAATGCATTGTAGTAAATCCTCTCAAGACACCCTCACACACCAAAAGAGTGTGGGAGAGAGAAAGAGGAGTCAGTCACACAGATAGATGGACAGTCAGGAAGATAGACACCTCCCCACACACATATATAGACAAAGAGAGACAGAGAAAAAGACTGACTAGTACAAAACACATATCCACATTCAGTTATCCAAAGATTATTAAGGCTTGCTTCGAAGACCCTGGCTTCTGCACCTAAAAGACAGGGCTTGCATGGCTGGCTACTCACACACTGGCTACTCAGGGAGGCTCTGCTGATATGGGGTTCACATCTCAACTCCTTCATTTGGGACTTTGCATACCTGAGGACCTGTAATTGGGCAGAGATACAGAACCAACAAGTCAAGCATGTCAGGAGTTCAAGGTCATCTTAATTCCACTGAATGAGATGTGGGCCCATCCCCAGGATACTGGGCAACACTGTCTCCAAGTAGAAGGAAGGAAACTTATGCATGCATTCTTCACACTGGTGCCTACCAGGTGACTTCCTCTTGTCCTGGTGTTGAAAGTCCATATTAAAGTCTCTTTCTCTAGTCCAGCTCAGCTGTTGTGAATGAGCCCTCTATTGTGTCATGACATGAGCTTGTGGATAATGCCAGCAACAGGAAGATCAAGTAGAAGGGGGCAGATGTTCCTGGTCATCCTTGAGAAAGAAAGTGGGCTGCATGATAGCCTGGGACACATGAAATACTGTCTCAAGAATTTCAAACCAACAAAACCCCATGAAGGATCAGAATGAGGTTGTCCCTACTTTTGAATATTAATGCTGTGAGTCCATGTTAGATGTAAATGACCTGTTGTCCCTCAGTACCCTTTGCTTAAAAGTCAACACAGCAGGAAAATCTTCTGTCCCACAGGAGAGAGCGGTATTCCTCAACTTCCTGATGCTGTCACCTTCAACACATTTCCTCATGTTGTGGTGAACACCCAACCTTGTGGTTAATTTCAGGTCCTACTTTCTGAGTGCACTTTCCTACTCTTTTAAATCATAATGCCAATGTCTGTGTTTGCTGATAATCTTAGGCCATCTGTGTGATGGGATCATTCTACCCCTAGAGTAATCGTGACCCCCACAGTTTGAGAACCACTGGGGTGGAGAAGTAATTGTGTGCCTCTGTAGGAGAGAGAAGCATCCAGGACACAGTTGTTCAGATTGTGACAATATTGAGCTGAACTGACAGACAGTAGGGTTCAAAGCTTGGCCCAGCCTTGGCATCTCCAGTGTGGACTCCATCATAGAAGGCTCAACTGCTCCACTGCTCCTGACTTTTCCACAAACTGTGCTTTCCTGCTATCCCCTGTTCTCCAGCATGCTTCCTTTCTCTCTTTTTGCTGCATGGTAAAGAAGATGCCAGGCTCCACGTACTAATATTTGGACAGGCTGCAGTTTTAGGGATGATACCCCAGTGACCAAGTAACAGATCCAAAGAATTCTGTCATCTCAGGTTTTCAATGAAAGTTGACATGAGATGCAGGTGGGGGGATGGGCTTGGTTCTGCCTCAACTCCATAGGCCAGACTTTGTTAACTTCCTGTCCAGGACTTTACCCTCTCTGAGGAGGGGTTTGAGGGGACCCTGGGTGTGAGGGGGTGTAGGGGACAAGAGAAATATTGGTTGTTATGTAAAATGAAAGAAAAAAAATTTAAAAAATATGAATTTATTATGTATACAGAGTTTTGTTTACATGCATGTCTGCAACCCAGACGTGTGTGGCAGATCTTATTATAGATGGTTGTGAGTCCTCCTATAGTTGCTGGGAATTGAACTCAGGATCTGTGTCAGAACAACCAGTGTTCTTAGCTGCTGAGTCATCTCTCAAGTTTGTAACTCTTTTTTTTTTTTTTTTTTTTTTTTTTTTTTTTTTTTTGGTTTTGTTTATTTGATTTTTTTTGTTGTTGTTTTTTTTTAGATTTACCAGACACTGTCTGTCTGTAGCTTTGGAGTCAGTCCTGTAAGTCACTTAGTAGAGCAGCTTGGCCAGCAACTGAAAGATATCAAACTGTATATGCCTCCCTTGTGGTGGGATAAAAGGTTTATGCCACCACTTCACAGTGAATGACAGCCTTCTAAATAAAAAAAAAAAAAAAAAAAAAAAAAAAAAAAAATAAAAAAAAATAAAAAAAAAAAAAAAAAAAAAAATAAAAAGAGAGAAAGAAAGGATTTTGTTGTTGTTGTTTGTTTTTCGAGACAGGGTTTCTGTGTGTGGCTTTGTGCCTTACCTGGGACCCACTGGTAGCCATGCTGGCCTTGAACTCACAGAAATCTGCCTCATTCTGCCTCCTGAGTGCTGGGATTAAAGGCGCGTGGCATCACTTGTTGATATAACCAACTGTCTTATTAAATAAGAAACACAGAAACAATGTAAAAGAGAAAGCCGAGAGGTCAGAGCTCAGAGCTAAAATCTCACCCTTCTGCCTGCGGTGTCCCAACTTCCCGAAAAAAGAGCTACTTCCTGTCTGTTCTTTTTTTTTTTTTTTAATACTATTTTGTTCTGCCTTCTCATTGGTTGTAATCCCAAACACATGACTGCCTCGTCACTGTCTGAATGTACAGCCCCCTAGGTCTTAAAGGCATATGTCTCCAATGCTGCCTGTATCCCTGAACACACAGAGATCTATGGGATTAAAGGCGTGTGCCACCACCGCCACACTCTGTCTATGGCTCTAATAGCTCTGACCCCCGGGCAACTTTATTTATTAACATACAATCAAAATCACATTTCAGTACAATTAGAATACCACCACAATCACTGCCCTGGCGAAAAAGAAAGTTTAAATGAAATTTAACAAATGTGTTAGAGTATAAAATCGACAAGCCAAAGTGTCCCACATCGTTAATGCCAGTACTCAGGATGGGGATCCAGAGGTGGCCTGATCAGTGTGAGGTCTTGGAAGATTAAGTCTAAATTGTAGTGAGTTCCAGGAAACCCAGTACTACAAAGAAACAAACAAAAAACAAACAAATAAACACGAGACAACAACTACAACAAAAACCCAAAGTCACACAAAGCTAATTGAAGTTAATTGACCTTGTTTTTGTTGGGTGTTTTTGATAATTATAACTTGAGTCAGACCTGAAGAAATCTGGGCCACCCTCCTGTCTCAGCCTCCAGAGAGGGATTCAATCTTGGTGTTCTCCACAGCTGACCCAGCCTGTGATCCAGACAGGCCCGCCCAGATTCAATCATGCCCATGAGCTTTATAAAGGTCCGGATCCCTACAAGGTTCACAGACTTGCAGAACTGCAGGGAGGTGAGCAGAGCTCTGTGTCCACACTTCAGTCTCTGTTGGACCTGCCAAGTCTCAGAGAACGCCAGTTCCATGACCCAGTGGAGCCAGACAGATCTCAGGACAAAAAAGGTATGTGAGTCCAGGAATCCATTCTGTGTTTTCTAGAGGCCAGCTGGGAAATTGTTCCTTAAATTAATCCCAGAAGGTGGATATTGTGCCTCTGAGACAATTCTCCAATCCCAATAACTAAGGGATTTATATTTTGCACTCATGGCAGGCCCCAAGGAAGGTGTTGGTGATGTGTTCATTGAACAGACCAGGACAGCAGGCAAAAATATAGTTTACTACCTTGAATGTGAAGTTTACTGAGGCAGATTCTACTTTATCTAAGACTAGCCCACAATCTCTTGTGTAGATGGGAATCACACTCAACTACTCTATGCACCTGTCAAGAAAGAACTGGTATCATTTCCACCAGCCAAATAACCACGTCCTATACAGGAGATGGAAAAGTATTGGGTCTTATAATTCTTCTGATGTTTTTAAGTTCTTTGAAGCACAGCTGGAGTGTATCAGGAGAGTTGAAAATGGACTTTTAGCAGTAGGGTAACAGAAAGAAGTTTAGGGAGAATGGGTGAGAGATGGAGGGAGTAGGTGAGGTGTTGGGGTGATATACTGTGCACCCCAATAAAACTTTTATGGGGATTGGAGAACAAAAGCAGGAACTAGATTACACATAGGGGCCAGACCATTTATGGAACACACCCTTAATCCTATCATGGGGAAGGCACATAGCCCTCTGGATCTCATCTGGGTCTCTGATTTCAAGGCCACACAGGGAGGAGAGCCTTTAATCTCAGCACTTGAGATTTCATGCCTTTGCTTGGGAAGCACACACGCCTTTTATCCCAGGAAGTGATGTCAGGCCAGAGAAAGGTATATGAGACCTGAGCAAACAGAAACTCACACTCTTAAAGCTGAGGATTTCCTAGAGGTAAGAACGATGGCTGGCTCTTCTGTTTCCTTGCTCCTTCAGATTTACCTCAATATCTGGCCCTGCTTTTGGTTTTTATTCATAAGACAGTAAGTATAGCTGTTGGTTTAACACAGTCATCGCAGACAGGTCTTTCTGTGTCTTGTCTGTCCCTTCCACAGGGGCACCTCTGCCATTCAACAGAGGCTTTCCCTGGTCCAGCTTGACACTCAAGCTTTCTATTAGGTGAGAATGACCAGAATCTGTAGAGGAGGAAAGAAGGGTCTATTGTCTGCTAATGCTACAAGAGGCTGGTCCTTAATCTCACAAACAGCTAACAGACAGCGATTCTTGTTGTTTGAAAATGGTGTTGATAACTTACTTATTCATTGCTTGACAGAGAAAAGCAAAGTAAGTCAAAGTTTGAGAAACAACCAATAAGGCAGAATGGAACAACAGAGTAGGCGGCGGAAACGACAAGGAAGACCCTCAGGTAATCAGATAGAAATGTGTGCTAAACCAAAATTCTTCTACTGCATTTCTTGATCTGTGATTCCTAGGATCATGACAGACTCCAGAAGTAAGTAGCTGTGGTGAAGAGAGAGAGTTATTCAATGTTTCCATTTCTCTGACCTTCTCTCTGTAGAGACAGAGGTTCAGAGGCTGTGCTAAGCTCCCTAGGGTGTGGGAGAGGTGGTTATGAGTTTAGGTTGGGACAGCGTTCCCAGGTCCCACTTGTCCTGTGAGAGTCCCTGCTATTTTAAATGTATTTTCTAAACCTGTAGACACCTATGTTCTCCTGGTGCTTGTACTACTTGTAATCCCCAGCACGGTGGATGCCCAATCCTTGGTCAGCAAGCAAGTGCTGGTAATCTCCTGATACTTGAATGCGGGCACTGTGGCTGATCAGTGTGTAGGAAGAGTCCCCAGGAAAAGTTCAGATGTGCATGTGCATGCTGGGAAATGTTCTGATCCCATCCCTCTGTCCTTTGCAGGTCTTTTCTATAGTCCCTGGAGTAACCACGAAACCCGGATTTTCATCCGGGTGTGGGAAGTCGTTGAACAGAAAGTAGGCAACCCAGGCAGAAGAATCATGGAAAAGGTCAGGGCTATTCACCAAAAAATCAACCAGCAGGGCCTGAGGAAGCCCTGGCATGACTGTTTGAAACTAATGAACGATTTACTATTGTTGCACCAAAGGCTCTGTCGGGAGAGACCAGGGGTCGAACCCTTGTTTTCTCCATATTCGAAGGACCTCTTCAGGATCCTTGGTCACAAACAAGTATTCAGCCACTTCTCAGGTTAGTCCCTTCTGCAATGGCCCTCCAGAGGGTGGTCTGTGTGTGTGTGTGTGTGTTTCAATATAGGGTTTCTCTGTGTAGCGTTTTGCCTTTCCTGGAACTCACTCTGTAGCACAGGATGGCATGGTACTGACAGATATCTGCCTTGCTCAGCGTCCAGAGTCCTGGGACTAATGGCATGTGATACCACTGCCCAGATAGCTTGCCTGTCTTCATGAGCAATTTAGGCAAGCCCCATTCCCATAGGCCTCCATGGCACAAAGCAGCAATGTCTGGCCTCTCTGTGTGTCTGACTCCCTCTCATGCCCAAGCAATGGAACTAGGACTTGTTTATAGCTGATTTTTGACCAAGGGACCAATGAATGTCTGAAGATGATTCAGGAAGAACCAGGGCACCATGCTTATTCTCTCTCTCTCTCTCTCTCTCTCTCTCTCTCTCTCTCTCTCTGTCTCTGTCTCTTTTTCTGTCTCTCTCTCATTTTCTGTGTTCTTCAGATTCCTTAACCTTCATTCTCCTAAAAGACAAATACAAAAGTGTTTCCCCAAGATTAATTTTGGGGATGTTCCTTTTTGGCAAGTTATTATCTGGTTAAATGAAATGGCATGTGTTACTGGTACAAGTTAGTTTAAATTGGATGTTCATGCTGGTTGATGAACTATCACCTCCTCTAATTAAGATGTGTCTCTTGTTCAAATTGTAGCTTTATCAATTTTGATGGTACCCACAACTTATCTTCTCCTGTAGAAACAAAAGCAAAACCTCATCCCCAAAGTAACACATATCCTGGTTTCCATTCTGTGTGGTATTGTATTCCCCCAACTATTGTGTATGCTAATAAACTTATCTGGGGTCAGAAAAAGAGCAGCCACAATATTAAACACAAAGAATAGGCAGTGGTAGCCAATGCCTTTTATCCTAGCATTCCAGAAGCATAAATCCATGAGTTCAAGGATACAGACAGGCATGGTGACTCATCAAGACTTTAATCCCAGGGAGTGGTGGTAGAAAGCAGAAAGATATATAAGGAGTGGAGACCAGAAACTAGAAGCATTTGGCTGGTTAAGCATTTGGCTGGATAAGCATTCAGGCTTTTGAGCAGCAATTCAGCTGAGACCCATTCTGGATGAGGACTCAGAGGCCACTCGTCTGAGGAGACAAGAACAGCTGAGGATCTGGCCAGGTCAGATAGCTATGGCTTGTTCTGTCTCTCTGAACAACCAGCATTGACCCCAAGAACTGGCCTCAGGTTTGATTTTATTAATCAGAACTTTAAAGATTCATGCTAGAATTCTGAGGTCAGTACATCCTTAAAGGATATAGGCTGATTTAATTCTGTAGACAACTGAAGACAACTATGCTCTCCCCGTGATTGTACTCCTTGTAATCCCCAGCTCGGTGGATGCCCAATCCTTGGCCAGCAAGCAAGTGCTGTTAATCGCATGATACTTGAATAAGGGCACTGTGGCTGATCAGTGTGTAGGAAGAGTCCCCAGGAAAAGTTCAGATGTGCATGTGCATGCTGGGAAATGTTCTGATCCCATCCCTCTGTCCTTTGCAGCTCTTTTCTATAGGCCCTGGAGTAACCACGAAACCCGGATTTTCATCCGGGTGTGGGAAGTCGTTGAACAGGAAGTAGGCAACCCAGGCAGAAGAATCATGGAAAAAGTCAGGAGTATTTGCCAAAGACTCAACGAGCTGGGTCTGAGTAAGACCTGGCATGAATGTTTGCAACTGATGAACGATCTCCTCGTGTTGCACCAGAGGCTCTCTCGGGAGAGAGCAGGGGTCCAACCCTTGTTTTCACCATATTCGGAGGACCTCTTCAGGATCCTTGGTCACAGACAAGAGTGCAGCCACTGCCCAGGTTAGTCCCTTCTGCAGAGGCACTCCAGAGGGTGGCCGGTGTTTTTTTTTTTGTTTTTGTTGTTTGTTTTTTTGTTTTGTTTGTTTGTTTTTGTTTTTAGAGACAGGGTTTCTCTGTGTAGCATTTTGCCTTTCCTGGAACTCACTCTGTAGCCTAGGATGGCAAAGAACTCACAGAGATCTGCCTGGCTCAGCCTCCCGAGTCCTGGGATTAATGGCATGTGACACCCCTGCCCAGCTAGCTGGTCTCTCTTCATGAGCAATATAGGCAAGCCCCATTCCCATAGGCTTCCATGGCACAAAGCAGCAATGTCTGGCCCCTCTGTGTGTCTAACTCCCTCTCACACACAAGCAATGGAACTAGAACTAGTTTATAGCTGATTTTTGAAAAAGGGGCCAATGAATTACTGAAGATGATTCAGAGGGAACCAGGGCACTATGCTTATAATCTCTCCCTCACACTCTCTTCCTCTCTCTTTCTCCATCTCTCTCTCTCCCTTTGTCTTTGTTCATTTTCCCACAGGACCACTCTACAATGGAGCTGGAAACCCCTAGCTTCACGTGTATTCGAAACCTCCAATGATATGTACTTTGTATGAGCCTTTGGATTATGGCTTTCCTGTGCCTTCTGGAGAGCATCAGGGGAACCAACCAACATGATGTTCAGTGGGGAGTCTTGATTCCCCGATAGGAGACTTGAAAACATTTTACTGTGCCACACCTACTTCCTGCGTTGGCCCTGGAAACATCAGCCTTCATTAGCCATGGACAACTTCTTATGACCACCAAGGCCCTAAAAGAAGACGGTGTAGATTCCTTGATTTTACTCTGACAAAATTGGAATCATGATGTTTTGTATCTGTAAATTTCTTTCTCTACCTCCTCAGTGAAGTGTAATACGTGGAATCAAATAAAGGTTTCAAATGAAACTCCTGCCTCATCCTGGTCTTTTCAGTGGCTCTGATAAGCATAGTGGCACAGGGGATGCAGTAATGGTGGAGGTTCATTGCTTGGTGACTGGGACTTTTCCTCTACCCTGTATATTCATCAGACTCCTGGCATTGTGTCTCCTCCACTACAAGGGGAACCCCTGCTTCCATAAACAGCAGCTCAACACTGTATCCATTAACTACAAGTCATGTTGGAGCACTCATGGTCAGTGGTTAAGAGCCTCAGATTCCCCAGAATGCAATGGAAACAAGTTGGGAACTTCAGACATAGCTGTGTGGTACAGTGATGGAACATCAAGCCAGAGAATATCAGAGTTTCTTAAATGTAAGTTCCAGATATGAAAGAAGCCTTAACAAGGGACATTGCCACCTATGCTAAGTTTAGAAAGTATTTCTCTTTGAATAAGGGACAGTTACATCATGGTTAGCCATAACTTTAACCTGTGAAATATATAATGCCATTTCCTTTCCAAACTGGATAGTCAGATCATTATTTTTCATCTGCATGTGATAGTGATATCATACAGTCACACTCACTCTAGAGATCTTTGACTTGGATTTTGTTACATTTGGGAATTAAATATGGCACAAGGTGATATGGACGTGTATCCAGTTGGATAGGAATAGACTCCTGATGGGTATTCTTGGTATTCAACTTGACTACATCCACCATTACTTTGAACACCAAAGTTAGAGGGCACACTTATGAGGTAATTTTCTTAATCATTTTGTATGGCATGTTCCATTTCTCAGCTAGAACTTTGAGGTGGGAGAACAGATGTTGCATTAGGGCAGACTGGGACGAGAAGAAAGGTTCCCAATCCACGGGTCACATTCCCTTTCGGTGGAACAACCAACTGTATTACAAGGATCTCCTAAAACATATGTATTATGGGAAATTTATGTTAGGATTCAGAACATTAGCAAAAGTATGGTTATGAAGTATCAACAAAATAATTGTATTTTAGGGATCATCACAAATGAGGAAATTTACTGAAAGTTCTGAGCTTAAAGAAAGTTGAACACACTCCATGAGAGGCTATTTCTTTTAGAGTTTGGCTGATACTGAAGACAACTGAGACATTTCTTGCGAGGAAACTACAGCCACTGGATCCTTAGGCCTTCAGTTCATAGGTAGCCATTGTTGGATTAGCTGGAACACAGGTTGCAATGCATTGTAGTAAATCCTCTCAAGACACCCTCACACACCAAAAGAGTGTGGGAGAGAGAAAGAGGAGTCAGTCACACAGACAGATGGACAGTCAGGAAGATAGACACCTCCCCACACACATATATAGACAAAGAGAGACAGAGAAAAAGACTGACTAGTACAAAACACATATCCACATTCAGTTATCCAAAGATTATTAAGGCTTGCTTCGAAGACCCTGGCTTCTGCACCTAAAAGACAGGGCTTGCATGGCTGGCTACTCACACACTGGCTACTCAGGGAGGCTCTGCTGATATGGGGTTCACATCTCAACTCCTTCATTTGGGACTTTGCATACCTGAGGACCTGTAATTGGGCAGAGATACAGAACCAACAAGTCAAGCATGTCAGGAGTTCAAGGTCATCTTAATTCCACTGAATGAGATGTGGGCCCATCCCCAGGATACTGGGCAACACTGTCTCCAAGTAGAAGGAAGGAAACTTATGCATGCATTCTTCACACTGGTGCCTACCAGGTGACTTCCTCTTGTCCTGGTGTTGAAAGTCCATATTAAAGTCTCTTTCTCTAGTCCAGCTCAGCTGTTGTGAATGAGCCCTCTATTGTGTCATGACATGAGCTTGTGGATAATGCCAGCAACAGGAAGATCAAGTAGAAGGGGGCAGATGTTCCTGGTCATCCTTGAGAAGAAAGTGGGCTGCATGATAGCCTGGGACACATGAAATACTGTCTCAAGAATTTCAAACCAACAAAACCCCATGAAGGATCAGAATGAGGTCGTCCCTACTTTTGAATATTAATGCTGTGAGTCCATGTTAGATGTAAATGACCTGTTGTCCCTCAGTACCCTTTGCTTAAAAGTCAACACAGCAGGAAAATCTTCTGTCCCACAGGAGAGAGCGGTATTCCTCAACTTCCTGATGCTGTCACCTTCAACACATTTCCTCATGTTGTGGTGAACACCCAACCTTGTGGTTAATTTCAGGTCCTACTTTCTGAGTGCACTTTCCTACTCTTTTAAATCATAATGCCAATGTCTGTGTTTGCTGATAATCTTAGGCCATCTGTGTGATGGGATCATTCTACCCCTAGAGTAATCGTGACCCCCACAGTATGAGAACCACTGGGGTGGAGAAGTAATTGTGTGCCTCTGTAGGAGAGAGAAGCATCCAGGACACAGTTGTTCAGATTGTGACAATATTGAGCTGAACTGACAGACAGTAGGGTTCAAAGCTTGGCCCAGCCTTGGCATCTCCAGTGTGGACTCCATCATAGAAGGCTCAACTGCTCCACTGCTCCTGACTTTTCCACAAACTGTGCTTTCCTGCTATCCCCTGTTCTCCAGCATGCTTCCTTTCTCTCTTTTTGCCTCATGGTAAAGAAGATGCCAGGCTCCACGTACTAATATTTGGACAGGCTGCAGGTTTAGGGATGATACCCCAGTTACCAAGTAACAGATCCAAAGAATTCTGTCATCTCAGGTTTTCAATGAAAGTTGACATGAGATGCAGGTGGGGGGATGGGCTTGGTTCTGCCTCAACTCCATAGGCCAGACTTTGTTAACTTCCTGTCCAGGACTTTACCCTCTCTGAGGAGGGGTTTGAGGGGACCCTGGGTGTGAGGGGGTGTAGGGGACAAGAGAAATATTGGTTGTTATGTAAAATGAAAGAAAAAAAATTTAAAAAATATGAATTTATTATGTATACAGAGTTTTGTTTACATGCATGTCTGCAACCCAGACGTGTGTGGCAGATCTTATTATAGATGGTTGTGAGTCCTCCTATAGTTGCTGGGAATTGAACTCAGGATCTGTGACAGAACAACCAGTGTTCTTAGCTGCTGAGTCATCTCTCAAGTTTGTAACTCTTTTTTTTTCTTTTTTTTTTTTTGGTTTTGTTTATTTGATTTTTGTTGTTGTTGTTGTTTTTTAGATTTCTGAGTGCACTTGGCATTATGATTTAAAAGAGTAGGAAAGTGCACTCTGTTTTTTCTGTTGAGAATTCTCTGATTAGTTCTAAAGCCCATTTCTCAATTGGACTGTTGGTCATTTTGATGTCTAATTTCTTGAGTTCCTTTTATATTCTGGATATCAGTCCTCTGTCACATGTGGGGTTGGTGAAGATCTTTTCCCATTCTGTAGGCTGTCGCTTTGCCTTGTTGTCTGTATCCTTTGCTCTACAAAAGCTTCTTAGTTTCAAGAGGTCCCATTGATTGATTGTTTCTCTCAGTGTCTGTGCTACTGGTGTTATATTTAGGAAGTGATCTCCTATGCCAATGCGTTCAAGACTCCTTCCTACTTTCTCTTCTAGCAGGTTCAGAGTAGCTGGATTTATGTTGAGGTCCTTGATCCACTTGGACTTAAGTTTTGTGCACGGTGACAGATATGGATCTATTTGCAGCCTTCTACATGTTGATATCTAGTTATGCCAGCACCATTTGTTGAAGATGCTTTCTTTTTTCCATTGTACACTTTTGGCTTCTTTGTCAAAAATTATACGTTCATAGGTGTGTGGGTTAATGTCAGGGTCTTCAATTTGATTCCATTGGTCCACATGTCAGTTTTTATGCCAATACCAAGCTGTTTTTTATTACTGTAGCTATATAGTAGAGCTTGAAGTCAGGGATCATGATGCCTCCAGAGGTTCTTTTATTGTACAGGATTCTTTTGGCTATCCTGGGTTTTTTGTTTTTCCATATGAAGTTGAGTGTTATTCTTTCCAGGTCTGTAAAGAATTGTGTTGGTATTTTGATGGGGATTGCATTAAATCTGTAGATTGTTTTTGGTTAAATTGCCATTTTTACTATGTTGGTTTTTCCTATCCATGAGCATGGGAGATCTTTCCATTTTCTGACATATTCTTCAATTTCTTTTTTCAGGGACTTAAATTTCTTGTCATGTAGGTCTTTCACTTGCTTGGTTAGTGTTACCCCAAGGTATTTTATGTCATTTGTGGCTATTGTAAAGGGTGATGTATCTCTAATTGCCTTCTCAGCTTCTTTGTCCATTGTATATATGAGAGCTACTGATTTTTTTGAGGTGATCTTGTATCCTGCTATGTTGCTGAAGGTGTTTATAAGCTTTATCAGTCCCTGGGTAGAATCTTTGGGGTCACTCAAGTATACTATCATGTCATCTGCAAATAGGGAAAGCTTGACTCCTTCCTTTCCAATTTGTATCCACTTAATCTCCTTATGTTGTCTTATTGCTTTGGCTAGAACTTCAAGTACTATATTGAATAAGTATGGGGAAAGTGGACAGCCATGCCTCGTTCCTGATTTTAGTGGAATTGCTTTGAATTTCTCTCCATTTAATTTGATGTTGGCTGTTGGCTTGCTGTAAATTGCCTTTATTATGTTGAGGTATGTTCCCTGTATTCCTGATCGTTCCAAGACTTTTATCATGAAGGGGTGATGGATTTTGTCAAATGCCTTTTCTGCATCTTGTGAGATGATCATGTGGTTTTTTCTTTGAGTTTGTTTATATGGTGTATTACATTGATTGACTTTCGTATGTTGAACCACCCTGTCTCACCTATTCAGAGGGCCTGATCCAGTTGGATGCCCCTCAGCCTTTGGTTCATAGTTCATGTGTTTCCATTCATTTGACTATTTGTCCCTGTGCTTTATTCAACCTTGGTTTCAACAATTCTCACTCATATAAACCCTCCTCTTTCTTTCTAATTAGACTTCCGGAGCTCTACCCGAGGCCTAGCTGTGGGTCTCTGCATCCAGATCCCTTAGTTGTTGGATGGCCAAAACCACATTCTACAGAGAGCTGATCTACAAAATATACAAAGAACTCAATAAACTGGATATCAAAAAACAAATAACCCAATTAAAAAATGGGATACATATCTGAACAAAGAATTCTCAAGAGAAGAATCTCAGATGGCAGAGAAACATGTAAAAATGTTCAGCATCCTTACACTTCAGGGAAAAGGAAATCAAAATGACTCTGACATACTATCTTACACCTATCAAAATGACTAAGACTAAAAATATAAATGACATGCTGGAGCTGATGTGGAAAAATGGGAACACCCCTGTATTGCTTGTGGGTGTAGCATGAATCTTAACACGTCTTATTAATATAAACAAACCCAGGAGCCAGATAATGGGGTGAACACTGGAAGATCAAAGAGACAGAACAAGCCACAGCCACCTCACCTTGTCAATTCTTCAGCTGATTATGTTTCCTCAGACAGGATGCCTCTCAGCTGAACTGTGCTGCTCAAAAGCCTATAAACCAGCTCTAAACCCTGGTCCTCACTCCTTATATACCTTTCTGCTTTCTGCCATTTCTTCCTGGGATTAAAGGCATGAGTCACCATGCCTGGCTATTTCCATTGTGGCTTTGAACTCACAGAGATCCAGATGGATCTCTGCCTCCAGAAGGCTAGGATTAAAGATATGAGTGTCACCATTTTCTGGCTTCTATGTCTGTCTAGTGGCTGTTCTGTTCTCTGACCCCACATAAATTTATTAGGGTGTACGATATATTGGGGAGCACAATATCACCACGGGGCGTGGGTACAAACTTCTACAGCCATTTTGGAAATCAATATGACAGTTTCTCAGAAAGTTGGCAATCAATTTACTCCACAACCTAGCAATACCACTCTTGGGCATATACTCAAAGGATCCTCAAACACCATGAGGACACTTAGTCAACTATGTCATAGCACATTTATTTGTAATATCCAGAACCTGGAAACAACTTAGATGGTCCTCAACTGAAGAATGGATAAAGAAAATGTCATTTGCACAATGAAGTATTACTCAGCTGTTAATAACAATGACGTGAGAAAATTTGAAGGAACATGAATAGAACTAGGAAACAATCATCCTGAGTGAGGTAAACCAGACACAGAAAGAGAAACAAGGTATTTACTCAATCATAAGTGGATATTAACTATAAATTAAAGATTACCTTGCTAAGATCCACACACCCAGAGGGGCTAGATAACAAGAAGGGCTCAAGGGGGGAAGCATAGATATCCCTGGGAGAGGAAAATAGAAGAGATCACCCTGGAGAACTGGGGGTGGGTGGGCATGGAAACTTGAGGGTCTACTTGGGGCAGTGGAACGGGAGACCACTGAAGCAGATTACTGGAAAGGGTGGCTTCTTGGGGTCAGTTAGAAACACGATACAAAGGAAACTTCCATGAATCTACAAGGATGACCCCAGCTAAGCCTCCTAGCGATCCCCTGTGAACAGATTGTTGACTACCCCAATCGTAATCAGAAAGCCAACATCCAGTTCTTGAAGGGAACAGATTCAGAGATCCACAGTCAAATATTAGGCTAAGCTCAGGAAATCCTGCTGAGGAGAGGGAGAAAGGATTGTAGGAATAGGAGTGTTCAAGGACATCACAAGAGAACCCACAGAAACAACTAATTTGACTCATAGGAAATCACAGCGTCTCAAACAACAGGGAGCCTGCATGGTGCTGACCTAAGCCCTCTACTTATATGTGACGGTTGTGTAGCTTATTCTACTTGTAGGACTCCTAACACTGGGAGCAGGGGCTGCTTTGGCTGGCTGTTGGGAACCTAATCCTCATAATGGGCTGCCTTCCCACCCTAAATACACCATGCTTTGCTGATACCCATGGGAGGCCTACCCCTTTCTGAACAGAAGCAGAGAACTGACACGGGTATGGAAGGGAGGTGGGAGGAGGCAATGGGAGGAGAGGAGAGAGAGGAAACTGCGGTTAGGATGTAAAATAAATAAATAAATAAATAAATAAATAAATTTTTAAAAAAAATTTGATCAAGTCATACACATACACAAAAAAGATCTAAGTCCAATCTTAATAGAGTATTAATATATTATTATTATTAATTAATACAACATATTAACATGATACTTGATTACTAATCATTTTTAATATTTATTACTTAGTGTATTTCGATAATGACACAAGACATTAAACTGATTAATTTTATCTCTGTAGAACAACCTGTATTTAGAGTTTAGATCAATCTCAACAGAAAAATGGGTTCTGGACATATTTGTCCATTATGCAAACAGTCTGAAAATATTTACTTCAGTATATTAATAATATTTAGTCATAGAATTGGATTTTATATGATTATAATTATTTCATTTATAGTAGAAAAGAAATTCTTTTTAGTAAGAATTAATCTCCTACAACAAATCTGATTGAAGCCAATCAATGAGATGTCATTTTGCTGTGTACATATGACTATACTAAAATGTTAACATAAAATATCAGATAGAAACTTTATTAAGACTTAAAAAATTGAAATTATTTCCTCAATGAAAAGTGTCTGTAGGGAATCTGTAATTGTAAACTTACTGAAGAGATCGTTTCAATTAGATCATCCTTGATACAGTGGAAGGCCGCTTGGTGGATGCTGCTCAAAGAGAAGCAACATTTGCAGAGACCAGAGCACCTTATAAAAATGTTGATCCAGCTGGGTGGTGGTGGCACACGCCTTTAATCCCAGCACTCCAGAGGCAGAGGCAGGCAGATCTCCATGAGTTTGAGGCCAGCCTGGTGGTCTACAAAGTGAGTTCCAGGAAAGGCACAGAGAAACCCTGTCTCAAAAAACCAAGGGAAAAAAAAAAAGGTTGAGCCAACAGAAAGTCTTCTAAAGACTCCCAAGGCAACAATCTGCGTGAAACTTCATTTGGAAGTCCTGTTTATGAAGCTTTGAGAAAAACACATTTGCATCTGAAACCTTCTGGTTTCTGAACATTTCTTACAGCTGTAATATTAGTTTGTTTTATTTGTTTATTGATATGTGAGGGGGTATGTGTGCACACATCCATATATATGGAGACTAGAGGAGGATTTCAGGTATCCTGTTCTCTCATTTTCAGTCTTATTTCCTTGATGAATAGTCTCACTGGACCTAAACCTGGCCATTTTTCTTTAAGTTGACTGTGTGGCCAGCCAAACCCAATGATCCTACCAGCTTTATAACACTAGGTCAAGCTGAGTTGTTGATGCCGGTGTTAGGATCTGGAGTGAACTAAGGGTTTTCTTCTCAAAGCCATATCTCCTGTCCTTAGGTGATTTTTAATTTCTTTTTAACTCTCCATTTTAGTCTGCCCTGTGTGTTGACATGATTGTGTGGCCTTTATCTAGTTAGTACTAGAAGGACTGTAGACTTGCATCACAGACATTCATTTAAACCTAAACAAAATGAAACAAAGAACATATTCATTAATGCCATATACACATATTTTAAATTAGAGGGCGGGGCAGTGGTGGCGCACGCCTTTAATCCCAGCACTTTGGATGCAGAGCCAGGCAGATCTCTATGAGTTCGAGGCCAGCCTGGTCTACAAAGTGAGAGCCAGGACAGGCACCAAAACTACATGGAGAAACCCTGTCTCAAAAAACAAACAAACAAACAAAAACAAACAAAAAATAAATTTGATTTAGAGGTTTTAAGATGGTTATTTATAAATATTACATTATTTTTGTATGAAGTAATTGGATAAATAGAAATGTTGCATTTTGATAACTGCCAGTATTCTGGGAACTAATACTCCATGGTTCCTCATGGTTGATTTTGAATTTATAGAAGCTTTCACATATATTCAAGTTCATAATTAATGTAGTTAAACTTAGTTCTGTATATATGAAAGATATACATATCACTCTTAGATAGTTAAATTTCACTGTGAAGTGTTAAATAAATTCTCACTTAAAGACTATATATAATATATAGATGGCTAGCATTTTACTTACTTAAATTTACATCCAAATATTTTTTTAATTCTGTGGAATTTAATTTGTGTACAATGAAATTTCACATACATTCTCTGGACTATAAGTAAGACACTTCCACATAATCTTTAAAAGATGTAGGTATAGTTTCAAGTAAAGTAGAGATGAAGAAGTACAGAGAGATAAGTAAGGAGAGGAGAAGAATAAACTGTGGACATGATGCACACATTTGTGCAGTAAAACCCACAATTGATGGCTGGTATATGAACATTAAATTTCTTATGTTTTAATTATTCTTACTTATTAGGCATGAGTTTGTTGGTTTCTGTTCTTAAACTACCTTGTAATTAATTCAGATCATTTTCATTTTCTTATTTATCCTCTTTAATATATTATATAAACTATTCATGAGGAGAGAATTTCTCATCCACTTTATTTCATGTAATCTACAAGAACAGATATAATTTAATATTCATGCTACTGCCATTCTACAATGGTGTAAATGAATGTTGCTTTATTCCTTTTTCCAATGTATATTTTAATGATTTTTAACTCAATACATAATAATAAATACACAATATATGTTTTGGCCTAATTTTAAGTTAGGCTATTTTGAGATATGGGATTTTATGCAATAGATGATTCTTCTTAACTTCAATGATCTAGTGGGATTGATTCATCTCAATGGAAACTTTAATGTCACTGTACATTTCCTGCTAAATGGTTTGTAAGCTTTTTGCATACATTAACTTATAGAATGAATTTAACATTTTTGTCATGTTAATATATGTTGTATAAAAATATGCTTTTTCTGGATTGATTTTCTATATTTCCATGCAATTAGAGACATTAAAGAAATTAAACCTGGCCAATTAACACAATACCAAGTACCTTTTCTCAAAGACAACAAACATACTTAGTCATCAATATAAAAAATTAATAATAATCATGCAGAAAAACATTCATGATCACATACTTTACATCAGTTCTTCAGTTTCTTCATTTGTGGGCTATCAAGATGGCTTATTGAGTAAAGGTTCTTCTTGGCAAACATAATGGCCTGTGTTCAATTGTGGGGCCCCTTATGGTAGAAGGAGATAAATGACTCCCACAAATTTTCTTCTACTTCCTATTCATGTGACAATAACCATAAACTCATACTTACATACACATGCTAAATTCATAAAAAATATACTAAAAAATTAACTTACATGGAATGATCTGGTGATTTTACCGTTTACAGTTTGTTATTTACGACAACACAGTCTTAAGAATTGCTGAAATTTCAATGTCTTTTTTTAAAGAATTGTTTAAAGTATAACTTTGCTCAAAATTGTCTAAAAGTCCTGTACACTTACATTATTATTAAAAAATAGGGAAATTATATTAAATCATACAAACTGAAAGAACTAGTCACACATTGAAGTTCCCTTTGTTTTGAGTATGTGATCAGTGATACATTATTAATAAGGAAACATGCATATACTTTAATTCTGACTTATCATTTTTATTCAGAAGATTTTATTCAGTCTATTGATATGCTAGTTGGGTAACTCAACAGAAAATAAGTGCAAGAATTGTTCAGAGACTGCTTTCTATGGATGGCTTACTTTCAGAACACCTTTAAAATGTAGCAATTCTCCACATTTTTCTGAACTATCATTTCTGAAATGTCTGAGCAGTAAATAGGCCTTGAATATACAGCAAATGTCTATTCACTTGAAGTAAATAACAGGCTTGGTCTTGGATGCGGCATATAAAGGTAGCAACTCCTTCTGAATCAGAGGGCAAGGACATTTACTGTCTAGTGATGTCTCCTTTCAAAAGAAAGATCTGGCAGGATAAACCACAAATGTTCCATAGGCTGAGGCTATCCATATTGCCTATGTTTTCAAGTAATATGAAACTTGGTGGCAAATGACATGCTAATACTCACCATAATTAGTGTGCTGCAATTATAATGGTCTCATCCTGGGATGCAGAACCTCCTATCTGCTACCAGCATCTATAAATTTATAGATGACCGACTTATTGGCTGATAGGTAAGATAAAATTCCAGAATCTATATTGATTTCCAAAGTGGTTGTACAAGCTTGCATTCCCACCAGCAGTGGAGGAGAGTTCCCCTAGTTCCACATCCTCTCCAGCATAAAGTGTCTTCAGTGTTTTTGATCTTAGCCACTCTGACAGGCGTAAGGTGGTATCTCAGAGTTGTCTTGATTTGCATTTCCCTGATGATTAGGGAAGTTGAGCAATTCCTTAAATGTCTTTCAGCCATTTGGGATTCCTCTGTTGAGAATTCTCTGTTTAGTTCTAAAGCCCATTTCTCAATTGGACTGTTGGTCCTTTTGATGTCTAATTTCTTGAGTTCCTTATATATTCTGGATATCAGTCCTCTGTCAGATGTGGGGTTGGTGAAGATCTTTTCCCATTCTGTAGGCTGTTGCTTTGCCTTGTTGACCGTATCCTTTGCTCTACAAAAGCTTCTCAGTTTCAAGAGGTCCCATTGATTGATTGTTTGTCTCAGTGTCTGCGCTACTGGTGTTATATTTAGGAAGTGATCTCCTATGCCAAGGCTTTCTTAGAAAATTGGGAATCAATCTCCCCCAAGATCCAGCTATACCACTCCTGGGCATATACCCAAGAAATGCTCAATCATACCACAAGAGCACTTGCTCAGCTATGTTCATATCAGCATTGTTTGTAATAGCCAAAACCTGGAAACAACCTAGATGCCCTTCAACTGAAGAATGGATAAATAAATTGTGGCACATATACACAATGGAATACTACTCAGCAGAGAAAAACAATGACATCACACGGTTTGCAGGCAAATGGATGGATCTAGAAAAAATCATCCTGAGTGAGGTAACCCAGACTCAGAAAGACAAATATGGTATGTACTCACTCATAGGAAGATGCTAGATGTGGAACAAGGATGACTAGACTGCTACTCACATCACCAGTGAGGCTACCTGGAAAATGGGACCCCCAAAAAAGACACGGAGAAATGGACGAGATCTACATGAATAGCCTGGTCATGAGTGGGAACAATGAAGGGCGACAGTCGAGGGAAAGAGTGGGAGATCCTAGCTGGATCAAGAAAAGAGAGGGAGAACAAGGAATAGGATACCATGGTAAATGAAGACCACATGAGAAGGTGAGAAGGGGAGGAAGCAGAGAGCTAGGGAGGCCCACGGAGATCCACAAAGATACCCCCTCAAAAGACTGCTGGCAATGGTCGCGAGACGGCAGGAACTGACCTACTCTGGTGATGGGATGGCCAGACACCCAGATAGTGGTGCCATAAACCCCATCCAAGGACTGAGGAATCTGAAGGCAGACATCCACGGCTGGGCCCCTGGTGGAGCACTGGGAGTCTAATTAGTGAGTAAGAAGAGGGTTTATATGAGCAAGAATTGTTGAAGCCAAGGTTGGATAAAGCACCGGGACAAATAACCAAATGAATGGAAGCACAGGATCTATGAACCAAAGGCTGAGGGGCCCCCAACTGGATCAGGCCCCCTGAACGGGTGAGACAGTCATTTGGCTTGATCTGTTTGGGAGGCAGCTGTGCATTGGTGCCAGGTCCTGGGCTCGTTGCATGAGTTGGCTGTTTGAATCCTGGGACTTATGCAGGGACACTTGGCTCGGTCTGGGAGGGGGGAAGGGACCTGCTTGGACTGAGTCTACCAGGTCAACCCCGGTCCTCGGGGGAGACCTTGATCTGGAGGAGGTGGGAATGGGGGGTGGGCTGGGGGGAGGGGTGGGCGAGAGGGGGAGAACAGGGGATTCTGTGGCTATTATGTTGAACTGAATGGTGTTGTAAAATAATAATAATAATAATAATAATAATAATAATAAAAAGATTATATTCAAAAAAAAATTCCAGAATCTACTCCTTTCTTGACAATTTCATTCTAAAGAGAGTCATAGATATTCATATTTCTGTGAAGAAAAGGGACAAAATTTTGGAGGGACAATTTATAGGATGACTGATAAAATTCAGCAATGATCATATTGATCAATAATATAGATCAACTATAAAAATTCACAGTGTATATATAGATGGATCATATGGCAAGTTGGCAATAAATATTCCGAGTTTTGTTGACTTTTAGTGAAGAAGAATTTAAATAGTACCCTTTCATTTGGACTAGATAATGGCTCAAAAATTCAATGTTCAGGAGGGAGTGTAGGTTGTTACTAACTTTTTTCTCAGCAGGGTTACTTTCTTGCTGCCTGGATTTCATTCAGCTCTTGTCTGTTTCAGGGTAGTAACTAGCCCTGTAATTTATCCTGGACATGCACAAATCTTTGTTCTATTCTTGTCCCATCATTTTACAGGGCTGAGAGATGTGTTATATTCACTGAGCAGTGAAAGGAGAAAAATCATAATCTCCATAAACCAAAAGCTAAAATCATTTTAAACCATTGGGTCATAGGGAACAGAGCAGGAACTGGTTATGAAGAATGGTAACATCTGGCCTAATTCACAGCCCACATCCTTCTATCACAACAGTCTTAGATTATCTTAAAAAAAGTCTTAACATTCTAAAAAGTGATTGCATGCTGCTACAACTTAAAGATTGGACCACAACAGAAATTTCTCTGAGAAGAAAAACTGCAAACAAAATATTATTATCTGGATTATATTATCTCCAGGTTTGTTTAAATATCAATTAAATTATATTTCAAGAGAATAATGTGTGATTTTTAAAAAACAATCTCAATAGTTTCTTTGGAACATAGTCCTTTTAACATGAAAGACACCCATGTGTCTTGTATCAAAAATGGCTAAAAGTTTAGGATATATGCTCATGACAGGAGAACAAAACACTGGCTTGTATGAATATAAACTTATTTTCAGAGCGCACAACTTTATCCATCATACTACAGTAAAACAAAGAGCATGTACTCTATGGTTCCATTGGGAAGGCAAGATGATATAGCTTGGCAAGAAATTCAGAATGTGCAGTTGTTTATTTAATTAATAATAACTCAATAGTCATTTTTTCATTGGAATGAAGAACAGTATTAGAAGCGTGCGAGCACCAAACACAAAGCTATTTGAAGCTAAGAGGAAATGTCCTTCCCTCATTGGCGGTAGACATTCTCTTCATTATGCACTCATATCTCCTGCTTATTCTGTCTTCATATATTTGGTCACTGGATATGGTGAATTGAAAGTTTCTCCAGCTCCATCCTACAAAGATGCACATATGAATAGCACTGACCAGCCTTATTGGGATAATAAAACAGCACAAAAAACCACTGATTTGGAAAAGGGGTTAGTGTTGGGGAAGATGTAGAACAATTGAAGGGTGTGTCTGGGGAGTAGATATGATTATATTTTCCTGTATTCATGTCTAAGACTTGGCCTAGCATGGGCTTTTGAAAAACCAAAGCCCATTCCAAGTGACACACAACCTCTAACAAGGCTACATCTCCAACAAGGGTCTAATGGAGACTGAAGAGTGAATATGCAGATTCTTATATTTCTGTGGCTCCACTCGGCTAGTTATACATTTAAGTAAAGTTTTTATTGTGTTATTTTGATGATTAGTGAGTCCATCAAATTTAAGTTCATCCTTTGGAGTTTGCTATTTTGTCTTTTTAATACTTTGCTAGGACTAATTCAGTAAATTCATTTCTTTTCAATGTAAAACATAAAAAGGTTTGAAGAGTTTGGCCTTAGGACTGCAGGCAATCACGCTGTGAATACTGTCACCTGTGCATAGATAGCTTTATTAGCCTGTCCTCTTTGACATCTCTGCTAACTTGTAATCTGTTAGTAACACCCAATTAGTACAGTCTACCAGCTGTCATATTATTGCTGTACTGTTTTTGACAGTTTCCTGAGACAGATCATTTCATAGTCCCATCTCATTAAATTTTGACCCTTGGAGTAGTATTTTAGGTTTCCTTAGACCATAGTGTTGCTCTTTAAACTTCCTGGCTTGGGTGTACCTGGTTACCCAGTAGCCTGCAGTTACTCTTTATTCTCTTGTGAGATTTCTAGAGACTCTTAAATAGTTAAAAAAAATCTCCTTTTTGATCCAGTTGATAGCCCTTTGACCCCAGCCAATGCTATTGGAGAGAACTGAGGAACTATCTGTCTACAGCTTACTTTGTCCACAAAATGCATATAAGCACAGTCCAGCTTAGAGTAGGAACAAAGGCCTGAAACCTCAGAGTGATACACTGAAGACCACAGCAGAAAAATAGCTAGAGAATTTAGCAATTTGTCTTTTCAGATTATCATATCACCCTTAGTGAATACAATGCTTTTCCAGCCAGTTGAGCAATGGTTTTTGAGCCCTACTATTCTCAGGCTTCCTTTCCTAAATTGAGATCACAGCTTTTAGGTGACATTGGATTTTGAAAGGAAGCACTTTGTTTCATGTATAACATAGCATTCGCTAATGACACTTGAATGGATGATAAAAAGTAGTAGCATAATTCCCTTGAAGTGGTATTTACAAATCTTTTTTTTTATTGAAAATAGATTCTTCTCTCTGGCATCTTGACCACAGTTTGTCCTTGCTCCACTCTTCCCACCTCCTGCACCTCTTCTCTCCCCCAGATCAGGGGAACAGTCAATCTTATATATTTGGCCCATCAATTAGTCTGGCTGAACTTATGGTGAGCAGGAAGTGGGGGGGGGGTGATTGATCCATATTTCACATCCAGACATTCTTGCACTTACTAACATTTAGGAAAAAGTCTGAAATAGGCATCTGTTTATCTGCTAGATGCACTTAAAATAATTCCATTTTTTAAAGTTTTAAAGTGCTGTTTTTTCAATGTGGTCATTTACTTGGGAAAGAGAACATTAAGCTTAATGATCCCAGAGTCATTCTTTCTTCTTTATTATCAATTATAAATTACTGGACTCCTCCACCTGAAATTGATAGTTGATCTGCAAGTTCAAAAGCAGCACATACCATATTAATGGCACTGCTTTTAATATTTGTGACAGCTGAAACAAATGTGTGCTATTTATCAAAAAAGTTTCCTAGAGTCAGGGCCTTATGATACCAACTGCATGATTTGCAAGGAGAGCTCAGATACTGCCTGGCTCAAACAACCTACAGCATCTACCAATACTAGTTGGTCAGAAAGTCCTCATTCCATACTACCAAAATATAGTAGAAATCACTAGACAGCAAAAAAACCTGCCCTCACAATACAAAATCATTGTCAAACACTATAGATGACTTTTACACACCACTTTCTACATTTCTCAATTATTTTATATGGGAGAGTATTACACCTACTATGATAGGATAATTAAGAGATGTCTATAGACCACAACCAAGTGCAAACTAGGAACAAAGACTGAAATTAATTTTTCTTTAGAAACCAAAATGGTTGTAATTAATATATTGCTTCCAGAATTATTATGCACTCCAGGAATATATTTCCTTGTTAAATCAAGGCACACCCTCACGTGTGTGTGTGTGTGTGTGTGTGTGTGTGTGTGTGTGTGTGTGTGTAGAGTCTTAAACCAAAACAGTCACTGCAAAAAGTATCTTCAACTGGGTGCTGGAGCACGACACAGTAGTTAAGAGCTCCATTGCTCCTTTAGAGAACTGGATTATTTCTAGAATAAACATGGTAGTTCACAACTGTCTGTAACATAAGTCTTTACTTTTCTTCTTTTTTTATTATATTTTATCATTTCAAACAAAATTTTAATTTAAATATATTTTGATCATATTGTTCCTCTCCTCTCAAGTCCTAAATCTTATTGCCCTCCCTCACTGCACAACTTTAATTCATTCTCAAAAACAAACAAACAAACAAACATATACAAAAAACCCCAAGAACCCAATACAAAACAAGACACTCCCAAACAAGGAAAACAAAATAAAATAACACCCCAATGAAAAATACAATAAATACCAAATTGAATCCAAATAAAAGCACACACACACACACACACACACACACACACACACACACACACACACACACTATACATACATACTGAGAAAACACCAAGGCAAATAGAAATTAGTGAAACTTAAAATATTATGATCTTCAACTATTTACAGTAATGTATGCCCTCAGAAGATCATGGATTGTCCCTTTAATCATCTACAGGTTATTTATGGAAGCATTATGATTGGATAAATGAGGAACAATGGTTTATACTGATAAGTTACCTCTGCATTGAAAGTCGTTGAATTAAACAGAAAGAAAAAAAGAAAAAAAAAATCAAGACCTTAAGTGAAATATACAGTAACACCATCTCAACCCCGGAGTGATATAATTCAATTTGTTAGACAAATTGCTTATGAATAACCAAGTTTCCACTACTTTCACCTTTATAAGCCAAAAGAAGGTCTGTATAATTACCATTGAACTGAGGTTTCTGTTGCAAATTTGATAGCACTTTGACATCCGGAGGCTGCTTAATAAAGTTATCCTTGAATCAGGTTATGGAGACAGTGACTAACTGACCCTAATTAGCCATAGAGAAGCCAGGAATACACACAGAGAAGACACACAGGAAGGAGTAGGGAGGGATGATGGTGGAATGTCTTTTTGTATGCTATGAAAATATGTTGCTCTGATTGGTTGATAAATAAATCTGTTTGGCCAATGGTGAAGCAGAAAAAGGTTAGGTGGAATATTCTAACTAGAGAGGAGGAAGGAGAAAGGCAGAACAGAGGAGACACCACCAGCTGCCACCATGAGAAGCAAGATGTAAAGATACTGGTAAGCCACGAGCCATGTGGCAAAGTATAGATTTATAGTGATGGGTTAATTTAAGATGTAAGCTCTAGCTAGTGAGAAGCCTGAGCCAATAGGCCATACAATTCATAATTAATATAAACTTCTGAGTGATTATTTAATAAGTGGCTGAGGGGTCCATGGGACTGGGCAGGACCAAAGAAAACTTCAACTACAGCAAGTCTTAGAGATTTCAAACTTTTTCAATCTGGGATATGTGGAGAAAGAGATGATTGCTGGGTCTCTGGGAAAAAAAGGGAAAGTGAACTGCTCATTTCTCCTCTACATTTTTGACCTATCAAGTTTTCACCTCAATATCTGACTACTGAGTCTTTAATGGCAATAGAGCAACTTAGGTTAAAAACAACAGGTTTGCCTCACTAAATAACAGGCCAAATTGAAATGCCATGGAAAGTGAAAGAAAAAAGTCACAGGTATTCTGGAATTTCAAAAGTAGACTATCATTTTTTTTATGATTGTTTTTGAGCAAGGAAAATGCAGAATTAAGGAGAAAGATAATTCTGAAATTAACATTCTTTGTGGATTCCTCTGTGAATTCTTATTGTAAATAGTTTTCCTTGAATTCAACAGAAGAGAAAAATGCATTAGAAAAAAGGCCTATGGTGACCAGTCTAGCCTTGACCTTACTATGTAGCTAAGCATCACCTTGATCTTCTTGCCATTCTTTACCTCCTCAATGGCATGATTTCAGCTTTATATTACCATGTTCAGCTCACATGTGAAATTAAATGGATATAATAAAGTTTTTTTCTTTAGCAGAATGTTTGATATGCTATAACAGTTGAACACATCTTACTGGGAACTAGTTGTACCTTGTGGACAAATTCTTTTTCATATATGTTATTCACCATATAATGTTAGAAGTTAATAACCTTCATCAAATTAGGCATTTTTCTATCTATTATAAAACTGCAAAGGTCTGAGCATTTCTTGGGTATATGCCCGAGTGGTATAGCTGGATCTTGAGGGAGATTGATTCCCAATTTTCTAAGAAAGCACCATATTGATTTCCAAAGTGGTTGTACAAGCTTGCATCCCCACCAGCAGTGGAGGAGAGTTCCCCTAGTTCCACATCCTCTCCAGCATAAAGTGTCTTCAGTGTTTTTGATCTTAGCCATTCTGACAGGCATAAGGTGCTATCTCAGAGTTGTTTTGATTTGCATTTCCCTGATGATTAGGGATGTTGAGCAATTTCTTAAATGTCTTTCAGCCATTTGAGTTTCCTCTGTTGAGAATTCTCTGTTTAGTTCTATAGCCCATTTCTTAATTGGACTGTTGGTTGTTTTGATGTCTAATTTCTTGAATTCCTTATATATTCTGGATATCAGTCCTCTGTAAGATGTGGGGTTGGTGAAGATCTTTTCCCATTTGGTAGGCTGTTGCTTTGACTTGTTGACCGTATCCTTTGCTCTACAAAAGCTTCTCAGTTTCAAGAGGTCCTATTGATTGATTGTTTCTCTCAGTGTCTGTGCTACTGGTGTTATATTTAGGAAGTGATCTCCTAAGCCCACTTTCTCCTCTAGCAGGTTCAGAGTAGCTGGATTTATGTTGAGGTCCTTGATCCACTTGGACTTAAGTTTTGTGCATGGTGACAGATATGGATCTATTTGCAGCCTTCTACATGTTGATATCCAGTTATGCCAGCACCATTTGTTGAAGATGCTTTCTTTTTTCCATTGTACACTTTTGGCTTCATTGTCAAAAATTATATGTTCATTGGTGTGCGGGTTAATGTCAGGGTCTTCAATTTGATTCCATTGGTCCACATGTTGGTTTTTATGCCAATACCAAGCTGTTTTTATTACTATATCTCTATAGTAGAGCTTGAAGTCAGGGATCATGATGCCTCCAGAGGTTGTTTTATTGTACAGGATTCTTTTGGCTATCCTGGGTTTTTTGTTTTGCTCAACTATGTTCATATCAGCATTGTTTGTAATAGCCAAAACCTGGAAACAACCTAGATGCCCTTCAACTGAAGAATGGATAAATAAATTGTGGCACATATACACAATGGAATACTACTCAGCAGAGAAAAACAATGACATCATGAGGTTTGCAAGCAAATGGATGGATCTAGAAAAAAATCATCCTGAGTGAGGTAACCCAGACTCAGAAAGACAAATGTGGTATATACTCACTCATAGGAGGATACTAGAGGTGGAACAAGGATGACTGGACTGCTACTCACATCACCAGGGAGGCTACCTGGAAAACAGGACCCCAAGAAAGACACGACGATCGCCCAATGATGGAGAAATGGCTGAGATCTACATGAACAACCTGGACATGAGTGGGAGTAATGAAGGGCGAGGGTCGAGGGAAAGAGAGCCTGTGGGAGTGGGAGATCCCAGCTGGATCAAGAACAGAGAGGGAGAACAAGGAATAGGAGACCATGGTAAATGAAGACCACATGAGAAAAGGAAGAAACAAAGTGCTAGAGAGGCCCACAGAAATCCACAAACATACCTCCACAATAGACTCCTGGCAATGGTCGAGAGACAGCCAGAACTGACCTACTCTGGTGATGGGATGGCCAATCACCCTAATAGTCATGCCAGAAACCCCATCCAAGGACTGAGGAATCTGTATGCAGAGATCCATGTCTAGGCCCCGGGTGGAGCTCTGGAAGTCTAATTAGCGAGAAAGAGGAGGGTTTATATGAGCGAGATTTGCTGAAACCAAGGTTGGATAAAGCACAGGGACAAACAGCCAAACAAATGGAAACACATGAACTATGAACCAAAGGCTAAGGGGCCCCCAAGTGGATCAGGCCCTCTGAATAGGTGAGACAGCTGATTGGCTTGATCTGTTTGGGAGGCATCTAGGCAGTGGTACTGGGTCCTGTGCTCATTGCATGAGTTGGCTGTTTGAAACCTGGGGCTTATGCAGGGACACTTGCTTCAGTCTGGGAGGAGGGGACTGGACCTGCTTGGACTGAGTCTACCAGGCTGTACTCAATCCTTAGGGGAGTGTTTGCCCTGGAGGAGGTGGAAATGGGGGGTGAGTTCGGGGGAAGGGAAGGGGGGCAGGAAAGGGGAGAACAAGGAAATCTGTGGCTGATATGTAGAAATGAATGGTATTGTAAAATAAAATAAAAGGAAAAAATAAAATAAAATATAAAAAAACTGCAAATGTCTACCTTCAGTTGAAGAAGTGAGAAATAGTATTTAATACCCATGTGAGACAGCCTGCATTCTCTTCTCATAAGGTAACCTACCCCCTGTGCTGACACTCTCAGCCACTGGAGTTTGGAAAACAGAAAAAACAATGCTAAGTCTAGATTTGTGATATCTACAGGTATGACTCATAAAATTATTGTCTCTGGTCAATTATTCCAATGTATTTTAAGCAGCGTATAAAAAATTATGATAGGAAAAGTATAAGATACAGTTGTATAAAATCTCAGACTATACACATTTTGTATTTGTAACCTAGTATATATTAAATTTTAAATTTATAAAAGGGACAAGCACAAATTTATAAAATATTTTAATGAAAATTCTAATATACATAAGTTCATAACTTTCATTATTCTGTCAATTTAAATGTTATCAATACTAGAAGATAATTTTCGTAAAAGACACTCAAACTCTCGAATCATTTACAGAAAACAAAATACATACTTACAATTATTGTAATTGATGTATACGGCATTATAAATTCTAAAAACTAATGGTAGTAAGAAACACAAATACTAGAATGATTGGCATAATCATTCTTGACCATTTTAATCCCAGTATATTTACATATTCATTTGAACGCTTTCTAGATTTTCTGGATATAAACTTTCTATGCTTACGTTTTGAACATATTTTACATTATTTGATATGTTTTCACAGAATGCAGCTTCTAAGCATGAATATAAAATTGTTAAATGTCTATATGGTGTGTTTAAAGGCTTTCAACCTTTCTTTAGGAAATTAACAGTACAACGTTATTGTACAATAACCAAATGCTCATTTCTTTCTATATGATAGTCATAAAGGTAATTTGACTAAATGCCACCAGAAAGTTTCTATCCTCATGCATCAATGACAGAACTTACAGTCTTTCAAGATGTTTTTTTTTTTCCAAACTCAATGGCAATCTCTTAGTTGAGTAGCCAGTGCTTCTAAACTTTGATGAAGCTGGTAGAAAAATAAGTGCCTAACTTTTTACAAGTTGAATATCTGAGCATAGACATTTATTATTGCAACTTTTTCAGTATAGTGATTAAACCACCATTTTTGAGTTCTTTTAGGATTAATCTGTCTTTTACCTTCAGTGGAATTAATTGTTTAAATGAATTGGCCACTCTTACTTGGCAGGCAGAACTGATTCATTCCTGATGAAACATAATAAATCAGACCACACTACCAGTTTGAATATTTTATTAGACCTGATGGAACAGATTAACTGCGACTTAATAGTGTATTTGAACAGGAAAAACAACACTATTTGGGGAGACTGTAATGTTTATTTTATTATGCATGATGTCCTTATACTTAGATTAATCCAATTTTTATTCTAATATCAAAAATGGAAGTTCTTTGAATATCTGAATGATTATTTACAGAATAACCAGTGAGATTGTCTTGATATTTTAAAAATAAATGTTTGATTGCCATTTGCATAACCATATTCATTATTGGTTATTGAATTACAATATTTTCCTCACTCCAAACACACCCCAGCACCTATCACCACTGTCTTTCAAATTCTTGACCTCATTTTCATTAGATATTATCACAGACATATGTATTTGCATATACATATATATTCTTAAATATAACCTGTTGAGTCCACATAATGTTGCTTCTATGCATGTTTTCAGGGCTGAGGGTTTGGCACTAGACAAACAATTTGTGTGCTCTTGGCTAAGGAGGATTACTTCTCCCTCTCTAGCTTTACTCAGGTGCCTGTAGTTTTAGTGTATGTAGTTCTTTGGACCCTCATGAGCTTAGCTTTATCCCCATTCTTTGGCATGTTTGTTGGTACCATTTTTTTTTTCAGCTCCAGTTTTAGTAGTCACATTAGTGAGACTTTAAAGGTATAACTTCGGATGTTACTGGGAAATACAATCTCAAAGTAAACTTCCTGATGCTCTGGCCTTTTCATTCTTTCTTATATGATTTTTTTCTGCAGCTTTAAGTTCAGGAGTGTTTTGTATACATATCCATTGCAACAGTCCTCTACAACTCTGCATTTTGATTGGCTCTGGTTTTGTGTAGTGGTTTCCATTTGTTTCAAAGAGAAGTTTCTTTGATGAGGGGTAAAGACTACACTTACATATGTGTATGAAAAGATATTAATTATTTTAAAACTATATTTTCACAAGTTAATATATTAACTCAAAAATGTGAAATATTCTGCCGGGCGGTGGTGGCGCACACCTTTAATCCCAGCACTCGGGAGGTAGAGGCAGGCAGATCTCTGTGAATTCGAGGGCAGCCTGGTCTACAAAGTGAGTTCCAGGAAAGGCACAAAGCTACACAGAGAAACCCTGTCTTGAAAAACCAACCAAACAAACAAACAAACAAAAAAAAAGCCAAACAAAAACAAAAATGTGAAATATTCTTTTTTCACATTTTTATTTATTTTTTTTCATTTATTTTATATCCCAACTGCAGTTTCCCCTCCCTCCTCTATACCATTCCTCTGTTTCTCTTCCGAAAGGGGAAAGCCCTCCATAGGTGTCAGCAGAGCACGGCATATCAAGTTGGCCCAGGACTAAACTCCTCTCTTTGTTTTATGGATGGGGGAGGCATCCCCCAATATGGGGAATAGGTTCCCAAAAGCCATCTCAAGTGTTAGGGACAAGATAGGCCCTGACCTCACTGATAGGAGTCCCATGAATAGACCAAGCTACAGAACTGTCACACATATGTAGAGGGGACAGGTTGATACCATGCAGGCTCCCTAGCTGTCTGTCCGGAGTCTGTGACCTCCTATGAGCCCAGGTTACCAGTTTCTGCAGGTTCCCTTGTGATGACCATGACCTCCATGGCTCATACAATCTTGTTGATTTTCTCAAAGAACAATGTCTTTGTTTTGTTGATTCTTTTTTTTTGTTCTCTTTGTTTTTATTTTATTGATTTTAACCCTCAGTTTGAATATTTACTGTCATCTCCTCATCCTGAATATGCTTCTTTCTGTTCTAGAGCTTTCAAGTGTGCTATTAAGTTGCTAGTGTGAGATTTCTCTAAATTCTATTTGTAGGTACTTAGTGCTATGACCCTGCCACTTAGCACTGCTTTTGAATTCATTTTCATTGAATTGTAGGTCTTCAATTTCTTTCTTTCTTTCTTTCTTTCTTTCTTTCTTTCTTTCTTTCTTTCTTTCTTTCTTTCTTTCTTTCTTTCTTTCTTTCTTTCTTTCTTTCTCTTTCTTTCCTGTGGTGGTATTGTGTTCCCCAAAATATTGTGTACCTTAATAAACTTATCTGGGGTCAGAGAACAGAAAAGCCACTAGTTAGGCAGTGATAGCACACGCCTTTAATCCTAGCATTCCAGAGACAGAAATCCCTCTGGATCTCTGTGAGTTCAAGGCCACATTGGAAACAGCCAAGCATGGTGACACACACCTTTAATCCCAGAAAGCCAGCCTTTAATCCCAGAGAGTGGTGGTAGAAAGCAGAAAGATATATAAGGCGTGAGGACTAGAAACTAGCAGCATTTGTCTGGTTAAGCATTTGGCTGGTTAAGCTTTCAGGCTATGGAGCAACACAGTTCAGCTGAGATTCATTCTGGATGAGGACTCGGAGGCTTCCAGTCTGAGGAAACAGGACCAGTTGAGGAACTGGTGAGGTGAGATAGCTGTGGCTTGTTCTGTCTCTCTGACCTTCCAGTACTCCCCCGAATAAACGGCCTCGGGTTTGATTTTATTAATAAGAACTTTTAAGATTCCTGCTACACTTTTCTTTCTTTCTTTCTTTCTTTCTTTCTTTCTTTCTTTCTTTCTTTCTTTCTTTCTTTCTTTCTTTCTTTCTTTCTTTCTTTCTTTCTTTCTTTTCTTTCTTTCTTTCTTCCTTCCTTCCTTTCTTCTTCCTTCTTTCCTTCCTTCCTTCCTTCCTTCCTTCCTTCCTTCCTTCCTTCCTTCCTTCCTTCCTCTTTCTTTCTTTCTTTCTTTCTTTCTTTCTTTCTTTCTTTCTTTCTTTCTTTCTTTCTTTCTTTCTCTCTCTCTCTCTCTCTCTCTCTCTCTCTCTCTCTCTCTCTCTCTCTCTCTCTTTCTTTCTTCCTTGACCCCTGGTAATTCAGTTGAGAATTGGTTAGTTTCCACGAGTTTGTAGACTTTCTCTAGTTGATGTTGTTGAACTCTAAACTTTAACGCACGGAGAACCAATAAGATTCAGGAGGTTGTTCCAATTTGTTTGTATCTGTTGAGAGTTGCTTTTTTTCCTGAACATTTTGTCAATTTTAGAGAAGGTTCCATGAGGTGCTGAGAAGAAGATATATTCTTTGGTATTTGGGCAAAATGTTCTGTAGATATCTTTCTAAGTCCACTTGTCTCATAATATCTGTTAGTTCTCTTATTTCTCTGTTCCCTTATTTCTCTGTCTGGCAGACCTGTCCATTGGTGAGACGGGTGTGTTTAAATCTTCCACTATTAATATGTGGGGATTAATGTGCGATTTAGCTCTAGTAAAGTTTCTTTTTATAAATGTGGGTGCCCTTGTATTTGGGAAATGAATTCAGAGTTCAGAATTGAGGCTTCAACTTGATGGATTTTTCCTTTGATGAATATGAAATGTCTTTCTCCATCTTTTGATTAATTTTAGTTTAATGTCTACTTTTTTAGATATTAGAATAGCTGTGCTTGCTTGCATCTTAGATCCATTTGATTGGAAAATCTTTTCCAATTATCTTTACTCTGAGGTAATATCTGTCTTTGAAGTTGAGATGTGTTTATATTATGCAGCAGATGGATGGATCCTATTTCCATATCCCTTCTGTTAGCTTGTGGTTTTTTTATTGATGAATAGAGTCCATTGATATTGATATATTAATGACCAGTGATTGTTAATTCCTGTTGTGTTTAAGTTTTTGTGAGGTGGTGGTTGTGTGTGTGTGTGTGTGTGTGTGTGTGTGTGTGTGTGTGTGTGTGTTTCCCTTCTTTGTTTTTTGCTGGTGTAAGATTATCTATTGCCTGTGTTTGCATGAGTGCAGCTAACTTTCTTGGGTTGGAGTTTTCCTTCTAGTGCTTTCTGTAGGGTTGTATATGTGGATAGGTATTGTTTAAATCTAGTTTTGTCATGAAATATGTTGTTTTGTTCATCTATAGGAATTGAAAGTTTTGCTGGTATTATAGTCTGTGCTGACATCCATGGCCTTTCTGTGTCTGCAAAATGTCTGTCCAGGACCTTCTGGTTTTTAGAGTTTCCCTTGAGAAGTAAGGTATTATTTTGATGGGTCTGCCTTTATATGTTACTTGGCTGTTTTCCTTTGTAGCTCTTGTAGTTCTTAATATTCTTTCTTTATTCTGTAAATTTGTTTTGATAATTATGTCATGAAAGGACTATATTTTTTTTGGTCCAGACTTGTGGCTTATGGGTATTTTACATCTTGCTTCTCCTGGGGGTGACCAGCAGGATCTCCTCATCTCTGCCTTTTTCCTTCCTCTCTCTCTAGTTGGAATGTCCCACCTAACCTTATTCTGCCTCACCATTGGCCAAACAGCTTTACTTATCAACTAATCAGAGTAACACATATTCACAGCATACCGAAAGACATCCCCCATCACCTGTTTGATGTTTTTTTTTTCTTTGCTTTCTTTAAGGAATTTATTGATTTCTTCCAATTTTTGTTTGTCTTTTTCTTTAAGGGAGTTATTCATTTCCTCTTTAAAGGTCTTTATCATCTTCATAAAGTTAATTTTAAGTTTGTTTTCTTGTGCTTCAACTGCACTGGAAAGCTCAGGTCTTGCTGTTGTAGGATAATATTGCCCTTTCTGTTGTTGAATATGTTCTTACATGTCATTTATGCATTTGAGTTTGAGATGATTATAGACTTGGGTCTTGATTCTTGTGTTGTCCTTTTTGGAATGTGTGTTTTATTTCTTTTTTATCTGTTTTCTTTATTCTCTTCTGGCCTGAATGGCCAAGGATTTTGGTGAGTGGCAGGTTTTCAGATTTAGTAGGGTTGTCTCAGCTGAGGTTTGTGGCGTTTGGGTGCCTAGATCTAGTGTATTCTCCTATTCTTCTAACTGGTATAGGCTGTACCTCTGACTCTTGAGTCTGCTGGATTTGTGGGGAAGGGCTGGCCATGTGAAGGATGATGAGATGAGTAGTTTGGGTGGTGGAGTGGGTCTCGGGGACGCAGAATTCAGTGGGTAGTAGCAGTGGTAGTGCAAGCTGCAGGCAAGTCTCTCATCTGGTGGCCAACGGGTGGGCACTGTCATGAAATATTCTTGAAGAAGGATAATCACTAATAGTGGTGTGGTTTAAAAAAAACAAGCATAATTAGTAATCATTAAGATTACTATTAAAGACATTGTTATCTGTCATCTATATACTCGGATTTGAAAGAAAAATCCCACCAACTAAACATGTGAAACCAAACACCAGAATCTCAAGCGAAAGCCTTTTTAAGTATTTATTCTTTTTAACTTTGAAAAAAAAATATTCATCTGAAATGCTTTTAGGAGGGTATCTCATTAGAAAATTAATTGTGTGTGTGTGTGTGTGTGTGTGTGTGTGTGTGTGTGTGTATTAAGAAGGAAGACAAAATACAATTTCACATATTGGTATATGGAATAATTTAGGGAGATTTTCAGTAGGTTGCTAATGGATTAAAATTTTTTTCTTACACAAATTCAAGTACCACATTCTACCTTTGTCTAGAAAACAGTATTGTATACACTTTTATAGGATTAGAGGATCTGTGTGTGAAGGCTGAGGTTTTACTTAATATAGTCCAAAAAGTGAGAATAACCATGTTCATTTTAAATAGCAATTAAAAATAAATTTATTTAAACTGTGCTATAGTTTGCCCTTTTATTCACTGTAATTTCATTTTAAATATATTGTCTTATATTATCTCAGTAAATCCTAGTTGATTAAAGTTGAATCTTAGGGAAAGTTTACACTCACATTTTTTAAGATAATTTCTAGAATTTCTGCATAATTGTAGATTATTTGTAAATGGATTGAATGTTGTAGCAACATGAGCATAAATGATACTATGTAGTTGCTTTCACATGAACATGAATGCTTCCATACATTACACAAAAGTCATTTGTGCTATTCAAGTTGAATGAACAATATTCTTAGCTGTAATAACAAATAAATACTTATTCTTTAAAATAAAATTTGTGTATATCTAAGAAAAATAAGAATTCATCACTCTGCATTCCTTATGTCTTTATTTTTCTCAAGCAAGACTGATACTTACAATTTTGTGTTTATTACTATAGTCTTCTTAAAGTTTATTTTAAATATTATTTACAGTTACAAAATCAAATGGACACTGTACTTTATGAAATGTATGAGAGCTTTAGATATATTTGATATGCAATGCTAAATAATTACTTATGTATATATAATCAGATACTTAATATTTTGTACATGCATGCATGTGTGCTGTGTTTATGCATGTGTGTGTGTGTGTATGTTTGTAGTCCAGAGGTGATATTGAGTGTCTTCTTCATCACTTTTCACTGTAGTTTTTTTAAATCAATCTTTCAAAGTACTTACACATTATCAAAAATACATGCTATTGCTTATATCTTCTTGAGTAGGGGTGGAACTTTGTGCTCAACTTCCCTCTGCATACTTGGGGTTGGTCTGACTTGACTCATACAGATCTTCTGCATTTTCTCAAAACAAATTTGAGTGAGATCACAGGGCGATGCATGCAGGAAGTTTGAGAGAGCAAAGTGATGGGGAAAGTGATACATTTTTACTTGTAGTCATTCACTGCCTCTAGCTCTTATATTCTTTCCAGGCCCTCCCTTCCTTAAAGATTCCTGAATCTTAGAGAAATGTGTTTAGTATATATGTTTTATTTAGGGCTGAGCATTTCACAGTTCTTCATTCTCTTCACTTTGATGAGTAGTGGGTCTCTTAGCTAATCACCAAACACTGCAAAAAGAGGCTTCTCTACAGAGAGTAGAGAGACATATTGATCTGTTAAAATAATGGCAAGTGATTAAGGGTTGTTTTAATACTATGTTCATTTACCAGCAGAATGTTATTAGGATGATTTTTCTATCCTTACAGTGATTCTCAACCTTCCTAATGATGTGACCCTTTACTACAACTCACCAAGTTGTTGTGACTCACCATATTATTATTATTATTATTATTATTGAAAAAGACATTTGTTTATTTTATTGTTGAATTTTTTATTAAGAATTTTTTTTATTCATTTTACATAACAACCACAGATTCCCCTGTCTTCCCTCCTCCCTCTCCCCGAACCCACCCTTATTTCCTCCTCATACAATATAAGGCCTCCCATAGGGAGTCAGCAGAGCCTGATACATTCAGCTGAGGCAGGTCCAAGCCCCACCCCCTGCATCAAGACTGTGCAAGGTGTCACACCATAGGTAATGGGATCCAAAGAGCCAGATCAAGTACCAGAGATGGATCCTGACACTACTGCCAGGGGGTCCTTCAGCAGATCAAGCTACACAATTGCCTTGCTTATGCAGAGGGCCCAGTCCGGTCCCATGGAGGCTCAACAACTGTTGGTGTGAAGCTCATGAGTTCCCACTAGCTTGGTTTGGTTGTCTCTGTAGGTTTCCCCATCATGATCTTGATGCCTCTTGCTCATAGAATCCCTCTTCTCTCTCTTTGAATGGACTCCTGGAGCTCAGCCTGGTGTTTGCCTGTGGATCCCTGCATCTGCTTCCATCAGTTACTGGAGAAAGGCTCTATGATGACAGAGTATTCACAGATCTGATTACTGGGGTAGGCCAGGTCAGGCACTCTCCCCACTATTGCTAGGAGTCTAAGCTGGCGTCATCCTTGGGGATTCCTGGGAACTTCCCTAGCCCCTGGTTTCTCTTTATCCCATGATGTCTCCCTCTATCAAGATGTTTCTTTCACTGCTCTCCCACTCCATCCCTGTTCCAGCTCAACCATCCCATTCTCTTATGTTCTCATTACCCATCACCTACCCTACATTAACCCCCATCATCTCTAGTTTACTCATGGATATCTCAACTATTTCCCCTTCCCAGGTTGATCTCTTCATCCCTCTTTGGGTCCTCCTTGTTAGCTAGCTTCTCTGGAACTGTGGGTCGTAGTCTGGTTATCCTTTGCTTTGCATCTAGTATGCACTTATGAGTGAGTACATATCATGTTTGTCCTTCTGAGTCTAGGTTACCTCTCTCAGGGTGATATTTTCTATTTCGATCCATTTGCCTGCAAATTTCATGATGTCCTTGTTTTTCACCACTAAGTAGTACTCCATTGTGTATTTGTACCACATTTTCTTTATCCACTCTTTGGATGAGGGGCATCTAGGTTGTTTCCAGGTTCTGGCTATTACACATAATGCTTCCATAAACATAGCTGAGCAAGTGTCTTTGTGCTATAATTAAGCATTCCTTGTGTATATGCCCAAAAGTGGTACTGCCAGGTCCTGAGTAGATTGATACCCAATATTCTGAGAAACTGCCATACTGATTTCCAAAGTGGCTGTACAAGTTGCAACTCACATAAACAGTGGAAGAGTGTTCTACTTGCTCCAAATTTTCTCCAACATGAACTGTCATCTGTGTTTATGATCTTAGCCATTCTGGAAAGTGTAAGACAGCATGCCAGAGTCATTTTGATTTATGTTTCCCTGATGACTAATGATGTTGAACAATTCATTGAATGTCTTTTGGTCATTTCAGATTCTTCTGTTGAGAATTCTCTGTTTAATTCTGTAAAAATTACAGACCAGTCTCCCTCATAAACATTGATGCAAATATACTCAATAAAATGCTGGCAAACTGAATTCAAGAACACATCAGAAAATTATGCATTATGACCAAGTAGGCTTCATCCCAGAGATTCATGTATGGTACAGCATATGAAAATCTGTCAATGTGATACACCATAAATCAAACTGAAAAGAAAAAAACCACATGATCATCTCATTAGATGCTGAAAAAGCCTTTGACAAAAACCAACACCCCTTCATGATAAAGGTCTTGGAGAGATCAAGAATACAAGGAACATATCTAAACATAACAAAGGCAATTTACAGAAAACTGACAGCCAACATCTAATTAAATGGAGAGAAACTCAAAGCCATTCCACTAAAATCAGGAACAAGACAAAGTTGTCCACTCTTCCCATATCTAATCAATATAGTACTCAAAGTTCTATCTAGAGCAATAAGACAACAAAAGGAGATCAAGGGGATACGAATTGGAAAGGAAGAAGTCAAACTTCTACTATTTGCAGAAGATATGATAATATACATTAGTGACCCCAAAAATTGTACCAGGGAACTCCTATAGCTGATAAACACCTTCAGCAATATGACAGGATACAAGATAAACTCAAAAAAAATCAATAGCTCTCCTATTTACAAATGATAAATGGGATGAGAAAGAAATCAGAGAAACATCACCCCTTACAATAGCCACAAATAATGAAAAGTATGCTGGGGTAACTCTAAGCAAGTGAAAAATGTGTATGACAAGAACTTTAAGTCTCTGAAGAAAGAAATTGAAGAAGATATCAAAAAATGGATAGATCTCTCATGCTAATGGATAGGTAGGATTAACAGAGTAAAAATGGCAACCTTACCAAAAGCAATCTACAGATTCAATACAATCCCCATCAAAATTCTTCACAGATGTCGAAAGAACAATACTCAACTTCATATGAAAAACGAAAAAAAAATCCATGATAGCTAAAACAATCCTGTACAATAAAATAACTTCTGGAGGCATTACTTTATGTGACCTCAAAGTCTACTATAGAACTACAGAAATAAGAACAGTTTGGTATTGGCATAAAAACCAACTCAACATGTGGACCAATGGAATTGAATAAAAGACCCTGACATTAATCCACACACCTATGAACACTCGGATTTTTGACAAAGAAGCCAAAACTGTACAATTGAAAAAAGAAAGCATCTTCAACAAATGGTGCTGGCATAACTGGATGTTAACATGTAGAAGACTGCAAATAGATCCATATCTATTGCCATGCATATAATTTAAGTCCAAGTTGATCAAAGACCTCAACATAAATTCAGTTGCACTGAACTTGATAAAAGAGAAAGTAGGAAGTAGCTTTAAATGCACTGGCACAGGAGACCACTTCCTATGTGTAACACCAGTAGCACAAACCCTGAGAACAAAAATGAATAAATGGGACCTCCTGATACTGATAAGCTTCTGTAAGGCAAAGGACATGGTAAATAAGACAAAATGATAGCCTACAGAATGGGAAAAGATCTTTACTAACCCCGTATCTGACAGAGGGCTGATCTCCAAAATATATAAAGAATTCAAAAAACTGGACATCATAAAATTATTTTTGATTCTACTTCATAAATGTAATTTTGTGATTTTTAAGAATTGTAATATCTGTTAGGAACTGTAAGTGTCTGTGCTTTCTAATGGTTTTAGGTGACCCCTATAAAAGGCTCATTTGACCTCAGTGAGGTCATGACCTACAGATTGAGAACCACTGCTTTAGTCTTTCCATATTTTAACTGGAGCTCTTCTTCAAGAGTTGGGCTCCTCTCAGTGGGAACAGAGGCTGTCCCTAATGCTTTCTCTGGCTCTTGGGAAGCGATTCCTCATACTAGAGTGCCTTGTCCAGTCAAAATATAAGGAGAGATGATTAGTCATACTGCTACTTGATATGCCATGCTTTGCTGATACCTATGGGAGGCCTGCTACTTTCTGAATAGAAACAGAAGATGAGTGGGTTGAGGGGCATGGAAGACAGGGGAATTGGGTGGAGAGAAGGGTGAGGAAACTGCAGTTGGGATGTAAAAGAAATTAATTAAAATTTTAAAAAGTCCTTAACTCTGTTTTCATAATTTATGTCATTGATTTTCAATGTTATGGACTTCCGTATGCCTATTTTATTATTTTGGAAACCATCCAAAGCTGACATTGTTTATGTTGTCTCTCAATGTATTTCAAGATTTGTAGGAGTACCATTTTTATTTTAGGTCCTGATAATATTTTGGTGTATAGCTTTGATTTTCCCCTCTATCTTTAGCATGGAATTATTAATTTCTACAATGAATTCTGGCTCATTTTTTCTCTAAATAATGAAGATCAAGACAATACTATGCTACTTCATGCTTGGGTGTCAACTGTAGCTTGTCAATTATAGATAAGAAAGATGTTCTTCAATGATTTTCTATGATTGAAACTAAAAAGGAGTTTGGGATATAAAAGCAATTTATGCAGCAGAAATATATCAGCCCTTGCTCAGGTTTTATTCATTTATTTTAATTTTTAATCATCTTAAAATTTTAATGTGAAGTCATTGTTTTTTGCTATATTAAGTATCATTGTAGAAAATGAGCAGTGTTATAAAATGAATATTCAAGATAAAAAATCCTTGTATCAGAACATTATTGATGACTGTGACAAGAAAGATAAAAATATGACAATGTGGTGTTAAATGACTGGGAGCAATCGGAGGATGTGGGAAGAGGTTGGCAAGGTGAAACTGATCATAAGATAGTTTATGAAAAAAATTATTTTCTATAAAAAATTTTAAAACTAATAATATGCATTCAAGATACACACTCTGTGATATAAAATGAAATTATTCCAAATAACTACGATGGGGGGTTACACTTCTGTATCTTACATCCTGAAAGACCTATTTTCACTGCTGGTCCTGAAAGCTTTCAAGGAATAATAATAACTTATCTGTTCTATCTTTCTACAAAAGTCAGCTTATCTTCAATTCAGAACCTCAGAGGATCTATTACGGAAACAGTACAATTTGGACATAATTGATTTAAAATGTCAAATAGAGAAAACATTCTTTAGTTGTATTTACTCTCCTTTCTTGTTATTTCAAAACAAAAATGATTGTAATTTTGTGATGAACAACACTGTTTTATCGTCTCTGAATTGAGATAGTTTGAGACTTACCTGTCCATAGAGGGCTCATGTTCTCAATGCTTGCCTTCTAGTTGGCAGGCTTATTTGGAGGCTATGGAAGTTTTAGGAAGTGAGGACTTGTTGGAAGAAGCAGAACACCTGGGCCAGGCTCGTGTGTAAACTATCTTCTCTCCAGGTCTGGCCTGCTTCCCGTTTCTTGGTTGGTCACTGTAGGCCCAGTGCTGACCTGCTGACTCAAGTTCCTTTAGATGTATGTGTGACACCTTGAGAAACCGAAATTTCTTTTAAACTGTTTGCAAAAGGATACCTTACCTCCACAAGGTGAATATTCTCAGATATTCTTTCACAGAGACAATGACAAAAAGATAATGCAAACACCTATCCTCAGAAATTTTGTAGTGTTGATAAGTTTCACAAATGATGCCCCTTCTCCCAGTGTGAGGCACAGGGCAATTTTGTCTACTTAACTCCATACTCGCCACTTCTTTGTCACAAATCACAATTACATTTCATAGACAAAGAGACCTCAACTGAGAAAAAATTCTAATGATAGAGAGAAGCAATTGACATGAAAGAAGAAATCTTCACAATGTCTTCTTATAAATTGAATTGCAAAATGTTCATGTGTCAATTAAATAAGCAAAATGAATTTAATATTCTTTTTAAAGTGTGTATTCGCATAAATAAAGTATGTGTAAGAGAATAATATGTGATTTTAAATGGAAGATAAAAAATAGAAAATTGGGAATGTTTAAAAATTGTATGCATTTTAATCCGGCAAATGAATGCATTACAGTTTCCCCGATTTATTTATTTATTTATTTATTTATTTATTTATTTATTTATTTATTTATTTATTTATTTATTTATTTATTTATTTGTTGTTTTATTGTTTTATACACGCACACATACACACACACACATCCCAGGTCATAAGGAGAAATTGTCCAAATCCAAGCTGATAACACAGTCAAAAGTTATTTTTTTTGTTTGTTTTTACTTATCCCAAATGCAGGCATGTAAAATTTCTAACTTTGAGGCAATTTTATTTGAATGTTAAGATATGAAAAAATATCAAAATAATGAAAAACACAAATTATATTGTTATCTATTTAGCTTAAAAGAGTTAATGTCTCAGGCCTAATACATAATAAATAATATACAATTGGTCTGTAATAGCTTCTCTCAACTCGAATTAAGAAATATATTAATTTGGGATGTCTCCATCAAATCCCTCCCCTCAGAAATTTGTGTACCCCAGGGAAGAGGAGGCAGAAGGAGTCGGGGAGACAGAGGACACTGAAATGGAGAATACCAGAACAAGGCCCTCTGAATCAACTGAGAAAAACTCTTATGAACTCACAGAGACTGAAGCAGCAAGCACTGGGCTTACACGGGTGTGCACCAGGTCCTCTGCATTTATACTGTAGCTTTCAGCTTACACGGGTCTTCACCAGGTCCTCTGCATTTATACTGTAGCTTTCAGCTGAGTACTTTAATGGGACTCCTGAATACACGTGTGGATGAGTGGGTCTTTGATTCTTATACCTTCTCTTGGGGATCTTTTAGTTTTCTGTTGGCTAATCTTATCCAAATTCAATATGATGGTTTTTTTATTTATATTTTATTTTGTCATATTCTCTTGTTATCGCTTAGAAGCCTCTTCTTTTCTAATGAGAGCCAGAAAGAGAATGACTCCAGGTGGAAGAGGGTGTGGGAAGGAACTCAGCGTAGTAGATGGAAGGGAAACTGTATTAACATTACATTGTATGAGAAAATAATCTATATTTAATAAAAGGAAAAATAAAAAATATGTTTATTGATATTTGAATGTATTTCATATGCATCAATAACCTGATGATACCTTAATAAGCATAAGTTATGGAAGCTTAATATTCTTTCTTAGCAACTCAGTAAAATTTCTATGATAGTTGCCTGTACTAGATTATTTCAATTAGTTCCTATTTTGATTTGTACAGAAATATTTACTAAGTTATAATTTTAAAATTTTTATCACATAATAAGCTTCTGAAATAAGAAGTACTTACTGCAGTTTCATTAGGTTGCTTAATCTTAAGAAATGTAACTAGACACTCTGTGCCCCAGCCATTAATCTATAATATGTGGTTGATGATTGCATTGAGGCAGTGTGTACGGGGGATTAAAAAGTTAATTCACATTAAATACTCTAAAAACTGCTACCTCAGGCTGGCCTCATGAATCTGCAGGAAGGAAAAAAAATTGCCGTTCAAGCCTAAAACTGCATGTTTAATCCCTATGGCCCACATGGTGGAAGGAGAGAATGGAATCACAATATTTGAAGCTGTCTTTGAGTCCCACGAGTACAATGTGAGAAGCCCACTCTGGTGCATATATGCTGGCAATCACATACAAATATACATACACACATACACACATACATACATGCATAAATACATACATACACATGCTTGCACACACACAAATGATAAATGCACTATATGGTCTTTAAGTACTCCCCTTTTTCCTTACTTGTAAATTTGATGCAGGGTGTACCTTTTTTGTTTATTTTATTGTAACACATCATTAAATATATTTTAGTTAGAATGAGGTCAGGCGACACAAACATTGGCATCTTAGTTTTACTTTAATATTTTCCCTTCTTACTGTAATGGTGCTGTTTTGTGAAATTATGACTGTCACGCAATGAGAAGGAACAGTATTTTCTCTAGTGCACAGTGACACTCATGCAGTCACTTGATGGAGGAAGTGGTTTACATGTCATGGTGAGGTGCTTAAGTTAGCGCTGCCTCTAGCAATATCTTCCATACTCTATTTCTGCAGCAAACGTGGATTCCTCTAGTGAAAAGCAGTTTTATGATGTCATTTAGAAATGTTAACTCTTAATAATGCTAATTCACCTCTGTCAATAAGAAGGCAATATTTTTGTAAGCTATTAGCATTAATTTCTTAACACAGCAAAGAAGCCATAACCATTATGCATTTTATAGTCATAATTTTTCTATTGGTCTTATCATATGAATAAGCAGTTGAGCAGTTTTGTTGAGCCGTCAACCTAGGTCTACAGAAACTGAAAAAGCTCAACTAATAAGGAATAAATAGAAAACTCTCTGATGCCACATATATTTTTTCCTAAATGTGTTACTATTTCCCTTCAAGTGACTATTACAATATATTTACTTATGATTCTAGGACTCTAACCTATTAACCTAGGGCTATAAACCCCTCCTATTGTATCCGTTCAACTCAACTTTTATGAAGCACATTTATTTTCATTTAACATAAGCTCAGAACTGGATGACTCTACACCATAGGGAAAACAATGAGCATTAAGTTCTGTCTATGCAAGAACGAGACCGAAGAGCACAGTTTTTGGAGGTAAATATAGTGGAAGAAATAGAAAACAAAACTAATTTCTAACAATGAAGATGTATTAATTAAGTGTTAATATGAGAACAAAAATAGCTGTGATGTGTAATTTAAAATGAATAGGCAAAAGACTGAAGGGGTGGCTGTAGGAACAAGAGAGCTTCTACATCAGCATGAGAACTTAGTTCCAATCCCCTGTGCACTAGGGAACTACTAGACATCATAGTGGGAATTTCTATAATGTCAACACCAAGAAAAGCAGATGGTAGTATCACTGTGACTTTTGGGCCGGTCAGTTTAATTCCAGGTCTGTGAGAGAACCTTGCTAAATAGTGAAAGAAGAAGATACTCATAGTCTTCCCTTTGCCTCTGTGCACACAGAGCATAAATGAGCACACACAGTTCTGCTTATATCACACATGTGCTCACTCCTGTAAGTACACATACACATATGGGTGTGCATACAAACACACACCCATACAAATTAATAAAATGAACAGGCAAGTATAAAAACAGAATTCAAACTAGTCTGGAAGTAAGAATGTATTATGATGACATCAGATTTGTATCTGCATAGCATTCCTTTACATATATTTCCTACAGTGACTTTAGTATCATATCAGGGAACCATTAATTATTCAGTAAAATTTCAGGACATTATTGTTGGGCTTAGAGGCTATGGTTGTCTTTTCTTTCAAATTATAGTGAAAATAATAAAAAGAAATGTCAATGTGAATGTTATGCAGAATTATCACTAAGATATTGCACTAGGTAGATCTAAACACTATGCACTCTATAATACTTAAAAAAATTTTGTGTGGGTTTTTAAATAATTTGCTCCCATGAATGTGTACACAATAAAACTGTTGTGTTGTGATAGGAATGCTTCATTGTATTTTGGATTAGCTTATGTTCATGGGTTTTGTTCATCTTCAAAATATCAAAACATTTCATGAGTGAAACATTTTTATTTGCTGCTACCCAAACCTACACTAAAAATTATCATAATTTGTAATAATTTGATCAATGATATTTTCTACTAATATAATCTAATTAATGATTTTTTCTCTTAATGTTGGAAATCATACACATACATTGATAAATATATATGATACAGTGCATTATTTAGGATATGTGCCCCATGAAAGTTAAGAGACATATTGTATTTATGAGTCAACTTTCTAAATTTTTGAGCCCCCTTTCTCTCTTTGCTATTATCCTTGCTTCTGAATTTTAATTCATCATTCTTTTCCTGTCAGCTGTCTGCACTGTTAGTTCAGGCTTTCCAAAATGCCTGAAGGGTACACTGTCAGCTGTAGCTACTCAAGTCAACATGGTAATATCAGTTGATTTCTTACCCCACACAAAACACACACACACACACACACACACACACACACACACACACACACACACACACACACTTTCACACAGTAAAACTTTTGTGACTATTTGGCATATTTTCAAAACATAACCTTTTGTCACTTTAAGTGTCAGAAGTAGCACAGAATTTTCATCACATTGATGCCCCAAAATTATTTTTTAAGTTATAAAAATTTGGGAATGGGTATTTATATAAAAGTGTATTTAATCACATAATTCTTAGAATGAACAATTTTAAAGTAACTGTCACTCAACTCTTTAAACATACATGAATGAAGGTGACTACTATTTTGTAAGTTCATGTCACCAGTAGAGACATGCCATCTTATTAATGCCATGTTATTTTGAAATTGGGCTAAAAAAAGTGAGATTTCATTTCTTTAAAGAATAAGCACAAAGAAAATGAACTTCAAACAAGCAAATTCGGTGTTCAAAATTAAGGTGAAATATTTCACTTTCTCTCAGAGACAATCCAAAGTGTGTTTGGATTCAAAGTGTGTTCTTTGATTTATCTCTCCCAAACTCCCACATCTTTTGTCAAATATATATACCAAATTTTAACATATATAATATTTGCAGTTATAGTCATACCTGTGATTGTTTGTCTTGAATGTATGTGTATATCAAAATACTATACAATTTAAAGAAAGCTATAACCTACTTCAACCAATAAGCCATATTTTTAAAAGTTTTTACTGTATGTGTACATATTAAAATATATGCAATTATATGAATACATAAACTACATATGTATGTATATGAAAATATAATATATATATATCCACAGCCTCAAGGGTTTTATACTATGCATTTGAGGGCACAATCACTTTAGAAGTCAGATTTATAATTGGTCCCTCTGATAGATCCACTGTCATCAGAACTCATTAGATAAGAGCATATTGGACACTAAAAAATAACCATTTATTACCAGTAATGAAAGCAATAGCAAGTCCACTCCAGTTTCAAAATCTCTGGCACAAACATCTGGATTAGAAGCAGAGTGTACACACCAACCTAGAAGATTTCTAAGAAGAAGAGAAATGTGACAGAAACTTAAAAATTCAGAAACCAAAAACTAGACCTGATATATTTCTTAAAATCAGGTCCAAGGAAATAAAAAAAAAAGGGCAGGACTTAATCTCATAGGCTATGCAATGCTTATAATGAAGATGATCCATAAGAAGGAAGCACTGGAGGTCCCTAATTATTTTAAATGTATATTGTTCTATTACTTGTGCTGTAGGCATTTGTTTATAAAAGCTCACCTATTTTTGTGATCATCCTAATGTATAATATCAAAAACAAGAATGTACTCAGTGCAGTTTCTCTCTCAAATTAATTTACCAGAGGGCCAGGGATCTCCCTGACTCAGCAGGTAGACATGCTTGGGCAAGTCTAATGATCTGAACTCAATCTGAGGATCCAAGAAGAAAGAAGGAAAGAGCCAACTCTAGATTGTTATTCTCTGATGTCCACACTCATGTCTGCACTCTCACTCACATAGACCTACACACACACACACACACACACACACACACACACACACACACACGATGAGCAAATAAAAAAATTTAAATTACCAGAAATGTTTAGATTACTTAAAAGTCATTGCTGTAAATATTGTATTGTTCATCGATGTAGTACTGGGCTGTCACACAAGTGAGTCTGCTTTATGTGAATCTGAGCTTACAAGAACCTATAGATGTGAAAACCAGACTTGCTTTATCATTTAGGTGACCCGTCCAGCAGGCCAGGTTATTCGAGGGTCTCGAGGAGGGACCACCTGTGAATCAATGGGGGGCGAGAGGGAAAGGAGACCAAGAGCGTGAAGAAAGACAAAGCAGTCTGAGTTGCGTCAAGGCCTCGTTTATTGACTGGGTGTTAGAGCTTATAAACAGGGCTTCAGGTAGGGAGGGGGAACAGGAGTGAGGAGAGGACAAAGAAAATTCCTAAGGAGGGTCAGCAGGAGGTCGCTTTGGTCCCAGGCCCCTGCAGCTAGCTGATTTAAAGAGGTTTATTTAATCCTACATTCCTAGGTTAGACTAAAAGCCTCCTATTTACACGAGGCTTGATAAATCGTGGCAGGTAACACAAGGTTCAAGACACAGCTGTCCAGAGTTGGTCTCCAACATATCCCCCTCTTTTCTCAAAAATGGACCAAGTCCATGTGATCGGGGTTGTGGAGGTCCGAGAGAGCCTCTGTCTTAGGCTATACAGGGGGACTCCCACGCATGGCAGGTGCCATGTTGAGCCAGTCTCGATGACCTCTGTACGCTGTTGACTCCGGCGTGGGCCCTGTACTATTCCCGTCATTGAGTACTCTCTAGCAAGACCATGGGGACATTAGGGCTTTAGGACACTGAATCTGAATCCTTGATGGGGCTCCTGGCTGGCCTCCTAGGAATCTACTCTGTGATAATGAATCGAGACGTGTCGTGGTAAGGCCAAATCAATCTGATTTTTGATAAACCGAGTCTCGCTGAAAGGCCCAGGGACCAAAGGAAATGAGAAGGAGAAGGAAAATAATCAGGGGGGCCAGGAGGGTGGGGATCAGGGTAGAAAGCCAAGGGGATTCTTTAAAGCTTTTATATAGAAGGGCAAACCCTGCTCCTAAGAGCAAGAGCCGCATCTTACTGCAGCCCCATAAAGGCTAATAAAGGAAAAACCCACAAGATTACAATTCCCATACAATTTCATTTCACAAGATCATGGTCTGGGTACAGAGTGATCACAGACGGGTAATTTGCGTCAACAGGTACATTTTTCCTGAAACTTCAAGGGGGGGGGGGTTATCAAGGCGGGAGTGGAGTTTACACAAAGGTCACAGTGGTCCTTCCTGGAACACCTGTAACTATCCCACTCACAGTTGAGCACATCTCTTAACAGAAATCTCTTTACATTGTTAAATGGTTGCAGGGGAGATTGAACAATGGCTAAGTCAGGTTGCTCTTGGAACTAGATTTTTAGTTTCTCATTTGCTGGTGCTTGAAGTTTTCTCTATTCCTGAGGCTTGGGGGTATAAGCCTGAAGGGCTAGAGTCTTTCATTCCCCCATTTTCTTTTGGGCAAATTTTTGGCAAATTTTAATCTTAAAATTATGGTATTACATTTGGTACCTCATGGCCTATTTTAGTAACTCATGGCCTGTAATGGCCACGCATAGTTCATGTACAATTAGCCATCTGGTCTCTATGCCAGGGAGTTTTCTTTTGACCCAGCATTTCAGCCTTTTTTGAACAAGGAAAATGGGACGATGTATTTTCTTTCTGGAACTGCTTCAAGCTGGCATTGGGGCGTCGTTATCAGGGCCCCTCCCCCAAAAGGCTGAAAAGCTGGTCAAACACTGGGCAGGGGGCATTTGTCAGTAGCATGTAGCTGCCTGACACCATAGTGACAGAGAAGAATCATGTTAGCTGGGCTGGTCCACGTTAGCCTTTAGCATTTCCGGAGTCCACAGTCATCTGGAGTGGTGGAGTCAGCAACTGAAACTTGGAGGTGTCTGCCAGCCAAGTAGAAATCTGTTGAGACAAATTTAAACTAGGAACAGAGGTTAAAATTTATGAACTTATTTGGAACCCTTAGGTTTATACCCTTAGTAATGGGAAAAGCAGTAATCCCAAGACCAGGAGAAAGGAAAAATACCATCTTTAGGGATACTTATCTGGGGTCCTTTCGACCTCTGTGAAGTGGGTCTATGTTTTTATGGCTCTTTTAATCCTTTGAGGCCTACTTACAAAATGACATAAAAGTTTTAGATACATTAGTATTACCAATCTGTACTGAAATCCATATTGTAGACAAAGCAGATAATGGGTATCTGTAAAACAGCAGAAGTAGACTTATACCTTTGAGTCCCAACAAGAACTACAGATTTGGGCATTTTTCTTCTGTCCAGAAAGCTAGGTATAAATTAGACAGAGATTTTTGGCTTGGTGAGAAGCACTTTTAGGTTTACATTTAGATATATCTAGATCACATCTAAAACAAATCCAAAATGTTGAGCTTGTAACTGAACAGTAAGTGGTCATTGCTCTATCAGCTCATCAGGACTCCTAAATGTTAAGCTCTGAACCATAGAACAGGAGAGTAATCTGAAACATATCTTATTTTAGACTCATATCTGAACCTTTATGATTTATTTAAATTTTTACATCTTAGAATATTTTCTTAAAAAGTGAGCTAAAAGGCTAGCTATGGCCTTGCAGAAGGATCTGGTTGATGCTGCCATACTGACAAAGTTGGAGCTAGCCTGGCCATCAGTACTGTCAGAAATCTAAGAAGGATAAACTATATCTGAGTGCAGACCAAGAAGCTTCCAATCCTATAAATTACAGTGATCAATCCCTACCCAGGTCTCTATAGCGTTGGAGGTACCAGTCAGAACAACATCAGTCTTCTACCACCATCAAGCCTATAAGGCAGAGTACCTTTTCTGTGGAATAGGGACACGGAAGACTGACAGTGTCCTACTCCTTGTCCACAGTCTGGGCTGGGTCCTGCAGGCAGGCGTTGCATTGGCGCGTCTTACCCTGTGGTCAGTGTCGTTCGCAATTCAGGTGGCATCTTCTTGTCATTCCATATCTTCTTTGGAGACCTTGGGAGTCATTGCTAGGAGCTGGGGAGCTAGGAGTCTTTGTTTCCAATAGTAAGTTTTTAATCAAATAATTTAAATGTCATATTCATCAGATCATTGACAGGTTTGAGGACCATTATCTATTAAATGTATTTGAGCCAAACAAATCTAGGCCTAATCTTGAAAATATCTCTAAGTTTGGTAATAATGACCAGGCTAATTTGTTTTTCTATAGATATATTAGTCAAATATACCTTTCAGTTTGTTTTATTTTAAATAGAACCATTTATGCTTTAAACTAGTATCTGGATAGCCAGATGACTAGTATTAACTTGTATTCCTTAACACAAAGAACATGCAAACTCAGACATTCAAAACCAAACATACATGTGGCCACATTTTCATTCATACCTGCAGAATAGACAGACATTTTTTAAAACTATGACCCTTTGGAGTCTCCATGTAACAGCAGAATAACAAGAGAAAGAAATCTGAAACATGTTTACTTAAACTTTAAAGTTAGACCTTAAAGTTTTATTATATTTTTTTTCAAACCCTCATGACATGTTTAAGCCTTTAAATTTTTACATTTTAAACTGTTTCCTCATATCAAAAATCATTTATCTAAACTTTTGTCTTAACCAACAATAATTTGAAACCAATTTTCTTAAATGATGGCAAGTATTTGTAACACATTGAACTCAAATGACCAAAACCCATGTAAATTTTTATTTTTCCTGTGGAAACAAAGCATAATTTCCCCAGTATCTTGAACTGGTAATTTAACATTTCTTTTTTAAGCAATATTATTGTTATGCCCAGGTCTCCGTCTCCTCCCCAAAGAAGCCATCAGAGACCTCAGGTACAGAATGCAAAAGCAAGGTTTATACAAATGAAGTTTACAAGCCTCGGCAGGGGGGCTAGTTCCAAACCTCTCACACACAGCAGGGAGGTTGGAAGGAGGACACGCCTTTTCTTTGTGAGGCTAATACAGACCACATAATTCATCTCCCACAGCCTGCGTCCCTCTTTAGGTTCATATCAGTAGTTTTTCATGTTATCTTTATTTCTCATTTGTTTAGCAACTGTGTTTAGGAGTTTTATGAGCTGTCTCCCGGGTTTGGGGAGTTTGGGGAGTTTGGGATGGTTTATGACCACTTAGTCTCTGTCAGATGGTCATATATCCTAACTCTGTGTTTTCTTAAGTTTCTGTAGTTGATAAAGCCACCTGGAAAAAGGCGTCTAAGTTCTTATCTACATTTAAGAATCCTGGTTTTAGCTTCTCTTTGTCTGTAGGGGATGAAGTTGGGGGGGTGGTTACCGAGGTTTCGCAATCAGGACAGAGAAGGGTTAACAAGAGAAATTCCTGGCTGGCAGAAGAGACTTTGAAGTTATCACAGTAAAGGAAGGGAGGGGGAGCAGTGGTCATAAAGTATGTCCTTGGCTGCCAGTGTTCCTGAAAAAAAAAGTTTTTGTTAACTCCTCTGACTAAAGTCAGATTCTCTGTTCAGTGTTCACACAGTTTTGTCAGTTGCAGGCAGCCATTGTCCTGTCCAGAGCAGGACATGAGAATCTTAGCCCGCCTGTACCGAGAGCACGCACCCCCACCCTTGTGAGAGCAGCCAGCTGCCTGCAGCCCTGATAGCAAGAGAGCTAGGGAGAGAGGGAGGTGGCCCTCGCTGTGCCTCTCTCTCCTTCTCCCCGGGAAAATAAGGGAGATGAGTAGCAGAAACAGATGATATTTACACAGACAATCCAAGTGCCAGCACATCAGCACTGAGATGATGATGGCCTCACTCACAGCAAGCAAGCCCCTCGATTGTGGCTCGCACATCCTTCTGGTGGGCTAGGCAAAGGTCTAGTGGAGAAGAAGGGGACTGTCCCATAGCGTCCGTCACAGTCAAGTCAACAATGAGAACAGTTAACACACTACACACAAGACCAAGGGCACACGAAAGAAAAACTTTGCCCCAACGAGACAACCAACAAAGCTCCAAGAACAATGACAGCCTGATGTGCTCTGTGGAGAGTGACCCTCCAGGCTCAATCACACCAAAAACAATCCAGATCAAACAGACATCAGGGGGCTTTCACATCCCTGTCAGTCAGACATGTACCTTATTTCTTGGAAGAGAAACAGAGTGTAAAGTAACAATGACGACAATAAAACATACAACAACAAAAAAAATCCCCCACAAAATGGCTCTAACAATTTCCCGGAACAAAATACAAAGTGGCACTTCCTCCCACCATGGGGAAAGGTACCCAAAAATGCTCCTCTCCTGAGCACTCCCTGGAGGAGACTCCTAAAATCAAATGGTCACCTCTGAGATGGCCCCAAGTGGCTCGGGACTAGGGGGTCCCTTGCCCAAATCAGGGAATGAGACGTCTCTCTTTCCCTCCCAGGATCACTGTCCGGACACGTCTGTCCCAGTGAGAGCCTGCAAAGTACAAATCAGTCGACCGGCACAAAACTTAACGAGACAAGACAGAGACAGAGACAAGACAGAGAGCGCTCTTACCGGTAGATGTCAATAAACCTCTGGACCCTTGAGGGTCCCGGTGGGGTCTTTTGGTCTTTTGTTCAATGTGATTTGTGACAACCTCACTCTTACTGTCTTCTGGGATGGACACATTGTTTAATAGGTCCTCAGCAAGTGCCAGAAGATGTGACACCCTACTATCCTTTTCTGAATCCTTTAAAACATCTCTGATTACTCCATAGAAACTAAAGAATGCATCGGGGACGTACTCTCCGTCCTTAAGCAAGTTATTGATATCCTTTCCAACTTTATTCCACGTCAAAGGGTGGATGCCCGGGCCATTAATAACCAGCCAGGGACATTTTTCTTCCACAAAATAGAAAAACTTAATTAAATCTTTTTTTTTCTTTCTTTGTTTTTTACTCTTATTCCCCTCTCCCTGATTTCTTCATTTCCTTAATGAAGAGAGCCTCTTTAGAGAGTGCTTTACCCATTGATTGATGAACGGCACTTACCTCAAGGCTGCCCACGGCGCACGAGTGATGCTGTTGGGGCACCTCTACCCTAGTGAGTCTGGCCAGACCACGTTTTCTCTTTGCCGTCCAGTAGTGAGCCACCATGCCTCGAGCCCCACGTTCGGGCGCCACTTGACCCGTCCAGCAGGCCAGGTTATTCGAGGGTCTCGAGGAGGGACCACCTGTGAATCAATGGGGGGCGAGAGGGAAAGGAGACCAAGAGCGTGAAGAAAGACAAAGCAGTCTGAGTTGCGTCAAGGCCTCGTTTATTGACTGGGTGTTAGAGCTTATAAACAGGGCTTCAGGTAGGGAGGGGGAGCAGGAGTGAGGAGAGGACAAAGAAAATTCCTAAGGAGGGTCAGCAGGAGGTCGCTTTGGTCCCAGGCCCCTGCAGCTAGCTGATTTAAAGAGGTTTATTTAATCCTACATTCCTAGGTTAGACTAAAAGCCTCCTATTTACACGAGGCTTGATAAATCGTGGCAGGTAACACAAGGTTCAAGACACAGCTGTCCAGAGTTGGTCTCCAACATTTAGGAATATTAAAGTTTCATTATACAATCAAATAAACATGAAATACTTTGATAAAAATTATTCATGGGCTTTGAAAACAGCATTTTTATAAGAAATCTCACATGTTAAAATGGCCATTTGGTCATAACACACAGAAACAATGCTGTAATTTATTTTAAAATATATGCTAGTCAAGGATACAGCTTAGAAAAATTAATAGCATTCTAACTTTAAAAAGTTTTCTTCCGCACTTTTACAAAGAATATTACTTACATTTCTCTTATTTTTTTCTTCTTTAAATAAACTTCTGTCCTTTTTCTCTCAAGGTCATATAGCCCTGTATCAGATAGCAGCAGAGCTTCAGTAATAACAGCAACTGCCATCTTCGATTAATGTAAGTGAATGCTGCTTTACAATTTTCATAGCTTCTCTCCTTTGCACCCATTTTGACAAGGAACATTGTTGGGTTCAATGCTAGATGCCCTCGAGGTGCCCCAGAGTTATTTTAACGGATTCAATTTGCTCTGCTTTTCATGTAAGCACAGCTTTCCTTCTTATACATTTCTCAGATTCAGGAGAAACTATTTCTTATATAAAATATTGTTTAAACTTTACTCTTTAAATAAGTCTTCGTTATATAGACAATAGGATGGGGATTTCAGTGTTTTTCAAGACCAATACAGCAAAAATATCTGTTTACCCTCCAAGTCTCTTACTCTGCTTCTTCACGAATACATCCATTCTTTCTTATCCCTCTCATGCCGTCTATAGGTCAACAGCAAAGGAAAAAAATAAGCTAGTTCACTTTTTTTCTCATATATTTTAAATTATGAACACCAGAGTAGTTTAATCACTCACTTTATAAATAAAGAACCAAAGCTGTAAAAAAAAAAAAGTTTGATTAATTGCAAGGGAGCTCACTGATAGGTACAAGCAGAGGCATGTCTTAAATAATGCAATGGCTCAAAAAATGAAGGAAGACTATATGGCTGGGTAGCTGTTACAATCCCTCCTAGGCCTTCTAGATATGTATGACAGTAGGTCTTCTTGTGAAACTCCTAACCGTGGGAACAGGGGCTGTCTCTCACTCTTTTGCTGGCTTTTGGGAACCTACTCCCCATACTGGGTTGCCTTGTTCAGCCTTACTACAAAGTGAGGCACTTAGTCTTACTAAAGTTTGATATACCATGTTTTGTCTAGGTCCATGAGAGAATTGCCCTTCTCTGAAAAGAAAGGAAGGGGATGAGACCGAGAGGCAGTGGGAGGGAGAGACTGGGAGGAGAGGAGGGAGGAGAAAATAGAATAAAGAAAAAAATGAAGGAATAATTAACTCCTTGAACTCTAACTCTGCTTCTCACATTGCATTAATCTCCTACCTCCTTTTATGATTTCCTAACTGAAAAATAATGGCTCATCTGTTTTTATTTCCTTGTCTAGGACTGATCTCTTTCCTATCTCATGGGCCCCCTTCTTGATTTCTTGGCCTCTACCTACACTCACTCACCCACAAACATACCTATCTAAGAGTTAAATTTTAGGGTCTTGTGCAAATGACAGGCAACATGTAGTACATGTCTTTCTAAGCCTGGTTTACCATATTTAATAAAGCATTTTTCAGATCCATTCATTTTCCTGGAAATTTCATAACTTTTACACTTTTATGGTTAAATAAAACTCTATTGTTTATATATACCACACTTCCATTATCCGTTCTATGTTGATGAAGGTATAACCTGATTCCATTAACTTGTTCTTGGGAAAAGAACAGCAATATGTAACTATCCTTTTAACTGGGCATAGAGTCCATTGCACGTATGTGCAGGTGTGTCAGATCTGAGTCATATGATATTTATGTTAGGTTTGGGCAAGTCTCTAAATGACTTCTATGGTATATGGACTCATATCTCTCATCTGCTACAAAAAGTCAATGGAAAGTAAACTAAAAACATCAACTTAATGCCTACAATGCAGAAATCTAAGATGACAGAAATATTGGCAAAAAAACTAACTTAATAGAATCCTAATAATATGGCATGGCAGCTAGGATTAACAGTGTGATGATACATAAATTTAAAAAAATTGCCTCTCTTCCTAGTAAGGAAAAATGCATCCACAGAATAGGAGAAAATCTTTACCAGCTATACTTTAGTCAAGAGCTTAATATCTAGAATATGGAAAGAACTACACAATTAAACATAGAAAACTGGACCACGTAATCTTTATGGCTAGTGCGGCTAGGAGGAGGTGATGTTCACCTGCAATCCCAGCACTTAGGAGGCAGAGGCACATGAATCTCTGTTTCAAGGCCAGTCTTCTGGTCTACAGAATGTGTTAGAGAAGCCCTGTCCTTAAAAATCAGCAACAACAACAACAAAAACACCCCAAATTAACTGAATAGACAGGTCTTCAAAGAATAAATACAAATTATGTATATATATATATATATATATATATATATATATATATATATATATATATGTTCAACATTCAGAGCTACTAGTGAATGGTAAAGATCAGCCACTTGGATTTTCTCTCATTCCACTTTTGGAATGGACATCAAAGGAAGGCAAATGGTACTAAATGCTGACAGGCATGTGGGGAAAAGAGGAACACTTACCACTTACTTATTACTGATGGGAAGAGAAATTAGGACATTAAATCTTGTACCTGACATTTCTTGGATTTTCTTGCTGATTGTTTTGTTGTAAGCTGTTCTAACACTGTCAGTTTGTATGAATAATTATATCATGGCAATTGGTAATTTTCAGAAGAACATAGGAGCAAGTACTACACAGCATTGCTTGAGCAATCACAGTAGAGTGGAGTCTCAAAACTAATGTCATCTGAATGGTTTACTACAATTACTTATATTTTCCACATTGCTTCTAATAGTTACAATAAAAGTCTTAACCATGTCAGATATTAATCTGTATTATTTCTGAAAATGTGAGTAGAAATAATGAATTGGGACAAATAAGAAAGAACGAATGGAGCTAATAAAGTTATATTCTCAAAGATTGCCTTTTATCTTTGTTGTTCCCTTCAGATCCATCAAAGGTTATTTTTGATGTAAGAGTCCAAATGTCTAGGTTAGGTGCTTGTCTCAGAGTAGTGAAGTGAAATTTTGTGTCCTCTCATTATATGGGATTTTATTGAGAAAAGTAGAATAGGATAGATTATGCCATGTAGCAAATCTCTGACTAGTACATGTTTATAGGCAACTAGTAATTAACTATTGCTGTTTTATAAATCATGGTTCAGTGGTTTATAGATTTTTGAGTTAATAGAAATTGATGGGATGATAAAATGGATAAAAAAGAAAACATTGATATGCTAATATTTTCTGAAGACAAGCAGAATACAAAATAAACACATAGCAATCTGTAGCCTTGTGATATGAAAATCAAAACATAATGAGAATGAAAGCAGTTAAATGATAACAATCATAGTAAAATAAATAAAAAATCAAGATATATTGGATTAAATCTAACCAAGAAAGTGAAACCCTTATACAATGAAAACTTTAAGACACTGTAATAAAATATTGAAAACCATGTCAGAAGATGGAAAGAACTCCCATGTGCATGTATTGATAAGTTTAACGTTGTTTTCATGGTAATCCTACCAAAAACATTCAACACAATCAGTATAATCTATATCAATAGTCCAGTTAAATTCTTCCCTGAAATTGAAAAACAATAATATTAAATTTTGTATGTAATATAAAAGATCCAGCATAGCCAACACAGTCATGAATAATAAAATTTGCTGGAGTTATTACTGTCCCAGACTTCAGGTTACAATGCAGAGCTTTAAAATCAAGAACTATCTGAAATCATTGATATAATCCATAGACCAATAACCACCTGGTTTGACAAAGAGACAAATAAAGCACATTGGAAAAAGGATAGCATTTCAACAAATGGCAGTGGACAAACTGGATGGCTAAATGCCGTAGAATGAATAGATCCATACCATAAGTCTGCACAAATTTCAACTCCTACACATTTAGACTTAAGCCTAAGTCATTGCACACTAAATCTGAGAGAAGAGAAAGTAGGAAATATATTTGAATCCATTATCACAGGAAAGGGAATTCTGAATAGTACACCAATAGCACAAAATTTATGACCAACAATTATTAAATATGATCACATAAAATTACAATGGTCCTGTGGAACAAGAACATCATCAATCAAGCAAACTACCTACAAAATGGGAAAATAATCTTTATCAACTATACATCTGACAGAGGATTACTATCTAGGCTATCCTAAGAACTCAAAAACTAAATGTAAAGAAAACAACCAATGTAAAAATTATAGCATGGTACTAAAAAGAAAGTTCTGAAAAGATGAAATATAAATGACAAAAAATATTTTAAAGATGTGCAAAATATTTAGCCAAGAGAGAAATGCAAATTAGAATTACTTTGAGATCTTATTTTACCCCCTTCTAAATGGCTAAGATAAAAAAAAAAGACAACAAATATGCTGGCATGGATGTGGGGGAAAAGAACATAAGATCATCACAGATGGGAGTGCAAACATGAGCAGCCACTATGTAAATTGGTGTGAAAGCTCCCCAAAACCTTAGAAATAGATCTACTACATGTTTGAGGTGTACCACTCTTGGGCATATAACCAAAGGAATATAAACTCCACTGCTGACATATTTTCTCATTCATGTTCATTGTTACTTTCTTCACAACAGCAAGAGAATGGAAACATTTCGAATGTCTGTCAACTGATGCATGAATAATGAAAGTGTGGAACCTTTACCCTTTGAAATATTACAAGTTTTTAAAAATGAAATTATGCAATCCACAGTAAATGTATGGAGCTAGAAACTATCCTGATTGAGGCAACCTAAATCCCGCAAGACAAATACCACATATTTTCTCTCATTTGTAAATGTTAGCTTTGAAGTCTTCATATGTGTTTTATTTAGAATACAGTCACCTATATATAGCACTAGTATCTGGGCCAAAAATATGTGTCTAGTCAGGTAATAAGTCCTAAGAGAGAACCTAGCCCAATGACTCTGTTAATAGTGCATAGCGGAGTACCAAATATCTCCTTAGCACTATACCCGTAGATTAGTGCAACTCTCAGTCCTCACCAAAACAGCTTCTTTATGCAGTCATTGGTAATTAAAATATAGACTCACCACTGAGCAAGCTACCAAGAAAAAAAGACTGGAATGCTCTGCCCTAATTGGGATATCTATATCACACCTCTCCTCCCAGTGTTCACATTAAAAAATAGCCAGAAAAATTGTGTGAGCCAGAGTCAGTGAATTACTACATGGAAACAGTAGCTCCTATGTACAAAAGGACAGTTGCACACATGAAGTCATAGCAGTGGTGTCAACATGCACAAGATGTGTGCAAGCTAATAAAATCCTAATGCTAGCTAAGTAAGTATTGGCAACTGGTAACTACAGGGAGAGTGATACTCAGTTTTCTTTAAGGGTGTGGATCTTATTATGTCGATCATGCTCCAGAGGATGGCCATACATAGAAGAGCATATGTGAAGCACAAATTGTTCTTTCTGGCTTTAACGTCAACCAAGCAAACAAGGAGACAGGTTAGATGAGTACAGGAATGGTGTGAGTCTGGGAGAATTTGAAAACAGGGTAAACACGATCAAACTACATTATATGAAATCCACAGAAAACTAGTAAAAAGAATGAGAAAATATTTAAAATAGGCACTTTACTGTTTCCTTACTAAAATCATTCCTGAATTTAACAAATACACTTGTTTCCAACTATAAAATACAATCCTCTAAACATATTTTAGGGGATTATATATGTATAAACCAGACAGGTTATATTTAAATGTATTTAGAGATCAGCATGTAAATAGAAATTTTCATTTGTATGCTGATATGCTCTGCATTTAGAAATACAGGCATAATCTTTAACACATATTTAATAAGAAGTTGAGTTTTACAAACAATGAACACTTGCACCAAGTGTGATGGTCTCGAAGCTCTTCTGCTTCATTAGTCCTTTCTATATTGTGTCCAAGTTACTTACTGTACACTACACATTCACACCAAGGTAGACGTGTACAACATATAATTAATGTGGTAAGCTTGATTTTAATTGTTTCCTCATTTTTTTCAAGGACATATTTTCACAGTTTCTAGCTTCATTTCTTCTGTTTCAAGCAGGATAGTTAAATATGTGACAGTTTAAAAAGTTATTTTTATTTATGTGCATGAGTGTATGTCACATGCAAGGAAAACCCAGGAGGCCAGAAGAGAGCCTTTGATCTCCCGGAGCTGTAGTTACAGGTGTTTGAAGCTAATCAGTGTGAGTGCTGGAATCTACCCTTGAGTCTTCCAGAGGAACAGCAAAAGCATTTAACTGCTGATCTATCTTTCTATGCCCCATGTGATAAACCTTTTTCCATTATAAAAGTATATTTTTTCTCATGTGTTTTTAATTTTTGTATCTCTAATTTAATCTCTCATTGTGAGGAATAATTAAGTCTCTTACAAATTAAATTATGTGTTGGTGCTTTAATTTAAACTAAATGTATAAAATGAATAGACACTCTTTAAATCATAATTATGGCCATCATTAAAGAATTCTAATTACATCTATAGATGAAGAACTGTACCAATGTACTATTTCACATCATATTTATTATCATTATGATTATTGATACTGCTATTACAATTTAAATAGCCTCATCCATTTTGTATTGTCTTTCTGCAAGTCTGTAAATGAAAATAAATTACATTATGTTGAAAGTACCAAGACTATTTTCTTTGGATTCCATAATTTCATGAACAGGAATTGTGACTTGGCATTAAAATATCTTCAATGTTAAACAAATGCTTTATTGTGCTTTAACTGGATATTCACTTACTTTATTTGAGCCTGTCTTTTAATATGTTATGTCTAAAATGAAGATAATGCCTAATTCATGGAGACCAAAGTAGACTGAGTAAGTATAGATGATGGTTTACCTAAAGTTATTCCGCATTAGTCACATACTAACAAATTATCATTTTCAGTTTCAAAATATCCTACTTCTTATTCATTCAATAATTGTTCACTTGTTAAGTTACTTTTGATCTATGGAATACTGTTTGTGATTTGAATATAATATTCCTAAAAAAGATCATGCGATTTTTTTCCCGTATTGGTGGAATCCAGTTATTGAGAAATTCCTGGATACTGTGGTATCTAACCTAATCATTGAACATTTCCCTTTATGGATTACTTATATAATATAATGGCATTGTTGGCAGGTAGATGTTATTTGAGTATGTAGTTTACCAGATGCATGACCCAGAAAATACTCTTATTTTTAGCTTTCATGTATCTTTCTGGCTCTTCTTTTTTGGCTTGTTTGAAGTGGGCAAGTATGCATCACTATGGTCTTGCCACCATGACACTCTATTTAAGTTCAGAAACATGAGAAGGTAGGGCATTTGACTGTGGACTGTAAACTCTGAAACATAGAATGAAAATGAATCTTTTTTTCTATTAAACTGTTCATGTCAGATATCTGTTGTAGTATTATGACACTGATATATACATCTATTCTTTTCTTTCTTTTTTTGTCTTTTAATATATTCTTTTATTCTTTGAGATTATAATAAATTTTCATTTCCCACACCTTTTTCTTCCTTTCAAAAACTCTCAACAAAAATGCCTCCTTTTTATTAATGTTGATATATATATATATATATAATTACACCCTTATCATTCTTTATAATGCTGCTTATATGTATTCAAATTCAAATTTTATAAAGTTTATGTTAGTTCTAAGAAACATTTGTAGTTTTAGAGGCTTGGAGATTTTCTGTATATGTAAGGATAATTGCAATATATAACTTTTTATAATTATGTGAAACTTTACATAAAAATACTTTTACTTGCTTTTCCATGATTATTCCACATTATTTCTTTTAATAAAACTTTATAATAGTTTATGAAAATTCAATATTATGAGAAGACTTTAATTATGTTTGTTGTATATACAAAATGATGTCTAGAATATAGAATTTTGCTATGTTAAACTGAACTTATCCACATATTATTTGAGAAAGAAGCTAAAATGATATTAGCATATATAAAGCTTAAAAGATTGGAAACTGAGAAAGAACCAGTTCTTAAACTGATGGAGATGAATGTAGGATGGATTCTTTTGAGGCCATAGCTAAGTAGGAAAAGTGCAAGCCATGCAGACAGGAAGACCTGAGTTTGATCACCAGCACCCACAAAAAATATAATATTCAATAAAACAAATAGCTGTGCTGGTGTATGCTTGTAATCCCAGGACTGGGGGGCCCGAAACAGGACTTTTTGGAACTTTTTTAGCCACCAATTAAAGTCTATTTTGTAAGCCTGAGACCAATGAAAGACAATTCTTTTAAAAAAAAGTTGAAAGTTTCCTGAGAATAATAACCAACATTTATTTTGGACCTACATATGCACAGATATGTATAAGCAAATGTACACCTTTGTATTCATGAACACACACACACACACACACACACACACACACACACACACACACAATCAAGATGCACAACTGGTCAAAATTCAGAGAACTGACTATGGAGTACCCAAACTCAATTGCTATATCTACAGTGAAAGAAATAAATGATCTCAAAGCTATTATTATTCTACTATTTAGAGTATATTTTCTTTTCTTGGTATTGGACCAATTGGCATGTGACACCCCCAAATTATGCAAAGAAATTTCCTAGTGTCTTTCAAGGTTTAGGCAACTGATTAATGGCATAAAGATAGGCTCTTTGTATCCAGTATGAAGTATAAAGTGCCTGCTGTCTTTTCTCCCCATACCTTATCCTTCCTATCTCTGTTGTCCTTTCTTTTTTATTATAGTTTTCTCTTTGTTCTTCTTCTAACAGTAGTATTATGTAGTACTTGATACATCTTCATAAGAGAATGTTTTAGATATGGCGTAATCCCAAAGGTTTACAATTTAAAATGAAAATTATTTTATTATATATACATATGCTACATGAAAGAACTTACAACTTGGGATTATAAAATTCAGAGGCTTGGTAGCTATTACATCAGATACTTTTGTTGTCTGTGTGATTTAAAAGACATAGTAGAGGATTCCCAACAGGGGAAGAATTTATTGTAATGTAATTTATTTATAAAGGCAGTAACATTCTTTTAAGTTATATCTTTTCTGAGCAACTAAGGAGTAGGAAACAGGAGGATCATGTGTTTGAGGCAACTCAGAGAAATAGAGTAATACTGACTCAAACAATAAAGTAAAATCATTGAATACCAATCAATTAAAAATAGAATTCTAATTAGGAAAATTCAAAATAAATTGTATAAATAGAAAATACATTGTAGAAAATGTACAGCGGTAAAGAAATTTGAATTCTTTCATTATATTAGTAATAGTATCATAGGTTAAGGAAGAGTTATGTGTTTGCTATAAAACTTTGTCATGCAAAACTTGTTGGTAGTTTGCACCAAAGTGATTTTTATTTACCTTCCTTTAATGTTGGATGTGCTTAAAAGGATATACGTATTTTAAAAAGAGAAATTATGTATTTACATTCCCAAATGGTTGAAAATAAACTGAGAAAAGAGAAGCATGCTGGGAAAGTCAGAATGTTAATTCTTTTTTTTTTTTTTCAGTTCTATCTATTTTCATGAAAAACTATACGGCCAATTCTTTCATCAGAGTACAGCTAACAATATAAGGACGAATTTGAATTACTCTGTAATCAACTCATGATTACCATGAACAAGGGACATAATCAATACCAGGCTAGATTAGATCACAGCCAGTAGAGAACCCTTAACCTCCACTGTGTTTTGAGATCTCTGCGTCAAGTCTGACACTTGAGAGACAAACATGGAAAATTAAAGAGAGTGTAAAGTGAAAGAGAAGGTCATTGGCATTAATTGCTTTCACTAATGTCCTAATCATACAAAGAAAAAGTGGATATGCCTGAAAAACCTTTTGTGAATGTTTGAGATCCTGTTCTGGCAGTATTGTTATTCTGTTTTGGTTTCTTTGTCCCCCAATGTAATGCTTTTAAAAACACCTTGTGTCATAGAATTCTAATGACAATAACCAGAGTGCCAAGGCACTCTGTTAATGTCTATGTGTTGAGAATGGAAAGAAAAGAAATAAAACCAAGAGAAAATTAATTGAAACAAAAATAAGTTACACTAAAATGTGTATTTTATAGATATTGGAAAGGATATAAGAACTGTAATTCTAAGAGAAGGACTGGAAAACAAGAATTACAAACAGTAAGCGATGTGGATGAGTATATCATCTTTTTCCCCTCTATTTTTATGTAAATATCTTTTCATATCTCTGGTTGTCCTGGAGCTCCCAGGACTTCTAACTCAGATATCTACCTGCCTCCTCACTGGGATAAATGGAGCAATCTACTATGCTTGGCTTCTAGGCCTATCATCTTAAAACATAACATTGTTGTGATTAGATGATGGTTATAAATGCAGTAATACATCTAAACATTTGATTATATATTACCATAATACATATACTATCAGGTTTTTAATAACCTCTTATGTCACTAGTACCACCATTAATAATAAGCTTTAGTAAAACCTCAAAATATATCAATAGTCTGTTGAAACTTCTGATATCACAAAATGATAAAAGATAGACAATTAAGTTTTTAAAGACTGGTTAAATGTCTGCTCTTTTTTTCTCTATCTCTTATGTCTTAGTAGAGCTCTCATGATTCTAGAAGCAAATTGCTCATTCTTTCTACATATTCCCTGGTATCAGTGATAAATTTGAAATTGTGAAGGAAATCAGTATATCTGATGGTAAAAGTTTGATTGTCTTTTCTCATGTTTCATGTACCTTAAATTCTCAATTCCACTCTTTGTCCATGCCTCCAACCCTAATGTTCAGGATATGCATGATGTGTTCTTAAATAATTACCTATTTCATGTCATAATCTTGAAATAAAACCATATACTATCAAGTAAAAGAAAGTACTACTATTTGAATTAATACTTAACAATTTTTTGCTTTTATTTTATTTTACAATACCATTCAGTTCTACATATCAGCCATGGATTCCCTTGTTCTCCCCCTCCTACCCCCCTCCCCTTCCCCCCAGCCCACCCCCCATTCCCACCTCCTCCAGGGCAAAGCCTCCCCCAAGGGAGGCTTTTTTTTATCGAATGGATAAATAAAATGTGGTATGTATACACAATAGAGTACTACTCAGCAGAGAAAAACAATGACATCATGAGGTTTGCAGGCAAATGGATGGATCTAGAAAAAATCATCCTGAGTGAGGTAACCCAAACTCAGAAAGACAAATATGGTATGTACTCACTCATAGGAGGATACTAGATGTGGCACAAAAATGACTGGACTGCTACTCACATCACCAGGGAGGCTACCTGGAAAAGAGGGCCCTAAGAAAGACACGAGGATCGCCCAATGATGGAGAAATGGCAGAGATCTACATGAACAGCCTGGACATGAGTGGGAGTAATGAAGGGTGAGGGTTGAGGGAGAGAGCCTGTGGGAGCGGGAGATCCCAGCTTGATCAAGAACAGAGAGGGAGAACAAGGAATTGGAGACCGTGGTAAATGAAATTTTTTATACTTACTATGATCATAAAGGTAGTTTTCACAGAATCACCCATTACACTCAAGCTGTGTTAGCACCTGAAATTTTCCCAAATTCAGGAAGCTCAACTGGATCATTGAAATTGAAAAACAAACAAACAAACAAACAAACATGAAATAATTAACCAATTTTATTTTTAGTTATTAATTAGAGAAAAGACATGCTAAAATAAACATATATCATCCATGACCCTAAATGATGCATTTCAGTACAGTGATTGTACTAAGCAAACAAATTCAAGTCAAAACAATGGAGTAAACAACACTAACAATTTTATGTTGCAGATTCTGAGTTCAATGTGTGCACATAAAGTTTTAAGACTCTAACTGTTGTGCTATTTATCCTAAGATGCCACTTAGGTAATCTAGACAATAAATGAAATAATCCACATGTAGAATGGGAAAAAAGATCAGATCTATGTAATTCTGAGTCATGGCTTTCCATATTATGTGAGGTTTTGATATGAAACTTTTAGCACTTCACAATGTACACCTAGGATACAATTACTTTTTTTGCATGTAATAATCTTCAGAAAATATTATGAAGTAGGCAAGATCCCAGTGTTACATTATTAAGGAAATTATTGTTGGAATTTCCTCTATAACCAATAGACAACTAGAAAACGCTTCATACGATTCCTCCGGTTAATTAAGCCCATGTTTTCCTAATGCATTTTTAATTAATGTAAGTTTCCATGCAAAGAATGTTCCCCACTCCGGAGCTTCGTTCTTTTCACAAACATATGTCTCTTTTAGAGAATAAATTCTGTATTCCAATACGTAAAGAGCTTCAGAGTGAAAATTTTCCCATTTAAAGTTTTTTCTTTGCTTGTTTCCTACAGTTTGAAAAATTAGAAAATGACTCATCAGAGTCTTCCATCTGTTACATGAACAGCTTACAACATACATGAAGTTGAATAACATATAATTAAATACTTTAAAAAGATATCTTGTAAATCAGGTTAACATGTAGAAGCATAACAAAGAAACATACTAGTTAAACTAAAAACTCCCACAGGGTTTATGGAATAATTCTACTAGTATTCTGGAACTCAGAGACCTCTGGATTATGATGTCACAGTTCATAAATAAATTTGACTTATTAGTTAATTTTTTCATATAATATTGATATATGATATATTGATAATATTCGTTCTCATTCCCCAACACTTCACAGATCCTCTCTATCACCTTACCCATTAAACTACATGTTCTTTCTCTCTGAAACAAACAAACAAAAATAAAACATACTAAAGAAAGACACAGTATGACAGAAAAAGATAAAACAAAACCATACATCCACACGAAGAAACATAGAATATGTTTTTTGTTTGCCAACTGCTCCTAGGCATGGAGCTTGCCCTGGAGTATGGATGATATATCCAGTGTGACTTCATTTTAGAAAACTGGACTTCTTTTATTTCCCAGAATATATCAATTGGAAATAGCTTCTTGGTAATGGTTGAGACTTCATGCACATTCTGTTTCTCCCTGTTGGAGTATTGTATTGTTTTAACCTGTGCTGACCCTCTGCATGCTGTCCCAGTCTCTTTCAGTTCATATGTGTATTAGTCCTGCGGTGTCTTCATGATGATATTTCCTTGGATTCATCCACTACCTCTGTCTCTTACTATCTTTCAGTCTTGTATTTGTCATAGATACACCAGCATTGACAGAAGAGGTTTGAATATATATATATATATATATATAATATATATATATATATCCAAATTCATGTCTTAGTGCTCAAAAGTCTTTCAAGCCTGCACATTTTCAGCTGTGGAACTCTGTAATTGCTACCTTTTTCATGATGGAGCATTACTGATGAAATTTAAGTGATGCTCTATTCTATGGTTATAGTGGTATATTATTAGGAGTTATTTTATTACTGCATTACTTTAGCAGAATGAACGTAGAGTTTTCTTTTAGGGCCCATGACCTATCTAGTCTCTTGTTGTTGTCCACTTTAGCAGTCTCAGGGATGGGTTCCAGCTCATATAGTGGATATGTGATTCAATACACAAGAAGCTAGTTACTATCATTTATAATTTTTAAATATTTATATGGCTATAACATGTATTGTAAAATGTTTTCTGAAATTCTCATATAAAATTGATCCTTCAAATGACAATATATAAAATAACAATCTTTAGAATACTCAGGTTAAGTGAACTTTTATTTGAGTTCCTCACAATTTGTACAAGATCTCTGTATAAAACACATCTACAAAACATTATTCCATTAGCTAACTCTCCAAATATTTCAAGAGAGTTTTACTCCTCCAGCATGGGCTTAGGCATAAATGAATGCCTAGTGCATTTCCTTCCTACATCTATTCCTTCAAGGATACAAACAACTTGGCATTAATACCAGGAGTATTTTCACTTTCTACATTCAGTTTTTCTTTTCAGTGAAAATTTTCCCTGTCATGAGCTGCACTACACAATTTTTCTTTACATTTTAACTATAATTTATTATACATTTGTGATTTCTTTATAACACATTTTTTTCTTGATTTTCAGAAAAGTTTTCAAAAGTAGACTATCAATCACTGAACATGTATACAAAGAAATGACCTTCAGGTCTGGATTCTTTTGTTCTCCATAATTTCTCTCTCTCCTTGAATAAAGTTTTCAAGGTGGCCTGAGTGTTTTGTGTTTCTTAGTTCTTCTTTCAATTTTACTGTGGAGTTCTAAATGGAAATAGAAAGGTATAATGCATGTACACTTATTTATAAATAGCATATTTATGTTTACACATGTAGACATTTTACAAATATATAAAAATGCACAAACCATACACATACACACACACACACACACACACACACACACACACACACACACACACACACACATACACTCTCTCACTCATTCACATACACAACTTACCCAGTAACGAAGTAATAATTTAGCTTCTTGCTAGTTTTTTCTTTATTCATGTTTCTGTGTGAGTAGAAGATGAGGATGAGAAACAACCATTGCAATAATTAGAAAATATTTGCATGCTTGTGTATTTATTTTACAAATGTTTTCATGTTTTGAATAAAAAATTATAGGATCTAATATGTGCTCCTTTAACTATTTGAAATAACAATGTTAAAAATAGCCTCATAAAGGTAAAAAGTGAAAATCAAATAAGACTTAACTTTGAGTTGGTTTTATTTTTACCATTTAAATTTTTCAACACAATAAGAATAAATTTCTGAGTATAACTTTCACCTGAAGGTAGACTGTACCCATTATGTTGAGACAAAATTTATAGTTTAGACTCTTTAAGCTAGATTATCATGTATTAACTCACAATTGCACTTTTTAGTAATTAAGTACAACAGTGTTTTAGTACTCATATTGAACTTAGTAAAGCTTGGTAAATATTTTCATAGTCACGTTGAATTGCCATCAAGGGAGGCCTAGCATCTTACTGAGGCAAAAAGCTATGGATGTCTGTACTCCTTAATCAAAGAGATGAGAGTCAGATTATGAGTTAGATGGGCAGGCAGAAAAGTGCAAATCTACCTTTACTTCAAACACCAAAAACTCTCCAAGTTTATTTTCATAAATAGTCACTTAACCTCTGCTTGCTTTCCAGGCTGTGGGTAAGTACAATGCATCTATCTGTTTGGATGAACAAAAAAAATTAAATAAAGTAAGGGTGAATACATGATAAGTCTAGTTTGAAGAAAACCTCTTTTTTTCATATACCCAGATTCTAAACAATTGAGCATTGTACTAAATATTTTAATGTTAATCACTGATTAATGAATGTTTCCCTATGTGTAAATCTTTTAATGAAAGCCTTTTCTTACTTACCTATTTACATCATTGTAGTTAACATTTATAATGTCAGTATCCAGCAACTTACTGACTTCTCTTTGGGATGTTTATTTCTTCCTAAATTATATGCTAGAATTCTGTGATGATCTTGCAGATATTTTAATATCAAGAAATATATTATTAAAAATATTTTATTATTGTCCTAGAAAAACAAATATTAAATTGTCATAGCATAGCCTTTTATTTTTATTTTAATTTTTTTTTAGTTGTTTGAGACAGGGTTTCTCTGTGTAGCTTTGCACCTTTCCTGAAACTCACTCTGTAGTCCAGCCTGGCCTTGAACTCACAGAGATCCACCTGCTTCTGCCTCCTGAGTGCTGGGATTAAAGACGTGTGCCACCACCGCCTGGCTTAATTGTCATAGTTTTTAAAGAGTCATTAATAATGTTTCTTAATTGTGAGGTTTGTTCATAGGCTATTTTTTTAAAATCAATAACAAGTTCTGTTATACCACTTTTTGTAACAGTTGAAAAAAATCTATCATAAATTCTTTGATTTTAGCTTGATTATTTTAGTATCTTTTGCATCATTGTCTCCCTGACACACAGAATAGACACACCTTATTATGTTCATTCCTAGCCACAGGCCATTTTTCTCCTCTTTTATCTAGAGCACTCTAAGGAGTTAACTTGAATGGTAGAGTCAACACTTTTTAAAATGCCTATTATGCTCCAAGTAACAAGATGTGTGCATCAAGTACTAGGACCCACTTGATGAATATATAGTCAAAGAGATAAACCATTTAAATATGCATTTCTTTTATTGTTTTATAGCTCAGCAGAGTTGATTTTCAAAATTGCATAGTAAAAAAGAATTATGTTCGGAAAGATGAGTAAATCTCTTTTATATATGCATGGATTTGGTGATATATATAATTCTGAAAAAGTCATTTAAAATGATTTATTTAAAGGTATTAAATATGCTTAAAATCATTTTAATGTGGTTTGAAGCAGAAGAATAAATAAATATTTGATATATATGTTTGTTGGTTGAAAACTAGAGTTGTCTGGCAGGTTCATTTTATAGACTAGAACAAGGATGGTGTTGGTGTATCTAGGGCTGGGGAAAATCAGGCTAAGATTAAAAATTCTGTATGCGATATTCCATAAATGAATAATCGTATGTGATGAGTAGCTGCGTCCCTACATTTACAGTTAAACTGAAAAAAAGACAAATTCTCAACAGGTCAGATAAGATCAGTGTTGGAAGCCCAGTGCCAAAGGCCAGTTCGTAGACGGAATCTCCTGATTTCCATTTGCAGTTAGGTTTGTACTATTTATCAAAAGTCTTGCTTTCACTTACAAAGCTCTTTCTTGTATATAAGAAAGCTACACCCTGGCCCATTTCTAAATCTAATCCTACAAAGTAATATACTTTCCAAAGACTTAACTGCTTTACATATTTATGAATTTCTCCACAGGCCCCCTAAGGGATTCATTTCTCAATTGTGTCCTAAGACACCACAGTGCATGCTTGGCTTACTTTTCCATCAAGTATTGTTTCATAGCTACATGGTGTTTTCTATTTGTCGTTGTCTAGAGCAAGCTGCGGATGTAGCATTGACCCAGCCTGCTCACCGTGCAAGACTCATGCCTGCAAGCCCTGGGATCTGTAAGACTTAGCACTGTGCGTTTCTCTGTCATATCAGCAAGCTCATCTGCAGAAATACATTCTGACTGAGTAACCCTGAGGTAGACAGTGTTTAATTCTCCATTTCAAAATCTTCCAGGGATGGAAAAATGATTCAGCTGGAAGGCATCTGCCCTGTCAGCACCCTATTATCCTAACACAGTGTTTACTCTGTTACTGGCTTCAGTTATCCTTACACAGTTTGATAATCATTCTGAAGCTGGCCTGGTGTATAACTTAACACGGGCTCATGGTGTGGGTAAACTTGGTTTTAACATGATACCTATGGATTTCCATCTATTTTCCTCCTTCTATCTCTAGTCTTTTCATTTGTACCAATATACTCACAAAAAATGTAACACACAAGGAAAAGGTTTTCAAAGACAGAATAGTCACTTGTTAATAGTGTTTAATGTTATTTTAATCAGCAGTTACCACTGTATTGTTTAATGTTCCACATATCTTCACACAGTTAAAACTGTGTTTCAATGTGTTTATAAATACCTTAATATAAGTCAAGACTAAATAAAAATTAAGAAATCAGATTGTTCTTCCAAATAAAGTGATCTTCTTCAGCAACTATTTAGCATTTTTAATTTTCATGTATATTTATAATGTATGCTGTAAATTGAGGTATTAATTTTAACAAAAAGAAAAATAATTATTGCAACAATAGATTTTTCTAGATAGCTTGTTGTGACATTAAACTCCAACAAAATAAAAGACAAATCACTGATTGCAACCTTAGTGCATTTTCATGAACCAAAGAAATATGTATACCTATACATAATTTCATCATCAATAATAAGAGCATTAACATGCCATTTTCTTCTGCATGAACATGATTAAAATTATCAATGTTAGTAGAAACATTTTTCATGGTATTGCTTCTAAATTTTTTAATCTTTAAATGCTAAATGATATTTTTTGTTTGATTTCATGCTATTTGCTATAACATGTTATACTTTGAATACTAATATAAATAATATCAAATCATGACTATATTGATTTTCTTTAGTACATTTCAAGGATCATTATCACAAATCTATTGTACCATGCACAAAATACATAAAATTCATTTGAAATAATATACTTATGTTTTTCTTTTTAAAGTTTCTTTTTTAACTACATATTTGGCAAAGGATTTCATACTGCTTTTGAGAACTTTTTTGAAACTTATGTATTTGAAGGATCAAATCCTTGATTTAATTAAATACTTAAGTTGCTACTTGCCTTTGATTTTTTCTTCCTAGCTTCATTTTCATTTCAATAAACCAAAGTTTTATAATATGCATGTCTACATGCCTATATTCATGCATTATGATATATGAATAAGGAAAGAGAGTTCATATCATTTTTGACATAATATTTACATTTATATGTACATTTGCTTGTATATGTACATATGCATGAATGAATGTTTGTACATATGTTCATATGCATGCATTCATGCATGTATGTGTGTATGTATGTACATATGTATGCATATTTGTGCTCGTATAGTGTATATTTTTGTGGGGTGAGTGGCCGTCTGTGTGGTGTGTTTTGGGTGTTCAGATATTTTTGTGGTAAGTCTCTGGTATTTAGGTGTGTCTCTGTGTGTGTGTGTGTGTGTGTGTATGTGTGTGTGTATGTTTGTGTGTGGTGTGTGAATGTATGTATATTTGGATAGAAAGCTGTAGGTTTGTGGGTGAGTGTATATGTGGGTTATGTGGTGTCTGAGGATCACCATAGAAATCTACACCTATCTGGATAACTGGGTCAGTAGCTTCATGGTCAACTTCAGAAGTCAAAACATCAACAAGGCATGTTTGTTATGAAGTTTCTGATGGAGATTTCTTACACATTCAGTCCTTAGTTGGGGATGTCTGCAAATAATCTTTTATTTGCTTTGGTTTATAGTTGTATCACCCCATCTTTGCTTCTGCCTGGGACAATTATAAAAAGAAAAGAAAGCAAGCGATATCAAGAAAAAATAACAATTCAGTGTTCCTTGGCCATAAGGTTTCAGCACATGACTCCAGCCTGGAGAGCCTGATGTGCTCACTTACACCATGTCGGGAGCATCACAAGCTGTAAAAAAGCCTGACTCACTAATTTAGTGCAAAGACAAATTTATTCTTTCTCAACAAAAAATAGAATCCCACTGTCCTGTTCCTTTTCTCCAAGGCAGGAGGTAATACCAGCCGCTAAGGTGTTTAGTCCATAGGTCGGGGGTCTGTGTTGGATGAAAATTTCATGTAAACATGAAAGTATCACCCCCAGAGAAGATCTGTCCTGAGAGGGGGGATAGCTGATGGCATTTGTCACACACGCTCGCACACACACACACACACACACACACACACACACACACACACACACACGCCCACATGCAACAAACAAATGTAAAAAGTCAAAAAAAGATAAATGTTTAAGGATTTAGATAAACTGAGAATTATTTGAAAAATATACAAGCATAAAATCACATTGTTATAAAATCTGAATAAATTTTTATATTCATATGTCACCTAAAATAAATTTAAGGTCTGAAAAATAGTAAATTTGTAGAGAATTTGCACAGCATTTGGAGTCTTGCTTTCATTTAGGAGTTCACTTAGTTCACTAGCATTTAGTATCACCCCTATAAAATTAGTCAGTTTAAAAAATAGCTATTTCACACACACACACACACACACACACACACACACACACACACACTTTACATGAAGAATGTTTTTCAATGTTTAATTTTCTAGTGAAATTAAAAGTATGTGTACTACAAATGAAAATTTGGTTTTATTTTCCTTTAATATTTCTTTTAAATCCTATATTGTATTAACACTAAAATACCATCTATAAAATATTTCAGAAAAAAACTAAATACATAAAAAATCATCTATAAAAACAATTTTACCTAAACTTATATTCCAATAAAAACATTATCAATTTGTTTTGCATTTAAAATTGTTCAACTTTTACTATCAAAATATGGTAATAGTACCTTATTTAAATGTAATACACTAAATAGATTATAATAAAAAGCTCATTATTTAGTCCATTTTTATGTACTGTAGAGTAAATATAATTTATCTGTTTACAATTCTTTAATTACTTGTTAAACTCTAACTGGATCCATCATTTTACTGTTAAGTTATAAATTTATTTACTCCAATACTTACAAAACAAATATCTTATACTTGTTTTCATGCACAAATGCATTTAATAGTTTGAAGCTAATGTGTCATATTTGACTGCTCTTGTCATGTAACATCAATCATATTCTCTTCAGTGAGACATAATCTGATTTTATTTGATTTGTAATACTAAGAACATTTTATAAAAGGTTAAAGAAAATCAAGATAATGCAAGAATATTATGTTTTAACATAAACAAGAGTACTTGCTATTGAATAATTAGAATAAAAATTAGGAAGGAATTTTTTGTTCTCCTTATATTCTTCTTGTGTATTAATAAATGAATCTATCAGTGGAAAAAAGGAAATTTTGAATAAAGTTATTTAAATGTATAAATGGTTATAGTTACATGCTCAGAGTTCCTTGACAGTTCTAAAACAGTTTTTAAGGGATTATAAGTGGTTAATATTTGCTAAATTCTTCATATAGAGATGAAAATAATTGTCTATTTGAGGTGATAGTTAAATAGCATTTATTTAATCGTTTCAGCTTTTTAAACACATTCACTATGTAGTCCATTTTTTAAATTCTTTTCACTATGTAGTCCATGCTAGCCTGTCCCAGTCTTCCTTCAGCTGAGTTCATAGGCACGACTCATGAAGCCCAGGGAAGTTATGGTTTACTTTGTATAATACTTTAATCTTTGTTGTTTAGTCTAGATAAATAAAAATATTCTCTGCAATCCCTCTGGTTTCTCACAGCTATTGAAGGCCCCTTTTTCCTACCACTGAAGAGCACCATTCTTCCCACAGTCACCACATTTTTTTCTTCCTATTACTTGGTAATAGATAAAATTTATAGTTATTAAGTAATACATTCCTGCACCTAACACAACAGTAATGTTACTATTGTTAATAATATAGAAATACTTTCATGGATGAAGTTATTCATTAATGTTGAGTATTGCCTAAGTCCAATTGGGTTATTAAAACTAATTGAGAATATTTGAGTAATGTTAAGGATAGAAACTCATTCTCTATAATTTCAGAATCTGTGACATCCAAGGTTAAGAAAAAGGCATATTTAGTCTCTTGAGTGGGTCTTGCATTCTGACTCATGGATAGAACCTTCTGACTTCACAAAGAAGAGCATATTAATAATATCAAAATATATGATGATGTTGTATTAAGTATTTTTCTTGTTTCCATAGACAAATACCTGAAAAGCAACTACTTAGTAAAGAAAATGTGTCTTGTGTCTCATACTTGAGGCTTTGTCACTTTGCAAGGTAGGGGAGGTAAAGTGGCTGTAAAGAGGGAAGGAATAATTCACCCTGTCCTTGTAGTCGCAGAACAGCACAGAAACAGAATCAGCTGGGCTGTAAAATTTCAATATGTATGGCCAACTTCCTGAGTGTTACTTTCTTCATATTTTGTCCCTTTGAGGTTTGTTTTTTGTATTCAAGATTTTAACTTTTGTTCAATATATGTATTGCAATGGATTTCCACTATTGAGTAGGCTACCTACATATTCACTTGACTTTTTTCTTTGCAATAGAGAAACTTTTTAGTTTCATGCAGTCTATTTTCTAGTTGTTAGCCTTATTTCTTAAGTGACTGGGAGAATGATATCTGTTGTGGGTTTGTTATAGTCTGTACAGTGTTGAATTATGTTGTCTCCATCAAAAATTTGGTTATAAATCTAAACAGAGTTTATTACATACTGTAGCAGGAATCTTAACAGTTCTTTTTAATAAAATCAAACCTGAGGCCAGTTATTGGGGTGAACTGGGAGATCAGAGAACCAGAACAAGCCATAGCTAACCTCACCTGGCCAACTTTTCAGCTGATCTTGTTTCCTCAGACTGGAAGCTTCTGTGTCCCCATCCTAATGGCTCTCAGCTGAACTGCTGCTCGAAAGCCTGAAGCTTAACCAGCTAAAAGCTTCTAGTTTCTGGTCTTCACACCTTATATATCTTTCCTTTCTACCATCACTCCCTGGGATCAAAGGCTTGCTTTCTGGGATTAAAGGCGTGAGTCACTATGCCTGGCTGTTTCCAACATGGCCTTGAACTCACAGAGATCCAGAGGGATTTCTACCTCTGAAATGCTAGGATTAAAGGTGTGAGTGCCACCATTTTCTAGCCTTTGTATCTAGTGGCTGTTCTGTCTCTGACCTCAGGTAAGTTTATTAGGGTGCACAATATTTTGGAGAACACAATACCACCACATTACATACTGACCAAGTTTTCCCTCCCTCTACTCCTCTCAGTACCCCCTGACACACACACACACACACACACACACACACACACACACACACACACACACACACACACACACCTTCCCTCTCACCCAGGTGCACTCCTTCTTCATTTCTCTTCAGAAAACAGGAAGCCTCCCATGGATATCAACCAAACATGGCACATAAGAAGAGGCTCATGCCATGAGAGGTAGAGGACATTTTAATAAGTAAATCAGATTATGATAGTCTCCTGTTCAAATCCTTTCGGCAGCTTCCAATCTATTCACAGTGGAAGTGAACATATTTCAGTTCTCTTGGTCCTACAACCCCTCAGCCTACATTTTCTATCTTATCCTTTATTCTTCCCTAGCCCCTCTGCCCTGGATAGTGCTCTTTGTAGATTCCAGACACAACAGCAAAATTACTAAAATTAATGACATGATGCACAGCATAAGCTATTGAAACAATGCAATAGAGGAAACTGACTCACAAATTAAAGAAAGAATTTACACCTTTAATAGCTGAACTGCTTTTATAATATTCTTAAAATCAACCTTAACTTTTATACTTGCCTGTTGAAATTTAGGTTAAAATTATTGGAGTTGTAACAAAATCTATGGCAGATGAAAAGTTGCTGACAATAAAATGTAGAAAAAAAATCTAAACAGAGTTCTCAAAAGGGAAATAGAGATGAATAATAAACATTTCAAAAAGTAATCAATGTTATTAGCTACCATAGATTACTTTTTTTATTTCAACTCATTCTAATCAGGAGGAATGTTGTCATCAACCAACATAATGGCAATAAATTCTTTTGAAAATATGGATGAAAAGGAACAGTTATTTACTGCAGGATTCTCTGAGCTCAGCCCCAGTATTTGACTGTGGGTCTCTGCATCTGTTTCCATCAGTTGCTGGATGAAGCCTCTCTGATAATTACAGGGCTAGGCACCAATCTATGAGTATAGCAGAATCTCATCAGGCATCATTACACTGACATTTTTTCCTCCAGTCATGTTTGGTTCTATCCTAGCTCTCTGGGCCATCCAGCTTCTGTGCTCAGGCACTCCAGGTAGTATCAGCAATGGAGACACTCTAGTTGCATGGGTCTCAGCCAGGACCAATCATTTGTTGGCCACTCCCACAAACTCTGTACCACCTTTATTCCAACACATCCCATAGGCAGGACAGACTGCAGGTTGAAGGTTATATGGTTGGGTTGGTGTTCCAATCCCTCCACTGGAAGATCTGCCAGGTACAGGAGATGACCAGTTCAGGCTACATATCTGATATTGCTAGGAGTCTTAGCTGGGGTATTCCTTGTAGATTCCAGGCAGTTTCCTTTGCACCAGGTTTCTACCAGACATGAAATGTCTCCCTTTATCCAGTAGGCTCTTTAAGTGCTCTCCCCTTTACACCCCCCCCACCTAATCCCTCATTTTCCCATCTCCACACACCCATCCACTCATAAAATCTCTTCTATTTCCTCTTGCCAGGGAGAACTGAGTGTCCCCCTTGGGCCCTCCATGTTACCTAGCCTCTTGTGTCTGTGGATTTTAGCCTGGTTTTCTTTACTTTACAGATAATATCCACTTATAAGTGAATACATACCATCTTTGTTTTTCTGGATCTGGGTTACCTCACACAAGATTAATTGTTTCTAGTTCCAACCATTGCAACATTGTGATGTTGTTGTTTTTAACAGTTAAGTAATAATCCATTGTGTAAATGCACCACATTTTCTTTATCCATTCTTCAGTTGAGGGATATATAGGTTCCTTCCAGCTTCTGGCTACTTACTATAACTAATACTGCTATGAACATAATTTAAACAATGTCTTTGTTTTATGATTAAAGATCTTTTGGATATATGCCCAAAAGTGGTGTAGTTGGATCTTGAGGTAGATTGATTCCCAATGTTCTGAGAAACCACCATATTTACTAACAAAGTGGCTGTACAAGTTTGCACTTCCACCAGCAGTGGGGGAGTGTTCCCTTTGCTCCACATCCTCTCCAGCATGAGTTGTGACTCATGTTTCTGATCTTAGTCATATTGACAGATGTAAGGTGAAATCTCAGAGTTGTTTTGATTTACATTTCCATGATGGTAAAGGCTGTTGAAAATTTCTTTATGTGTTTCTCAGACCTTTGAGATTCTTCTGTTGAGAATTCTCTCTTTATATCTGTACTCAATTTTTAATTGAATTATTTGGTTTATTGGTGTCTACTGTTGTTGAATTGCATATATATTTTGGAAATTAGCCTTCTATCAGATGCAAGAATGGTGAAGATCTTTTCCCATTCTGTAGGCTGCCATTTTGTGCATTGATGGTGTCCTTTGCCTTACAGAATCTTTTCAGTTTCTTGAGGTTTCATTTATTGTTGTTCTTAACATATGTGCTATTAATGCTCTCTTTTGGAAGTTGTCTCCTGTGCCAATTCATGCAAGGCTATTTCCCACTTTCTCTTCTATCAAGTTCAGCGTAACTGGAATTGTGTTGAGGTCTTTGATCCACTTGGACTTGAGTTTTGTGCATAGAGATATATATGGGTCTTCTTGCAATCTTCTACATGCCAACATCCAGTTATACCAGCAACACTTGTGGAAGATGCTTTCTATTTCCTATTGTACAATTATTAATTTTTGCTTTCAATTTTATTCTGGTTTTTCCTACTTTGCTGCTTTTGATATTTCATATCTATATACCACTTTAGAATCTATTTAGGAGTCCTCTACCTCCACAAGGTTTACACAATTTCACCCATTTTTTGGTTAATTCACACCTACTCCTATTTTTAGAGTAATTTTCCTTAAATATCCCCTAGTTATCAAGAAGAGAATCTTAGCTGAATAAAAATTCATATTGTCTTCCTCTAAGCTTTTCTCCCAAAGTTCACATAGTGGACCAATTCTTTTAATCATAGTTCTTTTTAAGTAACCTGCACACATGAGTTACTATCATGTTCCTTCAGGAAGAGGAGGGCTGTGTACTGTTCCCTTCTGTAACCTCGACAACAAAGGCAGTACCAATTACAGTGCAGGGACCTTATTAAATTGTTGACATGTTAAATGGATGTGAAGAAGTTGGGGCACACGAGGAATAGTCCAATATGTATATAAAACAGGAGTATTTATGAATATTTATAATTATTTCAGTTCTTACTTTTAAAGCTCATCTTCCACCAGCTGTCTGGTATACTGTGGATTAAATTTACACAAATCCAGTTAAGGTCACTTCTGTAACACAGCAACAATGATTTTACCAATGTCGTCTGAAACAAATTGAGGTCAGTGTGCATTTTCTCATAGCCTTGCTCTTAGCTTTCTTCCATGAACTGCAGAAGGTTTCAATTTACTGAAGCACCGAGGTAGGTAAGATCCAATCAAAGTAAAAGGAAAATCAATACATGCTAACCTCGAAGGGCTAAATAGTAGTGACATCAGTCACCAGAAAAACTTGTTTGCAGGTTTGAAATACTATTGTTCGGTAAAGATAAGGGAATGAAACTGTGACTATGATTTGTTATAAATTACTTTCCCCTAAAATACTGAAAGTTCTCACAAAAGAAAACCAAATATATTATATTCTGTGGATATACCTGTACATGACAATGAGAGAAAAATACATTCCCCCCGTATTAGGAAAATATGCTGTGATTAAGTATAGTTATTATAGTCTAAGCTTTTTAACTGTTTGTGATTACATTTACAGAAATAATTATTACTAGTATTAGGAATGATTTATTGCTCATATCAAAACTTTTCATAGATTTTAAATCAAACAAGGTGTAACAAAGGTAGACTAAAACTAAGGCTGAAAAATGTCATTAAAATATATATATTAATCCATTTGCAACTATATGAACTCACTTATTATCATTAATTCTGTTTTTACATTTAAAATACAATGCCAATTATAAAATATAATGGTTTAACTAAATCAAAAGATGAAGAAAACATTAAGCATTAAACAAATGTTATTGACTGGGCTGGGCAGCATAGTACCTTCAAGGCCACGTAGGTTTGCAAAGCAAGATTCTGTTGCCAAAGCAAGAAACAGAAAGATGGAGAGAGAAATAAGTTAAGGGAGGGAAGAAGGAAGAGAGATGGAGGGAGGAAGGAAGGGAGGTAGAAGAGTGGGTGAGAGGAGGGGATAGAAGGAAGGAGGAAGGAGGAAGGAAGGAAGGTTGTACTTACCTACTGAAATAGTTAAATCACTAGATTGACAATTATCATTGTGACACAATCACAATGTATTTTGATTTATTTTATCAACATTAATATTCATATTCATTTTCCTTTCAGTGACTTGTGTACCACCGAATTAAACTTTTAGGCAATAGCTTCATTTTGCCACTTTGAGTCACAAAATTCATCCTAATAAATTTAGTTCTCATAAACTAAAAAAAAAATTGTAAAAGTTCTCATCTTATATTTCATTTCTCAGTCTATGAAAAAAATCAAAGTACGAATGATGTGGCTAGGTCATATTTAACACAATTGCATAGAATATTATAAACCTGAATTCATGTCAACATCTTAAACATTTTTCTCTTTTTTAAAATTTTCTTACTTGCATACTTTGTCATTCCACAGACAGTTCTGGGAAAATTGAAATACCCTTTCAATTTACCTTTATGGTACTATTTTAGCAGTTCTGTTTTGACCCAAATATGTCCACCATTTGAACTAACTCTCTAATGTAAACAGAGACATAACTTCCAGATATGCCTCACATTACAGTTAAGTAGACTGGGTTTTGAGAAATGTCCGGTTTTCCCAGGGAAGATTATGATTCATCCAAAAAGGAAATGGGTTTTAAGACAGGATACTAGAACTAGGAAGGTGAAGATTACATATCATCGCTGAGGGGCAGACATGTGTAAGGATATAGCCTATGATTAAAAAAGTCTTTGCCACATGAATCAGGTTGGGACCAGATAGATACTGGCCTCTCTTCCTTTTATCCTTTCTTTATCATCGAAGGCCTCATAAAATTTTGATTTAATATCTTGCCTGATCTCATCTCTTCCAGGTGTGATGCATAATAGGGTCAAACAGTTAGTGTATTAATGTGAAAGCAAAACTCCCTGAGAACTTTCTATTACCATGTTAACTGACTGGAGGTCTCAAGGCGACTATAAACAAAGGGACACCATGACAATGTGGCCCAAATGAATTGTTGCTGACTTTTTCTTCCTGATATTGCTTCTTCTTTGATAACTTTGATCACTTAATTTTGGCTTCACTGAAGATTTTTGTTTTAGATTACTTGGATTGAATTTGGGACCTAGGCAAGCACTGTATTGCCGAGCTATGATTCCAGTACCATTTTAAGTTTGAAAACAAGAGATATAAGTTTGGCCTGGTGGCATATGTCTTCAATTGCAACAGCAGATGGTAGACTGATCTCTATGGGGCTAAGACTGATCCTACCTATATTGCAAGTTCTAGGTCACCCAATGATACCTAGTGAAAACCTGTCTCCAAAACAAAACAAAATAGATGTATCTTCAAGTAATGAAGAAATCATTTGGAAGATGCATAATTTTTTTTCTACAAGTTAAGAAGCAAAATAATTTGTATTTGGGGGTTGTGATATTTCATTTAAAATGTATTGATTCTAATCTGGAAAATACTTCAATGTTATAACCAATAATGTTTGTTTTGCTTATCTGACTTATTGCTAGAATGAATGCAAATTATACTCCCAGCCATAGTCAAAGCTCAACACTTGATAACTGAATATCGTCTTGTATGTGATATACGGCAAAAAGTTCTCTATGTTTTTTTTTAAAGACCAAGTTTCTTTGTGTAGCCTTGGCTGTCCTGGAACTCACTCTGTACACCTTGATGGCCTCAAATTCACAGAGATCCACCTACCTCTGCCTCCTGAATGCTGGGATTAAAATCGTGCACCACCACTGCTGGGCTCTCTATGGCTTTTGAAAGCAGTACTTAGAACTTAGATTGTGTTGTTTGCTTGTTTATTCATTTTTATAAATGTATTTATTCTTTGACAGTTTCGTACATGCATGTAACATGTTCTGTTTCCTCTTATCCCTATACATTTTCTATCCATCTCCCATCTTCAGTCTTGTGTAGACCCTACACAGGCAAATGCAGCTATTGTGATTTCAAGTGCTATACCTATGTCATGTTTATCATTCATTTCATGGTTCTCTGTTTGGCTCTTATATTATTTCTGCCATTTCTTCAGTACTAATACTGGAGCCTTGGAAACAAAGCAGTGGATGTTCCTTTTAAATGGACAGTTAATAGTCACTAGCTTTCAGAACCAATAAGCACCTTTTGCATACAAGTTGGCATGCAAGATCCAAAGGATGGAAAGGTCCTTAGAACTTTTTAATCTCCTAGCTGCTGCTATAGCAGCTTTCTGACAATGTGAAAGCTAGCCATCAGTAAAGCTTCCTGCCCTTCCTATGATAGTGGCCCTGTATTCAGAAACAAAATATGTAGTGTTTCCGGCTATAGTATAGTGTCTTGCCATCTGCCCTAGTTTATATTGTTGTTATTGCTGCGATAAAATACTAAATAAAACAAACTTGAAGAAGGGAAAGTTTTCTTGGCATATAGGTTACAGTCTATCATGGGGGGAAGTCAAGGCAGGAACTCAAAACAAGAAGCCAGAGGCAAGAACTGAAACAGAAACCATGGAGGAATGTTGTTCTCTGGTTTGCTCCTCCAAACTTTCTTAGTTACATTTCTAACACATTCCAGGCCTACCTGGCCAGGGATGGCACTGTACACAGCGGGCTGGGAACTCCTAAATGAATTAAAATCAAGAAAATACCCCACAGACATTGCCACAGGCCCACAGGCCAATCTGATGAAGGCAGTTTTCTATTTGAGGTTCTGTCTGCCTAGATGACTCTAGATATGTGTCATATTTACATCTGAAATTAATTACAAGATTCCACCTATTGGCAATTTTAGATCAAAATACATAAAATCATATCTCTTGTTTGTTCATGTTCCAAAAGTTTCATACTAATATTAATATCACAACACAAAATAAAGGCCAATTTTAAATATCCCATAATCTTAAAAAAATAATATCCTAAGAGGTTAAGGCCTCTAAAGATTCTAAAGTCTGCTAATTGTGGACTTCTGTGAAATTTAATATAAGTTATATGCTTTCTTAGTCCTGATGAGAAGAATCAGGGGATAGTTACAGCCAGTTTAAATCTAAAGTAAAGTATAAAGGAAATACTGTAGTGCAACGTGTAACATTTGGAACTCACTCTCTGTCCTCTGGATTCCTAACATCTTGAATATTCCTACTTCTCTGACTATGTCATACACAGTTTGTCCCATAAGGTCAGACTGGCATCACTTCATACACACTACTGTCCTTTGTTGAAATTCCATTGTCCTGATATCTCCAGTATCCTAAAGTCTCCAATTCAGTTGATACTTCTTCCCCAATTCCTTCCCTAGCCTCTCATCGTACCAAGCTTGAGACTATCTCCAGGTAATGAACTACACAGCACTGAGGTCATAACTTAAACTGAGTTTGTACTTTTACCAATGGCTTCTCACAGTTCCAAGCTACAACTTGTCATTATAAAGACTTCATGCCTTCAAACAAAGCTAGTACCATGTTGAGGATCCCTATATTACATCATTTGTTTTCAAGCTTGCAGTTCAGCCTTGGCCCCTCTGGATCAAAACTTCTAGTGGTGACCTAAAAGTGGTGACGTCGGTGGTTTGTCACTTATTAATCACAGATGGTTTTTAGCCTGTCTAACCAGAACTGATCATCTCATTTAGCAAAGATTTCACTTAAGTGAGATCTTCCATTAATCATTGCTAATTTTGTAGCTCCAGCTGACCTGAAACCACAAATTCCCAATTGAAAATAACACAACGAAAAACCCCTTGAGAGATACTCAACCTTTCCTCTGAAACTCCACAAGTCAGGCCTCCACCATTAGTATTCCTGTCTAAATTATCATGCAAGTTATGAAAACATATCATTAAAGTCTGAACATTCAAGACATGTTCTAGCCAAAGGTTCCAAATGCTTCTACAGTCTTCCTCAAGCTAATGTGGTCAGGTCTCAGCAATATACCGTTTCCTCTAGTACCAGTTTCTGTTCTAGTTAGCTTTCTGTTGCTGTGACAAAGCACTGACCAAAAGCAATTTGAGTAATAAAGGGTTTATTTGGCTTAAAAGTTTTACTCTATCATCAAAGAAAGCCAAGACGTTAATTAAAGGCAGGTACCCGGAAGCAAGAACTGAAGCAAAAACCATGGAGAAAGGGTGATTACTGGCTTGCTCTCTTTGACTTTCTTAGCCATGCTGATATTACATTAAAAAATAAAGTCTTCTGTAAGGGTCTTTGTCTATTGTGGAAAAAAAAAACTTCTTTTTTTTTTTTTAACAATTAGGGGCTACACTTCTGAAAACACAGGGGAAAAACCATGGAGTTCCAAGCACAATTGAATATTTACAAATAATACAACTTCTATACCTAATGCTCAAGGAATATCATTAAAGAGGGGTCAGAAAAATTCTAAGAGCCAGGACACCAGGAAATTATCTGTGAGATTTTTGTACTGTAGGTATGACAGGGAATCTTTACCTCAACAATATGTCTCAACAATATGGCTGCCAAAACAAGATTTGAATAAAGACACCACCAATCTGCATGTTAATGTATAAGAAGAAAATCTTTCACAGGGATATAACCCATAGACAAAGAATTGCAGGGAACAAAGGGATACTGAGAGCAGAAAAAAATTCTTCCCCCTGGAAGGAACCCATTCACTATAAATCTAATAATAAGTTGTCAAACCTGAAACCATGTCCATTAAAGCAACACTTAAATGACTCACCAAACTGTATTTATATATTTTATATGTAGCAAAAATCAGAAAAAAATAATAATTCAAGAACAGGGGGGTATGAATTTCAGAAGTAGCTAGTTGGGGTCATGGGAAGAGTTAAAGAAAGAAAAGAAAATAAGAGAAATGATGTAAATATATTTTAATAAAATAATTATTTTTACTCAGAACAGTTTAGACCAAGACCATGACCAAACTTGGATTCTCTTATATCTCTATTTTAAGTTTTCAGAGCACAGACTAAGGAGTCAAAAGGCAGGAAAGAGGCCAAAAATGTGACCTCAACAGATGAGGTTGCATTTATTAGCACACACAAGGAGCAATGTGAAACTTCCCATGCTATGGATACTGTACATGGGAAAAAAGCTGTCTGGAACTTCTTAGAGGGATTAGTTATAGGCTTGGATGAGGAAGTTGATACTTCAGTGGAGGATACACAGAGATAATAACTGTCTTTTCTTCCTGGATTGTTTGATAGAGCAAGACATTATTATCAACAAACATTCCTCTCTGGTTTGTGGCTGATTGAAAATAGTGAGCAGACTCATCTGTAATATCATAGTACTCCTATGTTTACAACCAAGGTACTATCATCCCAGACACTGAAAGCATTTTTAAAAAAAAAAAATAAGTAGAGACTTTGGCTCTTCCTTAGTTGCTTTGAGCTGAGGAGGGTCCATTTTCTCTTTCTTAGTTGCTTTGAGGTAAGAAGGGTCATCATTGAGGGGAAGTTGTTCAGGGTTCATTGATTGGCTGCAAAGGATCCTGTGATTACCATCATACAATCCTGGAGAAACATATAACAATTGATAGAGGGCTGAAAACAGATGAATTGGCTATAAAGTGAAACAGAGATTTCCCAGAAAGTTGGATGGGTGGGGAGGAGTAGAGAAGGAGAGACCGAGTGATAAGGTGAGAGGAATTGTGTATCTGTAGATAGGAGCTCTCATACTGGGTGGAGGAAAGGATTTGTCTTGTGTCTCAAAGGACTGTAAGCATTTGACAGCGATGAGTCAGAACAAAATGGGAAGGACATTAGTACATTTGATAATGTTGATTCGAGGGAAACTTTATGTTGAGGATTGTGGAAACCCTAGGGAAATGAAGGTGGGAATTTTTTTTCTGTCTGAGTTTAGTAGTTCAGGTTGACAATGACTAGTCTAACCAGCAGAAGGGCTTTACCAACATAAGGTAGCAGAAGCAACAGGGAGCTATGGAGCATTGAAGGAATGGAAAAGGAGAAAATAGAGGATTCATGTAAGGAATGGTATCTGGCCTGGGATGAAAGGGACAAAGGTCCCTTGCAGCCAGAGCTTCTCCACAGTTCCTAAAAGATCTCTTTGCCGATGTGTCAGGAACAAATGGAGCCTTTGTAGGGTGAGTTATTGGGAGATATCAAATGGATCATTCTGTTTAAGGGCTTGGTATGTAAAACATTCAAAACTGAGGAGAAAATGAAAGTATGAGGATAGTAAGAAGGAAAGTAGCAATCAAGCAGAGGATCCAGAGTAGAAGAAAACTAAGAACCCATGTACAGGATGAAGCTCATGGCAGAATTTTTTTGGGTATTGTCCCAGTGTTTTTGGGACCTACCTTAAAGCATGGCAGAATTGCTGTGGAAAAAGCATTGTTCCTGGAGGTGGGCACAAACCCTATCCTTAGCAGTAATCAGATACAGTCTTCTTTAATTTTGGAGCACTGGAGGAAAGAATCAGGTTGGTCATGAAGGATGTTAAGCTGATCTGAAATTTCCTTAAGGTTTTCTGAGAACTGGTGAGAGAAAGAGGTTAACTGTAGTGGAAAAAGCTTTTGCATAGCGGTTTTAGTTTTACATACTGAAAAAATGCCTGGAGTGGAAAGAAGGATGAGTTGGATGGCCCATTATTCCCTCACTTCAGAGGTTACACAAACTGTTTTTAGGGGGCTGGGGTGCAGATCTCTCTTAAGTGCTTCAAACCTACAAAAGGATCAATGTACAAAGGGCAGTAGCTAGAGTGCCTCAGATGCGCCCCACCCCCCAAGGAGCAACAAAAAACTGAACAGATGGCAATGATCCAAAAGTCAGCTATTTGGTGATAAAATAGTTTTTGTATTATGTGAGGGAGGCAATGACTGTACAACTTTGTAGGCAAACATTAAAAGATAAAATTAGTGAGGAAAAATTTACATCAGGATTAAATTAAGTTTTATTTACTATGGTTAAATATACTTGTACAACTAACTGGAACATATACCAGAGTTGTGTAAAAGGATAAAGTGGCTCCCATTATCTGTTTGTTATGCCAGTCTTCTACATAAGGACCAAATACATGAAAGCTTCATAAGGGAAGTCAGCTACATTTTGAATCTAATTGACAATTTAAAAGAGAAATAGAATGCTATTGAGTCATTTTTTTATAGAATTGTCTAGTAATGTTCCAAGGGCATTGCTTGAGTGTCCTGAATAATTTTCCAAAGCTATGAGTCTGGTAACAGGGTACCTGGTAGTCTCCTTTAATAGGGAACATGAGAGGGTAGGGCCTGGACCCTTGAATTAGCTTTAATTAAGATGAAGAATTAAAAGCCAGGGTAAAGGGCATGGCCAATTGAACTAGCATGCAAGTTTCATACAAGTTTGATGGTAGGTTTTTGTGCAAGGTTCCCCTGTTCACAGCACCCTCATATGTCGGTTCAGTAGGCACTGAGGGCAGAGGAATTTCTATTTGCCTGTTTGTTGTTTAGACATTTAGAATGTGGGGCCACAGATGAAAACCCTTATACCTCTTCAGGTGAAATATGAGGAGCTATTCATCTTCTATATAGATACGGAAGAGCTAGTACTAAACAAGTTTATACAGCCAGAGGCAGGAGCAGCATAATTCTGGCAGATTTTATTTCTCTATTCATTCCTATCCTATAACGAGGCTAGCATGTGATTTGTTCTGGTGGGATCTGTGTCTCACCCAAACATAAGGATACTGCTGGAACCTAGTGACATCTTGCCATGCAAACATATTGTAAATACCTGTGTGTGGGGGCAGGCAAGTTTTAACTTAACTTTTTTTTTTATTTTGGGTGATTTTTACAGCCTTTAAACCATGCCCCCCAAATATATTTACAAATTCTGAGAGAAAGTTTACATTTCAGCAAGATCTACACAGATATCCATGATCTTGAATGGAGAAACATTTGTAAACAAAACCAAGATGGGAGGAGGTATTCAGAGATCTAGCCATCTATAATTATAATTAGCCACTTTAATTTTTATAGATGAATCTCTCAATCAATAAATGTTCAATACCATGGGACATAACAGTAATGAATGACTCATTCTTTTTTTAGGAAAAGTTCTAATGGCAAGGGGCTGTTATGCAAGAACTGGAGCCTTTGTTCAATACACATAACAACTTTCTCATTGCTGTAAATGATGGTGGGCCTCCTCCAATTTTTTTTTGTTTGTTTTGAGCCTATATATCATGGTTTCTCCATAATAACTTCTGACCTCTTTCAATCAGGACCTAATTGCATACAACCAGCTGGGGTGAATGACTGGCTGCTGAGGTGAAGATGTGATGACCTTGCACATTTTTTTTGTCTATGTCTTTATAACTGAAAAGCAGAAATAAAAGCAAGAGTGTCTAGGCTTAATGAGGCAGAAAAAAAGACACCACACACAGAAGCAAAGGAGTTCCAAGAACAGAAAGATTATCCCATCTCGCAGACGTGGAGACCCAGTAGAATGATCTTTAGGACCCACCCTAGCGTCGATGTCTACTCTCCCTCCAAAGATAGCCAAGTGGCTTTCCTACACAGAAAAATAAATACGTTTCATAGAAAAAGCTTGCACTGCATTCAATGGCTACTCTAAAGTGGGGGTCCGGGCTCATTGTCTGCAAGGCTTCTTGGAACCCTGAGGTTCCCTTGGAACCCTGGGAAGGGCTGCTCTATTCTGAACCTCACTGTAGTTCTTGTTACATGGCTCTTGCAGCCACTGTTCCCCCATTATCGCTGACCTAATCCTGCAGAAGTCAGCTAGCAAGACTTTATGATTTATTTCCTAAGGGATGAGGTAGCTAGCGCTTTAGGAGAAATGGTACAGGAGTGGATTAAGTTTGGGCTCTGAGAGATACTGTGAGTGGGATCCAAGGGGCCAGGATGAGAAGGGTTGAGTTGAGCTAGAATCTTAGATAGTAGGGAAGCTCAGACCATCCTCCATTTTTATGAAGTAATCCAAATCAGTTAAGATATTAAAATTTTAAAAAATTATGATGTCTAGCCAATAGCTGTCATTGTCTAGTGTATATGCAGGCCAAATTTGCATTCAAAGGCAGAGGAAAGCCACATGTCTTTCTTCTTCTAATTGATTCTCCTTTAAATTAGCTCACAGTATCCTTTGGAACAGATGGTATGGAACACATAGCAGATACAGGATCAAGGAAAAAATCGGACACAGATTCAGGCAGCAGAGACATTCCTTACATTTTGGATTAACCTAATGGGCCTGAAAAGTAGGAGGGAGTTCCCACACTTACACTTTTTGGGAGTCAAGATAAGGGGAAGTCGGCATTGTCAAATTCCTGGGACATTCATCCATATGGGGCTGGTGTCAAGTTCCCAGAACTGTGACCGAGTGAATCTAAGGATAAGACTGAGGAGGGGGCTTCCTCTAAGGCTCTGAGACATAAACTGGTTTTCTCCAAGTTAGAGCTGGTGAATTACCTTGTCCCAGTATTTGGCAACATTAAATGCATGATCTGTGTTAGAGAATGGCCTCTTATGTGGGGGTCAGACTATGTCGGGATAAAATAGAAAGCAGTGGCAAGAAAGACTAAGAATGGAAGAAATGGCTGCCTGAGAGGGATGGGTGGTATTGTCAGGCCTACTGAGGACTCCAAGTTGGGTTTACAAAGATTACCAGGAAAATTCTCAGAACGGATGGATGCTTGCACTTTGAATGAAGACAAAGGCCACAAAAGACCAGAGGTCACAGTCATCAAAATTGATATCCTGGCGGGTGTTTAGTCTGTATAAAATGTGTTCAGTGGATTTCTGTGGACCTGAAGGGATGGGGACCACACAGGGGAGTTTCTGACAGCGGGCTTGGGCCATTCCTGGACACTAGAGGTCCTCCTAGATTTTGGAACCCCAGATGTTAGATTTCAAAGAGCAAATTGAATAGTTGTTTTCTTTAAGGTTGCTTTGAACCTACTGAGTATTTTCAGTAAATAATTACCATAACAAAGACAGACCCATAAACACAGACACAGAGACTGAGAAAGGAGAGAGAGGAGAAGAGAGAGAGAGACAGACAGACAGATAAAGAAGGATAACATGCTGGGTCCAAGCACGACAGTTATATTGTTTAAGACTAAAGCTACCATTAATTTACTTTGTAAATACCAATGACAGGATAAACAAGGGAAGTCCAAGACATTGGTAGACTGTGTTCCTAAAGACAAGTTCAGCAGGCTGACTGAAAAGCTGGGAAACTTACTGAGTACATACCTTTAAGTTGTCACAAGGTTTATTACAAACTTGGTTCTACAATCATATGAAAATTCAATTACTGAAGGCTAGAGTTTGCAGAAAACAAGAGTACCACCAACAAAAAACTGTTCACATACTCAGCTACTTTTTTATATAGTCCATGTCTTCTTGTCCATGAATGGCCCTGCTTACATTAGACCCAGGCTCCCTACATCTATTAACAATCAAGAAAAGGATCCACATACATGTGGCTCACGTACATGCTCACAGGCATGAGGCCAATCTGATAGTCAGTTTTGCACAGGCAATTCTTCATTTCAGATTTCCTCTTTTCTAGATGACTACATGATGGCATAAAGTTAACAGCTACAGTGAAATATGACCCACTGTTTTATTCTGGGCACCAGTAGAAATGACTAAAACATATAGTTTTAGAGGTTGCAAGTGCTTTTTTTATAAGCATGTCCTAGAGAAGTGTCCCACACCTGGCAATGGGATTTATTTGATTTTATGTGACACTAGTTTAACAAACAGAAAGAGCAAATTGACCCAGGAATATGATTATATCATTATCCACTACCTCATCTGCAAATAGTAATTAATTGATAAGAATCAAAATAAATAACAGAAAAATGTGTTTCTATAGTCCAAGAAAGGGATAAAGAGCATAAATTTTTAAAAGGGTGGGACTTATTTACCTTAATTTTTTTACTATTTATTTTAAAAGAACACAAATCATTTTTATTAAAGAAAGAGTGAATGAATGACTAAAAGAATATTGTAATAACTTGAGTTGGGACATTGCAGGTCATCTTCAGCTGCTAAATGACTTATAATAATAGCATCTATTCTTTATTTCTATTGCCAATCAATCTGGCAAATACTTTGGTAGTTTTCTTCTCTTTTTCTTGTAAAACTGATACTAAAATTACCAATGGTTAAGCCGGGCGTGGTGGCGCACGCCTTTAATCCCAGCACTTGGGAGGCAGAGGCAGGCGGATCTCTGTGAGTTCGAGGCCAGCCTGGGCTACCAAGTGAGCTCCAGGAAAGGCACAAAGCTACACAGAGAAACCCTGTCTCGAAAAAAACAAACAAAAAAAAATTACCAATGGTTTCCACTGCTCTGTGACAAATAATTTAGTATCTGAACCTGCTCATCTGGAATTTTTCTGTAAATTTATTCTCACAAAGAAGGTTGTTTTTTTAAACCAGCTTTCTGAAATGGGTGCCAAACTAACATAAAGTTGACATTTTGACATTTATATAATTCAACTTTCACTATTCAATCTGGTCTCTGTAGCTCCTTTGATCAGATCCCTTAGACTCAGACCTCATTGTGATAATGCACAAGGTCAGAGAATAATACACTTCTCAAATTCTTTCTGAATGTAATTAACTTCCTTTCTGGTTCAAATTTCTTGAGCTAAAGCAATTTTTCTAAGCACGAAAGCTAAATATTCATTCGCAGTTGTCAGTGTGACCCAGGCACATCACTGTTGTGGGGGTCACTGGTTGTGAAAGTGGGAACGTCATGTAGGAAGACCTTTTGTTTTAGTGTAATGAGTACTGGTTCCCTTGATCTGCATGTGGCGGGCCAGTTTGGTTTAGAGTTGATGAATTTAAACAGTAGAATGCAGAAAGTTCATTTCATGGGTAGATAGTAGAACCCGGCAGACCGAAGCTTTTTATATGTTTCAGAAATATAGAAGATGTATACCAATAATATAACAAAATCTCATCATATAGAGATTTATTTGGAATATAATCGATGACACTCCACATATAAATTCTTAAGATTAAATAAAAAAAAAATTAGGAGAACTAAAGAAATGAAGAAAATTACCCTAAAAAATTTCTTAAGGTGTCTCTAAGACCTGAAAAATATACTTTCAGGAAACATAATTAGATTTCCTAAGAATAATTCTGGGAAATCAAGAGAGGTTACCTATAGTCGTAACATTTATTAGCTGTGAGAATCTCCAGATATAATATTAGCATTTAACCAAAACCTCAGTGTTGTTGATGACGTCTTATTTAGGATTTAATAACTTAGGTATTTTCAATGGCAAGCTGAGTATCAAGCACTTTAGAGGTTGAATTAGACATTTTGTAAAAATAAAATTAAATGCTATATATAAAAATAAAACAACTTTTGAGGTAGTCATAGTGATAGTTCTAAAGTCAAAGGAATTATCCTTTAATTTTTTCAGAAATATTGTTTAATACTTTAATATTTAAAATATTGTTTAGTTTAATATTAAGTTTTATAATCTATAATTATGAATGATATTCACAATTTCACTGTATTTTGCTGTGGGGTGGTCTGTATGTCAAATGCTGATTGGTCAATAAATAAAACACTGATTGGCCAGTGGCCAGGCAGGAAGTATAGGCGGGACTAACGGAGAGGAGAAAGGAGGGAACAGGAAGACAGAGGAGACACTGCTAGCCGCCACCATGACAAGAAGCATGTGAAGACGGTGGTAAGCCACGAGCCACGTGGCAAGGTATAGATGTATGGAAATGGATTAATTTAAGATATAGGAACAGTTAGCAAGAAGCCTTCCATGGCCATAGAGTTTGTAAGCAATACAAGTCTCTGTGTTTACTTGGTTGGGTCTGAGCGGCTGTGGGACTGGCGGGTGATAGAGATTTGTCCTGACTGTGGGCAAGGGAGGACAACTCTAGCTACAGTATTTATTAATATATTCTATATTAAAGACTAATGAACAGTCATGGTAAACAGTGCAGGCTTATGCTTCACGGAAATCTGCTACTATAGAGAAAAAAGAATAAACATAATTATTTACTGAATAAGCACTCTTTTCTATACAACATTGTATACTCCAGTCTGTGCTATGGTAGACTAACTATTGCAGTGACAGAAGCTTGATCTAATCCCTCATAGGTTTTAAGGAAAAAACTAATTTTCCCATGGGAACAACATCCTGGTGGCCTTTTCATCTCTGGTACATAAACTCACGACTTCTTATGTGAGTTGTGGGTGCAGTAGTCAAAAAGATGTACTTGACAGCTGGGGTCCGGGGGCTAATGAGCAGATGCTGTCTTTTAATACATCCTCCAAACTGTGTCACACATTATCTTTGGAGGATATTTGCTAATAAATTATTCTTATGTAAATATTTACCAAAGGTAATATGAAGATATAGGTTAAGGTAGTGAAGAGAATAAGGAAACACAGTCATGTACACATTCATTTGCCGCTAATTGGGGTGGAAACAAATAAAAGAAGGACTTTATTTTTTTTTCAAGGGTTAAGGAGGTTCATCAAAATGAAGAAATGAAGAGTTAGAAATACTGACACATACTGTGCCTTTTGAAAAATGAATTGAAAACTTTTAACATAGAAAAAAATCAACAAGATGCCCAGATATTATTAGGTATGTCATCATTCAAAATGGGTAGTTTGACTTACCAGCAGAATAGCAGGAAGCCATCATTATAAGCCAGCTTGACAATACTTCTTGGAGCTGAGGAACTACCCTTTACACTAGAAAATAAACACTGATTGCATGGACAGTGTTAGAAATTATGATTAAAAACATGGTACTGAAGAAGCAATATCATGAATAAAGCAAATGACTTATAAATACATGATGAGTACTATACAGTCATATGTGTCTAAGTAACAGGGTTATACACTAATAAGAATGATGTAAAATGTGTTTATAATTATGAGATGATCATAGATTGCCCTATCCCAAATTATAATGGCTGTTTCCTTGGGTGGCCACAGAATCCCACCAGGACATAATTATATCTGCAATTTGTCATTGATGGAACATCATAATATCTTACATAGCTCTCTCTGTTTAAGATTTACACATAAAGATATTAATTTCTTTGGTTATATATTGCTATATATATGTGTGTGTTAATGAAATTTACAAATATAAAATCCATATACCTTATATTTACATACTTCAAATTTATAGAAAAAATAAAGACTAAATAAACAAATCTCAGAGGCTGGAGGAATAGGTCATCAGTTTAAAATGTGTGTATGTGTGTGTGTGTGTGTGTGTGTGTGTGTGTGTGTATGTGTATGTATATACATATATGTGTGTGTGTGTATTGTATTTTCCAAATATATAATCCTTATACCTTATATTTACATACTTAATATTTATTGAAAAATAAAGAATAAACAAATAAATCCCGGGGGCTGGAAGAATAGGTCAGCAATTTAAAGTGCATACTGACCTACAGCAGAGCTCAGTTCAGTTCCTAACACACTTTTCAACAGCATACAATTACCTGTAACTCCAACTTTAGGGGATTGGACACTCAATTTTTGTTTGGACAGATACTACTTGCATTTGCATCAATCTACTCAGACACAAAAATAAAAAATAGAAAAATAAATCTTCAAAACCTGAAGATAGTTTATAAAATCAAATAGATAGGACACATAAAAATAAAGCAGAGACAGACAGTGGTGGCACACACCATTAATCCCAGCACTCAGGAGGCAGAGTCTGGCAGATCTTTGTGAGTTTGAGGCCAGCCTGGTCTACAGTGCAAGATCTAGGAAAGGCGCAAAGCTACACAGAGAAACCCTGTCTCGAAAAAAACAAGAAAAAGAAAAAGAAAAAAACAAAGCAAAACAAACTAACAAATAATATTGAAGAGATTCATAAGATTAGGATTAACATAGCTCAAAACCAACCTGTAGTTTCAATGAATATAGTGTTGATGTTAAGAAGCTAGAATAAAATGAAATCTACATCTTCTTTTAAAAATATTTATTGAACAATTGACATTTGGAAGACATCAACAAACCAAATAATCCAATTAAAAATGGAGTACAAATCTATGCAGAGAATGTTCTACAGAGGAATCTCAAGTGGCTAAAAGTCTTTTGCAATTATAAAATAATAGAAAAGATACATCAAATAATTATTCAGTGAATATACTAGAAGGTGACAAGTGCTTGGGTTAAGAGAATAGTTTTGGAGCTGGATAAGTAATTCTTGAAATGAAAATGGCCATTGCTGGCATGCAACCAAATTAAAGAGGCAGCAAATAATGAGACTGGAATTTTCTTGTTGATTTTTAATGATTTCTTTAATGGGACCAACTTCCAATGATATTTTTTTTAAATGGCATGAAGCATAGGAATCACCTAGCTGGATCAAGAAAAGAGAGGGAGAACAAGGAATAGGAGACCATGGTAAATGAAGACCACATGAGAAGGTGAGAAGGAGAGGAAGCAGAGAGTTAGGGAGGCCCACGGAGATCCACAAAGATACCCCCTCAAAAGACTGCTGGCAATGGTCGCGAGACGGCAGGAACTGACCTACTCTGGTGATGGGATGGCCAGACACCCAAATAGTGGTGCCATAAACCCCATCCAAGGACTGAGGAATCTGAAGGCAGACCTCCACGGCTGGGCCCCTGGTGGAGCACTGGGAGTCTAATTAGTGAGTAAGAAGAGGATTTATATGAGCGAGAATTGTTGAAGCCAAGGTTGGATAAAGCACCGGGACAAATAACCAAATGAATGGAAGCACAGGATCTATGAACCAAAGGCTGAGGGGCCCCCAATTGGATCAGGCCACCTGAACGGGTGAGACAGTCAGTTGGCTTGATCTGTTTGGGAGGCAGCTGTGCATTGGTGCCAGGTCCTGGGCTCGTTGCATGAGTTGGCTGTTTGAATCCTGGGACTTATGCAGGGACACTTGGCTCGGTCTGGGAGAGGGGAATGGACCTGCCTGGACTGAGTCTACCAGGTCAACCCCGGTCCTCGGGGGAGACCTTGATCTGGAGGAGGTGGGAATGGGGGGTGGGCTGGGGGGAGGGGTGGGCGAGAGGGGGAGAACAGGGGATTCTGTGGCTATTAAGTTGAACTGAATGGTGTTGTAAAATAATAATAATAATAATAATAATAATAATAATAAAAAAAAAAATTCAATTGAGGAGATTTGAGCTGAGAGCAAACATAACAAAACAAAAAGTGAGTTGAGGCAAGTTCAAGGTATGGAGAAGAGAAAATTCCAATCTTATGTTTAGATAGATGGCATAATAAAATCACTCATTTAATAATAACGTATCTTAAAAATTGCCAAAAATATTTCTGTGTAACTTATTTACATATAATTTTTACTCTTTATTTCTCCAAGTCTAAAATATTTACTAGATGTAATAAATAATATATTAGAAGAATGTTGACAAACATATGTGTAAATTAGGAAAATGGTAATGAAAGTATTTAATAAAATATAAAAAATATGTGATGCTTTGGAAAAACATTTATTTTCCTCAGAGAAACACAGTAAATTAATCCAGCTAAATTAAATCATTATTCATATCTAAGTATGTACAATAGGGTAGACTATAGTAGAAGGGCTATGGTTGTTTTCTTTTTTAAGATAGAAGAAAATAAATTTGATGGTGGATTAGATGTGGAATCTGAGAGAACAGAAAACGGACAAGAATGATAGCAACATATTTGTCCTAGTAATAGAAGAAAGATGTCATCTCAAATTATAGAGAGCTGTAGAGCATAAGATGGAAAGCTGAAATAGATAATTCACGTTGAAGACAGTGCGATAAATTGGTCTGTTAAATATGTAAATGAAATTGACGAATAGGCAATTGGATATCTATCAGTCTGGTGTTGACAGGAGTGGTGCATGGAGAGCAAGGGGATGAAAACTTTGAATGCAGAAGCCGACGTAGAGAATGGTTGCTCTGAAAAGACCTTAACCAAGGGACTAGAAATATATGAATAACAGGCCCTAAAAATGTAATTGAATTTAATTCATGGAAAAAAATATATCATATTAACTACTAATGGGATAGAGCCAAATATTTTGGGAAATTGAAGAGAGATGGTGCACCAGTGATGAGCATTTGAAGTTGTGATCCAGTTTGCAAAATATTGAGACTTGAGGACAATAATACATACACACCTTTACCGAAAACTCTCTTTGCCTCCTTGAAATGTACTCAGTGAGCTAATTTTTATTAGACATAGATGAAAGGTTAGATGAATTTCATTATTGCTTGTGATTTTTAAGAAGTAGGATTCCTAAATTTGTCTTAAATTTCAAATAGAATGAACTCAATAATTAGTTTTTCCAATCAAAAGAAACGGGCAAAATTTAAATGAATTTAATGTTAAGTATCGGCATTTCCTTGCCTGGAGACCTAAAAGTTTTGTCCAAGAAGAATAGTTGAATATGGTAAGTGAAAAGACAAATCCTCCTCCATGGGTATAGCCACATTAAAAGATAATCATTTGTTTTGTTTTGTTTTGTTTTTTCAAAAGATCATCAGACTAAGATTTGGGCAATGTTATTGATTTCACAAGAGCATCCTCTTAAGTTACTGGATATTTCTGTACAGACAACCATAGGCACACTTCTCTTCTTTTTCTTTGTATTCCTTCAATCAGAGACCTACACTAGACTCAACAAATGTTGTGTTTGGTTTTTGGCAAAGAAAATTTAATATGATACAGAAAATAAATGTGTTTGAAATGCTGATCCCATTTGAAAACTAGAACTAGTATGTTCCCAAAATGCCAAAGACTATCCTTTGCCATTGTGTGTACTCATTGTCCCACCTTTGTTATTTCTGCCCCTTCGGGCTTCCAGGGATGGGTCTACCACTGATCTCTGATTTTTCCAATTTCAAGGATAATACTTGTATTTCTCTTTGTCTACCTGAAGTGTATTTTCCCTGCCCATGGTAGGGATGGAATATACCACATTTATAGCCATTCTTTACTCAACCATATTCCTGCAGGTTATCTTGAACCACTCTCAATACTTTTGAGTTAAGTTACCATCTAACTACAGCTACAGGTGTACCATCGATTTTCCCAATTAGGGGTTTATTTTTTGTTTGTTTGTTTTTGTTTTTTCTAGGCAGGGTTTCTCAGTATGACAGCTCTGGCTGTCCTACAACTTGCTTTCTGCACTCGACTGGCCTTGAACTCAAAGAGATCAGGAACAAATGAAGCCCTGAGTGAGTAAAGTCCAGAGTGAATGTGTGGATGACTCCAATACCTTAGAGTCCTTAGAATCTGACAAAAACCAAAACAAACCAAAACATTCCCCATATGGGTCAGGCTGGGAAAGGGAAAGCCTTCCCCTGTCCACATACAACAGCTGATAGATGAACGTTTGGGGTGTACATAATACAGCCACTGTTGCTTTCTTCTCCTCCTGGATGTTTACAGGCAGAGACTGTTGGCTTCCTATCACAGCTCTTCCTGCTATCTGCTAAACATAACAAGTTTTCTGAGGTTCAGGGTTGCAGGGTAAGAGTTACAGATCCAGTCCAGTGCAACCCCCCTCTCACCCAACTGATCTGTATATGTGTCTGTCTTTTCTTCCTTCTCTTGCTCCCTCTAGACAGGATTCCAGGACCCATGCCTAGTTCATCACAGTAGAGAAAAATGTCATTCTGACTGAATCTCAATGACTCATACCAATACCTATTATTAAATAATCATTCATTTATGGACCGACAAATGACTTAGTAGGTAAAAGCACATACTGTGTAAGACAGATGACCTATGTTGATCTTTGGATTCCAAGGTCTCAGGAGAATTAATTTCTGAAATGTTTCCTTTGACCTCCAAAGAGAGCAGTTAGTCCCTACACCAATGATAATAATAAAGAAAATAAAAATAAAAATAAAAAAATAAGTTGCTATTTATAAAATTTGTGACAAAAACCTAGAAACAGAATGGAAAGTAATTCATTATAAGTTAATATGGTAGATAATCATCAATGTTTTCACCATGAGTAGTTCATAATATTTGGAAAAATATATTCTGAGTTTGATTTATGAGAACTATTCTTAAATCCATAGTTTAAAATTCTGCCAACATTACATCCAATGTTACTGTACATGAGTTGATTGTCATCTTACTTGGTAAATGCAAATTACACAGTGAATAGGACTAAGATATAATAAACTTTCCTTGACTATATCAAGGCAAGGGTCTCACATTGTACCTTAGTTGTAGATGGACTCTTTATGTTTAACTTATGAAAATGCAAAAGGAGAACATTTAGGAAATCATTTAATAGTATTTTGTTTGGAGTCTCAAAAAATAATTTGTCCAATTTTTGACAGAAAGATGTCAGAAAGTTTCAGAAATCTATATATCTACTCTGCTAAAACACTGAAATGTTTTATAACTTCATCTGCATTTTAATAGTTGATCTTCAGAATAGATGAAATCCTAAATGAGTGTGATAGGGTTCAGACTTAATAGAAAATGTATCACTTTTCATGATGGCAGAATAAAGAAGAGGAAATAGAAGAAAGCATTTATTTAGTACACTTACAGATTTTATGATAATGTAATGTAGAAGCTTTCTTGGAAAGAATATGTGGTAAAATCTTAAAGGCAGGTAGAAAAGCAATTGTAGCATTGAAAATATAAAGTATAAATGAATCCACAGAAAGGTGTGTGAGAATTGAGGTTGGAAAAAGGAAATCGGAAACTTTCAAATGGAATATTAAGAAGGATTTTATCATTATTTTTCAGGTAATAGAGAACCAGTAAACAATATTTTATAGATGTGAAACATATGCTGATATACATACATATATATATATATATGTATATATTGAAGATTTTATGGTGTATGAACCAGAGATAAAGATTCAACTAAGGTTAACTGTAATAGTAGCTGTGTTTAGAGGCAATAACATGGTATCATATCCCCCAGCACCAGGGAGAGAAAGAAAGTCATTAAATTAATGAAAATGGGCCAGAGTTTCTGAAAAATAAGATATAGAAAAGCAGAAACCCAAGGATTGAATTTAAGTTTCAACAGTGTGACATTTTGATATTGCCTAAAATAAAGTTGAAAATGAAAAAATAAAATATAAAACTAAATGTGGGAAAGGATCGTGATAGAAAGATGAAGATGTTCATGAAGTTTTCCAGTATTGGTTGCAATATGATGACTAGATATTCAGGTGGAAATATAAGAAAGAGAACTGTACATCCAGGTTTGAAGCTCAAATAAAAGAAAAAAGAAGACATTTAGTTTTTCTCAAGAAAAAAATATTGAAACTTCAATAATAGTTGAGATCATTCCAATATAGCTAGCTTTTGCTGTCATTTCTAATAAAACTCATTTTTATTCTCTCAACCATTGTAGTTAAAATATTTTTGTATCTTTGTTTATATCATTAAAATTTCTTTGCCAATTTTAAGTAAAGGAGCTAGGGCTGTAGCTCAATGGTAGATTGTTGTTCTCACATGCATGACTTTGTGGGTTCAGTCCCAGTACTGACATAAAAAAATCAGTACATAGTCTATAAAATAAAGAGTTTCAAAAGTTACTTTTAGCTTGTTTACAAATTTCATCAGTGTTATCTTCTGATTTTTTAGATGCCTTTTTATTTCTGTATTTCCACAGTAGTATTATACTAATGCCATTTGTTGTTATTTATCCCAAAAGTTTTGCTTGGAATAAACAAAAAATACACTGTTTTATAAATCAAGTGAGTTGCCATGCTTAGTGTTTGTATGAATGTTTACATTTAGTTACTTAGTAGACTTTAAGGTGAGGGTATTTCAGACTGGATTCCTCTGGACAAAACATAAATGTGAATTAAATATCCACATGGAAAATACTCATGGGTATATTCTTGAGAAATTTTGTAAATATAGAAAGAAGAATTGGGTAGACACTGTGTTTGAAAAGTACTGTGATATCCTTACATAACCCCAAGAAAAGAGAGGTTCCAATGTGAGATAAGAATTCTTAGCCTCTGCACCCAGATTAATCATCCTATTAATGAAGGCTAATCATTGGACAAGATCAATGTTATGATGCAGGCTCAGCTATGTGTTGTCAGCCATCAGTACTAGTGCTGTGAATGAGCTATTCATCATAAAGTGAGACACAACACTTTCTCTGTTTTACTTTTCCCACAAATGGTTCACATTTGTAATAGCTGGCTCATGATCTCCAAGACTCTATTTTATGTAATCTGAAAATATGTGTAATATGTTTCAGGTAGCAAAATGTGTAATCACCTCTTTTTCTAGTTCTTTGATCTCAGTTACAATACCTGTTACTAATTCCCTACACACAACATAGCAAATTTGTTGATCTGAGCGATTTTTCTGGAATTAAAAAACAATGTTTAGCCATTCATAGTGACTGGTTAAATATATGGCTAATTTACTTATTCATTTAGCAGGATAATTGAATATATGAATTACTACAAGAAATTTCTAAAGTTGCTATTTTTTTTTAGATCTTTGTGTATTCTAGACACTAACCAACTATCAGATGTATGTAAGTGGCCATATGCAGATTTAAAGGAAAGGAGATATTAAAAGCATATAAAAGGAAATGATGAAATAAGAAGAATTAAACAGAGTAAAGGAAGGAAGGGTAGGTTAGTGGAGAGAATGTTTAGGGGATAACTATCACAAATGACTTTTTTTTTTTTTTTACAAAAATGTATTGTTTATTTACAAAAAAGCATGCATAGCTTTAAACAAAACAAATAAAATTCTTATCACAACAGTAGTACATTTTGTCATTTAAAAAAAAACAACTATCACGGAAACAAGACACTAATATTTCCAGTGTCTGGCTGTGAACTTCCAACAGAACTACACACTCATCATTCGAGGTGCGATACTCATGGACATAAGCTCCTGGAACAACAGTTTGCACGCATAATTCGAACCAAAGAAATCTGGGTTTTGTTCTGGCAGCCCCTGCATTCATATGTATGAGTTCTGGTGTTAGCAATCGCCATTATTCCACAAAGATTACACACGTGAACCTGATATGGATCTGATGTCTCAAACATGCTATCCCCTCTCGAATGACGATTGGTCACTTGATTGAATGTCTTCAAGGGAAGGTCTCTGCTAACAAGGGTGAAATTGGTGATGCCACTCCCTTTAATGACGCTGTCAATGTGCAGAAGATTTCTAATCTTTTATCTGACTATGGCTACCATCTCAGAGGAAATGAGGTACTCTACAATGGATTCACTGGTCGAAAAATCACATCACAGATTTTTATTGGCCCCACTTACTACCAGCGTTTGAAGCATATGGTGGATGACAAAATTCATTCTCGTGCTAGGGGACCAATTCAGATCCTTAATAGACAGCCCATGGAGGGAAGATCTCGCGATGGCGGCCTGCGTTTTGGAGAAATGGAACGAGATTGTCAGATTGCCCATGGTGCTGCACAAATGACTTTTTAAGAAGTCATATGGAAACTTACTGCCATAGAAGGTAAATAAAATATATGCATTAAGGATATCTGATCACACTGTGAACCTCAAATTGCATTATTTACTGGAAAAACCTCTTTCTAGTTGTGGTATGGCTCAGCCCTGGCATATACCTTTAATCAAAGAGATTTCTGCTTGAATATTGTAAACAAGATCAAATAAAGTCAACCATAGGTCAAGAGGCAGAGTAAACAACCAGTTGATAGGAAGTGAACATAGGATTATAAAAGAGAGAGAGAGAGAGAGAGAGAGAGAGAGAGAGAGAGAGAGAGAGAGAGAGAGCGCAAAGGGGAGTCAAGAGGATGTATAGAGAGATGCACAGAAAGTAGAAGGGAGGGACTTTGACTTTAACAGGTTTGTTTCAGAAGGTAGGAGAAAGAAAATGATCTGGGATGTCAGCTGAGGAAGAAGGTCACATGGACACTTTCTCTGCCTCTCTGAGCTAACAGGCTTATACCCCGGCATCTGGCTCCTGAGTCTTCATTGGTAAAATCAAACGATTGGGATTAACACATATGTAAAATGAGTTTAAGAGAAGATACCCTACACAAAAACAAGAGTGTCCTTACTAGTTATCACAGCCTAACAAATAGCAAGCCATTGCCAGGTATGGGGCACATTTTCTGGAGTTGTTGGACAATGCGGTTCTGTAGAATTACAAAATTCACAGGCTATTACCAATACTGTTACCTTCCAGAATTTGTTTATACATTTTAATGGATGAGAGAAATAATTATTAACCTTATTCTGTTGTGAAACTACAATAGCAACCTGCCTGAAAAAAATATATTCCCAAGTACAATGGTGGCATGAAAGTCATAGGAATAATCACCTACTTTCTGATTGTATTTAAAGCCAGCTTCACAATTTTGAATCCCATGCCTAATATGCCAAGCACTGTTATTTGGTCCAAAGACCATTGGCTAGACAGGATCTATTGGGTTATCTACTTAGTGAATATAGTATTAAACTGACACTGGAAGACTTATTGTTATACCCATAGATAATTACAACTCGCAACCAGGCTCAGAGAAGCTTCTTTTAACACAGAGACCACAAGCAGCCAATAGTCAATGTAAAGAAAATTAGTGACTGAGGAATAGTCATCCCTACATGAGCCATTTCTGTTCTACCCTCCTCCCAAGGCTCACAGATCATTTCAGAAGACGGTTGAAAAGATGTAGCACCCAAAGGCAGTGAATAGCTGCAAGGAAACTGTTTTCCAGGCCCAAGAGATCATTTACACACATGAACTCAGAGCAGTTGCTACAACATGCATGAGACCTGAGCAAGATCAATCCAGACAAAATCCCAAATGAAGCAAAGTGCTGGTTATGAAATCCTGGCTGTGGAAAATAACCAAATTTATGAATTTTGAATGCTTATGCATAGGATATAAGGGCCAGCCACCAAAACACACTCTAACCTTGAAAATAGAGTCAGTGGAAGACGCACCCTTTGGCCCTGAAATCAGAGCAAACAGCATCCCCTGACCCTAAAACTAGAGTCAAAGAAACACACTTTGTTTCTGAATACAGAACCAGTTATAGAAACACCTTGACCCTGACACCAGGCCCAAAATGTTAAAAGGGGCCAGTTAAAGAATCACACTTTGAACCTGAAACCAGAGCAAAAGAAGCACACTCTACCCTTGACCAAATAAGTTCAAAACCAACCAGTCCCTGAGCTTGAAACCAACCAATTCCTGAGCGTGAAATCCAGCCAATCTTTGAGTTTGTTTGAGCCCGGTGTCTGTTCAGCTGGCATCTGCCCTTTCCTATACTGGATTCCTTCCTCCCAAATAAATCTGTTGAATGCGCTTTAAGTGGAGACCTTTCATGGAAGCAGATCAGAATCTTTTGGATTGGATCATAGAAGCAATGGACACCTCTCCTGGCAATCTCCCTTAATGAAGTGGAGCAAAACTAAGAAATTTTCATCAGAGACCGTTGCATTTCTGCAGCAATTTCCCCTTTACTTAAGTGAAGCATAGAAGTCACAGTTTGGGTTGGAACTGAGAAGAAATGGACGTCTCTGCTGAAAACTCTTTAGTAGAGGAGAGCAGATAAGTATTTGACAGCTCTACTGATAAAAATTCCCTCGGAAGTGGAGCAGAGAAGGAACAGTCATTTTTCCTGGGAATCTCTCTTAGCAAAGTGTCTTAGAGCCCAGCTGTAAGGGCTCCCTTTAGGAGAAGAGCAGGATTACAACATTCTGTTGGGTGTAATTCCCCCTCTGAAACCCAGCTTCAGGTATAGCCTGACTTTCCAATAGTCAGGGTACCTTTTGCTTTTCAGCAGTAGGTATCCAGGATATCTTCCCTTCACAGCTGAAGGTATAGACTGATTTCCAGCAGTCAGTGTTCCTTTCTCTTCAGAGCTGAAGGTATCTAGGATACCTTCTTTTCACAGCTCAAGGTATAGCCTGACTTCTGACAGTAAGGGTACCTTTCCCTCCACACCTGTAACATTTTCACTATAAATTTAAATGATAATGGAACCATTTTGGGCTTTGTAATTACTTTAAATTGCTTGAAACTGCTAATTCAGTTGTAAAAATTATAGATTTGTGTTAGTTCCTCTTATGTCTTTGTGATATAATGTCTAAATCAACTAATAAAGGAGCTTAATTTGAAAAAAAAAGAAATTCTGGCTGTAGCTGAGGAGTATCACTACTCCAGAGGTCATGAAAAATAAAGCCAATAAATGAGGCAAAATTAAGTCTCATTTAATAGCCAACTCTATTTATAGCCTCAGACAATTTATACTCTGAGGGTTAAGAAAGGTCACATGCATAAAATTCTCTTGAGTTAAACCTGCATACAGTCACAATGACAAACTACATATGACAAAAATATGTATTTTTTTAGAGTTAAATAAAGGATAGTTTAAACATTTACTAGAATAAGAACAGCAAGCAATATTGAGTAATCTCAAGGGAACTCATGCCTATCCAGCATACCAGGGAGGAGCAAGAACAATTCCATGTTTTAAAGAAACTGAAGTCACACACGCACACATAAAAATACTTGTCTTATTTCTTCAAGTGTTCTCACAAACACTCAGAATTCTCCTCACAGGATGACATTCCTGGACCGTTTTTAGACAGAGGAAGTGTTAACAGCTGATTGTTGGTGAAAGATCTGTACTCATTCTTAGAGATGTGTTCCAGTTATGCTGACCACATCCCAGGGGAAGGACACATCCAAGTGCATATGGACACTATAAACTGTTCTCAATTGATTTTTAAAAATAGAAAAAGAAGACATAAAGGTGGTTGGGTAAGGAAGGAGAATGAATCTAAAAAAGAGTTGAGGGTGAATATAATCTAAATACAATGAATCAAATTCTCAAATAACGAATAAAGTGAGCAAGAAGTTCAGAAGTACTGTTACAATACCTAGAAAAAGTGGTGTGTCCCTTTCAAAGTTAGAGACAACATATTTTGAGAGTTCATATTATAAAGATGTAACATTCTGCAAGTGATGTAGTTCAATGCTGGGGAACAGAATGCATTGGGTTGACTGTAATTGCTTGAAAAACTTCATCTAAAATTTGTTAAATGATAAATCCTGTAATAGATCCTGGAGAATAATATCCTATCCTCAGAGTCTTCTGTATCTCATATGATAAAAATTAGGAATCTACTCTAGAAGATTAAGATTCAACTTGGCTCATAGATAATTTTCAAGCACATACAATGAATGCCCTGTGGAAAATTCCCAGCACCACATATCACCTGGGCTTTCTGATGCAGACCTTGAATCATAGAACTTGAGAGGCCAAAGCAGAAAAACCTAAATTTAAAAATCATATTTCCAATACCTAGTGAGTTTGATGACAGTTGAGAATCCTGGGATCCTGTTCCCAAAACACCAAAAGAAAACAAAAACATGAATCTATTATAAATGTGTTCAACTATAAACTTACAGGTGAAGGGTAGGGAAAGTCTGTAGATCACTGAAAATTAAAACTGTCACTTTTTTCCTCTGCAGCCAGTTTCCTATTGGGGAGGGTTCAGGCATCTAACAGATGGCCTGGTAGTTACCTGTTCTTTGCTTGTCTTTTAAGGCTTTGTTTGGGGTTGACTCTATCTTAGGAAGTAGCTCAAGGAGGGTATTTGAAAAATAATAACAACAACAACAAAGACAGATACCCAAAACAAATGCTAAAGACAGGGCCTGGAGCTCAGAGGCAGAAGGTTCTACTACCTTGAAGCAGAGATTCACACACACATACATAAGGGAAATTATGAGCACAAGGAATCCATAGCAAGGCACAACTGAGTATTAAACTGCACAACACCAATAGTCCCTGCTGATTGGCTTCCCACTCAACTGACCCTTGGTCTTGTCACAGTATAGCCTATAATATACAACAGGACTTCTATTTCATATTCCTGTGGCTTGCCACAAATTCCACTTTTTGTTTTTGTCTTTGTTTTGTTTTTCAAAACAGGGTTTCTCTGTGTAGCTTTGCGCCTTTCCTGGAACTCACTTGGTAGCCCAGGCTGGCCTCAAACTCACAGAGATCGACCTGGCTCTGCTTCCTGAGCGCTGGGATTAAAGGCGTGCGCCACCACACCTGGCACATTCCACTGTTTTTTCATGCTCATTCTACTCTGACATTAAACTGACAACTAGTAAATACCTCTTTCCTGTCCATTGCCAGATATTTGTTGTACTTCTCTTTTTATCAAAGGAAATGTCATGAGTAATCACTATAGTGGCTGAAATATTCTGTTATTCTTTAACAATGGTACTTACAAACTTAGCAAAATGAAACAAAAAAAATCAAGATTATTTACTTGTGCAATGCAGAATGAATTTTAAGCTGCTCTTGGTACACATATTAGTACTAAGTGTCTAATTGTCAAGAGGGTAACAGTATTGTTAAAGAATGTTGAAAAGCTGAAGAGTTACGAATGCATTTGTTAAATACATACAATATTATGTTACTAAGATGATGTCACTTTCCTCTCACAAAAGCACATGTTCCATTGTAGGACTACTGGGGATAATTCCTGTATAAAGACGTATTTGAAGTAGTAAATGAATTCATTACTTTGATCTACTTGTTTATTTTATAAGACCAGTCTGATGAATTAAATAGTGTGATAATGAAGACACCCACCCCAAATTTCTCTCTGTGAGGCATCATTTCCTCCTGCATGTGATACCAGTTTATCTCTTCGGTGGCAAACGGGCAGAATCAGTAGTATTCTTTCAATATTCCCCTTGATGAGCGTGATGTGATTTGTCTGTCAACTACTCGTCAAGAAGTAGAAATGGTCTGAGGCTTTCCCTCAATTGAAAGCTTACAGCTTAGCCAGACAGAGAAGCTGCAATGCTTTTACACCAGGATAAACTGATGTGATTACACAGAGATGTTCCAGCAGCATGAGTTTTGTGATCACATACACATGCAACTCTCTCTCTCTATGTTTTATAAGAAACATGGCTAGTGGACCAATTGGATTCATCAAGTAACACGGGACTTTTCGCGTTGGAATTATATAAAGCTTGAGGAACAGTTTTTGATAAGAGGCGGTGTTTATATATCCTTTGCTTTTCTGGGTTTGGAGGCATTTTCACCATTATATTGAACAGTACAGAATCTCATCCTTTTCTTCGGAGTCAGGCACCATCTCATTCAGCCTAGGCTATTTTTACACTTGAGAAGACTTTTCAGAAGTAAAATCAAACACCTCTGAACCAATTTAAAAAGACATGAGAGAGATTGTTGCAACATTATCTCTCTAAACTACTGTTGTATAACTATTCCACAGGAGAGTTGAACACGTCTACTTAATCCAGATAGAGTGCTAGCAATAGAACATGGATACAGTTCACCGCGACCTCCTGTCTCTTATAGGAGTAAATGTGAAGGGTTATTGAGAGGAGCAGAAGTCACTCAAAAGCAGCTATGTCACCCCAAACACACTCTAACAAGGGAAGGGTGCTAGAGCTGCATCCCTGGAATACCCTGCCCTATTTTCAGGCAGTTCCACTGAGGGGTCCATGTTCTCTATTAATTGTCCACAGTTTATTTATCTTTAGGCAGTGGCCCTGTAATTCTTTATTTCCTGGGCCTCTTAATTTTTTTTTGTTTGTTTGTTATTTAACTTCCTGATCTTCTGTAGTTTCCTGAGACTTAAGAGCTTCTCTACTCCCTCAGGAATGAATGTTTCAACTCAGATGAAGTAACTACAAAACAACGAACATCGAGCTATCATATAATAAGTAAATTGGGAATCTATAGATATACCAATGTTTTCAACTTAGACAGAGTGGACTCTATGAAGCAGACCTAGGTCAAGACTATCAAGACTTCATTTTTTTTGTCTCCTATGCACCAAGATTTCGAAAGATATAGAAGTAAGTCTGTGCTGAATCTCCCAGTATAAAAAAAATTCCACTAGTTAGTCAGAGGACATCATTTTTGACCATAGTTCTTCACCATCCCAGGAATAAGTACAAAAATCAAATACTAACTTAAAACTGAGAGGCATAGAATAAAAGTCCCAGGGAAAGAAAGAGCTTGAAAATCAAGAGGCTAAAAGAACATGAAACACAGGAATGGATTCCAGCTCAAAGTAGCATGGGAAAAACTCAGGCTTTAAATTCTAGCACCACACCAATAGTTAATAAATAAGAAAAAGAAAGAAAGAAAGAAAGAAAGAAAGAAAGAAAGAAAGAAAGAAAGAAAGAAAGAAAGAAAGAAAGAAAGAAAGAAAAAAGACTAAAAAAGGTGAAGTGAAGAAAACGTGGAGGAAAAAAAAGAAGAAACAAAGAAGTAAAATAGACATGAAACAAAGACTAGAGGAAGAGAATAAGGGATGAAGTACTGGAAAAGGAATGCACACTATCATTGCTTTCAGGAGTCATGATTTTTCAAAAACAATTATATACACACTTATACAACTTTATTAAAACATTCTGATTTCTGTGTCCATAGAAGTCATTATTTTCTAAATAACCTACCACAAATAATTTTATTCCATATTTTAATTTCTCATTCATTCTGCTTTATTTAATTTACTTGTGAATGTGAAAGGCAAAGAAAAAAATAGCAGAGAAAAACTTTGGGGTGGGAATCACCTACCTTTCTAATGTGAAGGTCAGCTTGTCTTTTCTGAGTATTTAGCACAGGTTGTTTGGTGCTGTTATGGACACAGTGGCATCAGGCACTCTCTACCATCATTAACGATGGCAGTAGGGCTTTGGGTCCTGCAGTGAGGAACTCTATTACTGCCATCTTCTTTAGATAGCTGTCCCGTTTGGCAAATATTCTGCATGACTGCTATTGAGCTTCCACCTGTTACAGCTCAATGCTACATCTAGGACAGACACTTCAAAAGGGCAATTGCTCCACTGTCTAGTGGACTTAAAAGTAATGAGAAAGAATATAGCACCGTGGGTGTTTACATTAAATAACAGCAGAAACTCATCTAGTGAGTACTTCTTACAAGCCAAGCAATCTACATATGCTTACATTTAATTAATACAAAATCTTCTATCTAATAATTGGCAAAGAGAATCAGTCAAGCAACACATTTCAACAAAAAATAAAATATGAAAGTTATATTTAAAATTCAAGTTTATATTTGCCAAGTTATTTTAAATGATGAAGACCTAGTGCTATTTTTAGATTTTAAAAAATATTTGAAAGTCTCTATTTTATTTTTCATATATATATTCAATCTGTGCCCAATAATGAATAATTTTTATTAAGACTTTTATTAAGCTCATACATGATCCGTTTCTAATAAAATAGTACATCATAGTTGGATTGCATTATTTTTATTCTAATTTTAGCTATTACTCTTACTTAAATGGAAAAATGTGTACAATAACTTCCCATAACTTGGATGATACCGTAAATCATCAATGTATAGGGATATATGTATAGCAATCACATGTCCCCACATCTCAGACTAGACATTGTTTATTTAGTGATATTGCTTCTTTTGTGCTTCATTTCTATTTAAAAATATTGATTAATCATGTGGAAGGAGTTATAATAGATATCACCAAATATCATAGGCTACTGCCAAGGTAATTGGTTGCTCTCAACGACCTGAGGTAAGGCTCTATTTCTGAAAATATATATCTTATTGAACATGGCGAAGTCAAGCTGGTCCCTTAATAGAAACTTCATTCACACTGACTATTGTTCATGGTACTGAAAGGTAGTTTTCATGCTACCAGAGGATAAAGATATTATCAATATCATCCAGATATAAGTTATGTGACCTACCACATCCGCCTGCCTTCAAGATGCAATAGTTGCAACAATATTATGGAAGAAATAAACCTCTTTTGGATTAAGGAGACACTCTGTGAGATGGAAGTAATACTTGACACTGTTAAATTGACCAAAAAACTGAGACTAGAAAGAAATCAAGCTTAAGAGAAAGACACTTCTACTATTACTATTACTATTACTTTGGTAAAGGAATATAACAAATACTATTACTATTACTTTGGTAAAGTATAAATACTATTACTATTACTTTGGTAAAGGAATATAACAATAAAATGACTCCAATGACATTCTGCTATAACCATAGATCAGTACTTTGATATCTATCATCAGACAAGTTTCTTCTTGCAGTGCTTGGGAAATAACAAAGAGATCTACAATTGGACAATGTGCAGACATGCTAAGACTTTGGAGCATTCAGTCATAAACAGGACGTCTTCATCAAACCCCTCTCATAAAGCTCAGGAATATATGGAGAAGGGGAGGTTGAAAGATTTTTTAAGACCAAGAAAAGATGGATGGCTCCAAGGAAACAGTATCTTGTAGACACTATAGGCCAGAAGAATATATGAACTCACAGAGACTCTGGCAGCATACATAGAGCTTGCACAGTTTTAAGCCTGGGAGGGTCCCAGCACTGAGAAGGGAAAGTGGACATGAGCTCCTTCTTCCAACCAAGAAGCTATCTACAGTTGATACACTCTGCAAAGGAAATAATAATACCCTCTGATCTCACTGGGTATATTAGTCACACACCTCATGGTAGGTATGATATTCAGTAATAGGTGGTCAAATAAAATTAATTCAATGGTATTTTAGTAAATATTTGGTCTTATTTTGCTTTTTTGAACATTTTGTTTCTTGTTTTATGGTAATTTTGCTTGTATATTTTGCTTTCTATTTTCATGTTTCTTTGGGATTTTTGTGTGTATATGTTTCTTTTTGTTGTTTTAGTGTTTGGGGATTCGATTGTAATTTTTAAAGAGAGAAGGAAAGAGTATAAAGTTGGGTGTGTAGGGAGGTAGGGAAAATTGGAAGGAATTTGGTAAAAGCAAAAATGTGATAAAAATATCCTGAATGAAAAAAAATCAATAAAAACTTATGCATTGTGTATTTGTGTGTGTGTATGAGAGAAAGAAAGACAAGAGACAGAGACAGAGACAGAGAGATGGAGACAGAGACAGAGACCTACACTGAGTTTGAGGAAAATTTGTGGGATTCAGCTCTCTCCTAAATTCTGGGCTCTTTGGATGGAATTCAATCAGGCCTAGGGCATCCGTGTTTATCCAGTGACTCATCTATCTTGATCACCTTTGTGTCCTCAACTATTCCTTCCATCTCTATAGAGATGAAAATAATTTTTAAGTTGCAATTTTTTTAATGTTTTACATGATATGTTTTCCAAAATATCATATTCATTTATTAAAAATGGTTAGTTATTATAGTATCTTGAACTTGTTCATAAATATATCCAATCTTGAAAATGCTTTCAAAAACTTTCCTGATAATGTTTTAAAACTGAATGCCTGATTTTTTTTTTTTTTTTTTTTTTGGTTTTTCAAGACAGAGTTTCTCTGTGTAGCTTTGCGCCTTTTTCCTGGAGCTCACTTGGTAGCCCAGGCTGGCCTCGAACTCACAGAGATCCGCCTGCCTCCGCCTCCCGAGTGCTGGGATTAAAGGCGTGCGCCACCAACGCCCGGCCTGAATGCCTGATTTTAAGCTGTTTTTTTTATCCAGTGATTTTTTTTTTCTTGTAACTATATTTTCTGCCTGGAAGTTCAAAGTTAACTGTTTCATTATTGTTTCATGAAATGTTTCATCAGTGAATTCTTTGCAAATGAAATGTAGAATTAATCAATGACCCAAGAATTGGATTTGTAGAAAATAAGTGCTAAAATGCCATGCTTATAAAAGAATTTTGTGGGAAAATTGAGTCCATATTCCATTTTACCCAAAGCCCTATTTAGCAAGGCTTTATTTTATTGCTAACCAATTCAGCAAGCATGAGTAATTCCTCCATCAATTCTTTTATCCAGTGGCAACATAAACACTCACACTTTCTGAAACAGAGGAGTTGGAGTACGCGAGCCGCTCCATTCAAGCAGCTATTTTTAAGGTTGTGTCAGCATTTCCATTATATATCCAGTTTCTTGAAGTTTATAACTCGCAGTAAAAACTAACCCTTGGGTTGAATCTTTACTTACAGAGGTATTTTTCAGAGCAACTTATGGAGACATAGCTGCAAGACACCCCATTTCTGCTAATAGAAGCCAGGTCATGAATCCCTTTTTGGCACATTGAACAGATTTATCCTGTAAGTTCTCTACCTGAAGAAAATTATTTTTTATCTGAATGGGAGAAGTATTTTGGGTTGAGTTCTGTAGACCTATAAAATGTAATGCCTGTCTGATGCAGGTATGAATTTTCAATAGCTTGGCTGTGCCTGCAGCAAACGTACGGTTATTTTTTTTTCTCTACAAATATGACCTTGGGAAAAGATAAGGTAGTTATTTTTTAAGTGTAATTAAAATAACCTTTTTTTCTTCAGATCATTTCAAGTCTTTCATTTAAGAAATTGGATAATTTTATTTAATTGTACTTTATGCTATCTCTATCAAAGTATTATTACCTATTTATAATGTAACCAATTCAATTGCAAATTTTATTTGGTAGATTATAATGATTTAAATATTTTTATAGCTACATAAAATAACTTTTAAAGTTTTTTTTAATTCTTTCATATGATATACTTTGATCATTTTTGTTCTCCTCTGTCATCTCATCTCTAATTCTTTTCCATATTCCAACTCACTCAACTTCATTTTCTTTCTCTCTCAAATAAAAAGCAAAAAAAAAAAAAATAAAACTAAAAACAAAACTCAATGCAGATAAAATAAAAATAAGAACATCAATACAACAAAAATTACCAAAACAAACAGAAAGCACATAAGCATGAACGGAGTTCTGTTTGTGTTGGAAAAGTACTCCTGGGCTGCAAGCTTGCACTGTGTTGTAACACTCCATTGGAGAAAACTTATTTCTCTCACTCAACCCTCATTAGAGAAGCTTCCTCTGTCTGCAGACAGTAATAAACACAGAGATCCATAACTTGACATCATACAAAGAAAGGGAGACTTTGGAGCAATTATCCTTCAGTGGAATGTTTCTATCAAACTGCAGTGCTCCAGGCTCAGGAATTTATATAGAAGAGTGGTGAAATGATTGTAAGAGCCAAGGTGGTAGACGACTCTAGGAAAACAGTGTCTTCTAGACATAAGAGGACTGGTGCATATGTGAAGTTACAATGACTGGGACACCATCCATAAGAGAGTTGCACAGTTTTAAGCCAGAGAAAAATCCCAGCACTTAGAAGGGGTGATGAACAGAAAACACACCCAAGCAAGAAGCTATTTGTAATGGATACATAAAATTATACTCATATAATTTAAACAAACACATAAATGTTACTGAAAAATATTTAATTTAAGCCAGGCAGAGGTGGTGTAAGCCTTTAATTCCAGCACTTGGGAGGCAGAGTCTGGCAGATCTCTGTGAGTTCAAGACCAGCCTGGTCTACAGAGTGAGATCCAGGATAGACACCAAAACAACACAGAGAAAACCTGTCTCAAACATGCCCCCCCCCCAAAAAATGGAAAATATTTAATTTGTTCTGACTCATTCATTTACCAATAAGTAAGTAGTAAAGAGAATTTACTATGATTAAGAAAGTTTGAAGTGGTCAGGTGGTGGTAGTGCATGCTCATAATTCCAGCACTTTGGAGGCAGTGATGGGAGAACCTCTGTGAGTTCGAGGCTGACCTCATCTATAGAGCAAGTTCCAGGACAGTCAGGGCTCTACAATGAAACCCAGCCTCAAAAAAACTAAAAAATTAAAGAAAAGAATGTTTGAAATAAATAAATTTACTTAGAAGTAACAAGTCCTTAATACATGTTTTGAATGTATGCTCTGGAATAATGCTTTTGTACACTGGTTTAATAAAATGTTGATTGACCAGTAGCTTGGTAGGAAGTATAGGTGCGGTGGTCAGGATTCTGGGAAGAAGAAGGGCAGAGTCAGTAGTTACCAGCCAGGCACAGAGGAATAAAGATGTGAAGGCAGAAATGAGAAAATGTACCAAGCCATGTGGCTAAATATAGGTAAGAATTATGGGTTAATTTAAGTGTAAGAGCTAGTCAGTAATAAGCCTGAGCTAATGGCTGAGTAGTTATAATTAATATAAGCCTCTCTGTGTTTACTTGGGGGACACGAGTGGAAGAGATTTGTCCCGACTGCTGGCAGGCCGGGAAACAGGAAAACTTCTAACTACAGATGTAACCTGAAGTTTCCATAATCTTGAAGAAAAGTGATTAATCCTTAAACATCTGTGTGCTCAAGCAAGCTTGAAGTTACAAATGATCAATAAAGCACATGTTTATGAATAAAAGCAAATAGGAACACTGCAGTTTTTCTCTGCTTATTTGATATATTTTACTTCAACATTTGTGTCAACTCGCCACAAGTTTTGCTCATCTGGACTGAATAACACCCCTATTATGAATATTAAGTTCTAATTCAAGCAATGACAAATAAGACAAACATAATGTGGAAGGTATTTAGATGGCAGAGAGGTCTAGAAGAGTGTGTGATGAGCTTCTCAATTGAAGTTTTTCAAACAAATGAGGTAGGTAGTCAAGAAATATTTACCTAAACTAGGTAATTTATACTCAAAGAGAATGAATGCAATTGTTAGCCACGTTTTCTCCATATTAATTAACATATGCAACTATTCCTGACCTATTCCTATTCCTAACCAATTAGATAGCAGAAGAGTCAACTTGCACTACATTTCTTTGTAACACGAATCTTAAAAGGTCTTATAATAATAATAATAATAAAAAACCCAGAGCCAGATATTGGGGTGAAAGCTGAAAGATCAGAGAAGCAGAACAGCCAGCTACAAGCTTACCTCTGTCTCCATGAAACACTCAGCCTAAAGAGAGTGAGTTCCTGTTTCCTCACACCATATGTACCTTTCTTTGTCCTGCCAAATTACTTTCTGGGAATAAAAGTGTGTGTCACCATTGCCTGGTTCTGTTTTTCTCATGTAGCCCAGTGTGGCCTTGAACTCACAGAGATCCAGATGGATCTCTGACTCCGGAGTGGTAGGATTAAAGGTGTATGCCACCACTGCCTGACCTCTATGTCTAATTTAGTGGCTGGCTCTGTCCTCTGATCCCCAGGTAGGCTTTATTGGGGTACACAATATATCACCACTTTTCTCTAGCTTACTTTTCTATGAGGATTTTCCTCCCTCTCACTTGTGGCTCCATTGGGGAAGGATGAAGGAGACAGAGTCACAGTCCTGATGAATTCCCAGGGAAGTAGACTGCTAAGACCAACACTAAGATGCAAATATGGTTTAACGTGGATGTTCACTGGCATATATGTATATATTATTCAATAAGATAAGGTCAAATCAAGTTACTGTCCAATGAATGCAAATGACATGGAAACTATGTTATGTGAGGGTGTAAGGGGGCAGGAAGCAGTATTTCCAGGCAGTGTGTCTGTAGACAAAGGGCAGGAAGCAGACAATACCCTAGGATTTGGCACAAAATTAGAGGGTCTCCAGCTAGCTGGGACTCAATTCTGAGTCATCTAGTGTTCCAGAGACTCAGGTCTACTCAAACAGCTGCAGGAGGTGTTGGCACTTCTCATGTATTCTGTCTTTTTGTGACACCTTCTGAACAGAGACTGATCTCTCACTTTTCTTTTTGCACAGACTTACAATTTGTGAAAATACATTGACACATAAATGCAGATTATAATATCATTAACATGACTGAATGTCCTATTGAAATATGTAACTGTTTGGAATTACTTTTGTTTCTGTTTTTGGTTAAGATGTGACACAAAAAATAAGTGATATTTTATATAGGAAAGAACGCAAACAGGAAGCATTAGCAAAGGTATTTATGCTTTGAAGGATAGTGTCTGCCAACCACATGCTGAAATACACCTCCATACTCATCTGTGTTTAATTTGCACGACAGTGGTGTTTTCCATATTATCTTTACCCATTTACATGCTAATCACTGTACAAGGGTCTCCTGACCCATCAAGAACACAAATACAAGATTGCCATACAAAATTCAATTTTACTACTGTCTCAATATTAGTCTACAATCTGAAAATAAAAGTGAAAAAAAAAACACATAGTAAGAACAAAATCAGTAAAACAAACAAGCAAATAAAATAAATTCAATAAAACTGAACAGTCTGTACTCTGATATGTATTACAATTTTTAGAAATATAAATTGAAGTAATAGGAGCACATTTGCTGTAATTGACTGCTTTTAGTGGATTTTTATTGAGTAATAATGAATGGAATTCATAATTTGTAGTGAAATGGATCAAATAGGAGAGTATCAAGCTAAGTGCAATAAACCTTACACACAAAGACCAATATCATGTTAACTCTAATTATGCAACCAAAATAATAACTGGGAAGTAAAGCGAAGGCTATCATGGACTAGATAGAGGCTCAAAAAGAAAAATGGAGGAAGAAAGATGGGAAAGAGGACTAAATAAAAGTATATGTATGGATAAATTGCCAAATTACATATGTATATATTAAAATACCATGGTGGGGCATATTAATTGTTAACAAAAAATTTTATTTGTATAATTAAATATATAATTTAAATAAATATATAAATTAAATATTTATATAATTATATTCTTATAAAATTAAATAAACTATAAGTATTCAACATGCATTGTAATTAAAACATGAATTTGTTTTTAAATTGTGTATTAAACATAATCAAATTTGTTAATTAAACACTACTGTTATCAGCATCATTGCCTTCATTCTCTATTGGATATCTTGTAAAAATTCTCTGTATGTTCTTAATCTTCCTCTTTCTGCTTGTTTTCTTTTTTTATTTTGCTTACTGCAATCTAAGAGAATGCTATAAATTAATTTATCTTCTAAAACAAAGTTTTGAATCAATTAGTAATACTAAAGACTAAAACAAATGTAGTTATATGTATTATTGGATAATATTTGTAATTGTATCGTGTCTGGAGTCCTAATTTCAAGGGAGTCCACTTTCGAATTAGGTTTAAAGGGGAAGTTATACAGTTGGTTTCAGAAAACTGTCCCTATAAGCACATGACACAGCCTAAAGCAACCAGTACGCAGGGCATAAGTATAAAGGAGGATCACATGCCTATAGAGAGAGACCCTTATCCATAAAGCAATAATAAATGTCATAGCAAGAATTTTCCTCTATTTCCTAAACTCATAAATATTTGGATCACAGTTTATGAATGATCAGACTCCAGGAGCAATATATCAATAACTATCTCTCCATATTAAGGAAATAATTATAATGAGGAAAACATGCTAAAATTCTTGGCTACTGAATATAATTTTTCCATTAAATTGTATAAAATATTCAAGTAGTTCTTTCTTTCATAATTATATTGGTTAAAACAAAATATCTTTTACCACAAAACTTTTTATTTTTGAGTCCTTAAAATAATGTGGCCTGATTTAGAATGTATCATATCATAGATCAGTCATTACCTGCTTGTTGTTTCTATAAGATGACTCATATACAATTTTTCCCTTCTTCTGAATTTCATTAGCTGCTCTGTGTGAGATAGATTCTGAAATTTTGTCCTGTACTGAGTACAAATAACCAGGAACACATATATCTTCCCACCATAGCACCCCAGTTATCATGATCTCATTCATGTCACTACACTTTTCATTATCATCACCTTGTTTGATTTCTGGAAACATTTGTCATAGTTGATCATTGTCTCTGTAATGAACATGTTCTTCATGCAGGGGACTGTTCTTTCTATCCTTCTAGGTACTCTTCCTTGGCCTACTTACTATCTGTCTGCCGACCCCTCCCACTTAAAAATTCTCTTATTTGTGTGTGATTACTGTAAAAACTTTGATGTGCCTTATCTTCTTGATCTATAAAGATCAAATTCACTTGAGTTGGAAGTGGTGTTTAGTTATCAATGATAGATTAATCCCTAAAGTATGCATTGTTTATTCTTTAGTTGGGTGCATTTGCATCCTTAATATTTTGATTTTATATGTAAATAAAATATTTTAACATGTTATATTGTACCTTTCTCAGATTATAATCTTGCAACCTTACTCAAACTCATCCTTATTCTATTTTCTTTCTCTTACAAAGGAGAAGACAGTTCAATCAAATCCAGCCGTCCTTGAGGCCTTAACACTGCTAGAAGTATACTGCCCCTGCTGTATTCTTTTTCCCTTCTACTATTTTTGCTGTCAAATTAACTTTAATTAAGATAGACTATTCTTTTCACATTAATTGGAAAGAATATGTTATAGGGTAACTATGTGCATTGTAGCCAGTCCTGAAAGTTAAATTTGATAGAATTACAAATGATTTTACTTTTGCTTGCTATCCAGTCTCTTTTATCTTTAGAAATAACTAAATTTTTAAAATTTCCTACAGTGAGTATAGTATTAGGAAAACTACTTAAGGGCATGCCGGTAGATCACTGGAACATGAAACACAATCTGGCTTTTATTTATCCTAGCCTGGGTATGTACTCAAATAAAGCACTACTCTACATACCTTTGAGAGAAAAATGGATGGATATTCATTTTGGGCAAAGATATCTCTCCAATTAGAGAAATCTGCATATACAGAATAAAGAATAATGATAAATTGTGTATATATCACATCAGATATGCATATGTACACACATCTTTATTATTTATGTTGTTAAACTTTCTTTGGACTGCCAGTTCCCAAGTAATGAAATTGGACTTCTTATTAATTATAAATGCTTGACCTTGGCTTAGGCTTGTTCCTAAGTAATTCTTTTTTTAAATATTTTTTATTTTTTATTTATTTTATGATTTATTTTAATTTTACATGTCAGCCACGGATTCCCCTGTCCTCCCTCCTCCCACGCCCCCCTGCTCTCTCCCCTCAGCCCAGCCCCCCATTCCCATCGCCTCCAGGACAAGGATTGCCCTGGGGATTCAGCTCAACCTGGTAGATTGAGTCCAGGCAGGTCCAGTCCCCTCCTCCCAGGCTGAGCAAAGTGTCCCCACATAGGCCCCAGGTTCTAAACAGCCAGCTCATGCACCAAGGACAGGTCCTGGTCCCACTGCCTGGGTGCATCCCAAACAGTTCAAGCTGAACAACTATCTCACTTTTCCAGAGGGCCTGATCCAGATGGGGGCTCCTCAGCTATTGGTTCATAGTTCATGTGTTTCCACTAGTTTGGCCATTTGTCCATGTGCTGTTTCCAAACTTGGTTTCAACAATTCTGGCTCATACAATCCCTCCTCTTTCTCACTGATTGGACTCTCAGAGCTCCACCTGGGGTGTGGCCGTGGATCTCTGCATCTCCTTCCATTAGTCACTGGATGAGAGTTCTTTTTTATTTTATTTTATTTTATTTTATTTTATTTTATTTTATAATTTAATTTAATTTAATTCTATATATCAGCCAAGGATTCCCTTGTTCTCCCCCCTCCCCCCACCTTCTTCCCAGCCCAACTTCCATTTCCATCTCCTCCAGGGCAAAGACTCCCCTGAGGGTTGAGTTCAACTGGAAGATTCAGTCCAGGCAGGTCCAGTCCTCTCCTTCCAGGCTGAGCCAAGTGTCCCTGCATAAGCCCCAGGTTTCAAACAGCCAACTCATGCACTGAGTACAGGACCCAGTTCCACTGACTGGATGCCTGTCAAACAGATCAAGCTAATCAACTGTCTCACTTATCCAGAGGACCTGATCCAGTTGGAGGCTCCTCAGCTGTTGGTTCATAGTTCATGTGTTTCCATTGGTTTGGTTCCTTGTCCCTGTGCTTTATCCAACCTTGGTCTAAACAAATCTCGCTCATACAAACCCTCCTCTTTCTTGCCAATTGGACTGCTGGAGCTCCACCCGGGGCCTGGCCGTGGATCTCTGCATCCGGTTCCCTTAGTCATTGGATGGGATTTCTGGCATGACTATTAGGGTGTTTGGCCATCCTATCACCAGAGTAGGTCTGTTTGGGCTGTCTCTTGACCATTGCCAGCAGTCTTTTGTGGGGGTATCTTTGTGGATTTCTGTTGGCCTCTCTAGCACTTTGCTTCTTCCTATTCTCAAGTGGTCTTTATTTATCATGGTCTTTTATTCTTGTTCTCCCTCTCTGTTCCATAGGACTAGAGAGATGGCTCAATCGTTAAAGGCTAGACTCACAACCAAAAATATAAGAGTTGGATGAGAGTTCTACCATGACAGTTAGGGTGATTGGCCATCCAATTATCAGAGTATGTCAGTTCAGACTTTCTCTTGACCATTGTCAGCAGTCTATTATGGAGATATCTTTATGGATTTCTGGGGAACTCTCTAGTGCTTTGCTTCTTCCTATTCCTATGGGGTCTTCATTTATCATGGTCTCATTTTCCTTGTTCTCCTTTTCTGTTCTTGATCCAGCTGAGATCTCCCGCTCTCCAAGCTCTCTTTCCCTCAACCCTTTCCCTTCATATCCCCCCTCCCCCACCACATCCAGTTTGCTCATGTAGATCTCATCAATTTCTCTGTTATTCGGTGATCCTTGTGTCTTTCTTAGGGTCCTGTTTTCTAGGTAGCCACAAATAGATTTGTGGGTAGGAGTCTAGTCATCCTTTGTTTTACACCTAGTATCCTCCTATGAGTAAGTACATACCACGTTTATCTTTCTGAGTCTGGGTTACCTCACTCAGGATGATTTTTTCTGGATCCGTCCATTTGCCTGCAAACCGCATGATGTCATTGTTTTTCTCTGCTGAGTGCTGAGTAGTACTCCATTGTGTATATGTACCATATTTTATTTATCCATTCTTCAGTTGAAGTTCATCTAGGTTGTTTCCAGGTTCTGGCTATTACAAACAGTGCTTCTATGAACACAGCTGAGCATGTGCCCTTGTGGTATGATTGAGCATTCCTTGGGAATATGCTGAAGAGTGGTATAGATGGGTCTTGGGGGAGATTGATTCCCAATTTTCTAAGAAAGTGCCATATTGATTTCCAAAGGGGCTATACAACCTTGCATTCCAACCAACAGTAGAAGAGAATTCCCCTTGCTCCACATCCTCTTCAGCCTAAGCTGTCTTCAGTGTTTTTGATCTTAGCCATTCTAACAGGTGTCAGGTGGTATCTCAGAGCTATTTTGATTTGCATTTTCCTGATGATTAGGGATGTTGAGCTATTCCTTAAATGTCTTTCAGCCATTTGAGCTTCTTCTGTTGAGAATTCTCTGTTTAGCTCTATAGACCATTTTGTAATTGGACTGTTGGGCATTTTGATGTCTAATTTCTTAAATTCTTTATATATTCTGGAGATAAGCCCTCTGTCAGATGTGGGGTTGGTAAAGAACTTTTCCAATTCTGTAGGCTGTCCACTTTGTCTTGTTAACCGTGTCCTTTGCTCTACAAAAGCTTCTCAGTGTCAAGAGGTCCCATTGATTGATTGTTTCTCTCAGTGTCTGTGCTACTGGTGTTATATTTAGGAAGTGATCTCCTATGCCAATGTGTTCAAGAGTACTTCCTACTTTCTCTTCTAGCAGGTTCAGAGTAACTGGATTTATGTTGAGGTCTTTGATCCACTTGGACTTAAGTTTTGTGCACGGTGACAGATATGGATCTATTTGTAGCCTCCTACATGTTGACATCCAGTTATACCAGCACCATTTGTTGAAGATGCTTTCTTTTTTTTATTGTACAGTTTTGACTTCTTTGTCAAAAATTACATGTTCATAGGTGTGCAGATTAATGTCAGGGTCTTCAATCCATTCCATTGGTCCACATGTCGGTTTTTATGTCAGTACCCATCTGGTTTTATTACTGTAGCTCTATAGTAGAGCTTGAGGTCAGAGATAGTGATGCCTCCAGAGGTTGTTTTATTGTACAAGATTCTTTTGGCTATCCTGTTTTTTTTTTTTTTGTTTTTCCGTATGAAGTTTAATGTAGCTAGAGTTTTCCTGTCTTGCCAACAGTCAGGACAAATCTTTGTCACCCGCCAGTCCCACAGCCACTCAGACCCAACCAAATAAACACAGAGACTTTTATTACTTACAAACTGCATGGCCGTGGCAGGCTTCTTGCTAACTGTTCTAATATCTTAAATTAACCCATTTCTATAAATCTATACCTTGCCACATGGCTCGTGGCTTACCGACATCTTTACATGCTGCTTGCCTTGGTGGTGGCTGGCTGTGTCTCCCTCTGTCTTCCTGTTCCCTCCTTTCTCCTCTCAGTTAGTCCCACCTATACTTCCTGCCTGGCCACTGGCCAATCAGTGTTTTATTATTGACCAATCAGAGCAATTTGACATACAGACCATCCCACAGCAGTTTAATATCATTCTTTCCAGGTTTGTGAAGAATTGTGTTGGTATTTTGATGGGGATTGCATTGAATCTGTAGATTGCTTTTGGTAAAATTGCCATTTTTACTATGTTAGTCCTGCCTATCCATGAGCATGGGAGATCTTTCCATTTTCTGACATCTTCTTCAATTTCTTTTTTCAGGGACTTAAAGTTCTTGTCATATAGGTCGTTCATTTGCTTGGTTAGTGTTACCTCAAGGTATTTTATATCATTTGTGGATATTGTAAATGGTCATGTATTTCTGATTTCCTTCTCAGCATTTGTCAATTGTATATAGAAGGGCTACTTTTTTTGAGTTGATCTTGTATCCTGCTATGTTGCTGAAGGTGTTTATAAGCTTTATCAATTCCTGGGTGGAATCTTTGGGGTCACTCAAGTATACTATCATGTCATCTGCAAATAGTGAAAGTTTGACTTTTTCCTTTCCAATTTGTATCCCCTTAATCTCCTTATGTTGTCTTATTGCTCTGGCTAGAACTTCAAGTTCTATATTGAATAAGTATGGAGAGAGCTGACAGCCTTGCCTTGTTCCTGAATTAGTGGAAGCTCTTTGAGTTTCTCTCCATTTAATTTGATGTTGGCTGTTGGCTTGCTGTAAATTGCCTTTATTATGTTTAGGTATGTTCCCTGCAATCCTGATCTCTCCAAGACCTTTATCATGAAGGGGTGTTGGATTTTGTCAAATGCCTTTTCAGCATCTAGTGAGATGATCATGTGGTTTTTTTCTTTGAGTTTGTTTATATGGTGTATTACATTGACGGACTTTTGTAGGTTGAACCACACTTGCATTCCTGGGATGAAGCCTACTTGACATGGTGGATAATTGTTTTGATGTGTTTTTGGAGCCTGTTTGCCAGTATTTTATTGAGTATTTTTGCATCAATGTTCATGAGGGATATTGGTCTGTAGTTCTCTTTCTTTGTTGCATCTTTGTTTGGTTTAGGAATCAAGGTAATTGTAGCCACATAGAAGGAGTTTGGTAATGTTCCTTCTGTTTCTATTGTGTGGAACAATTTAAAGAGTATTGCTATTAACTCTTCTTTGAAGATCTGATATTATTCTGCGCTGAACCCATCTTTCCTGGGCTTTTTTTAGTTGGGAGATTTTAATGACTGATTCTATTTCCTTAGGGGTTACTGGACTATTTAAATAGTTTTTCTGGTCTTGATTTAACTTAGGTATGTGGTACCTATCCAGAAAATTATCCATTTCTTTTAGATTTTTCCAATTTTGTGGAGTAGAGGTTTTTGAAGTATGACCTGATGATTCTCTGGATTTCCTTGTTGTCTGTTGTTATGTCCCCCTTTCATTTCTGATTTTGTTAATTTGGATGTTCTTTCTCTGTCTTTTGGTTAATTTGCATAAGGGCTTGTCTATCTTGTTGATTTTCTCAAAGAACCAACTCTTTGTTTCATTAATTTTTTGTATTGTTCTCTTTGTTTCTATTTTGTTGATTTCAGCTCTCAATTTGATAATTTCCTGGTGTCTATTCTTCCTGAGAGACTTTGCTTCTTCTTGTTCTAGAGCTTTCAGGTATGTGGTTAAGTCACTAGTGTGAGATTTCTCCAACTTCTTTATGTGGGCATTTAGTGCTTTGAATTTCCCTCTTAGCACTGCTTTCATAGTGTCCCATAAGTTTGGGTATGTGGTGTCTTCATTTTCATTGATCTCTAGGAAGTCTTTAATTTCTTTCTTTATTTCTTCCTTAACCCATTGGTGATTCAGTTGAGCATTATTCAGTTTCAATGAGAATGTGGGCTTTCTGTAGTTTTTGTTGTTGTTGAAATCTAACTTTAAGCCATAGTGGTCTGATAGAATGCAGGAGGTTATTCCAGTTATTTGTATGTGGTGTGATTTGTTTTTTGGCCAAGTATGTGGTCGATTTTAGAGAAGGTTCCATGGGGTGCTGAGAAGAAGGTATATTCTTTTTTGTTAGGATGGAATGTTCTGTAGATATTGATTAAAACCATTTGAGACATAACATCAGTTAAGTCCTTTATTTCTCTGTTAAGTTTCAGTTTGGCAGGAGTGTCTTGTTCACTCCATCTATGATCATTGAAAGTTTTGCTGGGTATGTGTTTTTCAGTGGTGACAATGGGGTGTTGAAGTCTCCCACTATTAATGTGTGAGGTTTTATATGTGATTTAAGCTTTAGTAATGTTTCTTTTACATATGTTGGTGCCCTTGTGTTTGGGGCATAAATGTACAGAATTTAAATTTCATCTTGGTGGATCTTTCCTGTGATGAGTATGTAATGTCCTTCTTGATCTCTTTTGATTGATTTTAGTTTGAAGTCTATTTTGCTGGATATTAGGATGGCTACACCTGCTTGCTTCTTAAGACTATTTGATTGGAATGACTATTCCCAGCTATTTATTCTTAGGTAGTATCTATCTTTGAATTTCAGGTATGTTTCTTGTATCCAGCAGAATGATGGATCCTGCTTTCTTATCCATTCTGTTAGCCTGTGTCATTTTATAGGTGAATTTATAGGTGAATTAAGTCCTTTGATATTAAGGGATATTAATGACCAGTGATGGTTCATTCCTTTTTTTTTTTTGTAGTGATCTGTGTGTACTTCTCTTCTTTGGGGTTTACTGCTGTGGTATTATCTATTGCTTGTGTTTTTGAGGTTGTATCTGACTTCCTTAGGTTGAAATTTTCCTTCTAGTGCTTTCTGTAGGGCTGGGTTTGTGGATAAGTATTGTTTAAATATGGCTTTGTCTTGGAATGTCTTGTTCACTCCATCTATGATCATTGAAAGTTTTGCTGGGTATATTAGTCTAGGCTGGCATCCATGGTCTCTTAGTGTCTGTATTACATCTGTCCAGGTCCTTCTGGTTTTCAGAGACTCCATTGAAAAATTGGGTGTTATTCTGATGGGTTTGCCTTTATAAGTCACTTGGCCTTTTTCCTTTGCTGCTCTTAATATCCTTTCTTTATTCTGTACACTCATTTGTTTAATTATTATGTGGCTAGGGGACTTTTTTTGGGGGTCTAGTCTGTTTGGTGTTCTATAGGCTTCTAGTATCTTCATAGGCATTTCCTTTTTTAAGTTGGGAAAGTTTTCTTCTATTATCTTGTTTAATATATTTTCTGTGCCTTTGAGTTGGTATTCTTCTCCTTCCTCTATCCCTATTATTTGTATGTTTGTTTTTTTCATGGTGTCCCAAATTTCTTGGACATTTTGGGTCATGGCTTTGTTGGCTTTAGTGTTTTCTGTGACTGATGAATCTATTTCTTCTACCATATCTTCAATGCCAGAGATCCTCTCTTCCATCTCTTGCATTCTGTTGGTTATACTTGCATCTGAAGTTCCCATTCATTTACTCAGATTTTCTATTTCCAGCATTCCCTCTGTTTATGTCTTCTTCATTTTTTCTATTTCCCTTTTCAGGAAGTAGTGGGGATCTGGGGTGGATGGGTGTCAGGACAGGGCATGTAGATTGCAGGGTCTGTAGGGAGGTCTTAGGAAAATGGAACCTTCCTGTGGGGGCCCCAACCAATGGCTAGAAATTGGGGCCAAGTTGGGCAGGTCTTCCCCAAAATGGCTGGTGACTAGGGATGGGACCTATGAGCAGGCCTCCCTGGGTATAACCCTAGATATATACCTCCTGTCTGGCCTAAGTACTTCTTAAAATTTAAATTGACCCATTTATATAAATTTACCTTATGCCACATAACTTGTTAACTCTCCTCAGGATCTAATGGGTTTCCTTCAAAGCTTTCTGGCAATTCTGTGCTTCTGTTTATTCCCTCAAGCTCCCTTTTCTCCATGGAAGTCTTGCCTATCCCCTGCTGCCTTGCTATTAGTCATTCAGCTCTTTATTAAACCAATCTGAAGGTGCTTTAGGCAGGTGAGATAAAACATAGACATATTTACACAGTGTCATCAAATATCCCACAACAACTTTAAAAGTTCTAAGATAGCATACTCAAAAATTTTATATGGAAGCAAGAAATATAAATCTATTATTTATATGTACTCATGACCCTGCATATTTAGAAATCTACAAACTTTGAAAGAATGTGTTACAGATTAAGTATTAGTAGTTCAATAATTCTTTTCAGTGCTGTCTCCAGTTTCATAGTTCACTCCTCAAGAACACAGTTTGTCTCCTATTCTCTGCTTTCTCCTAATAACCCATAAGCTGATCATTTCTGTGGCCATGTTGCAAACAAAAACAAAAAAGAAAAAACCCCACAAACACAGATATTTAAATTTAATGATATTGTATTCTGGAATATTTTGGTAGATGGTATATTGATTATCCCCCTCTTGGTTGCATATAAGACTATAAAACTGTTGAGCCTTTTTGCTGGTAAAACTCAACAGATGCTGTTCTCACATGTCTAACAGTCCACCTAGGTTTCCTTGAGTAATAGATTAGATGATTCCGTTAGTGAGTGCTGTGTGCTCTCTGGTATCCTTCCGTGTATAGTATCATGAAGGAAAATGGGCTCTTACCATTAAATATACATAATTTTATAATTCAGTGCAATACTTTCAAATCAATATTTCTCTTTCTAGTTTTTTCATATCACTATAAGTGATGTTTCTTGATATATATTCAATGTAGCATTATAATGACTGTAGAAATTTCAGTAATCATCATATGATTCTTATATGTTTAAGTGCATACATAATGACAGCCAAACTCAGCCTCTAAACGGTTTTCTGTGAGCCATTACTATTTGTATGAGTCATCCTGAAATTTAAAAGTAGACAAACTTTAAGATCTTCGCAAAGCTACACAGAGAAACCCTGTCTCAAAAACCAAAAAAAAAAAAAAAAAAGATCATATTCCAACCCCCATCCATTGCAGCCCCAGTTGCAGGCCAGCAGGCAAGATGCCTAGAGGCAGACTTGCCCACCCTCCCCCATCATCCCTACAATCTACAAGTCCTACTATTTTCCCCAGGCCTACCCATCCTCTGAGATGTCAGCAGCTCCCCAAGACACAAGCACCTCTAGCTCCAATTGCACCAAGAGCTGCTCCCTGTGACACAGACACTGCTTGCACTGATTGTAGGAAGAGATGGGTAGATGCCAGTGAAAGAATACATTCTACAACATAAAAAGCAATATGGCACCACCAGACAGAACCTAGTGGTTCAACATAAGTAAGACCTGAACATCCCAGTGTAGAAGAAGCAGAAGAAAATAACCATCAAAACCATTTTGTGAACATGATAGAGGTCTTTAAAGAGGAAATGATAAGTCTTCTTAATGAAATCATAGAAAAGACAAACAAAAATTGGAAGAAATCAATAAATCCCTTAAAGGAAGACAAAAATCCAAGAAAAAGCAATCCAATAGGTGAAATAAAGAAGACACAAATTGAGGGAATGCTGGAAATGGATAATATGAGTAAATGAATAGGAACTACAGATGAAAGCTTAATCAACAGAATGTAAGAGATGGAAGAAAGAATCTTTGGTGTTGAAGATTCAATAGAGGCAATAGAATCACCTGTTAAAGAAAACATGAGAGCCACCAAAATCATAACACAAAACATCCAGGAAATCTGGGACACCATGAAAAGACAAACCCTAAGAATAATAGGGATAGAAGAAAGAGAATACCAGCTCAAAGGCAAAGAAAATATATTCAACAGAATCATAGAAGTAAACTTTCTCAACTAAAGAAGGAAATGCCTATGAAGATACAATAAGCTTACAGAACACAAAATAGACAGGACCCACCCAAAATATGTCCCCTCATCACATAATAATCAAATCACTAAACCTACAGAATAAAGAAAAAATATTAAGAACTACAAAGGAATAAAGCCAAGTAACTTATAAAGTCAGTTCGATCAGAAAAAGACCCAATATCTGAATGAAGACTCTGAAAGCCAGAAGGTCCTACACAGATTTTATGTAGACACTAAGAGACCATGGATGCCAGCCCATAGTATTATACCCAACAAAACTCTTAATCACCATAGACAGAATAAACAATATATCCCATGACAAAACTAGATTTAAACAATACCTATCCACAAATCCAGCCCTACAGAAAGTACTAGAAGGAAAAATCTAATCTAAGGAAGTTAAATTCACCCAAGAAAACACAGGCAGTTGATAATCCCACACCAGCAAATCCCCAAAATGGGAAACACACACACACACTATCACCAAAAAATACCAGGAGTTAACAATCACTAATCATTAATATCCCTTAATATCAATGGTTATAAAACAATTTGCCTATAAAAACACATAGGCTAACAGAATGAATTTGAAAACAGGATCCATCCTTCTGCTGCATATAAGGAACAAAGCTCAATTTCAAAGACATATACTACCTCAGAGAAAAGAGTTAGGAAAAGTCCTTCCAATCAAATGGACTTAAGAATCAAGCTGCTGTAGCTATCCTAATATCTAACAAAATAGACTTCAAGCTAAAAATAATCAAAAGAAATTCAGAAGGATATTACATATTACATATTACATATTACAACAACACATTACAGAAAGTCTATAAATGCATGGAAAATGAATAATACTCAACTGAACCACCACTTGGTCAAGGAAAAAATAAAAAAAGAAAAGACTTCCTAGAATTCATTGAAAATGAATGTATAAAAAAACCAAATTTATGGGACACTATGAAAGCAGTATTAAGAGGAAAATTCATGTATTCACTAAATGCCTATATAAAGATGTTAGAGAATTCTCACAATAGAAACTTAAGAGAACACCTGAAAGCTCTAGAACAAGAAGAAGCAAACTTACCCAGGAGGAATACACACAAGGAAATGAACAAATTGAGGACTAAAATCAATAAAACAGAAAGAAAGAGAACAGTACAAAGAATCAATGAAATATAGAGTTGGTTCTTGAAGAAAATCAATATGATATACAAATCCTTATCCAAACTATCCAAAATGCAGAGAAAGAATATCCAAATTAACAAAATCAAAAACAAAAAAGGAGCCATAACAACAGACAATGAAGAAATTCAGAGAATCATCAGGTCATATTTCAAAAATGTGTACTACATAAAATTGGATAATCTAAAAAAAAAAATAGGTAGGTACCGCATACTAAAATTAAACCAAGACCAGATAAAATTTTAAATAGACCTATAACACCTAAAGAAATAGAAGCAATCATTAAATGCCCACCCCCCCCCCAAAAAAAAAAATGCTGAGGGCCAGATGGTTTCAGCAGAATTTTACCAGAATTCCAAAGAAGAGATAAAACCAATACTCTTCAAATTGTTCCATGCAATAGAAACAGAAGGAACATTGCCAAACTCTTTTATGAATGTACAATTACCTTGATACACAAAGATGCAACAAAGAAAGAGAATTACAGACCAATCTCCCCAATGAACATCAAAAAAACAAAACAAACAAACAAAAAAAAAACACTCAATAAAATACTGGCAAACTGAATCCAAGAACACATCAAAAATTTCATCCACCATTATCAAGTAGGTTTCATCCCAGAGATTCACAGATGGATAAACATACAAAAATCCGTCAATATAATCCGACACATAATCAAACTGAAAGAAAAAAAATACACGATCATCTTATTAGACACTGAAAAAGTCTTTGACAAAGTCCAATACCACTTCATAATAAAGGTCTTGGAAAGATCAGGAATATCTAAAGGAACATATCTAAACATAATAAAGGCAAATTACAGCAAGCTGACAGCCAACATCAAATTAAATTGAGAGAAACACAAAGGAATTCCACTAAAACCAGGAATAAGACAAGGCTGTCCACTCTCCCCATATCTATTCAATATTGTACTCAAAGTTCTAGCTAGATAAATAACACAACAGAAGGAGATCAAGGGTATACAAATTGGAAAGGAAGAAGTGAAACTTTGGATATTTGCAGATGAAATGAGAGTATATATAAGTGATCCCAAAAATTCTACCAGGGAATGCTTAGAGCTGATAAATACCTTCAGTAAGGTGGTGGGATACAAGATTAACTAAAGAAATCATTAGCCCTCCTACATACAGGCTGAGAAAGAAGTCAGAGAAACATAACCCCTTACAATAGTCACAAATAACATAAAATACCGTGGGGTAACTCTAACCAAGCAAGTGAAAGACCTGTATGATAAGTACTTTAACATTTTTTTTTTTTTCCGAGACAGGGTTTCTTTGTGTAGCTTTGCGCCTTTCCTGGAACTCACTTGGTAGACCAGGCTGGCCTCGAACTCACAGAGATCCGCCTGCCTCTGCCTCTCGAGTGCTGGGATTAAAGGCGTGCGCCACCACCGCCCGGCAAGTACTTTAACATTTTGAAGAAAGAAATTGAAGAAGACATCAGAAAATGGAAAGATATCTCATGCTCATGGATAGATAGAAACAACATAATGATAATGGCAATCATACCAAAAGCAATCTACAGATTCAAAGCAATCCCTATCAAAATCCCAATACAATTCTTTTTTGAAAGAAAAAGACTCAACTTTGTATGGAAAAAGAAAAAACCCAGGATAGCTAAAACAATCCTGTACAATAAAGTGAATTCTGAAGGCATCATCATCCCTGACTTCAAGCTCTACTGTAGAGCTATAGTAATAAAAACAGTTTGATATTAGAATAACTACTGGCATGGCCGGGTGGTGGTGGCACACGCCTTTAATCCCAGCACTCGGGAGGCAGAGCCAGGAGGATCTCTGTGAGTTCTAGGCCAGCCTGGGCTACCAAGTGAGTCCCAGGAAAGGCACAAAGCTACACAGAGAAACCCTGTCTCAAAAAACCAAAAAAAAAAAAAAAAAAAAAAAAGAATAACTACTGGCATGTGGACCAATGAAATCAAATTAAAGGTCCTGTCATTAATGAACACACCTAAAATCACTTGATTATTGACACAGAAGCCAAAATTTTACAATGGGGAAAAAAGCATCTTCAACAAATGCTGCTGGCATAACTGGATGTCAAGATGTAGAAGACTGCAAATAGATCCATATTTATTGCCATGCACAAAACTCAAGTCTAAGAGGATCAAAGACCTCAACCTAAATCCAGTTACATTGAAGTGGTTAAAAGAAATAGTAGGAGATAACCTTGAACACAATGTCACAGGAGACCATTTCCTAAATATATCACCAGTAGCACACACACTGAGAGCAACAATTAATAAATGGGACCTCCTGAAACTGAGATGCTTTTATAAGGCAAAATGGCAGCATAAGAATGGGAAATTATCTTCACCAAACCCACATCTGACAGAAGACTGATCTCCTAAATACATAAAGAACTCAAGAAGTTAGACATCAAAATAAGAGACAATCAAATTTAAAAAAATGGGCAACAGGGCTAAACAGAGACTCTTGATAGAGGAACCTCAAATGGCCAAAAGACACTTAAGGGATTTCTCAGTATCCTTAGTCATCAGGGAAATGTAAATCAAAACACCTCTGAGTTACCATCTTATGCATTTCAGAATATTTATGATCAAAATCACTGATGACAGCTTATGTTAGATAGGATGCAGAGTAAGGGGAACACTCCCCCACTGTAATGGGTGTGCAAACTTAAACAGTCACTTTGGAAATCAGTATGGCAGTTTCCCAGATAATTGGGAAGACTCAATAATACCACTCTTGGGCATATACCCAAGAAATGCTCAAGCATACCACAAGGACACATGCTCAACTATGTTCATAGGAGCATTATTCATAAAAGCCTGAACCTGGAAACAACCCAGATGCCTCTCAACAGAAGAATGGATTAAGAAAATGTACATATACACAATGGAGTACTACTCAGCAGAAAACAAAATAATTAAATTTGCAGGCAAATGGATGGAACCTGAAAATATCATCCTGAGTGAGGTAATCCAGACTCAGAAAGACAAACATGGTATGTACTCACTTATAAGTGGATACTAGCTATAAAGAAAAAGTTAACTAGACAGTACAACCCACAGCTCCAGAGATGCTAGCTAACAAGGGAGACTCTAAGAGGGATACATGTATCACCCTGGGAAAGGGAAATAGATGAGATCTCTGGAGTAAACTGGTGGTGAAGAGCAAATAGAAAGGAGGGGATGGGGGATGAAAACATGAGGTAATAGTATGGTAGAACAGGGGGAAGGATGAAGTGGAACAGCAATGAAAGAGATATCTGGATAGAGGGAGACATGGTGACGTTAGGGAGAAACTTGGTGCTAGATAATTCCCAGGAATCCACAAAGATGACCCCAGCCTAAACTACTAGCAATAGTGGAGGGGATGTGTGAACTGGCCTACCATGGTAATCAGATTAGAGAATACCCTAACTGTAACCATAGAGCCTTCATCCAGTAACCGATGGAAGCAGATGCAGAGATCCATAGCCAAGCACTAGGCCGAGCTCTGGGAGTTCAGTTGAAGAGAAGAAAGAGGGATTATGTGAGCAAGGGAGGTCAAGAAATGATGGGAAAATCTACAGAGACAACTGAACCAAACTCATTGAAACTCAGGAACTTTAGGCCAACAGCTTTAGAGCTTACATGGAACTGAGCCAGACAGTTGTGTAGCTTCTTCTGTTTGAAGGGCCCCTGGCAGTGGGATCAGGATCTATCAGGATCTATCCCTGGTGCATGAGAAGGTTTTTTTGGAGCCCATTACCTATGGTGGGAGGTCCTGCTCAGCCTTGAATCAGGGGGTAGTAGCTTTGTTCTGTACTAGGTTTTGCTGATTCCTCATGGGAGGCTTTACCATTCCACAGGAGAGGATGTGGGGTGCTGTAGGACTGTCTTTTTATATTCTGTGAATATGTGTGGCTACTATTGGTTAATAAAGAAGCTTTTTGTCCTATGCCAACACAGGATATAGCCAGGTGGGAAATCCAAGTAAGAAGCAGAGAGGGGAAAGGTGGAGTTGGGGACATGCTGCAAGGCACCAGGGGACTAAGATAAAATGGGACACAGGTAAAGCCATGAGGCGGGTTGAAATACATAGATTAATAGAAATGGGTCAATTTAAGATGTTATAGCTATCTGGTAATAAGCCTGAGCCATAGACCAAGCAATTTATAATTAATATAAGCCTTGGTATGTTTATTTGGGACCAAGCAGCTATGGAATACAGAAAAACTGCTGGCTACATTTGGTGCCCAACATTTGACAAGAATTTCTATGTAAAACCTGAGAGCTTAAAAATGGTTCTAAAACAGAGCCAGGAGCAGCTTCCTAGTTCATGTCACTCATTCTGTGCTACAGTACAATGTTGCATCCCTGACTGCTGCAGGCTTCAGGAGCAACATTGCAGACTCTCATGATTTTTAGGGCTGTAATACAAAGGGGCTTTTCCCAGCCATTGCTTGGGTGCTTAGAAGAATAGCTGCGGGCTTATAAACACAGTCATGTTACTTAATACTGCCTCCCAAAATTTGGGAGGTATGCAATACTCATTGATACCTGCACCATGTTGAGAAGTCTAGTGAGGCAGAGACAGCAGCTGGGTCCACTGCCTCAGTCTTCGCCAGGCAGCTTAGCAGTTTAAAAATTCTCCTGGTCAGGAAAGGATTAAAGATATACAATAAGAACAGATCCAGATGGAAAAAAGTTTAAATGGTTTACAGTGTGTTTAAAAATATATGTAGGCTTGGGAGTGAAAAGAAAAAGGATAGAGAAAATCCTTAAAAAAGAAAAATATAATTTAAAAAAACAGGACATAAAGACAGAAAATACACAAAGAGTCTGGATACTGTGTATTATTGTGTTGTATTTGGGATTTTTTTTTTAACTGTAGAGAGACATTTGATTGTAGGGGCTGCTAAGTTAGTCAGATATATATGTGTTTGTGTGTGTATGTATATCTGTATATATATATATATATATATATATATATATATATATATATATATATATATATATATATACACTGTTCCATAGTGTGGTCTTGAATACACAGAGATCCTGCCTGCTAAGGGACAGGATTAAGGGTGTGTGCTACTGTTGCCTGACTTCTTTGTTTACTTAAAATGGCTTGCTGTTTCCTCTGATCTCCAGGCAAACTTTATTTATTAAAACACAATATCACCATAATTTAAAACTTTTCCTTGTACCTAAAAATTTCTTCATGAAGAAAAAATTTTCCTACCTGTAGTTATTTGATTTTTCACAAACAATACCATGGATTTTATGGTTTTTTTTTTTAAATCATCATTTATTTTTCTAAAACATACCTTTCCCATTTCAACTGAGAAAACTTTTTTTTTAACTTTTAAGGTATATGTGCAATTTATACTTTTCTGAGAACTTTTCCTCAGCCTAGTGGGTACTAATAGTTTCTATTTCTTTTCTTGATAGAAGAACACTTTTTGTGCTAGGAAGAAATGCTTCCTTGACATACTAGGTAATGCAATTGAGCCAAAATCATCTTTATGAATCTTCCTTAACTCAGTTTGAATTTTGATAGAAACATGATGGCCAAAAAATTATTCTGTGACAGGATGCTATACTCCTAGTTGAAAAAGAATATGTAATAGAAACATTTCACTAACTCTCCAATCTTCTTGGTGATGTGGTGTGTGTGTGTGTGTGTGTGTGTGTGTGTGTGTGTGTGTGAGAGAGAGAGAGAGAGAGAGAGAGAGAGAGAGAGAGTATTCTAGAATTTTTTCTGTGTGTTTGAATGAACATATGTTGAGCATCAAATCTTCCCTTTAAATTGGGTTATTGTACTAGATAATAACATCTTCATATCAGATGAAAGGCTTGTTTATCTTTGTCTTTGGAGATATTGAGATTCATTTTCTAAATAAAGTGAAAGACATACGGATCTCTGATATGTGTAATAAAACACCAAAACACCTGTGGCAGAAATAATCACTGAGATGGAAAGAAGACAATCTGAGATGAGTGATTTGAGGAACAATAAGTAAGGAACATAGTGGTTTAATCTCTCTTCAATAGAATTGTTACACAATCTGGACACTGTCAGGATGGAGATGATTTGGGTCCATACTGAAGTGGCCATCTGGGTGGGATGAAGCTATTGCACAAAATATATCCCCAAATCATAGAGGATTAATAGTAAGAAACACATTAATTACTATTGCCACAGTTGGGATTTGTTCAGCATCCAAGTTTGTTGAATGTTTTTCCAATAGCTCTCTGCCACAAAAGAAAAATACTGAAAAGTTTAAGGTGTGTTTGTTTTATGTGTTTTTATTTTTCTATTCCCCTGCAAGGTTGCTTTTATATTTACTTTTTCCTCTTACTGTGGGATGTTCTCTATGTTGTGAATGTGTTGACCTGACTGGTTAATAAATAAAGTTCTGATTGGCCAGTAGCCAGGCAGGAAGTATAGCAGGACAAAGAAATAGAAGAATTTTGAGAAGTGGAAGGCTGAGGCAGAGATGCTGCTAGCTGCCATGATGAAGAACAGGATGTAAAAGTAAGTAAGCCATGAGCCACATGGACAGGGATAGATTTGTAGAAATGGGTTAATTTAAGATACAAGAATTAGATAGCAAGAAGTCTGAGCCATGGCCATACAGTTTATAAGTAATATAATCTTCTTAGTGATTTATTCTTTAAGTGGGCTGTGGGATCCAAAGAGAAACACTCTAGCTACAAATGGTGCCCAAAGGCTCGAGTTTCCACCTGAAACCTGAAAATATTTAATAAGCAATTCTAAAAGAAGCTAAAAACAGCTTCCTAGTTGTCTCTCTCAAATTAGACCCAGCCTGGAGGCTTGAGCTACTATATGGTGGGTTCCTGCTGCTTGACCTATAGTATGGTGGGAATGAGGAATCTCCAAACCGCACACTGTTGCTGCATGGTTGATTTTGCCTTTGCTACTCAAAAAAAAAAAAAAAAAAAGATTCTGGGCTACACGCTGCTGTGATTGAACCATAGACACACTGCTTCTGAGAGTTGATGGTTCCCAGAGCTGGCTGTAAACGTACCACCACCATGAGGGGAAGCTGAGGTGGGCAGAGCATGCTGCAGTTTAAAGCAATAGGTTCACAATAAGACAGATTCAGATGAAATAATTTACAGTGTATGTAAAAATGTATGTAGGCTTGGAAGAAAAAAAATAATATATACAGTTATATAAAGAAATAGTTTTTAAAAATAAAGTCTTTAAAGAGACAGTAAAGGTAGTATAAAAATAAGCCATGTAAAGATACAGAGAATCTGGATTGTGGTGTCTTTGATATTTTTAACTGCAGAGAGACATTTGATTATAAAGGCAGATAAGTTAAACCAACATGTATATTTTAAAGTTACCTTGACTTTAAAATTTGGAAGTAAGGATATGTTGCTTTGCAAAAGAGGCTCTGTTTTTGTTTCCACAGTAAGCATAAGGCTATAGATTTGTTCCAGATTAAGATCCATCAGGTTTAACCAGCCAAGACTCCCTGAAAGGTCTCTGATGACACCATGGCACAGATGATCCAACATCCAGAATGGTTTCAAGGCAAGTGGCTCAGACAATACAGCCTCATGGACTACCCCATAATCCTAAAATTTTCTTTGTGTCTCCATAAGATACAGTGCCCTCATCTAGCAGGAAGTAGTATGAGAAACTATGCCCAAATTCCCAAATATACCAAGCTGGCTTTGGAGATGGAATTGGGCTCACTCCTTTTCTAAACCCAAGTATATTCCCAAGAGAAAAGGTTGAGAGATTCTTGTGTCCCATATCAGAAGAGCCCTCTGGTGTGGGACAGAGAAATACAAATATTTTTATTTAAAGCAGGTTGATTATAAATGCAATCTCTTTCTAAAGAAGAAAAGGGGATATAGATATCATAGGATAAATAGTAACAACTTGTTTAAAGATGTTTTATATTGCTATGGATTTTAGTTTATTGATATAAGTTTAAACTTAATTTTGTTATACTATATATATACATATATATGCATATATATACATATATATTTCTACTCTTGAAGTATTATGTTTTTGTAACTCATTTAGATTGTAATGGATAATTAAGAAATACAGATTAATAATTAGTCTTCTATGATATTCAAACTTGTAGCCATGTTAGTTAAGTTTTCTATGTACACATAGATATATTTCAGATAGATAGGTAATCTTCAAACACTTCAAAGACCATCAGAATATGGCATTTAAAATGTTTAAAAAATTTAGACTTTCTGGACAGTGAGACATGTCTGCTCCTGGCAGCATTGTTTTACTTTAGAGAAGAGGATGGGCATTGAAGACATTCCATATGGAGTTTATCTTCACCTTGGCAAAAATAGCCATTTGGGCAGGAAATTGTTCTTGCCTGAACTGCTTCACAAAATGTTGCATCTACTGGACATGCAGGACCCATAGAAAGGTGACCACTGAACTTTGCTTGGCAAAATGGTCCTTTAGGTTCTTGCTTCACAGAGGAAATTGCCAGATATTTTACAGGACACACAATAAAAGTGATTGAGAGACTCTAGGCCTGTGGGCTGAAGACAGGTGCCCTGACTTTACAAAAGAAATTTGTATAACTGTCCAGGCTGCCAGCTGTCTCTGTCAACTCTCTCAAGACTCCCAAAAGTTGCTTGTATCCTTTTCCCATTTCTCAGGTAATATTATATCCTTCTGGGTCTTTGATGTAGTTGAAGACTAGACAGTTATAATTTCCTTAGTTATGATAAAAGACAAGTTAGATAAGAAACCTTAGACTCACAAATATTGGATAGACAGCATAACTTCTTTAATTTTGCAAAATACAAATAGATTAAATATTATAAATAAACTAGATATTGTAACTGTAATTCTTGCTTGACAATTGTTTTGTTATATGTAATTTTACTATGTTAAAATTAAAACCGTCCTTTTTGAAAAAGAGAAAAGGGGAAGTGCTGTGGAATGTTCTTTATGCTGTGAATGTGTTGCTCTGATTGGTTAATAAATAAAGTTCTGATTGGCCAGTAGCCAGGCAAAAAGTATAGGCAGAACAAAGAGAGAGGAGAATTCTCAGAAGTGGAAGGCTGAGTTAGAGAGATGCTGGTAGTCACTGCGATGAGGAGCAGGATGTAAAGTTCCAGTAATCCACAAGCAACGTGGCAAGGTATAGATTTATAGAAATGGGTTAATTTATATATAAGAACTAGATAGCAAGAGGTCTGAGCTATGGCTATACAGCTTATAAGTGATATAAGTTTCTGAGTGATTATTTTATAAGTGGGCTGCAGGACTGAGGATGCTTGGTGGGACCCAGAGAGAGAAGCACAACAAGGTACATCCTCTGCTTTCCTTTTGCTTGTATTCTTAAAATACTTACTGTATATTTAGCTTAAGAAAGATTAAAGTCTTCCAAATAGCACAAAGACACGAGAGTATTTATGTCAATATATCATATTACAAATACATGAGAGCTGTTTTTAAAATCTTCTAATTATCCTGTAGACACTATTTTGTAATATATTATTATTGTTCCTACAGAATTTTCTGAAATACATGAGTTGATATTTTCCCAAAATTACCTGTTAATATAGACAAAATTTTAGAATAGTTAAGAAGTTTGCATTCTTACTAATTTATAATTCAAAATGAGTAAGTTTTAGTGAATTGCTGATCTAATCAATAGTTAAGATATATCTTATATTTCCTTGTGTCCACATAGTATAAACTAATTTCATTTAAGAAAACATGTAAATGAATCAAATTAATAGATGTGGGCTAATTTTAAACTATGACACTAAAAGTCAAATTTCCATTATATTCAATTTTCTGTATGATGTCAATACCATAGTTTAGGTATTTTTATCATAATATTTATGATTAATTGTCATTATTATTATAATTAATAATCTTTGTCTGTTAACTATATCATCATAGACAGATTTTTCCAGATTCTGTTAGCTTCAGATTTTTCCCAAAATACATAAACCCTTTCCTTTGTAAATTCACATTGCTATTTTAAAAATAAATTTAGGCATTCATACTTCACAGATATTTTATAATTGTTTTTTTTTTGATATTTTTACTATGACTGAATATACTGTCTTATAGTTTTAACCTTTTCAAGGATAGTTTTATATATTGCATTTTAACTGTTTCTTTTAGTGATTCCATAATTAGATTTTTTTTTACTATGAGTACAAATTTTATTACTAAATTTTTTTCTGTCCTATTCACCAGAACTTTCTACCCCAACTAGTGATCGCTTCTACCAATTGGCCAACTTTTCCCTAATTCTCCTTTATTTTTTAATGGTTATAGCCTTTTGTAGTCATTTGAATCCTCAAATTCCATGATACTATTGCTCTTTTCATTTCCTCTGGATGTGCACTCACCACAGGGATTGCTCTAGTATATGGCAGCTTCCTTTTTCATTACTTTATTGAGAAGCATTCATATAGATTTCTATAATGGCTATAATAATTGTCATTTGGGCCAATGGTATAGAAAGGATCTATCTTTTTCACTTCTGTGGTAGCACTTGTTGTTTTTCTATCTTTTTGATAATCACATTGCTTACAAAATTGAAGTGGTATCTTAATATGTTTTACTTGTGTTTCTCTTGGTATGAGCCATATTTAGTATTTTTGAACATACATTTGTTAGTCATTTTTATGTGTTTTTTGAGAAATTTCTATTTACTTGTTTTTTGATCAAGTGTTTTAAAGTATATAATTTTTAGTATTACATTGTTTGAACTCCTAATATAGTTTGAAGCTCTTTTCTGAAGGTTAGTTTGATGACTGTTTCTTATACTGAGGAACAGGCATTTTGTTTGAAGTCATTAAACTTGCCTATTTTGATAATACTTTATTTGGGGGACATATCAAAAAATACCTTTAGCACTTTAATATCCTAGTGCATTTCCCACTATTTTTCCCCACAAAGCATTAGAGTTAAAATATCATCATTCATATTTATTTTTTACCTTATAAGACATTTTAGCTTATGAGTTTTTATAGTAGAAGCCTAGTTTTTCAGAACCATGTATTAATACTGATTGATCTTAGCACATATGTTAAAAATAAATGGAATGTAAACATTTAGAGTGACTTCTTTGTTTCCCCTTAAGTTCTATTTTTCTCTTTTAAAATTTTATCTTTTTAAAATTCAATACCACATTATTTTTAATTTTACATTTTTGACATGAGATAACTTAATGCTTCTCTTTAATTATTATAAGTAAATGTAAAATGTGCCCTACCCAGGATTTAATTTGAGCATCTTTTTTTTTTTTACAATATTGTTTATTAGTTTCATCTTCACCAGTGGTTACTTCTTAAGTTGAAACCAGTATCTTTCACATTACTAGTTTACCATAATAGAATGTAGATGAACAGTCTTATTAAATAAGGAACACAGAGCCAAATGCAGAGTTAAAATCCCAAGAGGTCAGATCAGTAGCTAGAGCTGAGACTTAAAACCGCCTTCTTATCCTTCCTGCCACTATTGTTCTTCCCCTCAGCAAGAGACCTACTTCCTGTGTATCTGTCTTTTTATTGACTTTCTGTTCTGCCTTCTCATTGGTTGTAAACCCAACCACATGACCTCCTCATTGCTGCCTGTCTATACGGAATGGTTGGTATTGAGATTAAAGGCATGTGTCTCCATGCTGGCTGCATCCTTGAATACACAGAGGTCTGTCTGTCATGTGATCTGGATTGAAAGTGTGCGCCACCATTGTCCAGCTTCTGCTATGGCTTGCTATTAGCTCTGACCCCCAGGCAACTTTATTTATTTATTTATTTATTTTTTTTTTTGGTTTTTTTTTTTTTTTTTTTTTTGGTTTTTCGAGACAGGGTTTCTCTGTGTAGCTTTGCGCCTTTCCTGGAACTCACTTGGTAGCCCAGGCTGGCCTCGAACTCACAGAGATCCGCCTGGCTCTGCCTCCCGAGTGCTGGGATTAAAGGCGTGCGCCACCACCGCCCGGCTATTTATTAACATACAAATAAAATCACATTTCTGTACAAGTAAAATATCACCATAGAATGCCAGTTAATGGTGAGTTCTGTGGAGTCTGGTTGATAAAACTTGACCTATTATTTTCTGCTTCATACCCCTTGACCTTCAATCTTGATCCAGCTAATTTCATGAGTTTACAAAAGTTTCTTCCTATTGAAAATGAAATGATTAAGTTACCTCTGATTTTTCATTTATAAAACTGAATAATGATACACAACATAAAATGAAAATGCACTGTAGTTTTTTAAAAAAAAATTTGCACAAAGACATTTTTACCCCAAAAGTTCATAGTAACATGTTTGTTCGGCTGACTTGCAATTCAACACTTCTTTGATTAGTCTACCATTTCCCTAACACGTTGAACATGGAAGATGAAGCCACAGTTTGTGTTCCCAAATATACTCCAGCAGCCCTTTTTCTTTTGTTACAGTAGCATTTTTCCCCCAAACTTCTTTTATAGGGATCCCTGTTTTTCCTCAAAACTTTATTGCTGGTAATTTCTGTCCTTAGGCATTCTTGATCTATTTCTGACAAGTATATGGGTCAAAGATACAACAATCATTCGTGATGCTTTTCTTAAATTGAATCTACCACCAAGATTTTTTTTATATTTTATTATAAGGGATTACCATCACTAATAGGAATATTTCTTTATGTGGTAGAAAATGAATACAGTTGATATGTTTTCATTTTTGATAGGCAAATGAATTTTTTTATTGATGATCTTCTGTACATTTTCATGTTTATTTTCAGTGAAGAAAAATAGGGTTTAGAATTGTCTTCTCTAACAAAATTATATTCATGTAAGTAAATGTGACATGTGTGTATGTGTGTGTGTGTATTATATGTATGTACATATAAAAGTAGAAATATGCATATATATGCCCATGTATTTATGCTGCATATAAGATGTAACTTAAAAATAAATGCTTGTTTGATTTCTGTGATTATACTGTAATTATGTTGTTTTCTCTTCCTTTTCCTCCTTCTAAACTTTCCCAGATAAGCCTTCTTGCTATTTCTAGGGATTTTTTTCCTCAGGGATGCCCTAGGAAGGCTCAACCCTGCATAAAGAACTAACGCAGCTAAAGAATGCTGAGAGCAGGAGAAATAGTCTTCCCCATGAAAGAGCACACCCATTGCTTATATCCAGATGCTCAGCCATTCTGAAAACATTCAAACAAGAAACATTATATGCAACTTTTAAAAGTTGCATGAAATAACTGAGAATAATTATCATTATCTTCCAGATACTTATAAATTTTATAAAAGTTTATTTGACTGAAAAATACATATTATGATCATTTTCTACTATTGCATGTGATCATTCCATAAAATAAATTTCACAAAAGAAAATACTTCTTTAAGCATAATGTCACACTTCAATTTTCTATCAAAATGTAAACTAATATAATCATCTGGGAGACCTTTATTTAGATGGAGATTCGATGGAAATACTTACAAGAATAGACTCATTTTGCAGTTGTAATAATGAATACTTGAAGAAATGACAAGATAGACAGCCTGTCATGGCAGTAGCTGCTCCAATCATTACAAGAGACATGGAAAAGAATGAGTAGTCTATCTGTTTCCTACCTGCTCTGGGAGGAATGACTGCTGCAGAGATCATGGCCTAAGGCATGTCTATATGTATTCCAATTAATTGGAAAGTGAATATGTGGATTTTCCTAAGTTAAGAAAGAATTCCAAATGAGAGTATTGTCATTGGACCTGCATATTTGCCCTATAAGCTACCTTTACTGATCATTTGATTTAATCGATTTTATCTATAAAATCATCCTGTTATAGAACTTTAATATCAATTTGACTAAAATATAAATATGTTAACTCACAAGTAAATCTTTATTTTTTCCCTCTTCTTTCATCAAACCAAGTTTACTGTAAGGGCAAGAAAAGAAAAACAGTATGATATTTACTTATTATAAATTCTAAAACATTCCAGAGTTCAAAGGAAAATGAGCAGTTATTTGCTAAATTGGAACTTGTTACAGTGGCATTCATTGTGATTCTTCAGTTCTCCTTCAGCTTTCCACTTGCTAGTGATGACATATTTGCTGTGTATTTGATGCTTATTAGTTCTTTATCACTCATGTTGAAAAGAATAGGTTAAATAGGAGTTTTGCCTGTGTAACCTCTAATTTAAAATGGGCACATTAAAAAAAGACATCTAAGTAAGATGAATAAGTCAATATTTGAGTAAATGGCAAAGGTAGCAAGCAGGGGAGATGCAGTTTGAAATAAAGCCCGCATCATTCCTCTTCATAATAATCACTGAAACCAATAGGGGTGATCGTGACAGTTCTTCCAGACTTTTATAAGCTGCACTGTTTGAATTGTTGTGTGTGGTTCACACTGACTTAAACACAGTAGATACTCACATTTGTATTCACCTATATTTGGAAGCTATTCTTTTTTAATAAAATAAAATATAAAGCAATACATTAAAATAAGATAAAGCAAAAACTAACACACCAGAATTGAATAAAGCAAATAGACAGAAGGAAAGGGGATCCAAACAAGACACCAGAAACAGAAACCCACTTTTCCACTTACTGAGGAATCCCATAAAAAATAATAAATGGAATACTAAATACACAGGATTTTGGACAGATGTGAGCAGACCCTGTGCATGCTGCCTCACTCTCTGTGTGTTCACATGAGACTTGATCATGTTGATTTAGAGGGTCTTGTTCCCTTGTCCTTGATCCTCTTTGGCTCTTAAAATCTTTCTGACTCCTCTTCTGAAGGGATCCCTGAGCTCTTAGGGAAAAATTTGATAGAGACATCCTATTTAGGACTGAGTCCTCCAAGAACTCTCACTCTTTCCATACTAGCTGCCTGTGTGGATGTGTGTAAGTTCCCATCTACTGCACGAAGCAGCTTCTCTGATGATGGCTTGAGAAGGCACCAATCTATGAGGATAGCAGAATGTCATTTTACTGTTCTGTTGTCTTGTTTTAAGACAGAAGCATTGAGTTTTACTAGATAGTCCGTGTGCAAGCTAGTCTCAGGGTTTTACTCAACAAGCTGTGTCAAGTAAGCAGAGATGGAGTCCACATCATGGAGTGAGCCTTCAGTCAAGTCTGATGTTTGTTGGGTTCTACGACGACTCTGAACCACCACTGCGCTAGTGTATCTTTCAGACAGGACACCATTGTAGATCAAGGGAATTCCTATATTTTACTATAAGTAAAGATTTATGTTTGTCTGGGGACCTTTAGAAATACCAAGATATAAATTATTCTTAAAATGTATCAAATACATTTTGAAATATTTGAGTATAATGTGTATAAAGAGTTTGTGTGTATATATACATATATATCTACAACAAAATAAACTAATATATCTTTAATTATATTATATGATTTTATCCATAAATTTAGAGTTCAAATTTTATCAAACATTCTAAAGTGAGATATTTGGGAGTAATAGAAACATTGTCTTCATATAGATATTACTATCACTGGACTTAGCTTCAAATGAACAAAAGCGGATCACATTCCCTATGATCATAAGACATGAATCCCAACGGCTGTGCATCTCTCAGGATACACAATATATGTGCAATGTTATATCACTGTATCTTTACAGAGGACAAGTAAAATATCCACTTAAAGATGTAGATGATGCTATCATGTTAGTTGTATAAGAATGTAATCAAACTCACTTAAAAATGCACCTAAAGGAACTTGTTGCCCAGAATAGCAAGGAAGACACACAAGTACAGAGAAAAGTATACAATCAGAAGCACATTAACAGATAATCATGTGTGTGTGTGTGTGTGTGTGTGTGTGTGTATACACATAATTTTAATTCTTTAAAATTGCATTTTGTCCAAGAATGCTATTTTTCCTTTTATATTTGACACAGTTAAATGATACAATCTCACACATTACATGTTCACAGACATCACTGTAACTGGTTAAGTAGCAAGACTCAGATTTTTACTCTGGTCATCAAACTTCAGTTTCAAGATGATTAGCTGGGTGTCGTCCTGTGTTTGCTACATCCTCTTTCTGTGCCTGAAAGGATATATCTATATTAAGTTGGAAAAAGTCATGGGTCCAGCTCTGCCTGTTATTAAAATTATGCATTAGTAGATCCATTACCTAATGTGAAATATACACTACATTACTCTATATCAAAAATTAGAGAAGAAATTATGCATTGGTTGCAGGTTCCAAGTATTCCACACATGTCATCAATGACAATATCTTACCCAGAGTCATATGGAAAAATATCTAAAACTTAGAGTTTTAGTGTAGCTAATTGTTAGACTATAATGCTGCCGTAAGTGGCAAGGGGCATTGCTACATTTTGAGTACTACTTAAAATATTCAGAGAAAGTGAAAGAGTGAAGACAGACTCAATTTTCAGTTTTGTTATAAATAAATACGTGCTATGAGCCACAGAAATATGAAGTAGGAATTCAGCTGATATTGGCAAAGCTATTACCTGGAAAACATTATGGACTTTTCCAGAGGAAAACCAAGACTTAAGGAGTCTTGGTGAATTTGACTTTTGAATGTATTAGTTGTATCCTGCAATGAATGTCTTGTGGGCTATTGTAGTTTCCCCATTTGACTCTTTTCTCAAGATTTTGTAACAGGGTGATTGATCATTAATTGTGCACATCTTTCCCTATACATTTAGGGTAACTAGATAGCATCCCCCAGCTGTGTTTCTTCTTCATTGTCTTACATCTGGCCAGGGCCATTCTCCAGGCAAAAGTATTCCAACAATGATACCTTTTATCCAAGAACAAAACTGCACATAGGTAAACATTAGCTCATCTCATGCACAGATAGAGAAAATAACCACTAACAATTAAATCCTCAATTCCTTACCTTCATCCCGGTTTATTTACACAAGACCCTAATTTAAGAGATTTACTGCTCATGATTTTGGGATGATGTTTTAGCCATCTTCTAGTTAGTGAGTTAAGGTAGTTATTTAGCACTGACCCAAGGAGATTTTTGACAAAGCCAAGGGGTTGTTAGGTGCCAAGCTTCATCCTCCCCTTTATCTCAGCCAGATGCTATTTCTAGATTCCCTTCTTAGCAATTACTCAGAGCAAAAGTGCTTTTACTAACCAAAATCTACATGCTATCACATAGCAACTGAACATACGTCCTCTGCCCTACCAGAAAGCAGCTGTAGCTGGACCGAGTGGGAAGTAGGAAAAGCGGTGCTTAAGAATAACAGACAGTTTTACTTCACTAGTGACTTAAACTGACATATATAGACTCCTAACATTTTACCTAACCACTTCTAGTCTATAGTTTGAGCACACAAATTCATTTTTAGAATTGCCTAATTGATCTTAGCCTTTAGTTGACCCTACCAGTGAACTCCCCTTTTAGTCACCCCCAGCTTTGGGTTGTTATTTGTAGCTGACAATTATTGCTATATGTGGGGGATCCCATCACCTGTCTCTGTGACCCTGAAAACTTCAAATCTCACATTGCAGTGACAAAGAATTACTGCCTGTGTATGTATACTGTTTTCCGCACAGAACTTGTAGATTTGAATTTAGGAGAATAAACATGAGGATGTAGATGGAAAGAACCAGGTAGATATGAGAGAACAGCAGAAGGGACTGAAAGGAGCTAAGTATGAAAACAGAAAAGAAGCTGTGTACATAGACTTGATTGAGAAGAATAAAGTGAATGGACTAAAGAACTCAGTGTGCTGAGAATCATTTAATATCCCTCAAAAAAGCCTCCCAACTGGTTGTTAGATTCTTCCACGGAGCCTGGGAGAAAGCAATAGGGGCAGGGTCTCTATTGTTTTTGATAAATAAGATGTTGACTTGATTACAAATAGATAATACAGACCTGAAAAATAATAATATTTATATTGTGTGATGAAACAGCCTAAAACCAGAAAGAAGCAGACAGGAAGACAATGCAAACAAGACTCAGATCCTCCCTTAGTAATCCACTAGAGAGTTCCACCTTTGTATGGAGTCATGCTGCATAGTCTCCAGGGACGAACTCATTCCCACACTAGACACTTACAGTAACAACCTGTGCTTGAAAGGGCTCATCTTTTAGTTGTGTTTAATGACATAATGTATAAATACTCTCAAATCTTTGCTAATCTTCTTTTGTTGCTACAGAGTCTCAAGTCCAGACTTACCCAGGACAGGGAGTTTGGGAGGATGTTTGTGATAAACATGCTTATGTCTGAGACAAGATAGCACCTCACTTATTCATCCCTTATGCTCCCAACAAGTGCAAACATCACATGACAACTTATCAATATAATTTTTATTATAACCCATCTTCCAGTCTTTCTTGCTATCTACTCCATCTTATGATTTTGAGATGTCTAAAAATCACTGGGCTACAAAATGTTGTGAGATATTTCATCACATTTTGAACACTGAGTTTGCATTTATGTTAATTAAATAAAATCAACCTTGGTTCAGTGGACAAAGCCAGCAACCAATTGACTGGTATTAGCCATAGAGAGTCCTGAGGAGCCAGGAATATGGATAGAGAGAGACACAAGAAGGAGGAGGATGGGACTTGGAGTTCCATGCTTTCTTTTCGGTTTGGCACCAGTAGAGAGATCCTTTTCTTGCTGGGTCTCTGGCCAAAAAGGAGCGTCAGCTGGTTGTTTCTCAGCCTCTCTGATCTAGCTTGTTTTCACTCCCACATCTGACTTCTGAGTCATTGTTGATAAACAGAATAATAGAGACTTAGTTAAAACCAACATATCATGGTAGTGGCAGAGCTGGGGCAGATGGAACAGAAGTCCCTCCATGCTGTGGCTTGAGTAGCAATTGGGGCTGTGGGCTGCTGTCAGTAATTAAAATATCAGCAGATTCATGTGCATCTGCTAAGCTGACAGAAAACATTGATAAGATAAAATATTTTCCATATGTTATAACTAATAAAGCAAGTTTGAAACTAGGAATTTGTTGTATTAAAAAAAACTAATTTTCATATACTAGTTTTCTGAAATTATTCTTAAAAAACATTTGTTCTTTTTGAAATAAAACTGCCATATCTACATTTTTAATTTCATACAAAATACACTTCACAATTATTATATGAGGACACAAATTTCCTTAATGCCTTTAGTGTGTGTGTACATGTGTGTGTGTGATGTGGGAGAAGTGCTGAAGATTGAGCTGAGGCTCCCAGACATGCTGGGAAATTTCTCTACCCAAATCACACATATCCTTAAATTCCTACACAAGATATAGAGTTTATGAAATAAATGAGTAAGAGTATCTCGGAATAAATGATAAAGTCTTTCAGGCCTTTCATTACCATCATTATATCTCCTCACATACGTACTTGGTTATCTCATTTGATTGTGTTAGCTTTGTGTTATTTAATTTTAAAAGAATGTTTTCCCTCTTCTGTCTTGATTTATGTTTTTAGACCCAAATTCTATTATTAGAGTCACCTTGAAAGGGGCATAAAGCAAAGAACATCTTTCCTTAGTGTAGGTACACATTCATCAATTTAGATGGCAATTCCATTGGAAATCAATAAGCAGAGAACACAAAAATTTCAAAGCTTGTCAGCTAAATGGCTACGGAGCTAGGGAGCTTAGAAAAATCACCCAATAGGTGATTGCTGGCTTAAATGAGTGAGCCATATTATGAGCAATGCCACATACAGCCTACATATGATATTATCTGACAATTCATTCTGTTTTGGGGTTGCTGTTTTCCTCTACAACATCTCTAAATTTTTCCATCAAGGAATAGGAGGTAGCCATAAGCAGCTACAGAAACAGAATTTGCATTTTAATTCCTCTGGTAGAATAAATCCAGTGCAAATTAAAAAAAAAAAACTACTAAAATATTCATCATATAAATTAATCTTCAATATTTCAAAAGGTTTAATATTACTTTATTAGAGTAGTGAAAATTATAAAATAAGTGACATGAGATTGTACATTTTATGCTAAAAAGTATTAAAATTGCATTTAAATCTAGATTGTAAACATTAGTGTGTTTTACTATTTAATGTGTTTATAATAAGTGACCATTTTAAATTAATTAGTAAGAAGTCTAGACAGGTCAGTAGAATTTTTTATTTAAAGAAGCCCAAAGATATATGCCTTGCTTTAAGGATATAAGAATGTGTAAGCCGGGCGGTGGTAGTACATGCCTTTAATCCCAGCACTTTTGAGGCAAAGCCAGGTGGATCTCTGTGAGTTGGAGGCCAGCCTGGTGTACAGAGCAAGATCCAGGACAGGCACCAAACAACACAGAGAAACCCTGTCTCAAAACAAAAACAACAAAAAAGAATGTGTGTGTGAAAATATTGGCCAAATTTAATTTAGACTGATCATAAATATCTTTTTTGTTTTTTGTTTGTTTTGTTTTTTCGAGACAGGGTTTCTCTGTGTAGCATTGTGCCTTGCCTGAAACTCACTTGGTAGCCCAGGCTGGCCTCAAACTCACAGAGATCCACCTGGCTCTGCCTCCTGAGTGCTGGGATTAAAGGCGTGCACCACCACTGCCCGGCCAGTTTTATTTTTTAATTATTTATTTTATTCCTTTGTGATAGCAATATAATTTATAATCACATAAGGAGGTAATGTAATTGTAATATCATTACATCATATAATTTTTCCTTCACTTCCTCTCTTGAAATCCTTACATATACCTGACCTTCATCTCTTTCAAATTTTTGGCCTCTTTTGTTCATTAATTAATGAACAAAATTCATTACATATTCATTCTATGTAGTGTCAATTGTACGTTCATTTTATGTTATTATATTTAGAATGTTGTTTTCCTTGTATATCTGAAGAATACTTTAATAGTCTTAATCTTGAAGGGCTTTATCAGGTTTAGTTTAACTTAATATAGTCATAAAGATTCCTGCAAAATGAGAATGACAACATGGCTCTTACACAGAGGTACTAATGTGTCAGATTAATGATTTTTGTTTAATTTAACTCAGTGGGAGTGGAGGAAAATATTTTGAAAATTAGTAGGATCTATCAATAAAGATATCTGTGATCTTGAACCTTCAGTGTTTCTTTGGGAAAGTTTCATGAAAATAAAGAAGCAGAAAAATATTTCAATTTTAATGAAAGATACCTGTCAAAACAGTGAATTTTTTGGTTATTACCTAAGGGTCTATACAGGCCAATGGATTCTCTATATTCCCCATATTCATGGTCATCTTTGAATTTCTAAGAAAGCCGAGGAATATAAATTGAAACACAAGCAAAAGAGAGTATTCAAATTAAATTTTGTTTTGTCTACTTCCCATTTATAATATTCCTACAGAAAGAGTGAGAAGGATATGAGTCTCTGTGTCTCTAGACCACAATAGAACACATGAGATGTAATATTTTTTTTTAATTTACTTATATTAACTTTTATGTTCATGGGTAGTTTGTCTTCATGTATGTCTGCATACCATGCACGTGCCTGAGGCCCATGGAGTCTAGAAGACAGTGTCCAGTCCTTTAAAAGTGGAAGAGGGGGAGGAAGGATTGTGGGACGCAAAGGCACTGGGGATGCCAGGAGAATACAGCCCACAGACTCAACTAAGCAGGGCTCACATGGAGTCATAGAGTCTGAATGAGTCTGCAATACATCTCCGCATACATGCTATGGTTGTTCAGCTTGGGGTGTTTGTGGGACTTCTAACAGAGGGAGGGGAGAGGTCTCTGACTCTTTGGCCTGCTATTGGTACCATTTTTCTCCTACTGTTTTTCCTCACCCAGCCTTGATAAGGTTTCTGCCTAGTCATATTGCATTTTATTATGCCATGTTCAGTTAATATCACTGGGAGGCATGATCTTTTCATAAAGAAAATGGAAGAGCAATGGATCTTGGGTAGAGGAGAAGTAGAGGAACAACGTGGGGGAGAGGAAAGAGGAGAGACTGCACTTGGGATATATATTATGAGAGAAGAATAATTTAAAATAACAACTGGAGCTCTAGAGGGGCATGAGCCACTATGTGGGCACTTGGACTCAAGCCTGTGTCATCTGGAGGAGGAGTGAGTACTGTTGACCACTGAGCCGTCTCCACAGCCCAAGAGACCTGCTTTTAGTAAGAACATAGAAGAATTAATATAACAAATTACACCAATATTATTTTATTTAGAATAATTTTATAGGACATTTTTGTAACTTATAATCATTGAAGTCTGTTGACATTGGTCATGTAGGTAGATATGCCATTCACTTTCCCCGGCTGTGAATCAAAGTGGTAAAAACATTGAGACCCACAGGATATAGTCAAATTCAATGTTCCTCATGTAATGTTCATAATTAAATGTCAGTTAAAGGAGATATCTTGAGCCTTCTTCACAAATTGGTGATAATCTTTAAAGATTTCATTTGACATAACGGATCTTTCTTATGTTTAAAGTGTGGATACACATTTAAAAAGAAAGCAATCCCTGTCAAAACATATTACTTTATCTGATTTTTACAAACAACATGACATATTATCGAGGCTATAGTTTTTTTTAATATGTAATAGAAAACATAAATCTGAGGTGTTGATTTTACTACTTTGTTCTGAGAAAACCATCACTGTCTTAGAGAGAGCAAAATGATGTGACAAAGACATCCAATATCAGCAGATACAATTTTATAGTTAAACTTATACATACCTAGGGAACACTAAATACAATATCAATAAACACACAAATAAATGATAGACAGATGAAATTGAAATCATTGCTAATGTTATTAAAGAACCAAGCTTATAAAATCAGTGAGTGAATAGCAAACAAAATGATTATATGGAACAGAATTATGCCTGCTGCTTCAGTATCTTGTCTAACATATACCCCAATTTTAATGCTATCTGGGTACCAGTTCATAACTCTTTTGTGTTAAATTGCCAATATCAATTTAGAATTTCATTAAATAATTTCTTCAGAGAAAAATGAATTCAAAACTGGCATAGCATTTGTTTTCAAATAAGTATTAATCTCAATAACAGCAACAAAACTATACACTAATTTTCTTTTACATTAAAATTATGAACAACATATTAATGAAGTGCAATTAATTGGAACTATTTGTTTATATCATTACAGTTAATTGAACTTTAAATCTGAACATGTCATTTATTTATATCCTAAAGTTTTCCTCCTTTTCTTCCCTAACACATGTTATGGAATGAGTACTTGGTCTCCTAATAGTTGCTCTGGGTGTTTGTGAAAACTGCAGTACATGATTTCTAGTTTGTAACAAGTCCTTAACTGTCCCACCAGCCAGCTCCAAATAATGAAATAGAGACTTCTTATTAATTATGAAAGCTCAGCTTATAGGTTAGGCTTGTTCCTAACTAGCTCTTTTTTTTTTTTTTTTGGAAGGTGGGGAGGCATTAAGCTGTACTTTTATTTTTTTCTTTATTAAGAAAATTTTTATTCATTTTACATATCAACCACATATCCCCCTCTCATCCCTCCTCCCAATCCCCCCCAGCCATCTCCATCCAGTCCACCTCCCCATCACCTAAGATGACTCCAGGTTAGACTACTAGCAATAGTGGAGAGGGTACCTGAACTGGCTTACCCCAGTAATCAGATTGAGGAATACCCTAACTGTCATCACAGAGCCTTCATCCAGTAACTGATGGAAGGAGATGCAGAGATCCACAGTCAAATACCAGGCCCAGCTCCAGGAGTCCAGTGGAAGAGAGGGAAGAGGGATTCTATGAGCTAGGAGCATTAAAATCATGATGGGGGAAACCTACAGAGATATCCTAACTAGTTCTTATAACTTAAATTAATCTGTTTATGTATTAATCTACATTTTTGCCTCATGTTTTGTTTTTTTTTTTACCTTTCTTTCATTGTGTATGTCCGACTTCCTTTATGTCTTATTGGCATATCCCTTGCACATCTAAATTCATCCCAAGTTCCTCTCCCGCCTATCATTTCTGCCAATCACAACAATGTATCTTCACACAGTGTACAAATATCCCACAGCACTAGTTGGCAAACATTAGCTGTAAGAGCAGGCTTGGAGGGTTGCTAGCCAGCTCTCCTTCAGACCCACTCTTTACCTCCTGACTGAACATTTTAGGCTTCCACTGCCGCTGTACAGGTTGTCCCCCATTACCAGGTCTTCCCTGCCACATGAACTGTACTATCTGAAGTTATCAGCAAAAATTATTTCTTGTTCCTTTCCATTCACCAAAGTTTCTGTGACATCTGCAAGAAAAACAACCTTGAACACTGCGGAAATGCAAAAGGGTATTTTTGGTTTTGGTTTTGTTTTTTTCTGATTTAGATCCCAACTATGTCATCGCTCTCCCCATCCTCTGCCTAACACAAGGTTTCTCAAGGAAGTTTGGCAAGTAATTTCTACTTACCATCCTTCAAATGGCATATAAAAATAAATACATATTGATGTCCAAATGACAAAAAAAAAGTGTAAAAGAGACGCAAGCTGTGTTACTGTAACTAGAAACCAATCAAAAGGAGAAAGGAAGAAAGAATGAAAGAAAGAAAAGAAGGAAGAAAAAGAAAGAAAGAAATTGCAGGAAAGAAAACCCATATGCATAATATCTACACACATATTTACAAGCAACTGATGCAACCAGCTTCAAGGAGTTTTCCTGAAAGGTGAGGGTAAAGATGACAGGAAGTACTGAGTAGGGTTATATGTGGGTTGAAAGATCAGGAGCTGGCATTTGGAAAATAATTCTCTCTTAATACATACAAATGATTAAATGTAAAGTTATTGTAAATATAAATCTAAATTTAGATCTAATAACTTTTTCTTAACTTTTGTACTTGAGAGAGATTAAGATATATATTACATCTGAGGAAAGATCTTAGTAGAAGTGGTGGTCATCCCCAAGGAATAGCTCTGAGAACATACATGCAGGTGTTATTATATTCACTGTACATATTATATTTAGAAAGATAAATGTATATACATATATTCATGCAATAATAATTAGTGAAATAAAGTGCATGGGTTTGAAAGAGAGTGAGGAGAGCAATATGGGATTGTTTGTGGGAGGAAACAAAAGGGAGAAATTATGTAATTGAATTATGATCTCAAAAATTAAAAATTGCATTAAAAGTTAAAAGTCATTATAGAGTGTTTATCATTCCTGGAATGTGACTTGTGTCACAAAAATGCAAAGTACCTTCTTCTCACCCATTTCCCAGTGCTGCTTAGCTGAGGATCTTTCATTTTAGGTCAAACATACTGGCATATGATGACATAATTATGCTTTACATCTTAAGTATTAATGCAGGATTTTAGTAATAACATCTAATTTTCATATATTTATGTCAAAATTTATTCATTAAATTCATAAATATAATGCAATATACATTTTATTTCATTTGAACCATCCTATCATTAGTGACTTAAAAATGAGATGTCAATTCCATTTGCCTTGGGAGTTACTGCCTGCCTCAGTAAATATACAAGGATATATTTTGAGTATTGTTTTTTTAAAATTGGTGCCTTTCTCATCAGTGAAAGGGAAATAAATACAAAGTAGCTTTATCTGGATATATAAGTAATATATCATCAAATTCCCATGTTTATCTTTTCAATAATCCCAGTTTAAGAGTACATTGTGAGAGAGTTATGACTAAGACATTAGGGAGAGAAATATGAGAACAGTAACTTACTATTTCAATGGTTATCTTTCTTGTGAATGGCTTTCATTCAGGTGAGGACATTTTCCTCTTTGTGATAAAAGTTTGAGTTGCAGAATTTATTTTCTTTAACACAAAGTATCTTCTATCATATAAAGTGTTTTGATGAAATTAAAAAATCAGTTACATATTTTTAAAGTTAATAATACAGAAATGAGGAAAATGAGGTAAATATTACAATAAAAATTCTCCAATGAGAACATACACAACCTCATTACCTAATAAAAATAAAACTGAACAACAGAATCTTTTGGTGCTGTACTTGAAAATGTACTCCAAAAGCAGTATAAATAGCATATTTGTTTTGTGGGAAGGAAGCAAGAAGGAATATTAGGGAAAACAGAAGCTGAGTAGCTGAAAAAAAGCATCCGTTACTTTGTTGGATTAAAAGATGAAAAAATGAAACTTGTATTCTGAAAATGTTAATAGGCATGGCAGAGTTATGAATATGGACTAAGAGACACTGATATGGATATATAAGCACATTGTTTAAGAATATGTAATAGAAATTCATCATGATCCATACAAGGTTATACATTCTGGTAACATGGAGGTTTTCAAAAGTTAAATATAATTCTTATTCACATAAAAGCGATATATAGTCTAGGTAGGTAAAAATCAATACCTGAGACCATTTTACATAACTATTAGTTTTATATGCACATAGTTAGAAAATAACATCTGAGAGGAGATAATTGTTTCAGTGCTGGAAATAAACAGAATAATCATGGGAATTTGTTGGAAAAGTATGAGGCCAAAAAATTAAAACTTTACATAATTTCAAAAGTTCCAGCCCCTATCAGAGTTAGTCATAGTACCTTCTCAAATCAAAAGCACAATTTGTATAGGCTATTAAACTATTTTGTGCAAAGAACCAGTAGAATTAGGAACTCAATTGGAATTAAGCATCAATATCTGAGAATTCAGCTGTGGTAATAAGTCTGTTAAATATTTTTGTTTAAAATGAGTAATTAAAAGTTTTATTTAAAATAGCATGACAATGTATGATTTGTAATTTGAGAATCACTCGAAAGATTAAATAAATGAAACAGGAATTGTAAGGTTCTTGTTAAAAATGTTGCTAATATCAGCTAAGCTGTAGACCAGAAAGACAGTGAATTCAGGGTGATTGTTGGCAATAGATCTCTACACATTTTCCAAGGAATTACATTTAGAAGGAGAGGAAAAATTGAAGAAAAAGTAGCAGTAGCAATTTATGGTTTAAACATCTTTTGGTATTACCATTTGTTTTTTAAACACCTAGATGGATACACTTGTCATTTACTAAAGGGGATTTAAAAAAAAAAAAAAAAAAAAAAGGAAAGAAACATCAATGTTCTAAAGGAAGTTAAAAAACAAAACAAAACAATGTAACTGTCCGGCCTGATTCACTGATAACTTTAAGGAAATGAACTATCCTAAAGCCCTGCTTCACTTTCTACTAAAATGAATGGGAAACATATTTACATCATAACATTTTCAAAAAAAAAATTCACATAGCTTAGACTTTTACGAGTGTGTATATATTTCTTAGAAGGTCATGCTTACAAATTGCATTCTTAAAAATTATTTATTAACATGAAATATGGCATATGATGACTATTCTTGGTTGTGAATTTGACTATGTCTGAAATGACCTACAATCCAGAAATGGAGAGTACACATGTGATCCATCTCTTGAGGCTGGAAGGCACAGGCTTTTGATCAGGATCTCGAGGTGAGATGACACACACCTTAATCCAGATATCAGGTGAGAAGACACACCTTTAATTTGGTCCACACTTTCTGTTGGAAGCCTATTGAAGGACAGTGGAAGAAGGAAGGGTTTATTTGTTCTTCCCTGCTTGCCCTCACCTCGCCAGCACCCCTGTTCCTTTACTATCATTGGAGCCTACTTCTTTGGAATTCAACCATATACAGAAGACCAGCTGAGACACCCAGACTCATGGGCCTAAGCAACTCTAGATAGTCTGGAGTCTAGAATTTCCATTTACAGGTAGTCTTTGTTGGATTAGTTGGACTGCAGCTTGAAAATCATTTCAATAAATCACAGACACACACACACACACACACACACACACACACACACACACACACGAGAGAGAGAGAGAGAGAGAGAGAGAGAGAGAGAGAGAGAGAGAGAGAGAGAGAGAGATTCATTCCATAAGTTCTGTGACTCTAAAACTCCCTGCCTAATAAATAACATGTATGTGTTTTTGTTTCTGTATAAATATGTACTTGCTCATGAGTGTGGAGCAAATAATATGGACCCAAATCAACTGAAAAATGGAGCAGAAAAGTACCTTTAGGAGAGAAGTTGGTAGTATTTACATTACTGTTTTAAAAGGAATGTAAAATGAAATATGTACTCTCTAAGGATGACTTGTATACTTAACTTTGCTTATAACAGAATTGAAATATAGAAGTACTATACTACATCAAATGTTACTCTAGGGTCTGAAATAAATGCCATAGGACATCCATCATTCTACATGCTAACGCTAGAAAAATAAAATGAAGGAAGGGCTGGCAATGTCCTCAGGCCATAGAAATCACATTAGCTTCTTTCCAGATTCTTTTGTACCTCAGTACCTCAAATAATTAGTTCCAGGGTATCCTGTAGATACTAAAATCCATAGATGTTTATGCTATCATATATACATGCAAATTATACACATCCTTCCATATATTTTAAGTCAAATTTAGGCTTCATAGGACACCAGTACTGATGAATAGTAGCATAACAATTATTTAGGAAAAAACAACAAAGGATAGTATGTAACTGATTAATATGAATGCAATGGCTTTATTTAAAAAATATGTTGGAGCTCAATGTGTGTTTGTACGTATTTCTATTCACAGCAACAGGAAACAGAAGCTGGAGGATTGCAAGTTTGAGGTAAGCATAGAGTACACAGTGAGTTCTAGTCCAGCTAGGATTATTATTAAGATTTTACTCTTCCAGAAAAAAAAATCGAAATAGAATTTTTATCTACTGCAGTAGATTTTGATATTTAGTGGGATAACTAGGAAGGAGTATGCTTTCTTCTGGTAAAGATTCAGAAAACTCTAGAATAACTTCATCATACAAATTGGATATCCTGCAAGTATTTTAATCCAATGTATAATGCAGGAAATGGACATTTTTCTTGCTTTTGCATAGAAGCCAAAAAGGAAGTAAATTTGAATAAGTAAGTTAAAAAATGTATTGAGATTATATTTATTCAAATGAAAATGAATGAAGCAGATGCAAAATATCCAACTTCATGCTTTCCAAAATATGAAGTACAAAGCTGATAAAAAGTCATCTCATATTTAAAATTAAATTTACAATATCCAGCTTTATATTCATGATGCCTTTTCAAATTTAACAAAAAGATTGATTTCGTTGAATGATGAGAAATGTAGTTCAAGGATTGTTGTTCAATTATACCTTACATTTGCCAAGTTTCCATGGTATGCAGGAGAAAGTGGAACCATATCTTCCTTCCTCAGAAGAAAATTGTTACTATAAAGAAGTTCTCAGGCAACATTCTCACATTTTTCTAGCTCTTTGTTCATGTTTTCTGAGGAAAGTAGGATTAAGATGTCAAGATATAAATTATAAAAAAAAATAATGAGGTGGAAGATAAACGAAAATTACTTTTAGAAATAGAAAAGTAAGAAATGCATGATTGGGATCTCTTAATCCACTCCATCTACTTATTAAAAGAAACTGGCATGATCAGTGTAAGTTGTGTCAACTAAACAACAGCTACCTTGAAATAAGTTATGTTTGGGGCAATTCAATGAGATACAAATAAAATATCCTTTTGAGTCTAACTAAATCACCAGTGGAAGGAAATTTTCCTGATTTGGAAAATTAGCAATCCATACGATTTAAGGTTGCAAAAACGAATAAATAGCAGTTCACCTCTAATAATTCTGTTATTATTAAATAAAGAAACATATTACAAGCATTTATATAAACAACTATGGCATCTATGACTACATGTAAAGTGAAAAATAATCAAGATCTTGTTCTGTCCTAAGTCTTTCTGGGACAACTGTAACTTACTCATTAAAGAACACACACAGGAAGATCTGTAGCTTGTCTGAAAGAAGACATCTTTTGGAGAATAGACTGGGCAATATGAGAAAATTGGTATGGCTGTGTAGGCCAATCAGAGCACTGTCTTTCCCCAGTCTTCTCCTGCAATGGCTTTTATTGTGTTACCTAACACTGAGTTGTAGTGTTTTCTTGGTTCTGGCTCAATCTCACATTTGCTTTCTTATTCCTCTCCTTAACTTGGAATCAACATACAGGCATGCCAGCTTCTTTTCTGTATTAATTAAAATAATTTGAATGACTATATATGTTTACAAAGTCATCATTTCTGAAGAAATCAATTCAAAATTAGTAAACAGTAAAAACAGGTTACTTTATCACTTTAAAATTAATATGTATAATTAAAAGTTCTCAGTTTCAGTTTCCTTTACATCTTTTCAATAATATAAACTATATATTGCCTACCTATACCATCTATCATCTATCATCTGCCTATCAACCATCATCTTTCTTTCATTTATCTATCATCTTTCCATCAATTACCTATTTATCATCTATGCTGTGGGATGGTCTGTATGTCAAATTACTCTGATTGGTCAATAAATAAAACACTGATTGGCCAGTGGCCAGGCAGAAAGTAGGTGGGACAAGGAGAGAGGAGAATTCTGGGAAGTGGAAGGCTGAGGCAGAGAGACACTGCCAGTTGCTGCCATGACCAACAGCATGTGAAGATGCCCGTAAGCCACCAACTATGTGGCAAGGTATAGATTTATGGAAATGGATTAATTTAAGCTATAAGAACAGTTAACAAGAAGCCTGCCATGGCCATACAGTTTGTAAGCAATATAAGTCTCTGTGTTTACTTGGTTGGGTCTGAGCGGCTGTGGGACTGGCGGGTGACAAAGATTTGTCCTGACTGTGGGCAAGGCAGGAAAACTCTAGCTACACATCTATCTATAATCTATTCATGATCTCTTTTTCTTTTGTATTCTTTTACCATATTTAGTGTGTATGAGGTGCTTGTATGTACAGATGATTTTTATGTATATCAATGAACTTGTATGTTGGTGCATGTGGAGGCCTGGGAGTAATATCTGGAATCATTGTCCATCATTCTTCCATGTCATTCACTGAAGCAAAGTCTCCTCCAAACTTAGAGCTCTTTGATAATAATTAGTCTTGCTCTCCAGCTTGCCCTGCAGGGGCTCTCATCCCCATTCTGAGACTGTATTACATATAACCTTCCAAACTCATCCTTCATTTTACCTGGGTTTCTGGAGAATCAAACTCGATCTCAGTAACTATTTTCTTAACATGCATATTCATTTATATGACATAATGAGAATATTAGGTAAATTTTTTAATGTGGATATTATTTTATATACTTTGAATTGTTATATTAAACTATAGCATAATATACTTCAGTAAAATACCAAGGTCTGATAATATTTTAATCAGAATATTTTAATATTTTTTCTTGCTCATACATTTATCAATCTAAATTATGCAATGTGCTAAATGCTATTTTTACTCTAATTCTGACAGTCTGTATACCAAATGAAACTCAATGAGTTTGAAAAACAATATATGTTATCATATTAACTAATACTGTTTCCAAGCAAATAAAAAAAGAATATATTTGTTTTAAATGTCAGCAGATGATAAAGTATGCTTGTTATGGATAGATGAAGGTAAATAAACAGAAAAACACCCTATAATCGAAAATTTTAACAGTTGATAAACAGAAAAGCATTTAATCATTTGGGCATAAAATTACATTAATACATTACGAAGCTATGCATATACTTTATTATATTTTCTAGTGTCTCATTACTCCATTCATTTTGAGTTTCGCTGAGTACGAGTGAAGTATGTGTGCAGACAGCCATAGGTCTGTATCTCTCTAATTTGTAGCAGAAGAAAAACACGGAAAGTGTTGAGGGAAGAAACAGGTTTTGATACAGCAATCTATTTTCTAGATGAAAAATATAAACTGCAACTGTATATTTGACACGAGTATATATCAAAATCTTTCCTCCAATGTGGACTGAAGCCTGAGTTGTTACTTGCAGGCCTGATTACAGTGCAAGGAAAACTCAATAAAAATTGTAACCCTCTGCTTGTTATAGGCACTTTTCTCTAATAAGAATTGATTTTGAAATATCGGTAAAGATTGTGGCTTGTGGGTACAAAATTGTTGCCACAACTATATTACACAAAATACTACTTACTACTAGGTGAAAGTATAAGATATATTTTACTTACACAATTTAAAATAAATAATAAAGTTGGAGGAAGTAGTAATATCTGATCAGCGTTAAGTGACATTTTCAAGATAATTTCAAACATGGTAGGATAATATTTTCTATGTTCACAGACGATGAATTTTAGTGTGTACTGTTTATTAAAGCCAAGTCAATTTATATGATAGAACACTGTCTACATATGAAACACATGTATGAGAGAAAATCTGATATTTTTACTTATGAAACTCTTATTTTCTTCAATATGATAATCTCTAGCTCCATCTATTTTCATGCAAACACCATATTTGATCCTTCTTTTTATCTGTCTAAAAGTTGATTGTGTATATAGGCTGTATTTCCTTTATCTGGTCATCTGCAGATGGATATCTACACTTACTCCGTATCCTGACAATTGTGAAAAGTGCTACAAGAAACATATTTTTGTAATGATCTCAACAGTATGCTTAGTCAAATTTGTTTTGTCATGTTCACAAGACCTGTATATATTTAGGCCTTTGAGGAGCTTCCTTATTGACTTAAACAGCATGTGAACAAGTTACATTCCCACCAGCAGAGAGTCAGGGTTCTTTCCTTCCCCCATCTTTGCCAGTATTTGTTGTTAGTTCTTATATGATTGTCAATCTGATTTAGGCAAGATCTGATACACTTGCTTTTCCTTAATGGCTAAGGATATTTAACACATTTTTGTTTGTTTTCTTTATATATATATTTCATCTTTAAATAACCATTTGGTGAGGTGTAGTGTCATATATCTCAAATCCATAGCCTTCACTTTGGAGTTTGAGGGAGAAGGAGAAGGGTAGGTGCAACTACATATTGAGTTCAAAGCCAGCCTGAAATCTCAGTGAGTCAAAGCTGGGTTTTTATGAGTTGTCCATTATTTATTGTCTTGTTTTGTGATATTTTTTAGTTATTTATGTATTCTCTATTTTCATATATTGTTATATTGTTGCCAGCAAAAATATTTTCTTATTAAAAAAAAAGGTGTTTCTTAGCACAATAAAGATCCATACCTGTATAGGATTTGTGTCTTAATTTTTCTGAAATCCAATTCCAAGTGTTATTTCCTGATGATTATGAACCTTTTTAGGAAGTCCTTACCTATGTCTGTACCTGGATGTGTTTTATATACTGTTTTCTCTAAAACTTTCAGGGGTTAGGTTTTGCATAACGATTGTTTCCATTTGGAGTTTTTTTTTTTTTAAGTTTAAGAGATAGTGATTTAGTCTCATCATCTACATATGGAGATAATAGTTTTCCAGAAAAATCCATTGAAAATGTTCCCTTCTCTAAAATGGATATTTCTGGAATCTTCCCGTAGTCAGGCCACTGTTGCTGTGCAGGTTTTTATCTGAGTCTGTATTCTACTCCATTAATTTTGATCTCTATTTTGTATTCTATTATTGTGACCATGGCTCTGTCACAAAACTTGGAATCAGATGGAATAATGTTTCTCTCTCAGTCCTTTCTGATCAACATGACTGTGGCAACACAATCGTTTTTCTGCCATATCAATTTTAGGATTTTAGAAATAGTTCCATGAAGACTATTGTAGGATTTTTTTTCTTTTTATTATGTTTTTAATCGAAATAAAATTGATTCCCGTTCCCTTTTTCTTTTCTGTTTCATTTCTACTAGCTACACTACCTCAAACTCCTCTAATGTACCCCTCACTCTGAAGTTAATAGTTTCTTTTACTTTAGTTACTGATATGTATGTATTTACGTATGTACATGCACAAACACATATAAAGACAATTTTCTGAGTCTGTTTTGTTCATGGCATGTACATTGTACATGATTCTAAGGCTGAGCACTCTGAATTGGACAACTAATCAATCAGGAAGGGGGTTTCCTGGGAAAAGTCAATTTTCCGGCCAGCAATAATTAATTGCTTCTAATTTGTTGTTTAGTGGAGGGATTTTGTGAAATTCTCTCCCTTCTGTGATCACATATCCATGATGATGCCACTGTTCTGGTCTTCTTTATGCAGCCATTTCTAGGAGAGATGGTTTCACAGTCTGGCTCTTAAGAATTCTTTCTATTTCCTGTTCTGAGATGTTACCTGAACCATAATGAAGGAGTTACCATGTAGGGCTGGTTAATAATCTAAGAGACTCCTAAGACAATATAGATGATCAATGGAGTCCTTGATTACACCTCAGACACTGAGAGTGTTTAGGGAACCACTTGCTTACATTACCACACACTTAGGGCACAGATTTTTGATAATGCAAGCTGGGAATGGCTAAAAGCCTCTTTCCTGAAGTCTAGATTATATGGTTCCAGAAAGTACTATGTAAGCTGTCAAGGGAGGGAAACAACTCAACAATCTTACCAGCTGCAACAGCTATGAACCACAACAATTACTGGCATGTTGTAGGCATTTTGATGAGGATTGCATTGAATGAATGAGTTTCTTTTGACTGCAGGGCTCTTTCCTCAACATTAATTAGCCAAACAACAAGCATAGAGGATGCTTACCATTTCCTGCTGTATTTTGTCAGCTTCTTTTTTTTTAAATAGTGATTTAATATTGTTCTCATGGAGCACTTTTAAATTTTTTCTTTGTAGAATCATCTCTAGGTTGCTTTATTTTTATTTTGAAACCACTGTGAATAGCAAAGTTTTAAAGATTCCTTTCTCAATACACTGATTACGGGGATATAGGTATATAGAAAAGCTACTGACTTTTTCATGTTAATTTTATTCTGTTACATTTCTGTAAGTGTATTTAAGTTCTATTAGGCTTCAGGCTAAGCCTATAGGTTCTGTTAAAGATCATGCCATATGTAAATAAGGATATTTGATAGCTTCCTTTCCTATTGTATGCATTTTGTTTCTTTTTCTTAGTTTATTGATATAGGTAAGAGTGTGAACATTGCAAAGAGCAAGAGTATAGGGATGGGATAGCTTTCCTGGCTCTCCAGGAAGGGGCTGTGAGAGCAGATGACCTGTTCCTCAGACATGTTACCAGTCAAGATCAAACACGGCATTCTACTGCGCTGTTTCTGTGCTTATGCTGTAAACCGGAGTTATTTCTTTTTTTCCCATCAAGTCTGTTTAGTGCCACATTTATCAAGCTGTGGGCACCGTTTGGAGATTGTAAAAACAGGCCTAATAGGTGTGCTGAAGTTGTGTCTGTAGTTTTGTGCACAGGAATGTTGTGATATGCTTTGCTGGAGAACTGTTTTTTAAAGTCACCTTGTTCCAGGCTTGAGTTATAGTGCTATTAACCATGTCCTCCATATTAATGACTCAATAGTATAGAATAATTTCTGTGCCTTAAAACATTAGCAAACCAAAATAAGATTATGTATTATTTTGCTCATGAAAATAATGTGAGATATTCTCAGGAACCTTTTCCCATATCTATGCTCAGAGAAATAATTCACTATGCTAATTCTATTTTCATGAAACTGTAAATATTCTCATTTTTCTATTATTACAAACAATTCCTAAAATTATTACAATATTTTTTTCTTTATAGATGACTTTGCCAATCACTGACATGCCTATAAAGTGTCAAAAAAGTATATGAGCCTAATTTATCATAATATATCTTGAGATTGGGTTCTATTTTCAAATATATGACTTATTTTAAAGGGAAACTTGGAAACAGTAGAGAACATACATATGAAATATGCTTTGTATCTCTCTATATAGATATGAAAACATTTAAATATATGTATGTATATAGACATTTTGATGAGGATTGCTTTAAATGTATAAGTTGCTTTTGACTGCAGGGCTCTTTCCTCAACATTAATTAGCCAAACAAGCATGGAGGATGCTTACCATTTCCTGCTCTATTTTGTCAGCTTCTTTTTTTTTTTTTAAGTGATTTCCAGGAAATGGAGACTTGGAAAGAGTAGAAGATATGCTTTGTATCTCTCTATGTAGATATGAAAAGATATTTATATACATGTATGTATATAGAGAGATTGTGTTATTACAAATTATGTTACATTTGCATTGTTCAGCTTCATTAAGATAAATTCATAACATGCTTTCTATTAAATTATGATAATTAAGTCTCATTTTACCTGAAATATTCATTTTATGTTTTGTTATTGAATTTAATTTCAAGTTATTAATCATGTATTGATCCCAATTATTAGAGAAATTCATTTTGTTGACTGCTTTACAGTTTGTAATATTCACTTTAGCCTTTCAATGATGTTTAAAACATCTTTGTTTCTTCAATGATAATTTTCAGTATCTGATTTGAACTTTATTACTAGTGCCAATAGTCATTACAAGAAGTATTCTATCAATTTATTTTTTCAATTATCTGTGTATAGACACCAGAGTTTTAAAAATGAAGTTACTTTTTAGAGCTGCTGATTGACAGATAAAAGTAATACAGACAAAATAATCTGTAAAGCTATTTTGATAGGACTTCATAATTTCATTTCTGGTATAAAAAGTAGGGAAACAAAAATCATGTGTTTTCCTTTCTGAAAGAAAAATAAATAAACAATAAATTTATTTGAAAATACAGTCTTTAAGCAAGACACATACAATTTTGGTTATGTTTCTGTCTGGTATAAAGTTAATGTATTTATCTAAATTTCAAATGGTAAATTTAAGGAGATCAGTAGTTGGGAAGTATATTCAAACAGGTCCATAACTCTTCAGTCTTTGGAAACATAAGATCACTCACAAAGCCTGAGAAGACAGAGGAAAGATTCTAAAATAATGTAAACAGACTATAGAAAAAAAAATATTCCTTAAAACAAATGGAAAAGTATGAAGAAAATAAAGAATGGAATTATTTGGTTTATAATAATTAATTAATTAATACATCAATTAGTATTTGAATTAGTACATATTGGTGTACTAATATGTACATATTGGTGATTTATAAAAAATGTGTATAATTGAGATGTTTATAAATAAAGTTAATATAAATATACTAAAAAATAACTTCAAGAATGGAAAATAAGAACCTCATATTTATATTAATATATAGGACTACAGTGCTGGCTCAGTTTAATACCAAACTTGTTCCTGTCATGTTCCAGGGCATAAAATTTTTACATCTATTAATAGAGTTGGCATATATTCACACTAAGGCAGACACAGAGACCAGAAAAAAAGGGCACCATGTTTGTGTTCTCTACTGTTGTTACTTCTCTTAGTCATTTTAAGTATTTGCTCCATCAATTATGATCTGTGCCTAAACATGAAACAATCTTAGATGTGTTAGAATCTGCTAACATAATAATTCACCAAATAATATCCAAAATAATATAGTTTATGAAAAAATTTTGTTTCTTGCCTAATAACTAGTCACTAAATTTAGAGTGTTGTTTATCATTTACATTCATATTATCGATGAGTTATGCTAAGATTATGTGACAGCCAAAGTAGTCCATTCTTTTTCCATAAGTCAATCTACAACATTATTTTGGCCATATTGAAAATGAGTTTTATATCATGATTGTAATTTTTCATCAACTTTCATATTCATCTTTATTTTTGCTATATCTGCATCCTAGTCAATAGTGTCATTGAAATATTTTGTGTTCCTGCTGAGAGGCCGAAAAGTTTGATGCTACAGCAGGAACACAGTGATGGGAGAATTTTCTTCTTTTGTTTGTGACTCATTCATTCCCATTTGGCAATGAATCCAACAAAATGTTATGTTAACTGATCCAAACTGTCTCTAGACCTTCCAACACTGATGCATGCTTAGGAGAGGTGTTTGATGAGGCAAAGTAATAGATATTGAGTTTGTAATGACAGTAGGTGAAATCTGAACGCACACAAGTTGGAGGAAACAACCATCCATTGGTGGCCCATGACAAGCTAGTGAAAGTCTTAATGAATGAGAACTCTCATCAAAGCTGTTTCAGTTTTTATAATATATTTAGTTTTGTATTCAGATTTACATCAATTATCCAGTAATTTCAATAATCAGTTTCTAACTATTTAGCAATTCATCACAATGATCTATGTGTTCCCTCCTAAATTTACTCGTTATGAGTTTGATTTTGCTTAATTTATTCTCTAAAATTTCATTAAAATAAATTAAATTATTTTGTTTTCATTAAAATGAAATGAGAAGTGTTATCACGAGATCTGTAAAAAAGTTTTAATTTCTTGAACATGTTCATTTGTTAATATTTTGTACCACTTCCCTTAATGCTCTTACTTTTACCATAAGTACGTATATATTTATTGTTCTATAATCCATCATCAGATATGGATACAAAATGCGTTATTTATTAAAGTTGTGCTTTCCTTTAATAATTTTATTTAAATATATTAGACTATAAATGCCCCAAGAAGTTTCCTTACTCAAATTAAAACAATAATGCAATTTGTTGTTTTAAAGAAAGCTCCTTTTGTTTAATGTGATTACTTCATTATTATATGATTCATACAAGAAGATATGATGTATTTACTGTAACACAAAAAATATTAGTAGCCACTTCCTGTATACCATAAATAAGCATAAGAAAGAAGACATGGAAGCAATAAATTCTCAATGGCTTCAAAAATATTGGAATAAACTAACCAAAAAAGTGAAAAACCTGATGCATGAAAACTGAAAAATATTGAAGCATGCAATTGATGAGGATACAGGAAGATGGAAAGATTATTCTTTCTCCTGGACTGGTAGGATGAATACTGCAAAAAATGTTATTGTATCACAACTGCAATCTATGCATTCAGTAAAATCACCATCAAAATTTCCACCATAGTACAAGTGATTAAAAATAAATTTACCCGAATAGTCAAAACAATCTTGATCAATAAAACACCCTGGTGGAAGTATTAATATACTTGATTTAAAGTTATATTATAAAGTTATAGTAATATAAACAGCATGATGCAAGCATAAAAACAGTTACATTGATTAATGGAATAAGAATGATGTCCCCAGGGGAGGGGGGAGCATGGGAATCTGTGGCTATTATGTGGAACTGGATGGTGTTGTAAAATAAAAACTAAATAAATAAATAAATAAATAAACAATGATGTTCCCAAAAGAAGTCTTCATATACAAAGCCAACTTGTCTTTTGAAAAGCAAAAACTAAACATTGCAGAAATTAATGATGCCATCATCAGTAAAATGAGCCTGGTCAAGTTGGATAGTTAAATATAGAAAAATAAAACTCTATTTTCATCTTTACTTTGCCCAAAACTGAATTCCAAAAACAGGAAAGACCTCAGCATAGATCTAATTCCCTCATTCTTTTAAAGAAGTAGAAAAATGTGTCAACCTATAGGCACAAGAAAGGACATTCTGAAAAGAAATCAGGTAGCATAGGTATTAGGGCCAATAACTGACCAACTGGACTTCATGGGACAAAATAGCTTCTGTACAGAAAAAGGCAGTATTCACAGAATGAAGAGAGAACCTAGAGAATGGGAGGAGGGACTTCATTAACTCTGCATCAAACAGTGGGCAAGTACCTAAGTACAATATATAAGGAACTTAAACAAAAACCAACACCCAAAAATCAAAACAACATCAAAAACTAACCATTAAGGAGGAATGTAAACTAAAATTTTGGATGTGGAACTAAACAGAGAATCCTCAAAATAAGAAACAAAAAAAGCTTAGAAATATTTTTAAATGTCTCACATCCGTATATTTCAAAGAAATCAAAATTAAAATTGGTTTGAGATTTTATATCAACCAATCAGATGGGTGGATTACAAAGCAACAAATGGAAATGAAGGCTGGCGTGGGTTTGGGGAACAGAAGACTTCAGACTGTTGGTGGGAATTCAAAATGGCAGAGGGATGTACCTCAGACCCAGAAAGACAAATGTCTAATGTTGTCTCTTACAAGTGTATGACAGAACTGAAATTTTAGATATGTACGATGAAATTTAAATACTCATAGAAATCTGGAGACTAAAAGATGACACAGTAGTGAAGATTTCTAGAGAACAGGATCAGAGACCAAATTCTATGAAGGTGGAGGAAGAATGTTGAACTAGGAACAAAAGTGATGTGGGGGTGGGAGGAACAAAACACATCTACTCATTGTCCACAATTTAAAAACTAGAAACAAGAAACAAGCATAGAGCATCACAAGTAGTCTAAGTTGACACAGAACTCATGTTAACAGCACAAGCCAATCATATAAGAAAAAATAATGCAAGAGACACTTCAGGGATGAAGGCCACCTCACCTACTGTTCTTCCAGAGGATCTGGGTTCAATTCCTAGAACTCATAGTAGAAAAGTTCACAACCACATGCAATTTAACCTCAAAGTAGTTGATTTAATGACCACTTCTGGTACTTCATAATTACCTGTAATCACGTGCACACATACACACAGATATGCATAATTAAAGTAATAGAATTATTGTGTAAAAGAGTTTCATGATTATAGTAGAATAAAACTTCTAAGTAAGTCATTTTTTTAAACTTACATTGATTCTTTGTGGATTAACATCATACGTTCCAATCCCACTTATCTCCCTTTCCCCTTGCATCTGCGCTTGCAACCTCATCCCAAAACAAAATCAAATTTAAAAGAAAAAACAAAAACAAAACAAAAACAATCATAAATAAGAATCTTACCCTGGAAGTTGTAGTGTGGTCCACTAAGACACACAGTTTACACTTTAGTCTGTTCATCTTTTTTTTTATTTTATAATTTGATTTAATTTTACATATCAGCCACAGACTCCCCTGTCCTCCTTCCTCTTGCCCCCCTCCCCCCAGCCCACCCCCCATTCCCATCTCCTCCAGGGCAAGGACTCACCTGGGGATTCAGCTCAACCTGGTAGATTGAGTCCAGGCAGGTCCAGTCCCCTCCTCCCAGGCTGAGCCAAGTGTCCCCACATAGGCCCCAGGTTCCAAACAGCCAGCTCAGGAACTAAGGACAGGTCCAGGTCTCACTGCCTGGGTGCCTCCCAAACAGTTTGAGCTAATCAACTGTCTCACTTATCCAGAGGACTTGATCCAGTAGGGGCTCCTCAGCTATTGGTTCATAGTTCATGTGTTTCCACTAGTTTGGCTATTTGTTCCTGTATTTTCTTCCAATCTTGGTCTCAACAATTCTCGCTCATACAATCCCTCTTCTTTCTTGCCAATTGGATTCCTGGAGCTCCACCTGGATCCATATCTGTCATCATGCACAAACTTAAGTCCAAGTGCATCAAAGACCTCATCATAAATCCAGTTACTCTGAACCTGATAGAAAATAAAGTAGGAAGTAGTCTTGAACATATTGGTATAGGAGATCACTTCCTAAATATAACACTAGTAGCACAGACACTGAGAGAAATAATCAATCAATGGGACCTCTCGAAACTGAGAAGCTTTTGTAAAGCAAAGAACACGGTCAACAAGACAAAGCCACAGCCTAGAGAATGGGAAAAGATCTTGACCAGTCCCACATCTGACAGAAGGTTGATATCCAGAATATATAAATAACTCAAGAAATTAGACATCAAAATGCCCAACAGTCCAATTAAGAAAAGGGCTATAGAGCTAAACAGAGAACTCACAGCAGAGGAAGCACAAATGGCTGAAAGACATTTAAGGAATTGCTCAACATCCCTAAACATCAGGGAAATGCAAATCAAAACAACTCTGAGATACCACCTTACACCGGTCAATGACTAAGATCAAAAACACTGGAGAGGATGTGGAACAAGGGGAACTCTCCTCATCTTTACTTCTAAGTTTTCATTGGCACTAGTCACTGGTCCGGCTCAAGGTCTCTAGTTTCTGCTCCACCGATAACGAGCTCTCACTGGGGCTCTTCTTGGATATCCTGTATTTGTCCTGTGTCATGGTGATCCTGCTGTTTTGGATCTGTGGGTTCGTCCCTGTCACCTCCTCCAACAGTTCATAGATTCGATTAATGTTGGGGTGGACCAACTCACAGCACTGGTTGCTTTCCTTTGTCATTACTATGCGGGTAAACTCTCCAGCACCTCCTTGGCTTGCTCACATAATACAGCCTACAGCAAGGTGTAGGGTCAATTCTCCTGTTCTCAGGCTGTCAGAAAGAAGAATGGTATTGCTTAGAGAGAAACACTGGGAAGTCAATTTAAAGTGAATAACTACATGGGTAGAGTTTATTATACAAGACGAATACATTCTAAAAATATTGTATGGAGCATCTGGCCTATAAGAGAAAATATTTTTACAAACTTAAAGACATACTGAGAATTGTGTGTGTGAGTGTGTGTGTGAATGTGTGTGTATGAAGGTAATGTGTCTTAATCAAAATTGATTGTGTTATATGTATATTTTATGAAAATAATAGAGGTACATTTTCATATTCATGTGGAAAAAATTGTCAGAAAAATTTTCATGAAGAAAAATTCCATGTTTCAGAAAAGAATCTGTCTTAGATTGATTTTCATTGTCCTGTTTTATTTCTTCTGTGATGGATAAAAATAAGAAGAGAATTGAAGTTTAGTAGCTAGTGAGAGAGACTGCCAGAAATAAAAGTAGTTTATTCAGGTAGGACACACCAGATATGTCTTTAATTATTTTCACATAGGAAAAGATAAAATTTTACTGAAGAGAATTATATGCTTATTTTTTTCTGTTTTAATGCTCAGCCTGCCCATGATAATTATTTATGTACTATTTTAAGTAATACATGCAGCCATATCCTATGATATGTCATGGTAAAATCTCACTTATATCATAAAGGTTGATTGTATCATTTGAACTGGAATTTTAAAAAGTTGTTTCATGGGTTTTGATAAACAGATCCTGTCACTTTTTTTTTTCAAATTTATTACCTTGAGTCCTCAAGTATTTAGGGCAATATACATGCTTTCACAATTTAATTCAAAATTCAGTTCCAATTAAGGAATTACTTAATGAATTTGAATATCCAGTAGTGTAAGCTAAAGTATAGACACTAAAATATTAGATTCACTACTTAAAGTAGTGTGGTTTTCCATAGGTCATTGTGTTTTGTGTTGCAGCCATCAGTAAATGTTGGTATGCTTCTCAGTTAAGCAATGGAAATAGGAAAGGTTCCTTCTTATCTTGTAAAATGTGTTTTGCTGATTCCAAAATCATACTGAAACATGCCATCTCTTGTCAATAATATTAAAATCACATTTTTATCAGCTTTAATTTCATACAATTACATTGCAAAAGATATTCTTTGATTTATACAATGATTTTATATTCTTGTAATGAATTTTTCTTGGATTCATTTTAGTTTGCAGTTGAACTCACACATGTCTATCACATGAATTATTATGGGAAAAATCATATATATCAATAGGAGGAGACTGAGTATTTTTATTTTATGACAATATAGTAATAACCTGATATATAGATTAGTATCTACTTATTTTCAATATTAAATGGCTTTTTGGGTTTCAGAAGTTGTTTTAATATTCTAGCCATGCTTAGTAATTATATCTTCACTTTTGTTGTGTTTCTACATCTTGCATGTGACAGATGGTAGAAAGAAGGGCTTTACACATGAGAGTGAATGTCCAAATGTTGACTCCTATCACAAACTCATATTTCTAAATAGAGCTTTCCTACAAAAGCTGGTTAATACTGATATTTTAATTACACTCTACATTCTATATCTATTATTATAATCTGATAAGAGTCTGCTTAAAATTCATAGTTTATAACCACATAATCATTTTAATAAGAAAAAGCAAGGGAAAGACTTGTATGTTTTAACTGCATACTTGATGATAAACTCACCAATTGCAGTATCATAGATTTAATACATTCTGAATTTTATACAATTTGAACATAGCATAAATTAAGAGAAATATACTGATATATTATTACTTTCAAATTTACCAAGATTTCATTATCATTTGGAACAGATACTTTATCAAAATGGTGTCACTAGTTATGACCCTTATGGTTTTAAATGAAAAAAAGCATTGTTTTATGCTTATAGGTAATACAAGTGTGTGTCTATTTTCTTATCTTTAATAAGAACACAGGTATAGCATAGTATCACTCACATATGCTCCAAAATTAAATACTTAAGCATAAATCTAATAAAATATCTGTAAGATGTTTTAGGAAAACTGTAGATGTAACCAACCATCTTATTTAATAAGAAACACAGAACCAATGCAAAGAAGAAAGCCAAGAGATCAGAGCTAAGAGCCTTACCGCCTGCTGCAGCTAGCCTCTTCAGCCAAGAGAGACCTACTTCCTGTGTGTTTGTCTTTATATAGACTTTCTGTTCTGCCTTCTCATTGGTTGTAAACCCAACCACATGACAGCCTTGTCACTGCCTGTCTGTACAGAACTCCAGGTCTTCTATGGTTGGTATTGAGATTAAAGGCGTGTGTCGCCAATGTTGGCTGTATCCTTGAACACACAGAGATCTACCTAGCTCTGCCTACCAAATGCTGGGATTAAAGGCATGCACCATGAATGCCCAGATCTGCTATTGTAGCTGGAGTTTTCCTGCCTTGCCCACAGTCAGGACAAATCTTTGTCACCCGCCAGTCCCACAGCCACTCAGACCCAACCAAGTAAACACAGAGATGGCTTACTATTAGCTCTGACCCCCCAGGCAACTTTATTTATTAACATACACATAAAATCCTAATTCATTACAAATAAAGTATCACCATAGAAAACTATGAATTTTTAAAAATAAATGGGAGAAATATGTCAATAGAGAGAGCCCACGTATGTTGATAGAAAAACTCAGGTGAATTTTATCAATCCAGTACTTGCGATACTGATAAATTATTCTGTGGTTATTAAAAACAAGTTGTGATGTTTTTTAAATGTGAAACAATTCAGAAATTCAAAATATCAACAGAAAGTTCAACAACTGACACTATTTTCAGACTTACTCTATGTCTGTTGTAGTACTGAAAATGTAGCCACAAACATCAAATAGAACAGATTAAGTGCCGAAATTGAGTCATAGGAATATGCTCAACTGAACTTTGATAAAAGAGCAAGGATAATCATGCATAACAAGGATAGATTACTTTTAGCAAACGGTGATAGAAAACCTAGATATTGATATAAGAAATAAATATGCCATATTCCTTTCTAAAAATCTGACTCACAACAAATGTAGCTTCAACTATAAAATGACTCTCAAATTTCCAAGCATCTGACATACAAATCAATAATGTTATCACTCCTCAATGTTAGCAAACATAAACTAGAAATAAAAAATAAATATAAATAAAACTTCCTGAAGATAACAGTAGAATATAAGAATGCCCTTAGATTTTTCAATGATTATTTATGATAGAACCCAATATGTGAATTTTATGTAAGAAAAATTGATATAGTCTATTAAACTATGAACCAAAGGCTGAGGGGCCCCCAACTGGATCAGGCCCTCTGAATAGGTGAGACAGTTGATTGGCTTGATCTGTTTGGGAGGCATCTAGGCAGTGGTACCAGGTACTGGGCTTGTTGCATGAGTTAGCTGTTTGAAACCTGGGACTTATGCAGGGACGCTTGGCTCAATCTGGGAGGAGGGGACTGGACCTGCCTGGACTGAGTCTATCAGGTCGATCCCAGTCCTCGGGGGAGACCTTGATCTGGAGGTGGTGGGAATGGGGGGTGGGCTGGGGGGAAGAAGAGGGGGGCAGGGAGGGGGATAGGAAGGGGGAAAACAAGGGAATCTGTGGCTGTTATCTAGAACTGAATACTATTGTAAAATAAAAGAAAAAATATATTTTCTATTAAAAACATATTCTCAAGGAATGAAATCACAAGGCACAAACTGGGAGTAAATACTCATTAAATATACACTGATGGAAAAAAAAGATTGTTATTTAAGATGTACAAAGAATATTAAATTTCAACAGAAAGAAAATAAGGTTATTTATATATGATCAGAAAACTTTAAGAGAAAAAAACAGAATAATAATAATAATAATAATAATAATAATAATAATAACAATAATAAGGGGCAAAAATATGAAATATGTTCTGCCTCATGGACATTGGGTTTGGATTATTTAAAATTGAAACTGTAAAATTCTTGTAAATTTAAAGAGACCCTGACAGAACAAAATAGTGAGAAAGATTTGGATTCTTATTACCATGTGTAAGTATGCTAAATTTCATAGACCCTCTAGAAAATAACCCAATGTGATCTAGTAATTGTGCCTCAGCGTCACACCACAGGAAAAACAAACTTATGTTTGGCATTGGGATTTTCACGTAATAACTCATGTCTTCTGGGACCATCATTATTCACTTATGCAGGCAAGCACTACACAAAGTCATTCTAAATTATCTATTGTAATCAATTTTAACAATATTAGATTTTACATAGCTGCTTTCTAAGTCCTTAGTTATCCCTCTTTCCCATCATTGTTCCTTCCAATTTTCCCTGTCCAACTTTGCTTAAACCTTTCCACATTGAATATTCCCTCTCTCTACCTTCATAAATATATATTCTAATATACTCAGAACTCTTAAAACCTCTGTTCTTATCATAAACTGTTTCTCACTTTCAGGTTTCTACAGACATTTAATATATTCAACATACAAATTTAAAGTGTTTGAAGTTATGATTTGCATATGATGCAGAACTTAGGATATTCGCATATGAGTTGCTTGCCAAGAAGACCCAAGGGTATCCCAAAATAATATAGATTACGGTCATTGCTCTGGATTTCCTCCTGGAACTAGGTAGTACTCCACTGCTAAAGTCACTATACAGTTTAGAAATAAGATTTAGAGAAATCAAGCTAGGTAGAAGCTACTTTTCTGCTGGGTAGCACTCATAGATCCAGAAGATGCTTTCTCCCATGAAGGGAGAAAAGTCATTCATTTATCCAGTCATAACTGGATGAAGTCATTGCTTTACCCAGTTATGGACCTTGCATGCTGACATTCCAACTGCCAGGCAAGATATGCCAATCAGTGCACTAGTAAGACTGATACAATGTGTGTGTGTGGGAAGGAAGCAACTCTGTTTTGGTTTCTTCTGAAGACATTTTTACAAGCGGGTACTCATGCCCAGTATAGTAGATATGCTTCAAGGCTCATGGCTGGGATATCCATATGGTCTAGTAATAAATTTATTGATTAATTTTGCTAAATGGACATGTCCTCTGACTTCCTATGAATATTTGTTTATACCCATACCCCTAATCTAATGCTGTCCTCAGAGAAACTTCCTTTTGAAGTCAGTGATTATGCACTGGAGACTCTTGCCTAGTAAAGGTACTAAGATGAATGCTCAAACATTACACATTACAAGGTCAAGGGAATATTATGGAAGAGAGAAGTAAAGAATGTAAAAGTTATATAATGGGAAAGATGTCCACAAATTGCTGCATTTTAGGCATGACATGATAATTTTGTTCTTGAATCCATGGCAGCTATGCTTACCCACAAAGAACCTACCTAAGATTTGCTCATCAATATTCAATCATGGTTAAAGGGGGGGGGGTATGGTAACTCTCCCCTCCCTGAAGTTGATGACTCTGGGTGAGAACTGATTCATTGTCCTAGCAGAGTATCCAGTGGTAAGTTCCTTATTTGTCAGTCCACACTGGTGACCTTGATTAAACCCAGGTAATCTCTACCTAAAAGTAAAAATAAAAGGAATAAAAAATACATATTAATGTTTAACTTTAGTTGTCACCTTGACACAATTTAGAATCACCTGGGAGGGGGTGTCTTGGTGCCTAGCAAATACTAATTATGAACGAACTCACAGACAGCGAGGCATTGGGTACATTTTGTTGGCTTGTGTGCATGTCTGTGGACGATTGCCTACATAAAGTTAACTGATGTGGAAAGGCAAAATCCAGTATGAAGAAAACCATTCCATAGGCAAGATGTCCTGAAGTTTAAGTGGAGAAATCTAGCTAAAATCAAGAAGGGAGGGAGAATGTATATATTCATCTCTCACTATTCTTGCCTGTGAATATGAGATTACTAGATTTTTGAAGTTCATGCTTTGACTGCTCACAATGATTGATGGTAACCTGGACACATAAGCTGAAATAAACTGCTTTATGTTCAAAGTTTCTCTTCATCATGGTATTTAATTATAGCAATAGAAAAAAAAAATCCTAGAACACACACCATAAAAAATTGTGTGTGTGTGTGTGTGTGTGTGTGTGTGTGTGTGTGTAAGATGTCTTTCTCATTGAAATACACAAGTAGTTATTGGAACTAATATGTGAATAAACAAAAGATTTGGATTGCAAACTGAAAAAATAAATTAATTTATAGAATTATGACAAAATTTGTCCAATGAATAAATTTACTTATACTAAAAATATAACATTATATGATGCATAAAAACTAATATATCAAAACGTTGCAACCTGCAATTGAAAATGACACAAGCTTCCAAAAAAGTATTTTGAAAAACTAAATAAATGCAAAGTTATAACACAGTTATGGCATCCACCATACAACATGCTCGAGAGGGCAATCGCCAAGGTGATGTGCAGACTACTGGCACTTCTAATATTTCCAATGAAAATTTACAGAAAAATTTCAAAACATTTTTAAATAGCATAAATAAATTAAAAACGACTTGCTTTTGTGATGTTGAGAATTATATGAAGACAGTAGAAATAAGCACACAGTGATACAAACATAAAAACAGCTATATTAAGGTAACAGAACAAATGGATAACAACATCAATTTTTAAGTCTTCTTTACATTATTTGTGGGGAGGGGAAGTTTTCAGAGATATTTAATAAAGAAAGGAAAAGATACCTTTGCCCTGCTCATTTTGTGGTAGAATAATTTATCCAGTACAAATTAGACATGTATCAAGATGTCACATATTAATTAACATGAATTTTTAAAAAAAGACATTTCAAGTCTTCTATGGAAAGACAGATCTCCCAGGTTTTCCCAATAGAGATGAGCATATCAATATTTCCTTTTCTGTAGTGGCTAGGTGTTGCCACCTAGGGCTTAGTCAGGCTCAAGTCTGGTACAATGGACAAGTTCCATGTCATATATGTCCCTCCTGTCCTGAGATTTATTTTGTATATGAGAATTAAAATTCCTTCGTGGTGCCATAGCTGCTGCTGCCCCTGGAAACAGTTTGTCTTTGGAAGTTTTAAAACTCTTCGCTTCCACCACCAGAGAGAGCAGAGATTCTTTTGTCTGAATTTCCTCTTTATGAGTTCATTGTGTGAAGCTTCATTAGCGCTACCACTAAAATTGTGGGAGTTTCTGCTGCCTGAGAAGTGTTTGCCACCATTGTCAAATCCATTGTCAATTCCTGCATCTACCCCTCCCTAAAGCAATCACACTGTTACCCTCAACTTATATAGTGATTGGCCACCATCTCCTTGTCTACCACCAAAGTTTCTAAAACCTAGACATTTTGGTCCAAAAACTAACCATCTCTTACTTAGAAAGGCCTTTAAATGTGTATCCATTCAAAGTATTCCTTTCTGTTTGGTTAGTTTTTACAACAGAGAATACAACCCAAACTTTCTCATAATTGTTATCTACCTGCCTCTGATATCTATCCATTTTGGTTATAGCCATATGTAATCACACCTAGATCTGTTCCAAGTATTTACCAGTGATCATTTTATTTGTGGCACCATACATTAGTAAGTCCATCTCTGCTTTATGCTACATTTTTTAAAAAATATTTTGAGAATTGTTCAATGGCATATATAAACTGAGTTCATTCAAAGCTGTCTTTAATGGCTTCCACTTGTTTTGATATGTGTGAGAATTTGATATTTGAGAATCTTTTTGAGACTTTCTACTTTGGTTCAACAACTCTTACACCCTACCCTCTCTCATCATCTCTACAGTGTCTGAACAAATAAATTCAGAACCTCTGGAAATCTTGCTATGAGGATATTTCTGCAATATAGTCTGTGGACATAACATACTGTCTGACATGTAACCTGGAAATGTTAATGGTCATTTATAGCTCACTATTCTGATGACTTTCCACAGGTGTACAGGTGATTAAGGAGAGTCTTGGAGTCTTAATGCCTAAAACATCAGGACAGTTGGATGAAAACATTGGCGGGACTTTCTGTGCCTTATTCACAAGAAAAGGGAAAGTGATTTTAAATAAACTATAATTAATGAAGTGAATCTACATGTGAAAGGTGAACCTTTACTCAGAACCCCTATTACAAGCAAAAATGAGTTTGAGGGAGGTCATACACCTAAGCCTTACAGTAGAAATTATGAGGGTTTTATAGGAAAAGTTATTATAAAGTCTTTGAGAGTTAGGATTGACAAGAACTCTTAGACAAATAGCAGAAATCAATAACCATGAAAGGAACACATATAATAGCCTTCATAAATATCAATACATTCTCATCAAAATATACTGATAAGAAAATGAATATACAATCTACACACCTGGAGAAAACTTTATCAAACCAAACATGTATAATACCTATTCTTAATTCATTAAGAAGAGAAACAACCCAATAAAATAGGTGAAAGATTTGAAAAGTCATTTAACAAAAGAAGATGAATGAACAGTGATTAACCACAGAGAAACAGGCTCAACATTACACACAAGCTTTGATGAAAGATTAGATTCAAATTCCAATATCATCAGTGCATATGCACTGGAAGGACTAGATGAAGTGGAAAGAGATGATCAAATCTGTAAAGAATATGAGGCAAATGAACAATCAAGCAAAGGTGATGGATGATTTAAATAATATAGTCTTTTGATCAAAGGCTTGAATTATTTCAAATATTAATACTAAGATATGTAATTTCAATCTATGTATAGAGTAAGCTAAATTAAAACGTTCTTCACATTAGACAGGAATATTTATGTGTGTTTTGTTAATGATAGCCTAAAATAGTAAATGTGGTGAAAAGCACAAGTGTGCATCAATAGAAAAGTATAAAACAGTGGCATATTTACATAATTTAATGCTATTCCATAATAAAAAGTTTGGGGATGTTTATCAAAATCAACATAAATATTTACAAAAATTATTTTGTTTCCAAAGAAATATGAAATATAAAGTCAACATTTTGTGATATAGCATTACTTTTATGTTTATACTAAATACTTTATCACACTGATCTCCATGATATATGTAAAATTATCAAAAGAACAGTAGTAACCATATATTGAAAAAGATTGTGAAGCATTCAGTGAGGTTTTCTAATACTATATACTTCTCTGTGGTCCTTATTTGAGTCTATAGATATTTTCACTTGGCTGGAACAGGAATATCCACTTAAGATTTGTGCATTTTCATATGAAACACAGAGAATGAATCAGGATGCACAGGCCTATCCATGTTAACGTCAGATGTGGTCATAACTCTGAGAGGAGGAAGCAGAATTCTATCCATAACAAAGAAGCTACCTCCAATTGCCAATAGTTTACAAAGGAAATATTAGTTTTCTTCAATGGAATCTTAAAGAGTATTTAAGCCAAATTAAGGGTAGGTCCCATACCATTAACTAAATATTTCTTCGCTATGGAAAAATCCATTTGTATACTTTGAAGAAAAAAACTTCTAAACAGGTTTCATTGTGTTTAAAAATACACATTCACTTGGGAGACAAAAGAAAAAGATCATAGAAAGTCTTTAAAAAAGAAATAGAATAATAAAAACTTAACAAGCTATTTAAGATGGAAAATACATAAAGTCCTGTATGTCATTGTGTTGTCTTTGAATTTTTTGGCTGCTAAGAGACACTGGATTATAAAACCTGCTAGATTCAACCAAACTATATATTTTAAAGATATCTTGACTTCAAAATGTAAATTAAAGGATGTGTTACCTTGGCAGAGAACTAATGCTTTTATTTCCACAAGAAATGAGAGGCTGTGGATTCGTTCTGGGTTAAAGAAATTCAGATGCAGATATCCACAGCCAAGCACCAGACAAGCTCTGGGAGTCCAGTCGAAGAGACAGAAGAGGGATTATATGAGTAATGGGGTTCAAGATCATGATTGGAAAATCTATAGAAAGAACTGAACCAAGCTAATAGGAACTCACAAATTTTAGACCAACAGCTGTAGACCTGCATGGGACTAGACTAGGCCCTCTGCATGTGGGACACAGATGTGTAGCTTGGTCTATCTGAGGGGCCCCTGGCAGTGGGATCAGGATCTATCCCTGGTCCATGAGCTGATTTTCTGGATCCCATTGCCTAGAGTGGGATGCCTTGCTCAGCCTTGATACAGGGAAGCAGGGCTTGGGCCTGCCTCAACTGAATGTACCAGGCTTTGCTGACTCTCCATGGGGGCCCTTACCCCTTTGGAGGAGAGGAAAGCGTGCATCTGGGGGAAGGCTAGGTGAAAGTGGGAGGAAGGATGACAGGGGGATCTGTGGTAGGTATGTAAAATTAATAAAATATTTCTTTAAAATAAAAAGGAAAGTCAGATTTGATTGAGGAAGGCCCCTTGAAATCCTGACTACAGACATAAAGAAATAAACCTAGAAAAACTACAAGACACATGATATATATTTTACCTGATCAAACATATAATAAAAAAAAACTCATTTTTTGCTGATGTGCACAATGCACAGTCTATACTTGTATTAATGTAGATATGTATGTTACCTTTGAAAGTTTATATATTCTCAGAGTAAGGGGACCAGACACCAATAAAAATGGTCAAGTGATCCAAAATCCAAAACAGCTTCTGACTGCTGCCTAAGGTGATCCAGACTCACAGAATACTCTAGATAAGACTTAACAATTATTCTGATTTTCTCAAGGTTTTCCCAAAGATGTCAGTGCCCCCAAACGATAAAAAAAAGTAGTATAAAGAACTATGCCCACATTCCCCCCAGATGCTTATGGATGTTTATTATCACTTAAGGGAGTTTGGTTACATATTGTTATTGGTCATAGTAAAAAAAAAATACTAAACAAAAAAGTTAAATTCCAAGAACTCTTTCTAAAGAAAAAGATGGAAATAAGAAAGAAAAAAATGGGAATAAGACATATAAATGACAGGATAAAAGGGTAGATTATTGAATTTACTTTTTAACCAAAAAATTACATTGGTATGGATCTTTATATAATAATAAAAATTTGAGGTTATTTTTCTTCTTCTTTTTCATTATTTTTTCTGCATTTTTAAAATTTTATAATTTAATTTTACATATCAGCCACGGATTGCCTTGTTCTCCCCCTCCCACCCCCCTGCCTTCCCCCACCCCATCCCCCATTCCCATCTCCTCCAGGGCAAAGACTCCACTGAGGATTGAGTTCAACCTGGTAGATTCAGTCCAGGTAGGTCCAGTCCCCTCTTCCCAGGCTGAGCCAAGTGTCCCTGTATAAGCCCCAGGTTTCAAATAGCCAACTCATACACTGAGTAAAGGACCCAGTCCCACTGCCTGGATGCCTCCCAAACAGATCAAGCTAATCAACTGTCTCACTTATCCAGAGGGCCTGATCAAGTTGGAGGCTCCTCAGCTATTGGTTCATAGTTCATGTGTTTCCATTCGTTTGGCTATTTGTCCCTGTGCTTTATCCGACCTTGGTCTCAACAATTTTCACTCATACAAACCCTCCTCTTTCTCGCCAGTTTTTGGTTTTTCAAGACAAGGTTTCTCTATGTAGTTTTGGGGCCTGTCCTGGATCTTGCTCTGTAGACCAACCTGGCCTCAACTAACAGAGCTCTGCCTGGCTCTGCCTTTGAAGTGCTGGGATTAAAGGCATAAGCCACCACTGTCTGATGAGGTTATTTTTTCTGTAATCTATATATATTTATAAGTTTGTGTAAAATATTTTTGTATATTGTATATTGATATAAATTTAAGATTATTTTTGTTAGAGTCTATAGTACCTACATTTCTACTCTTATTTAGAGTATTGTGATTATACAGCTCATTTAAAAATATTATGTATGATTAAGTTTGGTAGTTAATAATCTGTAATAAAGTCATGTTAGGTATGTTTTCAAGGTCAAACACAGACATATTTAGATAAATAGCTAGTCCTAAAACACTTCAAAAACCTACAGAATGTGGCATTTAATATGTTTAAACCTAAGGCTATTCATGATGGCTAGACAAGTCTACTCCTGGCAGCACTAAACTACTTAGGAGGGAATGATGGGCATCAAAGAAACTCTGTATGAAGTTTGTTTTCTTTATGACAAAAGTTAGTCACGAGGGCGAAGAAATTGCCCTTCCCTCAATTGTAGGCAGTTACTGTCCAAATTGGACCAGCAGAATGCCAAAATGTGACTGCCAAACTTTGTCAAGACAAGGTAGGAAAATCCTTCAAAATTCCACTCTTTTTAAAAAAGTCTGTCACAGTTCATGTGTTTCCATTTGTTTGGCTATTTATCCCTGTGCTTTTTCCAATCTAGGTCTCAACAATTCTTGCTCATATAAACCCTCCTCTTTCTTGCCAAATGGACTCCTGGAGCTCCACCTGGGGCCTGGCCATGGATCTATGCATTTGGTTCCCTTAGTCATTGGATGAGATTTCTAGCATGACAATTAGGGTTTTTGTCCATCCCATCACCAGAGTAGGTCATTTCGGGCTGTCTCTCGACCATTGCCAGGAGTCTATTGTGGAGGTATCTTTATGGATTTCTGTGGACCTCTCTATCACTTTGCTTCCTATTCTCATGTGGTCTTCATTTGTCATGGTCTCTTATTTCTTGTTCTCCTGCTCTGTTCTTGTTCCAGCTGGGATCTCCCGCTCCCCTAAGCTCTCTTTCCCTTGAACCTTGCCCTTCATTAACCTCACTCATGTCCAGGTTGTTCATGTATATCTCATCCTTTGCCCCCAACTGGATCAGGCCCTCTGGATAAGTGAGACAGTTGATTAGCTTGAATTGTTTGGGAGGCATCCAGGAAGTTGGACCGGGACCTGTCTGTTTGGAAACTGGGGCTTATGCAGGGACACTTTGCTCAGCCTGGGAGGAGGGGACTGGACCTACCTGGACTGAATCTACCAGGTTGAACTCAATCCCCTGGGGAATTTTTGCCCTGGAGGAGATGGGAATGGGGGGTGGGCTGGGGGAAAGGAGGGGGGAGAACAGGAGAATCCATGTCTTTAATTTTATAATTAAATTAAATTATAAAATTTTTAAAAAATGTTTACATTGACAAAGAACACAATGAAGAATCCCATATAAGATGAAATGTATAATGTAATTTTACTAGTTTAAAGTTAAAAGCTTCCTTTTTGATTAAACAGAAAAGGGGAATTGCTGTGGGATATCTTTCTGTATGCTGTGAATATGTGTTGCTCTGATTGGTTGATAAATAAAGCAGCATTGGCCTGTGGCAGGGCAGGAAAATCCAAGAGAGATATGAGGAAGAAAAAGGAGAGGCAGGGAGATACCAGCCAGTTGCTCAAGGAGCAAGATACAAGCAGACCAGTAAAGACATGGAACACTTGGCAAATCATAGATTAATAGAAATGGTTTAATTTAATATATAAGAGCTCACTAGCAAGAAAATGGAGCCATAGGCCATAGCCATACAATTCATAATTGATGTGAGCCTCTGTGTGTTTATTTGGGTCCGATCAGCTGCAGGACTTGGCAGGACACAGGAAAACCATTCTCTGCTACAATGCCAATTATTCAAAACCTACTGAATGAACAAAAAACACCCGCCCCACCTCTTAGAAATGTGGGTGTTGATCTTGCCTTTAATGGCTTAATTACCCATTTGCATTGTACATTAGCATTTTCAAAAGCCAGAGTTTTAATAGCTCATATACAACCTTGAGCATTTGGCCATTCCTGTAAGGTTACCAGATAGATTAAAGTTGGCTATTTGAAAACCTTAGGCTGGTATTCTGTAACTGTATAATTCAATGCTGAGACAGGTTCACCTTTAAATTCTTCTGTCAGGGTCTGAATTTCTCTATGTGTAGTAGAAAGATTTTCTGTGTTCCTGCCTGCTGGTGGTGAGGACAAATCTCTCCCACTCATGTCCCCCAAGTAAAAACACACAGAGGCTTATATTAACCAAAACTGATTGGCCATTAGCTCAGGGTTACTACTGACTAGCTCTTACACTTAAACTCAGCTCATTACTGCTAAACTATATGTCGCCACATTTTCCATGACTTTACCTGTGTGCCACTACATGCTGCTCCCTAGATGGCAGGCTGGCATCTCCTGACTCAGCATTCCTCTTCCCAGAATTCTCCTTGTCTGCTTATCCTGCCTATACTTCCTGCCTGGCTACTGGCCAATCAGTGTTTTATTAAACCAGTGTGCAAAAGCATTATTCTATACCATTTCCCCTTTTCTGTTTAATTAAAAAGGAAAGTTTTAACTTTAACATAGTAAAATTATATATAACAAAACAGTTATCAAGCAAGAATTACAGTTACAATATCTAGTCTACTTATATTTGGCAAATTCAAAGAAAATATTACATTTATCCTTTATTTATGAGTCTAAGGTTTTCTATCTAACTTATCTTTTATCATAACTAAGGAAAATTATAACTATCTAGTCTTAAACTATATCAAAGACCCCAGAATGATATAACATTACCTAAGTAAACAGGAAGTTAATTTTAAACAACTTCCAAAATTGTAGTCCCATGTTGGACACCAAATGTAGACAAATTTCTAAATCATCTTATTAAATAAAAAATACACGAAGCCAAATATAGGGGTGAAAGCCTTTGATCAGGGAAACAGGGAAAGACACCAGCCAACCTTATTTCACCAACTCAGCAGCTTTCAAATGCAAGTTACTTCCTATTTAACCACACCTTTATTTCCTTGCAGTTCTGCCCTCTTATTGGCTCTCTAAGCCCAGCTACCTCACTTCCTGTTCCTATACAGCTCTGTCACTTTCTGTCTGTCTGTACAGACATCCAGGTCACTATGGTTGGTACCAAGATTAAAGGAATGTGTCACCATGCTTGGCTCTGTTCCCTAGTATGACCTTGAACACACAGAGACCCTCTCTGCTAAGTTATAGGATTAAGGGTGTGTGCTAACACTGCCTGAATTCTTTATTTACTTAAAATGGCTTGCTATTTCCTCTGATCTCCAGGCAAACTTTATTAAAGCACAAATAAAATATCACCACATTTCAGCACACACACACACACACACACACAAAAAAAAAAAAAAACACCACACCTATGATTTGTTTTAACAAGTTTTTCTAAAACTTTTATCTTGGCACTCAAATTAACCAATCTTTTTATTGATAAAACAAAAATGACCAAACAAATAATACTCATAATTGATATTATGTAAATAACATCAACATTAATTATCCTGTCATTTAATTGTTTTATTTTCAGACTGCCTAATGTGTTATCAAACAGAGAACAAATTTCCTCTAGTATAGAAATATTTCCCATTTTTTAATGTGGGAAAAAATTCCCTTTTAGCTAATTTCTCCCTTTAAGATATCTTAGTTGACTCATAAACTCTGCCCACTGCATAGAACAGTAGACGCCCATGCAGATTTCAAAGCAGCTACTTACTGTGGTATTAGCCGGAGATGGGGATCCAGGGAGAGCCGGAACCCACCAGGAGAGGAAGGAAGCCCCAAAGCCAGCTTTCTGTACTGGGAAATATGCAAAAGCAGCTAGTTCTGGGGTGTTTGGTGCTTGAGTCTGGGGAGTTTGCTGCAGAGAGGCTGCAACAGAAACTTAGCCAGAGGGGCAGGAACTCCTGGCCCAGGCAGAGCAGAGATTCTGGCCTCTTGTAGCTCCAGCCTGAGCCTTAGGCAAGCGGCTTTTTCATAAATTCATGCCACAAATGTTGTGTCACCAGATACAACACAAATTGCTAAATGGTCTTATTAATAAAAAAATACCCAGAGCCAGATACTGTGGTGAAATCTGAAAGATCAAAGAAGCAGAACACGCCACAGCCAATCTCACCTTGCCAACTCCTTAACAGATCCTGTTTCCAGGAATCCTCAGACTGAAAGCCACTGAGTCGTCCCCCGAGGGTCTCAGTTGAACTGCTGCTTAGTTCCTGTCTCCTCATGCCTTATATACTGTTCTACACCCAGCCATGTCACTTCCTGGGATTAAAGGTGTGTGTGCTATCCAAGCAAAGGCATGAGATCTCAAGTGCTGGGATTAAAGGCATGTGCCACCACTGCCTGACTCTGTTCCTAGTATGGCCTTGAACTCACAGAGATCCAGAGGGATCTCTGCCTCCCAAGTGATAGGATTAAGGGTGTGTGCCACCTCTGTCTGGCCTCTATGGCTAATCTAGTGGCTGGCTCTTTCCTCTGATCCTAAGATAAGTTTACTAGTGTACACAGTTTATCACCACAATATGGAAAATCTAGAAACCCAGGACAGTGAAAGGAATCAGGTATAAAGGAGGTACTACTATCCTTGATTTATTCTGTACTACAGAGCTATAGTAATAAAACTGCATGGTATTGTCATAAAAACAGACAGGTGGATCAAGGGAATCAAAAAAAAAAAAAAAAAAAAAAGACCTGGCTATAAATCTACATACCTATGAACATCTAATTTTTCACAAAAAAAAAAAAAAAGCCGAAATTATACTATGGAAAAAAAAGAATCTTCAACAAATTGTCCAGCTGGATGTTGACATGTATAAAAATACAAATAGATCCATAGCTATCATCAAGACTCTTTTTTAAGTGATTATAAGTGCCATATTGGCAGTTAATGTTAACTAGGGCAGTTATATATACAAACAAAGTATTCTAACATAAATTACAAAATGTTTTCAAGCCTCTGAAATACTGCTTCTAAATCCCTGCATTCTATACCATAACTCTAACCCTTAAATTCATTAATCAGTTTTATTTTATAGATATATGGAAAACTTTGTTCAATAACCAAATGATTAATATAATGGATAAATTATAGTCTGTGGAACTTTTAATTCAAAATAATTATGGTTTTCTAGGTCAAATACAAGGTAATAATTATGTTTCATTTCCAGAAATATGAATAATTCATATGATTACTAGGTTAAAATTATTTTGATTTTATTAAAGTCTGTTAACATAAAACTTGACTTTCTAAATCCCCCAACCATTCCACAGACATCTCTGTATTTGAAATTCAAACGACTTTCAAAAATTATTTCAAGTTTGGATTTAAGTCATGTCTATTTAAATTTTAACTATAATGTATGGTTTTACTTTTTAAATACAACTTGATGACATCCAAGTCATGCTGCCATATACCTATACCTGACAGCATAATAGATATTCATATATGCTCCAATGGAGTGACACTGATTATGTTGTACACATGTCAGTAAAGGTTTCAAAATCGTGAGTAGGTGACTGACACAAAGTGGACTCCATGTTTTTATGTGTGCTATTTTGGCTGGTGTTATTGTTTTGTAATGGCTCAGTGTTTTTGTTTTTGGTTATTTTATTTATGTTTATTTTTTAAGAGAGAGAGAAAGAGCATGAATTTCAAGGAGTAGTGAGGCAGGGACTATATGGAGGACTTGCCATGCAAAGAATATGATAAATATCTTTGACACTTCAAAAATAATTTAAAATGTAATAAAGAGGTAAAATTCTTAGCCTATGGAATTGTTTTGTTTTAAACATGCTGGTAACTTTTTGTTTGTTTGTTTTGTTTGTTTGTTTATTTATTTTAGACAGGGTCTCACTTGTGGCCTTAGCTCACCTGAAACTTGCTTTTGAGAACAGCCTAACCTTGAACTTATAGAGAGTGTCAACCTCCTCTCCAGAGTGCTGGAATTAAAAGCATGTGCCACCACATTAGATGGCACTGGTAACAGACTTCAAGGAGACATTTTTGAAATTCTTAGCTAAGCAATTACTGTGTTTTCTGGTGTTTTGTCCATTTTGCCTTGTTCCTTCACTTTGAATGCCAGTGAGAGAGCAGATTCCAAGTTGTTCACCTGTTTCAGTTATTTTTATATTATCAAGAGCTTTCAAATTCTCTTTCTCTGTTGTGAATAATTTTCTACCTTCTCTATATAGCTGTCTTTTCTGATGCTTTTTAGCTGAGTTCCAAAACACATGCATACATACAAACAAACAAACATACATACATATATACAGTGGCCTCGTCTTTGTTTCCAAAAAAAAAATCAGTACATTCATTTTGTTACCATAACAACGTGTGTGAATAAGTCTTATTATTATTCAACTTCCTTGCCTGCTGTCCAGCATAGTTCTCAGAATTTGCAGAAACACAATAACTGTACATTGGATATCCTGAATGAATAAAAGTAGGGATGAATATATTATTTCTTTGACTTGTTTATATCTTTTATGTATTATACACTCTGATGTTTAAAAGAAAGAAATTATAGTTATTGCTTTTATGTATCTGTCACTGAAAGTAGATCATATAGGAAAATACCTGCCAATCCTTGTTGAAAGTAAACAAAATAAATATGTAATACTGCTGTTCCAAATGAAATATAAAATACAGTCTGTAATTTTGACTATTTTAGTTATAGGACCTAGAATTTATATTCTTTAATAAAAATTTTTCTACCCTTTTATAATGTCAAAATATTTATTGTTTTAGGAAAAAGAATATTATCCCGAACAATGTCTATTTTATAATGCACTACTTGAGTGAATTTCAAATTGTATAGAGAAAACAGTCATTAGATAGCACTACTGTTACTCATATATTTATATTTAATATTTAGAATCATGAATTTAGGAGGGAAATATAGTATCTTAAAATGTAAATAATGGTAATAATTTACATTTTTCAATGAAAGATAATTGAAAAATTGAGGAGATAATAGTTTTTCTTTTGTGCTGTCAGATAAAATTGAAACTATTAGAGAGTAAAGGCAAATGAATTTATTTACTCCAATAATAATAGCATAATAGTCAAGTACATTTAAATTAACTTCTGTTTTTACCTCTTTTAAGAGAGGGGTTAATATCTTCATTTTAAAACATGAATTGATTTTCAGATAGGCATATAGCTGTTGGGATACAGATATAAGTAAAAAGACAATGCTTTTTAAAAAAGTGCTTTTAATTTGTTAGGTAAAATCATAATATAGCCTGTGATCATCTAGCATATTGTAAGGTGTAAGGAGATGAATGAAAAAAGAATAATCTAATTTTATTCTCAAGGGTTAAAAATGATTTTTTCAAGCAAAATAAAAGGGAAACCAATTTTTTATTATTTTTTAATTTGAAGTTAGATACATTGTCTCCTCTATCACTTTTTGCCTTCGAAAATCTTCCATACCTCTTGCCCCCCTCTATATTTCTGGTCTCTTCCTTCCTAACTGATATATGATATATTTTACACACAATTTTGTAGATACAACTGGCTGCATCCATTTAATATTGCATGCACATGATTTCAGGGCTAATCACTTGGTAAAGGATAACATATTAGGATGCTTGTCCATAGAAGGTTGTTTCTGTTCTCAGTATCCTTTAGTTGCCTTCAGATTTTTGTGTATAACTAGATCACTATGAGCTTTTTCCCTTCCACATTAGCATGTCTATTTGGTATTGTCCTCATTCAGGTACTCTTTAGACTTGCATAATATAGAGGTACTATGAGTGAATCTTCCCTCTTATTTCTATAAGACATAATCTCACAGCAGATAAATTTCATATAGTGTGTGTGTGTGTGTGTGTGTGTGTGTGTGTGTGTGTGTAATATAAAGGCAAAATAAAATTGGGATGATAATGGTTCCTTCATAAGCCTTTCACTAATAAAACCCCCACTACCAGGCATAGGGAACCCCCATTTTGAGTTATTTTTATAGCAGTTCAGAAGACTCCCAGTACAGGTGACTGTTGCTGTTCTTGATTGCCTCCGAGACTTCTAAGGTAAGTTCCTATTGCTGAAGACACTGTGTACTTCAGACACTGGACCCAGATGATGGGACCTGAAATTCATCTAAAATCTCCTCCTTGAAGACTAACTTACATGAAACCAGAAGGTGCTGTGATGCTTCCTAGGGAGGGAAGCAACCAATAGTCCCACCCTGCTGTGAAGCTCATGATCAGTATGATAAGATATCCATATAGGTCAAGGGTGGCATTCATAGCTTAGTGGTTATCAAAAACTCTGTCATTGGACCTAAAGCCCATTCAGTAGTAAGGAAGCTGTTCTTAGCATTCTTAGTACTACCTAGCCAACTATGGGGGCGGGCAGTGAGGTCATGGATCTTAAGGAGAAACTACTAAACCAGCACAATTTCTAGCTGCATTCTAAATATTTCTCAGTATAACCACAGATAACTCTGGCTCCCAAAACTTACCAAAATAGCTAATCTTTTCAGCAGAGACAGTTATAAATGCAACTGCTAGTTTAAATATGGAGAATAAAAATGACAAAATGGTCACCCCAGCCTCAACCGATAACACCTATAAAGAAAGATTGTTAAGATCCATGAAAACTAACTATTAAAAGTATAGTCATTTACCATACATGGCTATGGAGATGGCTTTGTGGGTAAAGAGCTTTCCCCGAAATCACATAAACCTAAGTGCCATAGTGTGCCCATCTATATTGTCAGTGCTCCTAAAATTAAAGTTGAAGACAGGATAATTCCTGGAACTTTGTAGGCCAGCTAGCCTGGTGGATGAAGCAATGAAAAAGAAGAAGAAGGAGGAGGAGGAGGAGGAGGAGGAGGAGGAGGAGGAGGAGGAGGAGGAGGAGGAAACAAAAATTACCTTCCAATTAGACGAATAATGAGGACCTGGTGGGGGGCTCTACCAACCACCCCAACACTTCCCCATAGTGCTCTGGAGTAGGAGCAGTAGGAAATATTAGATAAAAGGAATAGAAGGGGAAGATAAAGATACAAAATACAGGATAGCCTCGAGAGGGCCTGAAACCTATTCCATCAGGCCCCTACTGTCTCTGCCCTAGGGTATATAAAGGAAATACCAAGGGGTGGAGCAAAAGCCCTCCCCCCAGCTCAACCAAGTGCAAACCATCTCAGATACCTGCACTCAGGCCCATGGTACAATCATCCTCTCTATGCAGACCTGCTGGGTAAAGCCACTAGGAAAGCTGAAAATGGGCTCCCACAAGGACCTACACCCAAGTATACCTCTAACTTCCACACATCTGATGTAGTGTGCATATACCTAGGCTCATATACATGCACACATAGTTACTTGCAGGTATATGCATGCTTTATACACATACACACACATGACGACTAAAAACAGAATTTATCTTGTGAGAAGAAATCATTATGAGGTATTTTACTATAACATTAAAGGAGCAGAATTTTGGCATGTACAGACAGTGTAGTTTTTCATTTGTCAGAGGACATGTCAGATATAACTTAGAGGAAGCTGGCAAGCTTGACTTAGTCCTTATAATTCACCTTGTATTTTATCTCCTCATGCCTATAAGCCATCAGTTAGTTTAATAATGAGAGGCCATATATATGGATATGTTTTCCACTTTAGAAAACAAAATTTTGATTTTGCAAGGTATGAAACAACGTAATATAATAACTGTAAATATTTTCTTGACTTTTTGAGGCATTCTAGCATGACAATACGACATGATTGGGATTCAATGATATAAACTATTTTGAAAAGTAGTCAAAGTATGGTTTGCTAATTGCTGTCATGAGAAGCAGCTTTTTGACAGGGTGTAAGAAATAAAGAAAATTGCTGGGCAGTGGTGGTGCATGCCTTTAGTCCTTGCACTAGGAAGGCAGAGCCAGGTGGATCTCTGTGAGTTTGAGGCCAACCTGGTCTACAGAGCCAGATCCAGGACAGGCATCAAAACTACACAGAGAAACCCTGTCTTGAAAAAAGGAAGCAAACAAACAAAACAAACAAACAAAAGGAAATAAGGAAAATTGCCCAAGTCTTTCAAGAAGTTCTACCTTCTTTGCTTTGCTGTAAATTACATCAGCGGATAGTTATTTCTGTGCAGTGAAAAAAGGACATATTCTCCTCTCCCAGCTATACTCCTCAAACTTCCAAATCACTGCCAGCCACAAAAACCACAGAGCATTCCAAATCCCTCCATCCCACAGAGCTATTCTTCTACTGCCAGTACTAAACTAATGAGGATAAATGGAGGAGATGACAACGAATCAGTATACATGACTTCTGAATTCACCCATTGGTTGTTCCTCATTTTGGCTGATTCAATTTTAATGTAACCTCAAGACCTAATTTATATCAAAGGAAGAGACACTCAAGAAACTCTGCCCTAGAAATGTCCCTCAATTAACATCTCCTAAACCACAAAGTAAAACTCTTGCCTTCTTAGACTGTTGCTTATGAGTCACTGGGGCTGCTTCTCACCACTTATACCTCTTTCTTCTTCTTTCTTTCCAGCTGTGACTGTCTAGATACATGTACTTTTGTCTGTTTTACAAGCAAACAAGCAAACCAAAAAACAATCAAACAAACCTGGACAGAAATGTATTTGATTTTCCCAATTCATGTCTCCAGTATAAAACAGAGGACATCTATATGCATGAGTTTCTAACCTTGGGAATTTGATGTTATTACCAGATGGGTAATACCACAAATGAATATAATTATAAGCTGCCCATCTGGGGTCCAATGGAGAAAAACGTGCTTGGTGTTAGAGAAAACAGTATTAAATAATCTGGCATCAAAACTGTTGACCAGTGGGAAGAAAGAAAAAGCCCTTGGCTTTTTCTATTTTAATGATAAAACACATTATGAAAATGAATAAAACTATGGAAGTCCATTCAAGTTAACCAAGGAGATGTCAGTGACTGAAAGAGGGTACTATTTTCCTGAAGCCAGGCTGAGAGTCAATTTTCTGGACCCCTGGGGCGACTTGTATTATATTCATGTCCCTCTTGCTCTGATTAGATACATCTTGAATCTCAATGTCCTTTCCCCTTGAAACTACCATGTAGGAAAAGTCTCAAGGATGGATCTCCATTTTTTTTTCAGGTATTTGACTCAGTATTCTCTCAGAATTCTGAGACTATGTTCACAGGCATCTCAGAGAAAAATTGAATTCTCTACATCTCTGTAGAACCTGTTAATAAATCTACTGTCATTAATCAATTTATGTTATTTAATTTCTTTTGAAATATGAGAAACTTGAATTCCAATATCACTTTAATAAATAAGCAAAATCTTATGTGTTACTGCTGTTTGGAAGCCAGTTTTAGAAAATATGAATTAAACCTATTACTTATAAATCGAAGTTACATGGTGGTGCACACCTTTAATCCCAGCAATCAGAAGGCAAAGGCAGGTAGATCTCTGTGAGTTTGAGGCCAGCCTGGTCTACAGAGCAAGTTAGAGGACAGCCAGTGCTAATGCAAAGAAATACTGTTAAAAAAAAAAAGAAAGAAAAAGAAAGTTACATGACAAGTACTATCAAGTACTGTAATGTAGGAACAGAGAAGAGACAGTGCCTGGGATATTTGGAAGACTGAGGGGATGCAATGACAGTGTTAAACTTTATTTCACCCCTTACTCCCTGCAACAGAGCAAGTGTTGAGAAATCACTCCACCTTTCTGTACTCTGATAAATGTCTTACAAGAAAACACTAACTTTTTTTTCTTTCTGTATAATGAATATGAGAGTAAAAATTTCTTTCTTGTCTTATTCAGCTATCACAAAATCTAGGGACAAAACATCACTTTCCAATCTCTTGCTTAATGAAGGATTAACTGAATTGTTATCTCTGTTGATCCACACGGGAAAACAAAAGCATCCCACTCAGGTAGTCCTTGAACAAATTTCCAGTGTTTTCTTTCTTCATGACATTTCTTCTTTTAAGGACCACAAAAGTCCATTCTTTATATTTCTATTTACTATATTTTCCTTCTTTTTAATCCTAGGGATTAAATCTGGAAACTTCCATGGGCTTGGCAAAGATTCTAACATCGAGCTACAGTCCCACTTCTCTAGCCTGTTTTCAAATAATTCTTTCTAATACAATTTTTTTTCCCAAGGCCAGAATTTGTTTTTATTTAATAGGGGGAAAAGAGACAATGTCTGCTGAGAGATAATTAGATCTACAGTAGAACTCTTACCTATTAAAAATGTCATTGAAAACTTGTGTTAATATTAGAAGGAAAGAAAACACCAGCTTGTTCTTAAGTCAAGTTCTAAATTTAAAGAGTATAATGACCCAAAAAAAAATATATCATTCAACATACTGCGAGGTGTGGATGCTCACTTTAAACCCCAGCATAAGTTGATCCAGCTAAAGGATCTAAGGAAGTTATTTCTCACACATTCCCAGTTGCCCTTATTAGTTGCCTGATTCAGATTCAGATTCAAACAGTGGGAACTGATTTAACAGGGTGACAACTCTCTTCTCTTCCCTGAGGCAAAATCTATTTAACCTGGACTGACTACCTAACCAGGTGTGAATCCTCACTGAGGTGCAAATTTGTTTCTGTACAGTAGAATGGCTACCATCTCACCCCTGGGGTAGGAACAGTTGTTCAACAGTGAACTAAGTTCAGTTTAAAAAATATTATTTTGGAAGTCTAAGTTTTCAGGAACAAAGAACAATTGCAGGAATGCGTTGAGGGGAATATTACCTATGGGGTATATGTTCTTTATTCTGGTTTGACGTATGAAGTGATGTGGTGAGGAAATACAGATGCATGTGTTTTAAGACACTTGACACTCAGCTGCAATTAGATTTGCTAATATATCATATATAACTGTAATGAATCACCCTTACTTCTCAAGAGCTTAGTTTGCCCTTTATATGGTTGCCTTTCTAAGGATTTCTTTCACATAAAGTTATTACAAAGAAATATTTTGTTATCATGCAATACGTATGTTTGACACTTCAGATGGGTTTCATTGGCTTCTAAGGGGCCCACTACCATAAAACCTGTCTCGTTTGGAGTGATAAGCATCTCTGTACTTTATGTCATTATTTTCTATGCCACAATGTTGCACATAATTGTCAATATATATGATGAAATACTATTGGTAGTGCAGAGGTCTATCATGTTTCATTGTGCAGCACAGCAACATGGCAGCTGAAATCTAGGCATGAGGCAGGCCATTCCTCTCCCCTAAAATAGATGGATCAAACTGAAATTATGTCAGTTACTTAATAAAATAAATACATATCATATTGTGTTTAACTTGCCTGACATTTCTGATTGTGAATGGAATAATAATGTCTAAATATGATATATTCTCAATGACCACATATTCTAAATAGTTCCTACATTTAAGCTATATATATATATATATATATATATATATATATATATATATATATATTTCCCTAATAGAAGAACTTCTAACTCTCTTTCTCAACAAGAAAATTTCAATTGAGAAAATACCACCAAATTTCATACCTGTTACCTGATTCACTTATTATTTTATTTAAAGGTTCTAATACTATTTTTTAGTGGCAACAACAATTTTCAAAACTCGTGTAATCATAAAATTTTATTCTTTCCTTCACTGTGCCGTTAACTTGTTATAGTGATTATAGCATTCTCAGCACCAATATATAATTGGGATGTAATGAAAATTCTTTTAAAGTTAGGCATGCTAGGAAATAGCTTGCATTGTAGTGTAAAAGATAATTTCATCACCCAGAGACTTACACCTAGCTTACAGGTAAATAAATTCGTTAAACACAGAAAAGGCAAACTAATACAATTATAGTATAAATAATATACAATATCTCGCAGGTTTGCTGTGACTTGAGCATTCAAAAATGTCTATTATAGACACTGTGGTCATGAATGGAAAGCCTTGTTAGACAAAGAAAAACAATAGTTAATCCATATAAAACTAACTTTGTTTAAAATAGTGATAAAAGTGAAAATGACATTAACAAATTCATGACTGCTTTGAAAAAATTTAATTTTATAGCATATTTCTATATTTTACAATTTCTGGAGTCACAGTACAATTAACAAACATATTTTACAAAATGAAATAATTAACATGGGATTGAATTTTGGACTTGTTATTGTGATTGCTAATCTACTCCTAACTATTATACCTTGCTTTTCTTACCAAAGTATGGAGATACATACCCAGGAAATTGAATTAAACTGGCTGTCACCTGGCCACCTGAACAAACATTTTTTTTTTTACTTCAAGTTGTCATTGGGAACAATATCAGCTATTTGTTATTGCTGTTTTTCAATGTGAATGGAAAATGAGACTATAAGTCCTAATACCAGTCATTATTGAAAGATAAACTGAAAAATTTGTGAAATTTCAAACCCTGGATGACGTTATAAACTAAAGTAAGACTCGTATCTGTTTATACTATCTTTTTACATCATTTGCGTGTATGTGTATGTATGGGTGTGTGTGTATGTGTGTGTGTGTGTGTGTGTGTATGTGTGTGTGTGTGTGCGTGTGCGTGTGCGTGTGCATGTAGATATACATGACATAGCATATGTCTGGAGATTTGGGTACAACACAAAGCTCAGGGCTATATGCATCAAAGGATAACTGTGAATGTAACTCAACACTAAAAATGTATTTAAAATATTATGAGATATTATTAGGTTTTCCTTATTTGGGGTTACCTTGATGGATCTTGAGTATGAATTTTATAAATGATGATACCATATCACAAACTGAAGAATTTAGACAGTCCATCATTTTTGCCCTATCGTTTTGAAAGCCCATTTTGCCAAAATAATGTTTATAATGGTATTTCATATATTATTTCAAATTATTGTAGGTGGTAGTTTCTGTCCCACAAGCACTCCTAAAATGTTAAGCCAATAGCTCATGATTGTTGCTAGCTAACCCTTACATTTTCAATTAACCCATATTTATATCTGTGCTTTGGTACCTTTTCTAAGTACAACATGTCCATCTTGCTTCTCTCTGTATCAGCTCACTACTCCCCTGATGACACCCTTCTTTTTCCCAATATCTCTGTTTGACCTTATCCTGTCCAGCTATTGGCCAGTCATCTTCTTTATTAAACCAATGACACAGTGTAAAAAAATATTCCACAAATCATTACAAGAATTGTAAGTTATGATGAGGTATCTAGAGAATGTGAAAGAGAAAGGCCATGTTCATATGCCTTGAGTAATTTCATATTGTTAGATATGTTCTATTATACTATTAGTTAAGCTTTATTATCTTAGAGCATATATCTCTAAATTATTCTTTACAATTGGTGTGAACATAAATAAAATAATTAGGATATAAAAACCTTGGTACCATGCATGTATTCCAGACATTTACTAGATGTTAATTGGCCTGAGGTGAGAAATCTACTGTAATGCAGTATTTCAACATAATAATTCATGTAGACACATAGAGAGACATTAATAAATGATTAAACTTTTAACAATATAAAACATTTCCCAACCAAAAGTCCATTTAAATCATATGACTAAAACTTAAAATGGTATTGAGTTTTGAAGTGGGTACATTTAATATAGCCTACATTTAATACATTTTATAGCTATAAAAATGTAACTTTACATTGAAAAATACCTACAAGAATAATAATTTTAACCTAGCCTTTGATATGTAAAAACTATAAAAATTCTGCCTGGCACTGGTAGTGTATGCCTTTAATCCCAGCACTCAGGAGGCAGAGCCAGTCAGATCTCTGTGAGTTTGAGGCCAGCCTGGACTACAGAGTGAGATCCAGGAAAGGCACCAAACCTACACAGAGAAACCCTGTCTCAAACAACAGCAACAACAACACTATAAAAATCCATGATTTAAAAAAGCTAAATAATGAATTCATTCTCCTTTCATATATAATCTTTGAAAAATGTGCTTATTAGCATTTTACACACTTAGATTTGGGTTCTTCAGCATCATGTTCTCTTCTTTTTGAAATACTGCTAAATTTTCATTTGAATCTCATTTAAATCTATATGACATAGGTCTTTCAGATATTATTCTTGTTGTGGCCTTTATAAACAGGAGGCAAGAAGGTTAGGAGCCAAGAAGGTTAGGAGCCAAGGCGAAGGAATTTTGAGAAACAGAAACAAGCATAAGTAAGCTGTTTTTCAGGCAGCCTCTAGTTAGAGGAATAGTCTCATCTGGAGCTTATTATAAGTAACATAGCTACATCTATAGTTTAGTGGGAATTCAATGAGACTGACTTTAAACTTGCATACCACTAAAAGCCAAACACAATTTAAGCAAAACTGATTCATTCACTTTGTGATAACTTTCTACATTATTTATGGGAAAATAATAAAATATAAAGTATATAAAGTAATATTATTTGGTTATTAAGTATGATTTTACTATGGGATATAAAAATATACTTGAAGATAATTTTGAACCAAATACCTATAAAAGATGGATATTGTAAGAAAGCTTCCAGATAAAAATTATCACAAAAACCATCTAATTTGTAAATTTCTTCTATGAAATTATGAAGATCAGAATAAGGCATTAATGAGTGTTTGTGTTTGGTTTCACATATATCACTCCAACATTTAAAACATTTTTCAGGTTTGTGCTTTACTATGAGTTTGATATAATAAAAAGTGGAATTTTAAATTTAACTTATCAATAAACTTATGGGGGAAATTCTTCTGTTTATTCTATATTCCATAAATACATTGTCTACAAATGTGAGCATACATATGTGCAGTTATGCATATTTTTTTAGAAAATTAAAAATAAATATACTAGACATTCTAAAATTAAAGATCACCATTTATATAATTGCTCATTTTCAAGAAGAATCATTGGAAATATTTAAAAGATTATTTTTTTTTTATTTTTAGGATACCTTGAAAGTTCTGAGAATTCATAAAGAGTTGCTCATATTTAAGATCTTTCATTCATTTTAAATTTACTGAAATTACTTAGAAATCTAAATGCTTAACAACTGTAGCTGTTCTTGAGGTTACAAAAAGATGAAGTCATGAGCATATTTGCTTACATTTCATCAATTCATCAATAAAGTATAAAAGAATTTGTAAAATGAATCATGTTCATTGATAAATTTAGAAAACTCTGGAGGTTACCATAATTTAACTAGCTAGATATCTTTTCTATTTGTGTTATACAAAGGGAGCCAGAGTTCACAGAAGTACAAAAATCCACAGAGAAAACCATAACCCAGAGCTGGGGAAGAGGGAACAGTGGTGAAGAGTACAACTTGTCTTTCTATTATCTCTGGAGCTGGAGGACTGATTAAGAACACCTTTTGATAAACATTTTTATAAACTTCAGTAAAGAAAGTTTCTTAAAAATTAAATACTTTCCTATGAGACATTAAACCGTCTGCTGGTTGAACTATCACACGATGTGGAACTATGTTGGTTTTGATTGTTGGCCTGTTTTGTTTAACTTGTTTAATATTTTATCATATACTGAAAACGTATTTTTTTTCCTCACTCTAATCTGATTATGGTTTCCCTTCCCTCAGCTCCTCCTAGTTCCTTCCACCACCTCTGCCTTCAAGATCCACTTCCTTTCTATCTCTCATTAGAAAACTGGCATAATTTAGGGGTAATAATATAATTAATATAATATAATATGAGAAAATAAAAATGAACACATTAGAATTGGACAAAAAAGCAGCAAAGAAAGAGCCCAAGATAAGGCACAAGAGTCACATTCGCACACTCAGACATCCCATAAAATCTCGAAAATGAAAGCCATAATATATAAGAGACCTGGTGCAGACCCATGCACAGTCTGGGCATGCTGCTTTATTCCCTATGAGTTTACATGACTTTGATCATATTGATTTAGAGGACTTTGTTTTCTTGGTATCATCCATCTCCTCTGGCTCTTATATTCTTTGTGCCTCCCTTTCCATACAGTGGGCTGAGGCTTTTGATGGGGAGGGATTTGATGGAGACATCTCATTTTGAATTGAGTGTTCCAAGGTTTCTAACTCTAGGCACATTATCTGACTGTGAGTTTCTATATTTGTTCCAATCTGCTATAAGAGGAAGATTCTCTGAAGATGGCTGCACATGGCACTGATCAAGAACTACAGCAGAATGTCATTAGAAGTCATTTCTTGCTGAGTTCATTTTGTAAAACAGTAGGTTTTGGGTTTAACCTGGGACTCCAGTCTAATTTTTCTCTGGTTCTTGGTCAGTTAAGTATTGTCAGGTTTGACCTTGTGGGGTGAGCCTTAAGTTAAATCAGTTATACATTCTTATTCCCAAAGAGCTTTGTACCACCATTGTTCTATCTCACAGTTAGCATAGCATTGTAGATCAAAGGATTTGTGGCTGCCTTGGTATTTACATTTCTTTGGTAACATGCTGACTACTTTTCTGTATCAGAGACATTATGGCTGAAAGCGCTATGTAGGCACAAACCTGAAGTCTCCATTTTCATTGAGTTATATACATAATGTCTTCAGCAATGGAGCCTGCCATCAGTTTGTGTCGAGCAACCTATAGACTTGGCAACAGCTACAGAGACACTTTCTTGATCATGTTCATTGTTCCTCTATTCATAAGAGCCAAAATTTGGAAACAACTTAGATGCCCCTCAACAGAAGAATGGATAAAAAAATTGTGGTACATTTACACAGTAGAGTATTAATCAGATATTAGAAAGGATAAAATTTGCAGGTAAATGGATGTAAGTAGAAAAAAATCCTGAGTGAGGTATCTGAGATCCAGAAAGACAAATATGGCATATATTCATTTATATTTGTACATCAGTTGTTGTCGATGATTACCATGCTACAATCTATATTACCACAGAGATTAGCTATAGAGTTAGGGACTACAGGAGACAGATCTCCTTAGGGAAGTGCTATACAGTACATAGTTATGGATGGATGGAAGGCAGTCTCTCTCTCTGTGTATGTGTGAGTGTGTGTGTGTGTGTGTGTGTGTGTGTGTGTGTGTGTGTGTGTGTGTTTCTGGAACAGGAGAATAAACAAATGATGAGGGGAAAGGGGGGCCATGGTGGTAATATGGGAGACAGGTAAGATGAAAGGCTATTTTAAGGATAGTATAGTATGGAAACCTAATTAACTGTAGAAGCTTCCTAAAATATAAATATATATGAGGGTGATCTAAATGAAATTACCAAATAGTGGGGGAGACAGAGGCACAGCTGGCCATTACTTGTCACCAAAATGAAGGTTCTGGTATTGAAATAGGGTAACATCTAATTGAGTTATTGATCAAAGGGATTACATGGAACCCCATGATAACTCAGGCTATTGTCATGTAGGTCTTACTCTGCAAACTATGTGGGACTGTTTCAAGGAAACAGAAGAAGCACAGAGTAGATAATGACAACTCACAGAACATAGGAAGAAATTACACTGGTTTCAAAACTTCTGTAGGATGTTTCTCAGTATATATCTAAAGTCACATTTCATGTTATTTTGTTCTCAAAAAATTCTCTTATCAGGAATGGGTAAACAAATGAACAAAACCATATAAATCAGTGTGTCATTCACAAAAAACATTAACAGTAGCATCTTAAAATATTCACCAAATTATGTTTCATGTATAGAATAATATAGAAATATTTATTAAACATCAAATGTTATTTTTTATTTACAAATTTGGTAAAAGAATGTTCATGATGTGTTTTAGAGATTAAAGTGAATTACATCATTCAGTGCAGTTTTACCTAATTAATGTGTCTGTTATGCTTCAGAAATATTGGGAAATATTTAAAAGTGCATTAAACTGTAAGTACCATTTACCTCTGATATGCCATAATCAGGGTGCAAAAGTACCATTATTTTTTTATTCATTGGTTATTTTATTCTATAAATGTACATTATTTCAAATTTAAGACAAAAAAATCATAATATTTGTCTGTATTTGTACTCCTTGTAGTATTTTATTTTTTATTATAGAGATTGCAGTCTTTATCTTGTTTATCCACCCTGAGTACAGAAAAGAAAATTTAGATTATTATTAGTAAGGTAGGAATTATGTAAAACTGTGTTTTGCAGTCTCTAGCTGTGCTAACTGGCTCTACCTCTTTATATGGCAGTACTATTGTATCAAAGTCAACCCATTTTGCTGGTGTTGAACTATAGACAGTTGTGTGCTTATTCACAGGAGCAGGTTTTAACATTTGACACTCTCAGGATGTACTTACTTCTGTTACATTTAATGAAGTTTTGCTACCTATTCCTGATAAGTTGTAATTATGCCTAGAAGTGTAGGGCATAAAGATTTATATTTGATTATAATAATTAGCATATCCTAATCTTATATTCTTAGCATATCTATAATCATATGTACATTGATAGATAACATGTAAAGCTTTAAATCTGCAGAAATGAACAGAATCAACACAGTAATTGTACAGTCATACCCCTTAAGCTATCATGTGAACTTTATATGTAATATAATTACTAATTTATTAAAACTGAAAAATTTTTTAAAATAGAATCTCAGTCTGTAAACCTATGCTTGCTCAGTACTTACTATATTTCTGAGGTTGACCTGGAAAACATGCAAATCTTCTTGACTTTTCAGTCCCATGAATGCTGAGTTTATTATAGGGAGGAGATACTGTACTGATCATTTCTAGTTTATACAACTAAAATATAATCCTTTTATAATGTTTTATAGATAAGTTATTTTATGGAACACAAATTATCAATGTTGTAAAATTAAAAACTTTGTTTCTTCTAGTACAACATAATTGGGTTTGAAAATGTTTTCTCACAAAATAGCATTGAGAGTAGGCTAATGCCTTGAAACCTCTTAGAATAATTCTTAATGGTTCTTTATTTTAAAATGCATATTATATAATAAGAATACACTTTTCAAATGTTAGGAATATTAGTTCAAATATCTGAAAGTATCCCTATACCATTGTTTATGTATTAGAGGTAATGGAGAGAGAGAGAGAGAGGGAGAGAGAGAGAGAGAGGGAGGGAGAGAGAGAGAGAGAGAGAGAGAGAGAGAGAGAGAGAGAGAGAGAGAGAGAGAGAGAGAGAGAGAGAAGAGAATGAGTTTATTAGTAGGTTATCTTTTCTACTACAATATGAAAAGACTCCAAATCTGAGTTATCAGTTTGCTGAGTAGGGCTTTTTGCTCTACTTGAAACAGATAGTCATGGTGCTTTTGGAATGTTTTGGGGATCATTTTTATTCCTTGGTGTTTTACAACAGTGGGCAGAAGCAAACAAAGTGAAAGCAACCACAGACTGATGTCTTTTTGTAGTGTTACAGTTTCTCATGCTGAGTAGACTACTAGTTCTATGAATTGACAGGTATTGCATAGGCCTGGAACACTGGCACCCTTAGCTCTTTAAGTGTTAAGGGTTTCTGTTGACCCAGTCAGGATCTTTTACCCACTGTGGTAGTATGAATATAATTGACCCCCACAATCTCATAGGGAGTGTCACTATTAGGAGATGTGACTTTGTTGGATTGGGTATGGCCTTGTTGGAGCAAGTGTGCCACTGTGGGGGTAGACTCTGAGGTAGCCCATGCTCAGGATACCACCCAGTATATTGCTCAACTTCCCGTGGCCTGCATATCAAAGTATAGCCATCATCACCTCTGCCTGCATGCCACCATGCTCCCCACCATGATGTTAAATGACTGCACCTCTGAAATGGTAATCAAGCCACCCCAATTAAATGTTTTCTTTATGAGAATTACTGGTGCAATAGACCCTTCACAGCAATAAAAATCTTAAATAAGACATCCTCTTAATAATATCTGTTGTTGCAACTTCTTGGCAGACCCATAACATTAGATTGTCTAAGACATTGGCTAGTGCTAAGCCTAAGGTGTCTATGAATCTTAGCTATAAAAAGACAGATAACCATTTTGAACTCTTCTAGTGTCTAGGAGTCCCCTCTCTATTGTTATATCCTTGTATCCATTTTACTCTCAGTTCTCTGTGATCTTTTTACTTCCCTGTGTCCCTTGTTCTTGCTCGGGCACTCTCTTCCTGTTCAGATGTCTCTTTGTAGCTGCAAGTCCATGATGACCTGTGGCTTGAGAAACTTTGTTCAGCATTGCCGCCACTCTGCTATCCATGCTTCTCTCATATTTCTGCTGTTTCTTTCTGTTACCAGCTCAACACACACTACTTAAAGACAGAGAGTAAACAAAAGCCAAAAAAATAAAAATAACAAAAACCAACAGCAACAAAAAGCAGCCAGCACTCAAGCCTTTTACTGGGCCTGCTGCTTGAGCATTAGGAGGGACATCACAAGAGAGTGTCACACATATGACTCAATAAATCAGCTGAAATGTTTGAGCATGCAGCAAGAAAGGGGAGGGATTGCACCAATCACTATGGACCTGAGATATAAATGGAGATCTCCTGATTGTTAGTAATCCTAGTAAACTTTCAGGCAGGTGGAAAGAAATTATCTGGGATAGTCTATTTCAAAGGGCTTTGGCTGAGTCAGCACCTGGAGAAGCCTGAGCAATCAGCTGTGGTCACTGTGTAGCTTTCCTAGGTCATCTGTAGAGTGTCCAAAGTGAAAACTCTTGGTCTCAGAGTGGATTATTTGTCTTTTATTTAAGAGAACAAGTAAGAATGGAATATATCAAACTTGGGAGTCAAGTTGCTGAGTCCTCAGTACCTTTGCTTATTTCTGCTGTGGATATTGCTCTGTATAAATAAACACTAATTGGTCAGTAGCCAGACAGGAAGTATAGGCGGGACTAACAGAGAGGAGAATTAAGGGAACAGGAAGGGAGAGGGAGAGACTGCCTGGAGCCGCTGCCAGGACAAGAAAAATGTAAGGTACCAATAAGCCACGAGCCACGTGGCAAAGTATAGATTAATAGAAATGGGCTAAATATAAGACTAGGAGCTAGACAATGATAGGCCTGAGCTAATAGCCAAGCAGTTTAAATAATGTAAGAGTCTGTTTGTTTATTTTATAAGTGGGCTCCGGGACTGGCGCAACTTGGCTGGAGCTGGTGAGAAATTCTCCAGCTACATATTACCATAAAATGCATAACAGAAGCAACAATTGCAATAAAAGCAAACAATTTATCATTAACAGTAATTTAAACAATGTGTTAATAATTCTTAACACCTTCTCAATGCCCCAGGTAGTGGTTAGTCATCTTTTCTCTCTCATTAACACTTTAACACATTAAACTTTTATTTCACACACAAATATTTTTGATGAATTATACAGTTACTTTCCATCTCATTACTAGGTCTCAAACCCAGTACCAACAACTGAGATGCCTATTTAAGATGTCAAAACAGACCTGGCCACCAGGTACTCCCAGTATCCCTCAGATCCTGTTACAGGGTAGAGGTGGCATATACCCTGTCCCCTACCCTTACCTCTCTAGCCCAGGGGTTAGGATATCCTTCTTCCAGAGGCTCTTCCTTTTATAATCCAGCCATTTTGGTTACCTGGTCTTTTTTGTCTATTCAATATGCTCCCAGCCTCTTGGTCTTCCCTTACCCCTCTGCTCCCAAGGCTTGGATCAGAGTCATGCTCACTCCAGACTCTCCCAGATGTTCCTGCCCCTGGGTATCCCTTTTATCTTTGATAAACTTTCTTTTCCACAATACCTAAGAGCAGCCATGTCCTTTCCTTTTTATTTCTTTTTGTTTTTGTTATCCACTCATATTGTTATTTGCACTAGTTGAGAATAAGACTACTACCATGGTTTAAAGCCAAATTTGAAGCAAGCTTTAATTAAATACTGGCTGGTGAATGGGCTCTGTCCAGGTCCATACATGGTTTCTCAGGAAATGGCCACAAGTCACAGTTTGCAGGGCTTAAAGTACTGCCCGTCAGATCTAGTTACAGGCAAGCATACATCCTGATATGCTTCCTGCCTGTGAACTTCCCCCTCATATGTGATCAAGCATATTTGGTGCAGCTGGGTCAACCAAGCTTGTTTAGGGGAGTGAAAACACCTGTAGCTTGTTATATCCAATAAACAATAGATTCCAGAATTTCAGGAACTATCTGACCTTTGTCAAGGGGTTTGCAGTTTAGAAGCATTTTTGTTTCATGAATCTCAAAGGCATGGTAATTAAAACTTAAAATATAGATTTGGCTCTCACAATATCTATGCCACCTTGAATCAATAGCTTTCAAATTCTTTTCTGTGGAAGGTATATTAGCATTGGATGAAGTGTCAATACAATACAAAAAAACATAGCTCTCATCTTAAATGGAATCAGAGATAGTTAATTCTGGATCAATCTTGAGTGGCCATGGCCCAGAAATACAGGTTTACAGTACCTTAAATTCTGTGTTCCAGCATGGAAACAGTTTCCAACAAGTTTTATAGTTTTACAGAACAGAGAAAGTCATAAATCAAGGCAAGTTAAAAATATATTGGAGGGTACTTTGTTGGAACTTGATCCATGAATGAAGGTATGTGAAAAGATTTCTGAGAGTTTACAAGAAAACTCCAAGTAAACAAGAGTCTTGTAACCTTTGTTGCTCCCTAACAGGGATGTTCTTGGAATGTGCTTTTGTGCCCCTCCCAGGTGTAGCAAATAGGAGTAGATTTACTTTAGATTACCCATTGTTTTGCTTATTATTATTTAGAAAGCAGTTTTCAAGCAGGAGTTGCCCTCTGAGTGTATACAGCAAAACTCATGTGATCCTGCCCTCGTGGCTATATATAACTTAAATTCAAGTGAACTACACTCACAGGATCTTGCTTAATTCTTAGAATAGGAAATCTTGGGTGCCCTAAATAAAGCTGTCTATGCCACGAGAGTTTAGTTTGCCTCATTTTTCAGCCCCATTCTGCCAGGTACATGCTGCCTTTTAGAGTGGTAACAGTCCATCAGAGAGGCAAGCACATTAGAATGGGAGACACTTCACTCTAGGCACAAGACGCTGTCTGGTGGTATTCTTAGGTTTTGCATTGGTAAAAGCTAGTTGTCTGCTAAGTCAGTTGATGCTATGAGATGTTTCTTCATTTGTTTTTATCTACTGTCACAGGGTGTTAGCTCTGACACAGAGTGTTGCAAGAAGTGGCTGTTCTGGATGGCTAGATATGGTAATTAGCTTCTAGACCAGAAGCATCCCAACATCTGCATATTCCTTAGATTTTAATTGGCAATCAATGTTTGAAGACACACATCCCTTTCAGGAGTTTTTCTTTCACAGCCATATACAGTTTCTTTCCAGATGTTTTCATTCATAGAAGCTTTTGAGTGTCCTGGGCCAGTACATGGACGATGTGTTTATGCTCATAATTAACAGATAACCACTATTTAAAGTATGGACTAACACATCTGACTTACATAGAAAAACATAGACGTTTTTGTTAAAGTTTAGCTGTATTTACCAAGACATTAAGTAAGCAATATTAGTATGTAACCTCGAAAGACCATTAATTGAATGCCTATATTTTGATGAGAGGTATAAAACACAGTATTTAGTTGGAGCCTCTGGCTTGCCACTGCATTGTCCAGAAAGCATTATTCCTATCTCTCTCTTTCTCTTCAAACCCCACCCACTCAGAGAGTCTCTGAACAAAGAAAAGGCACCAAACTGCCCAGTTTGGTGAACTTGGTGACTATTATATCTTCTTACTCTGATGCTGCCACCCCCCAAATCCCCACCCAAGTGCTCAGCTTTTGACCCTACTTGGGCACAAACCCCACTTATGGCAGATACATCATTACCCTGGCCAACAGCCTATAAAATCTCCCTTCCTTAGATTGCCTGATCTGGCCTGATCTTCATGTCATCCAGGCCTCCACTTTCACTCCTGAGTAGCACAGAGTGTTTAGGCAGTATACAGTTGAGACCTACCTGGTGAACAATGTGGTCCCTGTGGTTGACTCGGCAGTGCTAGCTGGCTACCAAACCCAACTGGGACTACCAGCAGGTCAAAATGGCCCCCAGAGTAGGGAACTCATTGTCTGCTTCCTCCTTCAGGGTATCGAGACTGTCTTGAACAACGATGTTAATTTTGACAAGCTCTGTGAGATTACACAGTGATGCTAATGGCCATTTCTCTAAATTGATCCCAAGAGACCATGATTTAGTATACCTGCCTTGATTCAGTCTCCCCTACAGAAGCCACTGTCCTGGCTACCCATTTCATTTCTCAATCATCTCCAGATATTAGAAAGAAACTAAAAAAAGGCCGAGGATCGTCTCCAAATCCCCATACAAGAATTGGTGAAAATGACTTTTAAGGTGTTTAACACCCAAGAGGAAGTGACTGAATCTTCCCAGTAGTCTTTGCTGCATCAAAAGTCTATGCTCCAAGCTCAAGGCTTGGTAGCTGCCCTGAATCCAACAGCACTCACACAGAGGAAACAAGGGAAGCCCACAAGGTTCAATCCTGCCCAGGCCCAGCCAAAGTCAGCTACACCAGGGCCCTGCTTCAAATGTGGCCAGGAAGACCACTAGTCCCACTGGTCCCACAGCTGCCCCCCCCATCCTTGACCACCCATCAGGTCAGGCTCTGTCTGCTAGCAGTCTGAGCATTGAAAGTAAGAGTACCCCATGTGTGTTCCTCCTCTGAGCCATACCACAGAGGTCCAGCTCTAGCATATGAGTCTCTTCCTTCGGCCTTTGAACTCCTTAGCCTGGAGGAGAACTGGTCTGATGTGTGCTAAGCCCAACCTGCAGGGGACTCTTCAGATACACCATCCCATGCTCCAGGTTTGGAGGGCACCAACCAGGTAAGGACTGGCAGATTTACTTCACCTACATGCCCACTCATAAAATGCTCTATCTCCTAGGTCTTGTTGACACTTACAGGGTAGATAGAGGCATTCCCCGTTTTGATACCTCCTATTGAACATGAGCCCTCAGGCTCCTGACTCTTCATCCCCACCTTGTTCCATGTCAGCAGGAAGTAGCCAGAACTGGTGCCTACTTATCCAAAAAGGTCAAGATGTTTGTTTGTAGCCTACAGGTTATCCCTGCATGGTAAGGAAAGCCCCACTTCTGTCTCGTTCTCTTTCTCCAAACTTTGCCCAGTCAGAGAGTCTCTGAACAAAGGAAAGACACCAAAAAGATCAGTTTTGCAGTCTTGGCAACTATTTTAACTTCCTCCTCTGATGCCACCAGCCGTACAAGTCTCCACCTAAGTACAGCTTTTGCCATACTTGGGCACAAACCCAGCTTGTGGAACACACATCATCACCCATTGTCTACAGTCTATAAAAGCTCCTGTCTTAGTTTCGGCATTCTACTTCTCTGGCCCCATTCTCTGAGACCATGAACCTGCCCAGGTGCTGCTTTAGTCGGTATACCTGTTTTTATAATTTTTCAGTTTTGCTTGATCTGGCTTACTGTGTCAGCAGAGAATATCAGGGGGAAGAAAATCTATTAAATAGAACGTAAGATTAGTAGAGATTTTTATTGTTTGGCAAGAAAGGCATTTCAATTCATACATTCAAGATGACAGACACTGGAAAGACACTGAAATCATAGTTATTATTTCCATCACTCTTAGAGCCTGTCTGTCTTTCTGTGCTTTTAGCTATATTCACATTACTACTCCTTAAAAATTACCAAACAATATTTCTAACAGTGGTAATGTATTTTTTGCACATATTGTTATTTCCCCACCTCTCAAAACAGTTTTCATTTACACATTTTGTTCATTTAAGTGCATTAGTTTTACTCTAATGTATGTATAGGCAAAGCTGCTAGCCAGCACCTCCCTTCCTTCTTTCTTCTCAACTTCCTTTCTCCGTCCTTCTATCCTTCCCCTCTTCCTTCCTTCCTCTTTATTTTCTTCCTTCCTTCCTTTCTTCCTCCTCCTCTTCTGTCCACTAGCTTACTTGAATTTTCCTTCTTCTATCTCTTCTTTTGTGTTTTCCCCATTTATATCACCCTAAAATCAAATATTTCACTTAGAATTATTTTCTTTTCATTATGTTTTTTTAAATATTTTGTGGTTATTATATTATTTAAACTTTTTTATTGATAAGCCAATGCCTGATTTTTAAGTACTCATGTCACTTTGAATTCATTCTAGTATTTTATTTGTATTTGATAGGCAAAAGGGCCTTTTATCTGGGGTACATTCTGATTAATCCAGGTAGTGAAGGATTCATGTTAATCTCTTTATTTCAGTGAAAATTCTGGCTCAAAGTTGGTCAGAGTTTACTAGTTCTGTCAGGGCTTACTTACCATGGCCTGTAACAAGAGCTTTGTGAGACCCTTTTCAAGAACTCCTCTTCACAACAAGGAATGAAAGCAGAATCAATTTTACTTTTCATCCTTCTGCTCTAGAAACTTCTGAACTTGAAAAATGTCTCTCGGGAGTTTTTTATTTTTTTTATTTTTAATTTTAATTTTTTTTTAGAATTGGTTTTCTCTGACCATTTCTCTTCTCAGGATTTGGTTATTTATGTTATCTGCTGTGGTGGTAATCTAATTGTACTGGAATGTGATTTTGATTGTATGTTAATAAATAAAGTTGTCCGGGGGTCAGAGCTATTAGAGCCATAGCAAGAGTGTGGCAGTGGTGGCACACGCCTTTAATCCCATAGATCTCTGTGTGTTCAGGGATACAGCCAGCATTGGAGACATATGCCTTTAAGACATAGGGGGCTGTACATTCAGACAGTGACTAGGCAGTCATGTGTTTGGGTTTACAACCAATGAGAAGGCAGAACAACATACTTTAAAAAAAAAAGGAACAGACAGGAAGTAGCTCTTTTTTCGGGAAGTTGGGACACCGCAGGCAGAAGGGTGAGATTTTAGCTCTGAGCTCTGACCTCTCGGCTTTCTCTTTTACATTGTTTCTGTGTTTCTTATTTAATAAGACAGTTGGTTATATCAACAAGTGATGGCACACGCCCTTAATCCCAGCACTCAGGAGGCAGATCGAGGCAGATTTCTGTGAGTTCAAGGCCAGCATGGCTACCAGTGGGTTCCAGGTAAGGCACAAAGCTACACAGAGAAACCCTGTCTTGAAAAAATAAACAACAACAAAAAAATCCTTTCTTTCTCTCTTTTTTATGTGTTTTTTTTTTTTTTAAATTTAGAAGGCTGTCATTCACTGTGAAGTGGTAGCATAAACCTTTTATCCCATCACAAGGGAGGCATATACAGTTTGATATCTTTCAGTTGCTGGCCAAGCTGCTCTACTAAGTGACTTACAGGACTGACTCCAAAGCTACAGTCAGACAGTGTCTGGTAAATCTAAAAATCAACAACAACAACAAAAATCAAATAAATAAAACCAAAAAAAAAAAAAAAAGAAAGAAAAAAAAAGAGTTACAAACTTGAGAGATGACTCAGCAGCTAAGAACACTGGTTGTTCTGACACAGATCCTGAGTTCAATTCCCAGCAACTTTAGGAGGACTCACAACCATCTATAATAAGATCTGCCACACACGTCTGTGTTGCAGACATGCATGTAAACAAAACTGTGTATACATAATAAATTCATATTTTTTAAATTATTTTCTTTCATTTTACATAACAACCAATATTTCTCTTGTCCCCTATACCCCCTCACACCCAGGGCCCCCTCATCCCCCTCCTCAGAGAGGGTAAAGTCCTGGATAGGAAGTTAACAAAGTCTGGCCTATGGAGTTGAGGCAGAACCAAGCCCATCCCCCCACCTGCATCTCATGTCAACTTTCATTGAAAACCTGAGATGACTGAATTCTTTGGATTTGTTACATGGTAACTGGAGTATCATCCCTAAAACTGCAGCCTGTCCAAATATTAGAAAGTGGAGCCTGGCATCTTCTTTACCATGAGGCAAAAAGAGAGAAAGGAAGCATGCTGGAGAACAGGGGATAGCAGGAAAGCACAGTTTGTGGAAAAGTCAGGAGCAGTGGAGCAGTTGAGCCTTCTATGATGGAGTCCACACTGGAGATGCCAAGGCTGGGCCAAGCTTTGAACCCTACTGTCTGTCAGTTCAGCTCAATATTGTCACAATCTGAACAACTGTGTCCTGGATGCTTCTCTCTCCTACAGAGGCACACAATTACTCCTCCACCCAAGTGGTTCTCAAACTGTGGGGGTCACGATTACTCTAGGGGTAGAATGATCCCATCACACAGATGGCCTAAGATTATCAGCAAACACAGACATTGGCATTATGATTTAAAAGAGTAGGAAAGTGCACTCAGAAAGTAGGACCTGAAATTAACCACAAGGTTGGGTGTTCACCACAACATGAGGAAATGTGTTGAAGGTGACAGCATCAGGAAGTTGAGGAATACCGCTCTCTCCTGTGGGACAGAAGATTTTCCTGCTGTGTTGACTTTTAAGCAAAGGGTACTGAGGGACAACAGGTCATTTACATCTAACATGGACTCACAGCATTAATATTCAAAAGTAGGGACAACCTCATTCTGATCCTTCATGGGGTTTTGTTGGTTTGAAATTCTTGAGACAGTATTTCATGTGTCCCAGGCTATCATGCAGCCCACTTTCTTCTCAAGGATGACCAGGAACATCGGCCCCCTTCTACTTGATCTTCCTGTTGCTGGCATTATCCACAAGCTCATGTCATGACACAATAGAGGGCTCAATCACAACAGCTGAGCTGGACTAGAGAAAGAGACTTTAATATGGACTTTCAACACCAGGACAAGAGGAAGTCACCTGGTAGGCACCAGTGTGAAGGATGCATGCATAAGTTTCCTTCCTTCTACTTGGAGACAGTGTTGCCCAGTATCCTGGGCATGGGCCTACATCTCATTCAGTGGAATTAAGATGACCTTGAACTCCTGACATGCTTGACTTGTTGGTTCTGTATCTCTGCCCAATTACAGGTCCTCAGGTATGCAAAGTCCCAAATGAAGGAGTTGAGATGTGAACCCCATATCAGCAGAGCCTCCCTGAGTAGCCAGTGTGTGAGTAGCCAGCCATGCAAGCCCTGTCTTTTAGGTGCAGAAGCCAGGGTCTTCGAAGCAAGCCTTAATAATCTTTGGATAACTGAATGTGGATATGTGTTTTGTACTAGTCAGTCTTTTTCTCTGTCTCTCTTTGTCTATATATGTGTGTGGGGAGGTGTCTATCTTCCTGACTGTCCATCTGTCTGTGTGACTGACTCCTCTTTCTCTCTCCCACACTCTTTTGTTGTGTGAGGGTGTCTTGAGAGGATTTACTACAATGCATTGCAACCTGTGTTCCAGCTAATCCAACAATAGCTGACTATGAACAGAAGGCCTAAGGATCCAGTGGCTGTAGTTTCCTCGAAAGAAATGTCTCAGTTGTCTTCAGTATCAGCCAAACTCTAAAAGAAATAGCCTCTCATGGAGTGTGTTCAACTTTCTTTAAGCTCAGAACTTTCAGTAAATTTCCTCATTTGTGATGATCCCTAAAATACAATTATTTTGTTGATACTTCATAACCATACTTTTGCTAATGTTCTGAATCCTAACATAAATTTCCCATAATACATATGTTTTAGGAGATCCTTGTAATACAGTTGGTTGTTCCACCAAAAGGGAATGTGACCCGTGGATTGGGAACCTTTCTTCTCGTCCCAGTCTGCCCTAATGAAACATCTGTTCTCCCACCTCAAAGTTCTAGCTGAGAAATGGAACATGCCATACAAAATGATTAAGAAAATTACCTCATAAGTGTGCCCTCTAACTTTGGTGTTCAAAGTAATGGTGGATGTAGTCAAGTTGAATACCAAGAATACCCATCAGGAGTCTATTCCTATCCAACTGGATACACGTCCATATCACCTTGTGCCATATTTAATTCCCAAATGTAACAAAATCCAAGTCAAAGATCTCTAGAGTGAGTGTGACTGTATGATATCACTACCACATGCAGATGAAAAATAATGATCTGACTATCCAGTTTGGAAAGGAAATGGCATTATATATTTCACAGGTTAAAATTACGGCTAACCATGATGTAACTGTCCCTTATTCAAAGAGAAATACTTTCTAAACTTAGCATAGGTGGCAATGTCCCTTGTTAAGGCTTCTTTCATATCTGGAACTTACATTTAAGAAACTCTGATATTCTCTGGCTTGATGTTCCATCACTGTACCACACAGCTATGTCTGAAGTTCCCAACTTGTTTCCATTGCATTCTGGGGAATCTGAGGCTCTTAACCACTGACCATGAGTGCTCCAACATGACTTGTAGTTAATGGATACAGTGTTGAGCTGCTGTTTATGGAAGCAGGGGTTCCCCTTGTAGTGGAGGAGACACAATGCCAGGAGTCTGATGAATATACAGGGTAGAGGAAAAGTCCCAGTCACCAAGCAATGAACCTCCACCATTACTGCATCCCCTGTGCCACTATGCTTATCAGAGCCACTGAAAAGACCAGGATGAGGCAGGAGTTTCATTTGAAACCTTTATTTGATTCCACTTATTACACTTCACTGAGGAGGTAGAGAAAGAAATTTACAGATACAAAACATCATGATCCAATTTTGTCAGAGTAAAATCAAGGAATCTACACCGTCTCCTTTTAGGGCCTTGGTGGTCATAAGAAGTTGTCCATGGCTAATGAAGGCTGATGTTTCCAGGGCCAACGCAGGAAGTAGGTGTGGCACAGTAAAATGTTTTCAAGTCTCCTATCGGGGAATCAAGACTCCCCACTGAACATCATGTTGGTTGGTTCCCCTGATGCTCTCCAGAAGGCACAGGAAAGCCATAATCCAAAGGCTCATACAAAGTACATATCATTGGAGGTTTCGAATACACGTGAAGCTAGGGGTTTCCAGCTCCATTGTAGAGTGGTCCTGTGGGAAAATGAACAAAGACAAAGGGAGAGAGAGAGATGGAGAAAGAGAGAGGAAGAGAGTGTGAGGGAGAGATTATAAGCATAGTGCCCTGGTTCCCTCTGAATCATCTTCAGTAATTCATTGGCCCCTTTTTCAAAAATCAGCTATAAACTAGTTCTAGTTCCATTGCTTGTGTGTGAGAGGGAGTTAGACACACAGAGGGGCCAGACATTGCTGCTTTGTGCCATGGAAGCCTATGGGAATGGGGCTTGCCTATATTGCTCATGAAGAGAGACCAGCTAGCTGGGCAGGGGTGTCACATGCCATTAATCCCAGGACTCGGGAGGCTGAGCCAGGCAGATCTCTGTGAGTTCCATGCCATCCTAGGCTACAGAGTGAGTTCCAGGAAAAGGCAAAATGCTACACAGAGAAACCCTGTCTCTAAAAACAAAAACAAACAAACAAAAAAAACACCGGCCACCCTCTGGAGTGCCTCTGCAGAAGGGACTAACCTGGGCAGTGGCTGCACTCTTGTCTGTGACCAAGGATCCTGAAGAGGTCCTCCGAATATGGTGAAAACAAGGGTTGGACCCCTGCTCTCTCCCGAGAGAGCCTCTGGTGCAACACGAGGAGATCGTTCATCAGTTGCAAACATTCATGCCAGGTCTTACTCAGACCCAGCTCGTTGAGTCTTTGGCAAATACTCCTGACTTTTTCCATGATTCTTCTGCCTGGGTTGCCTACTTCCTGTTCAATGACTTCCCACACCCAGATGAAAATCCGGGTTTCGTGGTTACTCCAGGGCCTATAGAAAAGAGCTGCAAAGGACAGAGGGATGGGATCAGAACATTTCCCAGCATGCACATGCACATCTGAACTTTTCCTGGGGACTCTTCCTACACACTGATCAGCCACAGTGCCCGCATTCAAGTATCATGCGATTAACAGCACTTGCTTGCTGGCCAAGGATTGGGCATCCACCGAGCTGGGGATTACAAGGAGTACAATCACGGGGAGATCATAGTTGTCTTCAGTTGTCTACAGAATTAAATCAGCCTATATCCTTTAAGGATGTACTGACCTCAGAATTCTAGCATGAATCTTTAAAGTTCTGATTAATAAAATCAAACCTGAGGCCAGTTCTTGGGGTCAATGCTGGTAGATCAGAGAGACAGAATAAGCCATAGCTATCTGACCTGGCCAGATCCTCAGCTGTTCTTGTCTCCTCAGACGAGTGGCCTCTGAGTCCTCATCCAGAATGGGTCTCAGCTGAATTGCTGCTCAAAAGCCTGAATGCTTATCCAGCCAAATGCTTAACCAGCCAAATGCTTCTAGTTTCTGGTCTCCACTCCTTATATATCTTTCTGCTTTCTACCACCACTCCCTGGGATTAAAGTCTTGATGAGTCACCATGCCTGTCTGTATCCTTGAACTCATGGATTTATGCTTCTGGAATGCTAGGATAAAAGGCATTGGCTACCACTGCCTATTCTTTGTGTTTAATATTGTGGCTGCTCTTTTTCTGACCCCAGATAAGTTTATTAGCATACACAATAGTTGGGGGAATACAAATACCACACAGAATGGAAACCAGGATATGTGTTACTTTGGGGACGAGGTTTTGCTTTTGTTTCTACAGGAGAAGATAAGTTGTGGGTACCATCAAAATTGATAAAGCTACAATTTGAACAAGAGACACATCTTAATTAGAGGAGGTGATAGTTCATCAACCAGCATGAACATCCAATTTAAACTAACTTGTACCAGTAACACATGCCATTTCATTTAACCAGATAATAACTTGCCAAAAAGGAACATCCCCAAAATTAGTCTTGGGGAAACACTTTTGTATTTGTCTTTTAGGAGAATGAAGGTTAAGGAATCTGAAGAACACAGAAAATGAGAGAGAGACAGAAAAAAAGACAGAGACAGAGAGAGAGAGAGAGAGAGAGAGAGAGAGAGAGAGAGAGAGAGCATAAGCATGGTGCCCTGGTTCTTCCTGAATCATCTTCAGACATTCATTGGTCCCTTGGTCAAAAATCAGCTATAAACAAGTCCTAGTTCCATTGCTTGGGCATGAGAGGGAGTCAGACACACAGAGAGGCCAGACATTGCTGCTTTGTGCCATGGAGGCCTATGGGAATGGGGCTTGCCTAAATTGCTCATGAAGACAGACAAGCTATCTGGGCAGTGGTATCACATGCCATTAATCCCAGGACTCTGGACGCTGAGCAAGGCAGATATCTGTCAGTACCATGCCATCCTGTGCTACAGAGTGAGTTCCAGGAAAGGCAAAACGCTACACAGAGAAACCCTATATTGAAACACACACACACACACACACACACACACACACACACACACACACACACACACAGACCACCCTCTGGAGGGCCATTGCAGAAGGGACTAACCTGAGAAGTGGCTGAATACTTGTTTGTGACCAAGGATCCTGAAGAGGTCCTTCGAATATGGAGAAAACAAGGGTTCGACCCCTGGTCTCTCCCGACAGAGCCTTTGGTGCAACAATAGTAGATCGTTCATTAGTTTCAAACAGTCATGCCAGGGCTTCCTCAGGCCCTGCTGGTTGATTTTTTGGTGAATAGCCCTGACCTTTTCCATGATTCTTCTGCCTGGGTTGCCTACTTTCTGTTCAACGACTTCCCACACCCGGATGAAAATCCGGGTTTCGTGGTTACTCCAGGGACTATAGAAAAGACCTGCAAAGGACAGAGGGATGGGATCAGAACATTTCCCAGCATGCACATGCACATCTGAACTTTTCCTGGGGACTCTTCCTACACACTGATCAGCCACAGTGCCCGCATTCAAGTATCAGGAGATTACCAGCACTTGCTTGCTGACCAAGGATTGGGCATCCACCGTGCTGGGGATTACAAGTAGTACAAGCACCAGGAGAACATAGGTGTCTACAGGTTTAGAAAATACATTTAAGCCGGGCGTTGGTGGCGCACGCCTTTAATCCCAGCACTCGGGAGGCAGAGCCAGGCGGATCTCTGTGATTTCGAGTCCAGCCTGGGCTACCAAGTGAGCTCCAGGAAAGGCGCAAAGCTACACAGAGAAACCCTGTCTCGAAAAACCAAAAAAAAAAAAAAAAAAAAAAAAAAGAAAATACATTTAAAATAGCAGGGACTCTCACAGGACAAGTGGGACCTGGGAACGCTGTCCCAACCTAAACTCATAACCACCTCTCCCACACCCTAGGGAGCTTAGCACAGCCTCTGAACCTCTGTCTCTACAGAGAGAAGGTCAGAGAAATGGAAACATTGAATAACTCTCTCTCCTCACCACAGCTACTTACTTCTGGAGTCTGTCATGATCCTAGGAATCACAGATCAAGAAATGCAGTAGAAGAATTTTGGTTTAGCACACATTTCTATCTGATTACCTGAGGGTCTTCCTTGTCGTTTCCGCCGCCTACTCTGTTCCATTCTGCCTTCTTGGTTGTTTCTCAAACTTTGACTTACTTTGCTTTTCTCTGTCAAGCAATGAATAAGTAAGTTATCAACACCATTTTCAAACAACAAGAATCGCTGTCTGTTAGCTGTTTGTGAGATTAAGGACCAGCCTCTTGTAGCATTAGCAGACAATAGACCCTTCTTTCCTCCTCTACAGATTCTGGTCATTCTCACCTAATAGAAAGCTTGAGTGTCAAGCTGGACCAGGGAAAGCCTCTGTTGAATGGCAGAGGTGCCCCTGTGGAAGGGACAGACAAGACACAGAAAGACCTGTCTGCGATGACTGTGTTAAACCAACAGCTATACTTACTGTCTTATGAATAAAAACCAAAAGCAGGGCCAGATATTGAGGTAAATCTGAAGGAGCAAGGAAACAGAAGAGCCAGCCATCGTTCTTACCTCTAGGAAATCCTCAGCTTTAAGAGTGTGAGTTTCTGTTTGCTCAGGTCTTATATACCTTTCTCTGGCCTGACATCACTTCCTGGGATAAAAGGCGTGTGTGCTTCCCAAGCAAAGGCATGAAATCTCAAGTGCTGAGATTAAAGGCTCTCCTCCCTGTGTGGCCTTGAAATCAGAGCCCCAGATGAGATCCAGAGGGCTATGTGCCTTCCCCATGATAGGATTAAGGGTGTGTTCCATAAATGGTCTGGCCCCTATGTGTAATCTAGTTCCTGCTTTTGTTCTCCAATCCCCATAAAAGTTTTATTGGGGTGCACAGTATATCACCCCAACACCTCACCTACTCCCTCCATCTCTCACCCATTCTCCCTAAACTTCTTTCTGTTACCCTACTGCTAAAAGTCCATTTTCAACTCTCCTGATACACTCCAGCTGTGCTTCAAAGAACTTAAAAACATCAGAAGAATTATAAGACCCAATACTTTTCCATCTCCTGTATAGGACGTGGTTATTTGGCTGGTGGAAATGATACCAGTTCTTTCTTGACAGGTGCATAGAGTAGTTGAGTGTGATTCCCATCTACACAAGAGATTGTGGGCTAGTCTTAGATAAAGTAGAATCTGCCTCAGCAAACTTCACATTCAAGGTAGTAAACTATATTTTTGCCTGCTGTCCTGGTCTGTTCAATGAACACATCACCAACACCTTCCTTGGGGCCTGCCATGAGTGCAAAATATAAATCCCTTAATTATTGGGATTGGAGAATTGTCTCACAGGCACAATATCCACCTTCTGGGATTAATTTAAGGAACAATTTCCCAGCTGGCCTCTAGAAAACACAGAATGGATTCCTGGACTCACATACCTTTTTTGTCCTGAGATCTGTCTGGCTCCACTGGGTCATGGAACTGGCATTCTCTGAGACTTGGCAGGTCCAACAGAGACTGAAGTGTGGACACAGAGCTCTGCTCACCTCCCTGCAGTTCTGCAAGTCTGTGAACCTTGTAGGGATGCGGACCTTTATAAAGCTCATGGGCATGATTGAATCTGGGCGGGCCTGTCTGGATCACAGGCTGGGTCAGCTGTGGAGAACACCAAGATTGAATCCCTCTCTGGAGGCTGAGACAGGAGGGTGGCCCAGATTTCTTCAGGTCTGACTCAAGTTATAATTATCATAAACACCCAACAAAAACAAGGTCAATTAACTTCAATTAGCTTTTTGTGACTTTGGGTTTTTGTTGTAGTTGTTGTCTCATGTTTATTTGTTTGTTTTTTGTTTGTTTCTTTGTAGTACTGGGTTTCCTGGAACTCACTACAATTTAGACTTAATCTTCCACGACCTCACACTGATCAGGCCACCTCTGGATCCCCATCCTGAGTACTGGCATTAACGATGTGGGACACTTTGGCTTGTCGATTTTATACTCTTAACACATTTGTTAAATTTCATTTAAACTTTCTTTTTCGCCAGGGCAGTGATTGTGGTGGTATTCTAATTGTACTGAAATGTGATTTTGATTGTATGTTAATAAATAAAGTTGCCCGGGGGTCAGAGCTATTAGAGCCATAGACAGAGTGTGGCGTTGGTGGCACACGCCTTTAATCCCATAGATCTCTGTGTGTTCAGGGATACAGGCAGCATTGGAGACATATGCCTTTAAGACCTAGGGGGCTGTACATTCAGACAGTGACGAGGCAGTCATGTGTTTGGGTTTACAACCAATGAGAAGGCAGAACAAAATAGTATTAAAAAAAAAAAAAAAAAAAAGAACAGACAGGAAGTAGCTCTTTTTTCGGGAAGTTGGGACACCGCAGGCAGAAGGGTGAGATTTTAGCTCTGAGCTCTGACCTCTCGGCTTTCTCTTTTACATTGTTTCTGTGTTTCTTATTTAATAAGACAGTTGGTTATATCAACAAGTGATGCCACGCGCCTTTAATCCCAGCACTCAGGAGGCAGAATGAGGCAGATTTCTGTGAGTTCAAGGCCAGCATGTCTACCAGTGGGTCCCAGGTAAGGCACAAAGCCACACACAGAAACCCTGTCTCGAAAAACAAACAACAACAAAAAAATCCTTTCTTTCTCTCTCTTTTTTTTTTTTTTTTATTTAGAAGGCTGTCATTCACTGTGAAGTGGTGGCATAAACCTTTTATCCCATCACAAGGGCAGCATATACAGTTTGATATCTTTCAGTTGCTGGCCAAGCTGCTCTACTAAGTGACTTACAGGACTGACTCCAAAGCTACAGTCAGACAGTGTCTGGTAAATCTAAAAAACAACAACAACAAAAATCAAATAAATAAAACCAAAAAAAAAAAAAAAAAAGAAAAAAAAAGAGTTACAAACTTGAGAGATGACTCAGCAGCTAAGAACACTGTTTGTTCTGACACAGATCCTGAGTTCAATTCCCAGCAACTTTAGGAGGACTCACAACCATCTATAATAAGATCTGCCACACACGTCTGTGTTGCAGACATGCATGTAAACAAAACTCTGTATACATAATAAATTCATATTTTTTAAATTATTTTCTTTCATTTTACATAACAACCAATATTTCTCTTGTCCCCTATACCCCCTCACACCCAGGGCCCCCTAATCCCCCTCCTCAGAGAGGGTAAAGTCCTGGACAGGAAGTTAACAAAGTCTGGCCTATGGAGTTGAGGCAGAACCAAGCCCATCCCCCACCTGCATCTCATGTCAGCTTTCTTTGAAAACCTGAGATGACAGAATTCTTTGGATCTGTTACATGGTAACTGGGGTATCATCCCTAAAACTGCAGCCTGTCCAAATATTAGAAAGTGGAGCCTGGCATCTTCTTTACCATGAGGCAAAAAGAGAGAAAGGAAGCATGCTGGAGAACAGGGGATAGCAGGAAAGCACAGTTTGTGGAAAAGTCAGGAGCAGTGGAGCAGTTGAGCCTTCTATGATGGAGTCCACACTGGAGATGCCAAGGCTGGGCCAAGCTTTGAACCCTACTGTCTGTCAGTTCAGCTCAATACATCAATAATCGGCTATTTTTTTTTTAAAAAAAAATCTCTGCATCTTTTTTATCCACTTTTCTTTATAGTGTATATCTGCATAGCCATTTGAGAGACAAACAAATCTGTGATCTTTCTTCTCTTTAGGATTGAAAATTGCCAAAAGGTCAGACTGTATCTATTAGAAATTGTTTATTTAGCTGGGCATTGGTGGCACACGCCTTTAATCCCAGCACTCGGGAGGCAGAGCCAGGAGGATCTCTGTGAGTTCAAGGCCAGCCTGGGCTACCAAGTGAGCTCCAGGAAAGGCGCAAAGCTACACAGAGAAACCCTGTCTCGAAAAACCAAAAAGAAAAAAAAAAGAAATTATTTATTTATTACAATTATGTCTTTTACAAGACATAATTGTATATAGGTGTGAGCATTGATTATCATTAGTCTCTGTTTTGCATTGAAATTATTGCCAAGATTTCTAACCACCAAGAATGTGGGCATAATAAATACAGAACATAAACAGTGCACCTGATATAAACTTTTTGGTGAACATTAGGAGATTTTATCAAAGTTTTAAGTGCTTAAGCGCTTTGGTTTATGAACTCTACTGCTAATGACTCATTGAATAAAAGTGACATGGATAAGATTTAACTTTAATTCTTAGATTATAATACCTATTTAATAAAATGAAGGAAATGACATGAAAACACTCCAATGCCAGAACTGGTTAATTATTTACCAACTATTCATACATGATCACAAAATATGTATGTAATAATAACAACTGTTACAGAGTGAATATAGACATGTTTCATTTTAAAAAGATTACTGTGTTTACAGATGCATAATATTGGAAGACTAGATATATATTATTTTGTTTGTTTCTTTGTTTGTTTGTTTGTTTTTGTTTTTGTTTTTCGAGACAGGGTTTCTCTGTGTAGTTTGAGCCTGTCCTGGATCTCACTCTGCAGACCAGGCTGGCCTTGAACTCACAGGGATCTGCCTGGATCTGCCTTGTGAGTGCTGGAATTAAAGGTGTGCACCACCACTGCCTGGCCAGACATATATTCTTATATGATTTCAAGAGTATAACTGGAGACAAAATGCATATAGTGAAAGTAAATGATAGCCAAGAGCTAAAAAGCAGAATGTCTTTATTCCATTACCTGAAAAATATATTATATACATACGCCTCTAGGCAGTTTCAATGATTCAGTCAATAATAAATTAAAAACACTAATGTCTGTATTTGTCATTTAGAAAGTGCTATGTAAATATTATTTTAATATGAACATTGTTTCTTCTCAGATTTAGTGACCTTGCTTCATTTTATTTTGCTTTAGTTTTTGTTAGGGTCCAGCATGGAAACAATACAGACAGAGCAACCAAGTATGGTAAAAATGAACATAACTTTTTGATTGGATGTGCTGTCAATGGTCTTTAATCATAGCATAGAAAATGGAAGGCAGAGGCAGGCAGATCTCTGTGAATTTGAGTCCCATTTGGTGGTTTATTCACTGAGTTTCAGGCCAGCCAAGGCTACAAAGTGAGACCCTGTCTCAAACAAACCAAATAATAATAATAATAACAATAACAATTGGCAGTTTACTTAGTGGCTGTTAAAAATCACCATTTCGTATTTAAGTGCAACTTTTTTGTTCACATGGTGTCTGCATAATTTGAAATTCAGTACTTATAAATAAATTGTCTCAAGGTAATGATAATTTATGAAGATTTATATTCCCACTTTTAGTAATTGCTCCCATTAGCCTCAAAGATAAATACCAAGATCAAAAATGGATGCTTGAAATTATGGGTGGTAGAGGACTCTGAATGTTAATGCTGCTCTTTGAATTTATACATGTATTAAAGTTCAATACATAAAATAGACACTACAAGAAAATATAATATAATATAAAATAGCAAATATAACTATTAATCAATAAGAACAATTGAATAACTGTCACTATAAATTATTTAAAATTATTTATTTGTAGAATTTTGGGGGGTCAGGATTCATTTCAGGTACTTCAAATGATGGGAACAAAGATCACATATAAAAACAACCTAATTCATTTACCCTTGTACAGTTGAAGGCTATACTTCTAAGCCAGCAACTTAGAAAAATATTAAATCCAAGAAATATGGTAGCAAAAGAAATAAAGGTACTTGAAATACTTGCATGCCTAATACATATGATATTCATCAGAAATATATTTTGTGTGCTACTTAAATTGCTATAGAAAATTTGTATAATATAAATATATTTATGTTTCAAATATATGAATTTTTAAATGAAAAATGTCTATAATCATTTCATAAAGTTCACATTTCAATTTTTCATATGTGAAAATTGTGATCTTTTATTCTCAATTCTTAGAAAACTGGTCACAATTAAAATAGCATTCCTGACAAATATGCATATTTCTATAAATTTATCAATCTTTTCTGAGTAAAACTAAGATTTCTTCATCAGTGTCAAAGACTTTAATCCATACTAATACACCACAAAGTACTTTTATCTCTTAGTACTTAATGAGATGTAAAAATGCTTAATTTTGGCAGTGTTTGATGAAGAATAATTAAGGTAACTAATAATCTTCTCCACATTCCCTCCCCTTTATGTTGCTCTAACAAGCCAGTATTTGAGTCACATGAACAACATTTGACACATAAAGAACACAGATGCCAAAGTCAGGAATAAAATTTATAGCTTCAACATTGGAATTTGTGCAAAGCTCTTAGCCCTTCTTTTTGTATAAATATTTGGCTGCTGGATTTGTTGATTCTTCTACTAACTCTGTGTTGCAGGCTTTGCTGACCAAGAACAAAGAAATGGAGGCACTGTTGTAAAAGGTCCTCCAATAACTGATCTTCTTGGCTCTGGATGACCAATGTCCATAAGCATTTTGAAAATTTCCAAGTAGAAATAAGAATGAAAACAAAATACATTTTCTAAGAATAATCTCAAATCAGTTTTATGTAATCTAGATGGTTTTTATTTTTTTTCCTAAAATTGATTATTGTTAATAAAAAATTTTTGGAAAATTAATTTGATTAACTGAACAGTATTTGAATAATTTCTGAAAAAATTATCTTGGTAATTACAAACCCTTCCATATTAATATTGGAGACACCAGTGATAAAGTCTAAATTATTTAACAAACCACAAACACTATATTTTAGCCTCTTTCTTTAAAAAATATTTGAAATATTATCAAAAATATGAGAAGGTCTTAAGAAAGTAGAAGGTGAGAAGTAAAGGCTGATATTACAGGTCCAATGTCAAAGAAAAGATATTACTAAATATTTAACTATTTTCTGATATTTTCAAAATAGACCAAAATTTCACTTAATGTTTCTATTCAATTTTCTTTTGTTCATATTGTTTTGCATTTAAAATTTTTATTCAGCTTTTAAATATTGAACTTAGTTCTATTGATCTGATTAGATCTAAAATACTTACAAATAAAGAAAATACAAAGAATGAAATAAAACTCAAAGCTAGAGTAGCCAAGAGAAATTATTAATTGTGACTAATATAAAAGTATTGCAAAATAACTTCATATACTTTGATGAGAGCTATCAAAACAGTATTCACCTTGCTAAACACAGATTTCTAGCATACCAACAGTTGAAACACAGGCAGAAGCTATTGCTCTTTGAAATAAATATTGACATATATGCTGATAATAATATGTATATGAAACACCTTAATCTATCGCCAGAGCTAATTACTCTAGTGTTAGAGCTATTCATATTGGTTTTTGTGTGTTAAAGTTGTTTGAAAATATTATTTCCCAAAGTGTAGAGGAATCATTTGGATGACACTGTCAGCTCCTGATGCCAAGCTGTGACATTTTCTTCCAAAGACAGCATCTGGCTCTTTGGCAAAACCCATTGGTAGTTTTTCTGCACCTCTAGGTCTGTTACATGGCTGGCTGCTCCTGAAGACCATTTTTACTCCACTGAAATGAAGGACTATATAAATCACTGAAACATTCTGTGATGTTGATTTAAGCACTGGTTTAGGAACTAGGACTCCATACAGATCAGCATAATCCTGATTCTGTATACTGAAACACTTCAAGAGCAAGTGTTGCTACAGTCAGTGCCTGTGTCTTTCAAATATTTGTGCTTAACTGCTATATTATAAATTTGTTGCAAATAAATAAAATACTCAATAGTGTTCATAAGCATATCTTTATGTATTTGAGCACTGATTAATTGATGACTTTTAAAGAGAAATGAGTTTTCAAAACCTGTTTTTTTCAGAGAGGGCAAGAAGACTCTCAGAGACATATACAGTAGATAACACCAAGAGAACATTGTCTTCTAGACACAACAGAGCACTTGCACATATGAACATAACACTTTTGACAATATGCACAAGACCAATGAAACCCCAAGCTAGATAAGATCCCATTATGGAGATTGGAAGGATAGTACAAAATTTCACCATTGGCCCAGGTTGACCTTGAACTCATGATCTTCCTGCCATTGCCTCTAGTAAATCCTTCGTGCAGGATCTACCACTACTAATTGGACAAACCTCGTACCAAACTGGGCTTCTAGTACTAGTATTGGGTTACATCTAATCAAGTTTTTGGGCAAAGGAATTCCATGATAAACTAAATACATTTTTTAGAGCCTCAACATTTACATTTGACAGAGTTAATGTTTTATTAACACGTTCTTTCTTACCCTGTATGCCTGCCATTCATAGCATAAACTTGCGTATTCATACTATGGTCCTTTGGACTTGACCATGAGTTGTTTTGTCAAATCTGTGCTTGGTGCATCTGAGTAGATGCAGAGACCCACACCAAAACATTTGGCCGAGTTCCGAAATCACAAGAAAGAGGATGAGGAAGGATCGTAGGAGCCAGAGTGATCTATAACAGCACAAGAACACGGCCCACAGAATCTGCTAAGCAGGGGCTCATGAGGACGGACACACAGAGACTGGATCAGCAAGCATGGAGCCTGTGTGGGTCTCTACTAGTTCCTCTGTATACATGCTGTTTGTTTAGCTTGGGTCGTGAGACTCTTGAAGTGGTGTGTCTCTGACTCTTGCCTGCTGTTGCTATCCTTCTCACTGGGAAGCTTGCTTCCTTTCAGAAGGGAAACTGAAGAGCAGCGGGCCTGGGCAGTGGGACTTGGAGGAGTGGAGAGAGAGGAGGTTGAGGTTGGGATGTATTGTATGAGAGAAGAGTAAATAAAAAGAAAAACAGAAGTTGTGGCAAAACAAAAGACTGAACTAACATTTCCAAATTTCTATTTAAATGTGCAAAGCATTGGAATGGTTAGAGAACTCTAATGTTTACCTGCTGTAGAATAAAGGACATGTAGAGACAAAGCCTAAAGCTGACACCCTTCTGGGGCAGCCAAACTGTCCCGCTGAGAGCCTCACTAACAACACAAGCTGGCCCAGCTGAAGGAAGAAAATCTGTTCAACAGATTGTGTTCAATGATTTTAATTATTTAATGAAGTATTATTGTTCCCTTGAAGTTTGTCATGTAACATTGCACTGTAGGTACTGATCTTGGGAATGTTATGCCAAAATGTGAAGTGTATGTTCCAGAAAGAGAGGGGATAGCACCAGAAGTAGAGATGCCTTTATAGAAGAAGGGAAAAGTGTTGAACAAATTATCACCTAAGGAGCCTGGAAAAGATCAAGCACACTGATTGATATTTTAAAGAAGGAAAATGGCCACCCATATTAGAAACTTCTGGATGAAACTGGTTGATGGGCAGGGCAGCGGTGGCACACGCCTTTAATCCCAGCACTCGGGAGGCAGAGCCAGGTGGATCTCTGTGAGTTCGAGGCCAGCCTGGGCTACCAAGTGAGTTCCAGGAAAGGCACAAAGCTACACAGAGAAACCCTGTCTTGAAACACCAAAAAAAAAAAAAAAAAGAAAGAAAATGGTAGATGGTAGAATCCAGGATGACCAAAGGGAGCTACAGAAGTATTTACAACCAGTATATCAATATGTTTCCTAATAATGCAGAGCTCTATTGCTATCTAAATCTCCATAATAAATTCTTATAGTGGGAAACTAACAAGTGGTTCAGTAATAGAAGATGACTGTATTTTCAATAGATGAGAGTATGTGATTTTAAGAGAAAAATCAGGATTACAAACTGTTTTTATGTATTATCCAATTTAGTGTACCATAATATTGACAAAGAAGAAAGTTAACAGCAGAAAATCATTCTTCCTTGTCATGTACTGTAGGGTCCTAAGTATTTCCTTTTAGTCCAATCATTATTTATTCATATATATCTGAATTTGACTCATTATGTAAAATTATTTACAATTTTATTAATTCAATTCCCCATAAAAGAGTAGAAAATATTGGTAAATATATACATACATGTGTATATTATTATTTAATTTGAAAATTAAGCTACTATATAACTCTAAGCTCCTTGATTTTTTACTAGAGGGAGTTAGTATTATGAAATTAGAATGATCTACTGTTATAGACTTTTAGGTATTTTTATAAAATAAATATAGATATAAAATGATATCAAGATATCAATTACTATGAATATCTAATACTTTAAGAAACATCCACATTTATCTTTAAAAAATATTTGGCATATATTAGTATTTCTATGTTTGCGACAATGCATATGTAAATAGGAAAAAATGTGGATGTATGGAAAGGAAAACTTTAGAGTTCTCTGTGCACAGGTAGAATATATGAAGCCATATAATTAATAGTATGCCTGTTACTGTTTTGCAACAAATTATCAATGAATAAATTCCAACTCAATTGAAAGGATTTTAACAGGTCCTCTTTAAATTGCTAAATAGGTTTTTTCCTTCTAACTTTTCAAGGAATAGCTCATTATTACAACTTCTTTTTCACCAGAAAGGTTTCAAAATGCAGATAATAGCCACCTTTGGATGAAGCAGAGAAAATTCAAGCACAATAACGTGGATCCTACATAATGTGGAATTATATGATATGCCTTGATTGGGAAATCAGTTTATAAGCAACTACTGTGATTCAACTAGCAATTCATTTGGTTGATAAATATTATATGTAAAGATACTTTAGCTGAAGAAAAGCCAAATAAATCTATCAACTATCACTTCAATAGTTATTTACCTTGGGAAATGATATTGTTATTTTTGGTTACTGTTAAATTTATTACATGATAAATAAAGTCTTACAAGTATTTTTATTGTTACCTACCCTTGTATAAATAACACACAAATCATTGTCCACAGCTTGAACAATTTTCACCATTAAATTAGGCTATTTCATATCAGCAAATCTTCAATAGGGACTGCCAGAGGCCAAATAAGGCAAGAAATTTTGATTTAGATACTAATGTATACACTGATTCTCAAAACAACTATCTAAAATGTTATAAATTTAATAACTTTCCCTTAAATAGTCTCTTCCATTGAAATAATAATTAAATATGTTGGCAGATGAGAATGAATGTTATCATTTTATAATATATACATAAATCTGAACACTACATTGTATGGTATAATTACATACTATTTTGATTTGCCAATTTTACCTTAGTAAGAAATAAGTAATATTTGAGAAGCATTACATGAGATGGTTAAAGTTTTACAGTATCCAGTAACATTATTTTAAAATTTCTTTAAGTGTCAAGAATGTTTTTAATCACTAGCATTTACTGCTCAAGAAAATGAGACAAACTAAAATATAGAATAATATATGGAGAGGTACAATTAATTGGATGACATAAGAATTTTAATTACATTTATTTTTCCATCTTATATTTGGTATGATTAGATATTCTTTTAAAGGACTTATTCCTTATTTTTATTCCATGTGTATGAATACCCTGCAAGTATACACACACACACACACACACACACACACACACACACACACACACACACTGCTTTCATGCCTCCTTGTGCCCACAAAGGACATAAGATTGCATTTGATTACCTGGAAATGAAGTTAATGATGGTTGTACGCATGCATATGGGTGCTGGGAACTGAGCCTTGGTTTCTTCAAACACAGAAAGTGCTCTTAATTGTGGAGACATCTCTTCAAACCCAGTGTTTAAGTATGTTTTATAGAATGTAGAAGACACCAAGTTCTTTGTTGGACATTTATCATAAGAAAACTCATTTTGGCTTGACAGTAATCAATGAGGTAGGTACAATTCTTTCATGTAAGTGGTGTAGAAAATAAAGCTGAGACATAGAAAAGTTATATAACTTGTTGAAATGTACATGCCTAAAAGGAAAAGAAATAACACCCTGTTGGTCTCGCAGTAATCACATATTGTGTGATTCGTGGTCTCATATTAATATTAATTGATGGGTTTTTATAAATAACTATTCTTCAGATTGTCCCAATGATAACCCTAATTTGGAAAATACATTTTTATTCTGAGAGAATCTCTAGTCTTGAAAGGTTTCCTTCATTTTTGAAACATGCACAAATAGAAATCACCAATACATGAGAATCTCAAATAAATTATTAGCCACATAAATATTCAGGCCTATATCCTAGAATTTGTGCTTTTATTTATCAATTTATTTTATTATATATCTTCTAGTTTCCATAAAAGAGTGATAATTTCTAATCCTGATGCAATCACTGATTTAGAAAATATGAAGTGATTGACTTGGAAAATTATTTAAAACATCAAGCAGTTTATATTTTATTAGCTACCTTCATGATTTCTTGGCTCATATTCCCAATTATAAACTTCCTTGCCAAGAAGGGACAGTAAAGTTAATATTTGAAATAACTCTTAGAACATTTTCAGTTCTATTGGAATGCCAAACATTGATCATATATGAAATTACACTGAAATTTCATAGTTTTTGTTTTAGATTTGCTTATCATGATTTTTACTACTATAACAGCACGGAGTGGAAACATCAAGAGAAAGAAATAGTGTCTCATACTTCTGGAAGCTCGGACTTCTAAGATCATGGTATATTTATTGAAAGTCTTCACACTGTCTCATCTCCTGGTAAAAGAATATTTGAGCAAGTATTTTCAAAAGAGAATGCATCACAGACTGAATTCCTATGATTAAAACCTGCTCTCCCTAACTGCTGCTCACTCCTAAAACACAGTTTTAACCTGTTTATCAGGCCTCATCTCCATAATGTAATCAAGTCTTAAGGTTCCCATTTCTTGTATTGCTAAAATAACAATTAGATCACAATATGGCCTAGAGAATAAATATTCAAGTCTGAATATTTTTTCCTAAGTCAGTCATCCTTGTTTCTCTGTCCTTTAGACAGTGTCAGCCCTTTCATCCCTCTGTGGTTTATATAAATTCCCCAACAAGTCTCTACACTAGAGGATTGGTTCTCACGCTCTTTGGAGGGTTAGAAACTTTAGCATGTGGAGCTTCCTAGAAAGTTCCTCAGGCTACAAGGGATGTGACCTTGTAGATGATTCTGTAATTCTAGTCTTTATCATCGCTTCTTTGTTTTCTGGCAGATGCAGTGACTGCTTGTTATCTCATGTGTTCCCTTTTTACAGTTCCAAAAGAAGTGAGGTCACTTAAGCTTGAACTGACAGCCCTAGAATTATAAGACAGAACAGCCCTTTGTTTGTTTTTTAAATTTGTCTCAAGTACTTCATTATAGAGATGAAATCTAACACAAGTTATTATCCAAATAAAATTTACAACTTTGTGGGGAATTTAAATGTTACCAAATCTTGACAAATACTTGATAATCCTAACTTGCACATTATCTTATGCATCCAGTACTGAGAATATTTCAAAAATATGTTATATTGTTTTGTTAGCTTAGTGTCTTAGTTAAAGTTTCTGTAGCTGTTAAGAGACACCATGACCACAGCAACTCTTAGGAAATAAAACATTTAATTGGCATGGCTTGCTGGAAGCTCAGAGGTTTAGTTCAGTATCATCATAGCAGGAAGCAAGGCAGCATACAGGCAGACATGAAGCTGGAGAAGAATCTGAGAGTTCTTACATCTTGATCCACAGACAACAGGAAGGAATCTGTGTCATTGGGAGTAGCTTGAGCATAGGAGACCTCAAAGCCCATCCCCACAGTGACACCCTCCCTCCAACAAAGGCTTCCCTACTCCAACAAAGCCACCCCTCCTAATATTACCATTCACTATGAGGCCATTTTCTTTTGGTAATCATTATTACTGCATTTGATACTAAATTAAGACAATATTTTATTTACTTGTTTGGACAATTGTTAAACTGCCCACTTTTACATTGTAAGAAGTAAAAAGTAGTACATATTATTCAGGGTTCTCTACAGTCACAGAACTTGAAGAATATATATATATATATATATATATATATATATATATATATATATATATATATATATATATTTATTGGAATGACTTACAGGCTGCAGTCTAGCTAATCCAGCAAAAGCTAGCTGTGAACAAAAAGTCCAAGAATCTTGTAGTTGCTCAGTCCCACAAGGCTGGCTGTCTCAACTGGTCTTCTGTACATGTTGGCATCCTGAAGAAGTAGGCTCCAAAGCCAGTGAAGGAATGTATGTGCTATCAACGTAAGAGCAAGCAGGCAACTGACAAAAATTTCCTCCGTCTATGTTCTTATATAGTCTTCCAGCACAAAGGTCTGGCCCAGATTAAAGGTGTGTCTTTAAGCTTCAAGCTCTGGGTAAAGACTTGTTGTCTTCCTGAGTCAAGATCTGGATCACAAGTGTCCCTCCATTTATGGATTATAGTTCATTCCAGATACAGTCAAGTTGACAACCAAGAATAGGTATTACTCAGTATTTTTAAATGCATTAATATGACATCATGTTGATGATATTCCATTTTCTGTAACATGTTTCTATTAATTCTCCTCAATATATTCAAAGCAAACACCATTTCCAGAGGTTGTAGATGTAACTATATACTAATGCTGTTACAATTTTTCAGTGACAGCATTTAAAGAATTATCTTTGACAGTAGCAATTGGCAGAATTTGTACCCTCATTTTAAAAGTACTGTTTTGCTGCATTCATTTACAAGAATTTTGAACAGCCATAAGACTTTGTAAACAGAATAAAATAATATTTCTTTTTTACTTGATTACACTTATAATTATTGATTTTGTTTTAAATGAAATAGTGCACAGTAATGAGAGTGGCTATTTTTGAAACATTCAGCTTTTATGTCTGAATGTTCCAAGATGTTTCCAATGCTTCCTGTCATTGTGACGTGCAAAAAAATAAATTATTAAAAAAATACTCAGATTAAGGTCTCTCACACTGCTAAAATGCTGTACTTAAAATTAATACATAGCAATTTATAAGTAAATTAAGATATACTATTTTGTCTCAATTAGAATACTTAAGATTAATGGAACACTTAAGAAATATTGTGAAACTAAATATATCCTGCATTCATTAAAATGTATTATAGTTATTTACAGAGAAAAGTAAGTGTCAACCAAGAATACAGAAATATATTATGCTTACTAATTTTAAAGCATGGAATTTCTCCAAATGTGTTACAGAGGTGTTCATAAACTTTGTGGTTATTCACATGTATCAATCACAGTGCTTTTCTAATACCGAAGTCTTCAGATGCCCAAGTTCTATATTTAAAATGCCATAGCATTTTTGCATAACCCATGCACACTGATATCCTATAAGTAGCTCTCATATTACTTATCATCAACAATATATTGGAAATATTAAATGACTAGTTCTTGTGCTATATTCTTTTACAATATAAGCAACAGAAAAAATAACATTTAATAAAAAACAGATGCAAACTGTTTTTGACAGTTAGTGTAATATGCAGATGCAGAGTCAGTGACCATGGAGGGCCAACTCTACACACACAGACACATAAAAACACTCAGACAAACACACATACCTTATCTCTAAATCACCCTTTTGCAGTGGGATGGCCTATATGTCAAACTGCTCTGATTGATCAATAGATAAAACACTGATTGGCCAATGGCCAGGCAGGAAATTTAGGCAGGACTAACAGAGAGGAGAAAAGAAAGAATAAGAAGGCAGAAGGAGACACTGCCAGCCACCACCATGACAAGCAGCATGTAAAGGTGCCGGTAAGCCACGAGCCACGTGGCAAGATATAGATTATAGAAATGGATTAATTTAAGATATAAGAACAGTTAGCAAGAAGCCTGCCATGATCATACAGTTTGTAAGCAATATAAGTGTCTGTGTGTTTATTTTATAAGTGGGCTGTTGGACTGCCGGGGCTCAGTGGGACCCAGAGAGAAGCTCTCCAGCTACACCCTTTCTTTCTCTCCCTCTCTCACATTAACTCACAGATATGTATGCATACATGTATATGAGTATATAAACGTTGCTTAAAAGATTATTAACTCAACATATGGTAATTAAAAATATTTATTAAACTGAGACATGTAGGAAATCTAAGATCAACCAAAACTGATTCCAATTGAATACAGGTTCAAAAACTCCATCATAAGTATATAGAATTGAAAAACTAATGGCTTATAGTGCCAGATTATTTGAAACGATATTGTTTGCGTTTCTGTAAAAGTGATTCTCTGTACCTTAACAAAAGTTTCATACTGTCTTTTTTAATATTTTTCTTTTCTTGTATACCTTGCTTGATGTCCCTTCATGTGTTAGGATGCAGGTATAAATATGTTGCTCCTGTGTGTGTAAGCCTAAAATAGATGTAAGGAATATTCATGGATTTCTTATTCATCAAATTCTTTTTGATTGACAGTCTCTAGGCAATTTCCAAAGTTTTCTAATATGGCCTGTCTCACTAGCCTGCTTACTCTTGGGATCCTGTCTCGGCCTTCTGAAGTTCGAGATACAGGAGGACCACCAAGTTTACCTGGAATCTATGTGGTTGGTAATCTGAATCCTGGTCCTCTTACTTTAGTGGTGAATTCTGAAACTTCTGAGTTATCTCTGCAACCCTACTTTAGATCTTTTGATAGATAGAATACTATTTGTTATATTTTCTAGAAGTATTAAGGAAACTAAAGCTTGTCTTTCCTGATCAAATTTGTACAGAAAGCAACAAGTCTAAAAATCGTGATACTAAAATTTATGAAGTTCATCTGTTTCAAGAAAGATATATGGATATTGAATTTTTTTTCTTTTTTTGGATATTGAATTTTGTATGCTGTAACTATTGTTGACATGATTAATAAATATTAATAAAATCAGATGCTATCTTTAGAGAGGAGTCAGTGATATTAAATTATGAGATTAAAATAATTTAGTAGAATTGGTCATTCATAGATGAATGTATATATTGTGTAATATATACTTCTTAAAATTATTAGGTACATGATTGTATGCAGTATATAAATATTTTGTGAAAATTATAATATGATATGTTGGTGGTTTATAAGTTATTTATGAAAAAAGGACAACTAATGAAGAACAACAAAAAAGAAGTTATTTATGTGTAAATAGACATACACCAGATATATCTAAACAGAGATATGATTAGAGTTCTAGTTTTCTGTAATGGAGATACCAATACAATTTTATTTCATCACTTCTTGAAGATCATATGCATTAAATTACCTAATATTTTATGTTTTCAGACAAGGCTGTAAAAAGCTACAATGCCTGTTAAATAAAGTCTCTGGTTTCTCTTCTACAAATATTGACTTGCCATTTACTTCTGCTAGGTGGTAGTTATTGGTGGTAAATAATATGTATAGCCATATAAGTTTGTGGTACACTGAACCTAACACTATAGTTTTCATTTTGTTTGAAGTACATTCACGACTTCATACATAAAAAAATTATCACTTATAATGAAAAATGTACAGTGTTTACATATGAAGTATTTGGATTGTGATTAGGATGAAACTGGATCATTAATGATAGATTCTGAATTGGAAATTTGATGTCTTTAGTAAGAGGGAGAAAAAGTAGAATGATATAAGTACAAGCATATTTTCCTCCTCTTTAGGAAAGGAAAAAATTGGTTCCTGTGAAAAACTAAGGAAGGCTCATAAAATACATGTAAAACACTTATTTTATAAAAAAAGGAAAACACAAATGAGTAATTAGTGTGAGCAATAGAACACTAACAATTAATAGTTCACTTACTAGTTGTAATCATCTTATAGTTGAACATCATAGAAAATATAGAATATACTATATTTAATATCCAAAGTGTTCACTGGTTATGTAATAACTTTATACATTTATTTTAAAACTTGAGTATAATGTTCCCTTAAGAAAAGTATTCATTTCTACATTTCCATATTAATACATTTAAAATAAATTTGATGTATACTCTAAATGAAAAATAAAGAAAAAAATTGCATTTCAGTGTTTACAAAAAGTTATTGCCCTAAGAAAATTTTAAGACATTACTGAAAAACTAACTTAAAGAGAAAATATGTATGTACATATATGCATTCATATATATATATATATATATATATATATACATAAAACAAATATGTGTATTTTATATAGAACAAATATGTACACAAACATGCACAAATGTAAATATACATTATTTGACTTTGGTTGCTAAGTTCTAAAATAATACATATAATGTATCCAAGTCTAACAACAAAATAATAGAATAAATTATTTTAAATTAATGTACACAGAAACAAAATTTGAAATATTTAAAATAATTCCTTCATACATTCAAATACTAAATATATACATTTTATGGAAATAGTTTACCTTGTTAATAAATTTTCTTATATATGCTGGAAACTGTATCACTCATTTTAAATGATAAGAAAAAAATCTTCTTCAACAAAATAAAATGATTATTATGTACAAGTTTCCTAATGTGTATGTTTTCTCATTGTAATTGGGCATTTATACAAAATATTTAAGCTAATAACAGATAATTTATTAAACAACAGAACTACCAGCTGAGCATATCACTTATTATTTCAAGGTAGTTTTGATTGTTTTAGGCTCAAATCCATCTTAGTGAATGATCTTTATTTATCTAATAACCCACGTGCCTCACAGTCATTACAATTCGGTAATAGAATTGGTAATGTTAGAGCCTAAGTAAATATGTTATCTTGAAGCTTAAATCAATACACTATAGGTGTATTGACACTATAGGTTACTAATACACATAACTAATAACTGGAACTTTTAGTTTCTTATGTGCTTTTCTTTTTTTTTCCCTTTGTTACTTTAAAATTTCTTTTTTTAAAAACATTTTTTATTACGATATTTTCTATTCATTCCCCTGTCCTCCCTCCTCCCACGCCCCAGCCTTCCCGCCTCAACCCAACCTCCCTTCTCACCTCCACAAAGGCAAGGTCTCCCATGGGGAGTCAGCCAAGCCCTTCCTCCCTGATGTGCAGTGTCTCACCACAGGCACCAGGTTCCAAAAAGCCAGCTCATGCACTAGGGACAGGTCCCAATCCCACTGCCTGGGGGTCCCCTAAACAGTTCAAGCTAAACGACTGTCTCACTTATCCAGACGGCCTAGTCCAGTGCCATGGGCCCTCCTCAGCTATTGGTCCACAGTTCATGTGTTTCCAACTAGTTTGGCTAGTTGTCTCTGTACTTTTTCCAATCATCGTCTTTATATCTCTTGCTCATGGAATCCCTCCTCTCTCTTGTCGATGGGACTCCCGGAGCTCCACCTGGAGCTTGGCCATGGATCTCTGCATCTGCTTCTATCAGTCACTGAATGAGGGTTCTTCTATGACAGTTAGGGTATTCAGCCATCCAATCACCAGAGTAAGTCAGCTCTGGCACCCTCTGGACCATTGCCAGTAGTCTATGGTGGAATCATCTTTGTGGATTTCTGGGGACCTCCCTAGCACTCTGCTTCTTCCTATTCCCATGGTGTCATCATTTATCATGGTGTCTCTTTCCTTGCTCTCCTACTCTGTTCCTGTTCCAGCTCGAACTTCCTGCTCCCCTGATCTCTCTTTCCCCCAACCCTTGCCCTTCATTACTCGCCCTCGGCCCAGTTTGCTCCTCTAGATTTTATCCATTTCTCCATCGCTGGGCGATCCCTGTGTCTTTCCTAGGGTCCTCCTTACTAGCTAGCCTCCCTGGAGCTGTGGGTTGCAGTCTGGCTACCCTTTGCATTACATCTAGTATCCACTTATGAGTGAGTACATACCATGTTTGTCTTTCTGAGTCTGGGTTACCTCACTTAGGATGATATTTTTTCTAGTCCATCCATTTGCCTGAAAACCCCATGATATCATTGTTTTTCTCTGCTGAGTAGTTATAGAGAAAATGTGCTTTTCTTTACATGTTCTGAATTTAATCTCTATTCATAATCTTTAAACACATTTTATAGCTACAGATTTGATATTTATCAATTGTTTTCATGTAAGAATTTGTTTAAAGAAGCTTCTTTAAAGTAACAAAATTTTAAAGATTGTTTAGGGGATTTTATGATTCTCCAGTGATTTTTAACATCAAAATTTTCAGTTTACCCTAGAAGAAATCCTGGTAATAATGAAAGATTCAGATGATCATTATGCACTAATAAGAACAAATACTGGATGGATTTACAGGACTAGATAACATTAAGCCCCCCCCCCCTTTTTTTAGTCCCAAATGAAATTTTTTTCTTTCTTGATTAAAATCTGAATGTCTCTCCAAGTTCATATTAGGATTTCACCTCATGTGATGGTGTTAGAGCTGGTCCCTTTGAAATAACTATGGGAATGTGCCTTGTTAAAAACAAAAAATAGCTGGGCAGTGGTGGCACACGCCTTTAATCCCAGCACTCAGGAGGCAGAGGCAGGCAGAACTTTGTGAGTTCAAGGCCAGCCTGATCTACAAAGCAAGATCCAGGAAAGGCACAAAGCTATACAGAGAAACCCTGTCTTAAAAAAAAAAAATTACAATAAAACAAAAAACAAAACTAAGGGAGTGAAATTGTCTCGGTCATTTTTTATTCTTTGCAAATATAACACTTGTTCAAGAGCTGTTGCATCAGGTTTTTGAGTCAAATTGGAAAAACCAGTCCTGATCACACAGTATCTACTAGTGCCTTGTTTTCAGATTCCTCAAATTTATGTCTAGGATAAATATACATTATTCATGAATTATTCAGTCTGGGTATAATTAGCAAGAAAAAAATACTCAATGTCCCTTATTGAGTGTTCTGAATTATACTAATGTGTTTTCCCCTCAGCAAAATGATTATATTCATTTAATGCTCAAAAAAAAAGTGAATCTATGATGGTAGCATTGCCGTCCTTAGACATTTCAGTTTGACATGTAAAGAGTACCTTTTTTGTATGTGGCAGCTTTTTAACGATGACCAAAACAGTCAAGAAGACTATCAGATTTTTGTCTCTTTAATAAACATTCCAGTTAATGAAGACTTATATTCTTGGAAAAATATAGCAAATCCTTAAAAGTACTATGTAAAAAACCCAAATATATCCATAGTATGTTTACTGTTAACACTTATAACAAATCATTGATCCAGAATAAAACTAATTACTTAAATTTCCTAATAAAGGTGAGCTCTCTTTGAAATTTGTGTACAAAATTTTTATTGTTTGCTGATCTTTTAATAATTCTAATATATTCATTTATGATTATTATATTTTAAATAATTGAAACTATTTGAGATACTAATAAGTTTGGATATGGATCAAGTATAAGACACATTTGGTTATCTTATGAACAAAGGTAGATATTACGACTTCTTTGACCTTAATAATTTTAATATGAGAGGAATTAGCCCCAAGTTATCTTTATTCCAAAAGTGGATATTAGGTATCAAATATTTCTTCATATATTCTATAAACCTCAGGAAATGTATAAGTTTTCAGAAAGAAAAACAATGAAAAGTATCTTTAAATAAATGTAAGAAGTATTGCCAAAGAGAATCAAATACTGCTTCATGATTTGTTTTTGGAGACAGGGTTTGCTTCCAGTAATAAAACTGATCAAATTCATCTTGAAATTAATTCTAGGCCTTTATTTTTTTTCATGGCCAATTAACATCTGTAAGTTTCCAAGACAAATCCTTTATATTTGATGAAGTGTCTGATGGAATGGAGTTCAGTGTGGTAAAGCCACTGTTTTTTTGTGCCTGATCAAATTATTTTCACCATGTGTATGTCCCCAAAATAAAATAAAGTGCCTGCATTTTACAAACAGCCAAAAAAATCATAAATTACTTCATTAAAATACACTTAGCTAAGACAAGGCTAAGTGTGTATAATGGTTTCTGCTTAAACATAACAATAAAAGTGAATAAAATCAATCAAGAGAAAAAACACATCACTGTATTATGATGCACACGAATGCTGTCTTGATTAGCGGCAGCACACCAGGAAACTGAGTGAAAGTGTATCCAATTATTTTTATAGCATTGTTGATTTTCTTCTTTCTTTTTTTCATCCTATTATTTGAATCTCAAATAAGATTTTCCACTTTTCTACAAAGTTGTTAATTATTATATTAAAGTATAATTGTATCATTTCCCCCTTTATTATCCTCTTTCCAATCCTTGATATGTACTTGAAATGTGGTATGTTTGTGCATGTGTGTGTGTGTGTGTACAGAACATTTGCTTTTATGAATGACTTCTGTGTTTTTTATCTCCAATATTATATAATATTAGAAAAATAATATGTATTGTAAGAGGTTTATACTGTCTTATGTGCATGTGTGGTGGTGGTGGTGGTGGTGGTGGTGGTGGTGGTGGTGTGTGTGTGTGTGTGTGTGTGTGTGTGAGAGAGAGAGAAAGAGAGAGAGAGAGAGAGAGAGAGAGAGAGAGAGAGAGAGAGAGAGAGAGAGAGAGAAACAGAATGAGACATAAACAAGAATTTACCTCGTTGTAAACAACACAAACAAAAGACACAACCAAAAGCTACTTGAGAAGGAAGTTTTGCGTTTTTTGTTTTGTTTGGTTTTGGTGTTGGATTTTATCTTACAGGTTATAGTCCACCATCAAAAAAAAAAAAAAAAAAAAAGCAGAGCTCTGTCCAGGAGCCGGAAATCAGAACAAAGATGTAGTGGGTAGCCATTCCAGGTTTGGTCTGGAAACTCCAAGCCCCATTGAGGCTTCAGTAACTATTACACGTACAATGCAGGGTCAAGGGAGGGCCCTGAAGACCCGAGATCAGGATGCGCTGCTCTCTTGCTGCTGGGAGCCCGGATTCTAGAGGTGGACCAAGGAGAGAGCTCCAGAGAACACCGCCAGACTACGCTGCATCTTTCCCAGAACCCTCAACCTACCTATCCTTTCATTTGTAAGTTATGCCATTAAGTAAATCTCTTTTTAACTATGTGGAGTGGCCTTAATAATTTCACCAATACAAAGACCTCAGAGGAAGGCTACTTCCTTATTGGCTTTCTTCCTTTGGCTTGCCCCAGCTATGTTTTTGAAAAGCCCATGCCCAAATAATAGGGATTGGAATGCCAGGAGGTGACTGAGCCCTCCTCCATCAATAATCAAGCCGGAAAAAAATGACTCAGACAATGTCCATAGGGAAATCTGCTGAAGGTAATTTTTTAGTTGAGTTTCCTCTTGTCAAGGGTGTCTAGTTGACAACTGAAACTATGACACTCCTATTTAGATCGAGTATTTTTCATTGGTAGTCAAAAGGGAAGTAGAAATAGTTTTGATTTCAAAGAACCCCTGTCTAATCACTTTTGTGCCTATGAAATATTCATCTGAGAAAATGATCCTTAAAATCTATACAAAAGGAAATGGCAAGTAGGCTGAGCAGTGAAGAGCACTTGCTGCTCCTGGCGAGGATCTGAGTTGAGTTTCTAGCATCAAGTTAAGCGACTTCCAACATATTGCAACTTCCAACTTCAGGGGGTCAGATGACTTCTTTTTACCTCTACTGGGGCATGCACTGACACAAGCAAGCACGCACACACACACACACGCACAGCAGAAAAGAAAGACATATATACACATACATGTAAGTAACCAGGAGACTAGTCTAATTGTCATCAGAGTCTTCCTCCAACAACTGATGGAAACAGATGCAAAAACCCACAGCCAAACGTTAGGCCAGGCTCAGGGAACCCGGAGAAAGAGGGGGAGGAAGGACTGTAGGAGTCAAAGGGGAGAGAGAGACCACAAGAAAATGGCCCACTGAATCAACTAACTAGGTCTCATAGGGGTTCACGGAGGAGAATGAAACTAAAATCACGGAGCCTGTGTGGGTCTGACACAGGTCTTTGGAATATAGGTTATGGATGTGTAGCTGCGTCTTCTTGTGAGACTCCTAACAGTGAGGGGGAGAATGACTGTTTCTGACTCTTTTGCCTACTTTTGGAACTGTTTTCCTCTTCCTGGGTTGCCTCATCCACCCTTAATAGGAGAGGAAGTACCTAGTCTTATTGCAAATTGATATGACATTTTTGGTTGATGACCTTGGGAGGCCTTCCCCTTGCTGAGGGGAAATAGAGGAAGAGTGGAAGGGGGGGCAGTGTGGGATAGGAGGGAGGAGGGAAGAAAAATTGTGATCAAGATGTAATATATAGGCCGGGCAGTGGTGGTACACGCCTTTAATCCCAGCACTTGGGAGGAAGAGGCAGGCAGATCTCTGTGAGTTCGAGGCCAGCCTGGGCTACCAAGTGAGTTCCAGGAAAGGCACAAAGCTACACAGAGAAACCCTGTCTTGAAAAGCCAAAAAAAAAAAGAAGAAAAAAGATGTAATATATGAGAAAAAAATACATTTTACGAAATTTAAAAATGGATTAAAATATTGTAAAAAATGAAATCTAAATAAAAGTATGTAAAATATGGTGATTATCAATTTTTAACCTGTTTGTTGACCTACATTCATCATCTATTAAGTTTGGAAAATGGGGTGCTTCTTTTGTTTGGGGTGAACAGTATTAGTTTTATTTTTAATTGTTTGAAGAATTATGAAATATTATAGAGTTCCATTTCCTAAGACAAATTTAGTTATTTATCTTTTATTTGTTAGCTCTTTTTCATTTTCCCATGTTTCCAGTATTATATTGTGAAACTTTTTTATTATATTTTTTAAAATATTTTTGCAGTTTTGAGAATCTAAGCTGAAGGCTTATACATGCTAGACAAGTGCCCTGCCACTGAGTTACAATCTCATATTAGAGCCTATTTAATGATTTCATAATGTAGTTTATTTCATTGCTTGAAATGTTTACTTCCTAGTTGCTATTATATAGTTTATTTATGAATCATTCCTGTCATACATGTTATTTTTATTTATTGTTTTAGGCAGAATCTATTAACAAGTAAGCCTGTGTGTATATCAGCTATCACAACTTTACGGGCCCTTGCTCAGAAATACCATTATTAAAGAAGCATTACTAAAAATATTGTCATAATAAATTATATGTCCATGTAGATTTCCATCTCACCACGATTACTGTGAATGGACCATTTGCAAGCAGTTGAACATTATATTTGTTGAAATGCATCTAATCAGCAAGTTTGTTGCTTATTTTCATAACTTAATACACCCCTCTTTGGCCTTACTTCCCCCCTTTATGTTATTTCATAGTGTCTATATGTTGCTTTATTTTCCCCAATTTTGTCTTCTCTGTAAACCACTTAGACCAATGGAATAAAAGTAATTAAAAAAAAAAAAGCAAAACTCACTATGTGCCATGTCTACATAAAAACCTGCATGCATCTCTCTTTTCACATCCCCTAAAAGAGAATAGTTTACAAGTTGTATGTTTGCCTACAGAATTTGAATCATATTTTAAACCATTTTAATTCTCTCACACCACTAAGCATTTGTGCTTGCTCTCTCTCGACTATGCTTCAGAGAGATCCTTTCAATTCCACTCTTCTTCCTGCCTGGTATGACAGCCACATATTCACAATATGCTCACTTCTCCTCCTTTGTTTCCATATAGGTTCTTCTTTTTTTCTTATATCCCAGTTTAAATTCAGTTTTCTTAATTAAATCTTAGTACTACATGGAACTCTGCTCATGACAGTGTTCTCCATTATACTCATGTGTTAGTTTGCAATCATTTCATCAATCCATAGATAATGGTTATATTAGAGTTTTTGTCTGAGTCCAAAATTCTTCCATTCCTATGATTACTTAATTAAATATTTTAATTTTAATTATTTTAATTATTAAATATTTTAATTTTAATTATTAAATATTTTAGTGAATGAGGAAGTAAATACCACTTGTGTTCCATATTTGTGAAACTTGAAGAATAAATTCTTTAATTTCTATTCAGTGATTCAAGAACAAGCTTGTTTCTTTGTTTTTTTGGTTAGTTCTGGTTTATAAAGCTATATATTTGTGGGCAAATGCAAGCCCATACTGATTATGATAGATTAAAATTAGTTTATTGGTAATTGTAAACTGTGAATGACATAGTTAACATGAAGTTTATGCTACCTATAGCAGAATTTACTGAAATTTACAATATAGTTTTGTTTATAGATATATTTTAAATTTTTTCTATCAATGGTAGTAACTAGTTATTGTTCTGTTTTACTCTGGATAAATTTACATAAATTAATTAGAAAAAAATGATTAGTAGAAATTATCCTGTGCCCATTATTTTTTAATAGGTCAAAATACAAAAGAATTTAACTCCACTTCTCATCTCCCATCAATGCTTTCAGACACACTCCACATGTCAAAGATTTGTAGTCAAATTATTTTATTATTTTAATCACATGATAAAATTCTCTTGGTTAATTGTTTCAGGATTTTTTTAAACTTGTGGCAGATGTGTTCTTGAAAAATTATGCCTGTTGCAGAAAATTTGGAAAGAATCCTAGAACATCCAATTATGCAAGAGTTATGGATCTTATAAGGGACACCTACTGTTTTAAAATGTAGCATGGGATTTATAAATTTTCCACAAAGGAAGTACTGTCTGGAAGATTGAATGGGCTTGGGATTTGTATAAAAGATATTTGTTGTGTTTTTGTTTTTCTGACACCTATTTTGTCAACACCAATTAATTATTAAATGCCATGGTGGTTTGTAATCCCAGCATAAATATTTTACTCAATCCTTGTGAATCTACCTGATGTATAGCCTCAGTAGAAATGTGTGAAGTTTGGGGCTTGTTGCCAAGTGTTTATCCATCCCTGTAACTTCTTACTATTTAGAGAAGGTGAAAAACATTAACATGCATTTTTCCTATTTAGATCATTTATCTCTTGTAAATTGATTTTTCAAAGTTATTAACATAGTACAGCAAATAACTCCTTGCAATTGGTTTATTTGAAGAAAATAGGTTTAGCAATGCAATTAAATGATGAAATTAATGTGTGATATATCTATATCTTGAAATCATAAATTTAAAAATGGTATCACATCAGCATTATTTTAAAGTATATGGTATACATAGTTGTTTTAGATGAGATTAAACTGTGTTAATATACTAGACTCAAGCTAGGATTAACCAAAATAAATGCCTAGTTCAAAGTAAAAGTATACACTAAACAAAATTGAAGTCTAAATTTATTTTAAAGTTCACATTATAGAAATGTTAGTACTTATAACCATGAATGTTTTTATTATGTAGCTCTTTATATAGGATACAATGAAGAACGAAACAGTAATGTTTCAGTCACTGGTGGATGCTAGTGGGTGAAATAGCATCGACATTTATTGCAATGAAACTGGGAAATTCCTGTAGCCCTGTTCATACACAGCTGATGAAGAATCAATAGAAAACAAAAAAAGAAATCCCTTCAAAATTCAAAGAAGAGTATGAGAGTGAAGCTGAAAATTCTTCAAACTTTGTTTATGCAACGTGAAAGCATTCAAAGTTTCCATTAAAATACCAACAGGTTTTTATTAATAGAGAAAAATTCACACTAAGGTGGAAACAAAGATATTCTACAATGATTGGAAGAAGGGATAGTATCTTATAGGATAAGGATTCCAATGCAATTTAAAAAATTTATTATTATCATTATTATTTTTATTATTTTTATTATTATTATTATTTGTGTATATGTGTGGACACATGTGCCAAAGTCCATGTGCAGAAGGGAGAACAACTTACTTTGTGGACTCAGTCTTCCCCTTATAACTTGTGTGGATTCCAGGGATCTAATCAGTTGTCAGGTTTTCGTGGCAAGTCCCTCTACTAGCTGAGCCTTCTCGTCAGACTTCAGTGTGAGATTTAAGATACATAAAATGACAATGAAATGTAATACTATGTAAGGAACACATATATTTTCTGGAAATGAAAGGTTAAAAATGAAAATCTACAAATTTCTAGGCAATTAATTGAAAATAATTTTAAAAAGAAATTTCCCTTCAGTGGAACTAATAAAACACCTTCTCAGCAAATGTAGGAAAGGAGCAAACAAAATGAAAGATGAATAAAATCACATGACTAAAATTCTAACAATCTTTGACTAGTATGATGTTGGTATTATGCTTCTGCTGTTTCACTGCGTGATGGAACATTGATCTTTCCTTGGATTTCTTGAAAATATTCACTGCAGATTTGCTCCAGAACTTTAATTCTTGCTTATTCTCATTTGAAGATTGTTAACATGTGCTTTAATTGAACATCCACTCATATATTACCTGTTCACAATTTCATTATCACTTTATGTGATATAATAGCTCTCTTCCTTATTATTTTTAAATTTTATTTTTACCTTTCTCAAAGACTTTATCATGGTATGTCATTTCATCTTTGACAATAAAACTTTAAAGATCCCTTCATAGACAAATAAGCAAATGTAGTTCCAAGTATTAATAGACACACATAATCATATAGATAATGCAGATAAAATAAATGTAGAGATATAGATGTTTGCATGCTTATAGTTTTAAAGATTGCAGATATTTGTAATGGATGATTCTTTGCTGAATGATGAATATGAACATGGATTGAAAGTAATATAGAGATGAACAAAGATGGAATAAAGAAAGAAGGCAGTTTGTGTGAAGGTGTAAATTTATGAAAAAGTGACTGAGCTAGCTTAAGCCTCTTAATTGGTAACTGCTGTCACTCACTATGAAAGCATACATTTTTTCCTGTTTCAATGTATACTTTTAGTTTCTCTCTGTAATAAAAAAAATCTATCAAAAAGAAAAGCAATTGATAATGAAATGCAATTTCCCATTCAAGTGAACTATAATTTATAAACTGAACATTGATTATACAAAAATTAGAAATACTTTATAAATCATTGAGAGGAAACTACCTTTGCAATATACATCAAGAGCGGGTAAATTAACTGATGTATTTGTGAAAATCGATGGAATCCTATAACACAGAAAGGAAATACACACACTTGGTTATAAATATATTTATCAATTTTGGTAGAAATTAAGAAGTAAATAAAAATGTGTGAAATAATTTAATGGTGCAACTGGAGGTCATTGGGGACAATGGGATCTGATCTATTTAACCCCAGAGATGAGTGGAGTATACGAAACTAATGGTAAAGAACTTTACATCAGCACTCTCTGATGATTGACAGATTTACACAGGCAAGGCAAGAAAATCTCATACTGTCCATGTACACTGCAAGTGAATTCATGAAGGCTTGTTCAAAAAAAAAATGTTAGATCATATGGCCAAGGCTTGCTTGTAGCCAGAGTTTTCCTGCCTTGCCCACAGTCAGGACAAATCTTTGTCACCCGCCAGTCCCATAGCCACTCAGACCCAACCAAGAAAACACAGAGACTTATATTGCATACAAACTGTATGGCCTTGGCAGGTGTCTTGCTATATTTTGGAGATCAGCCCTCTTTCAGATGTGGGATTTGAAGATTATCTTTCCTCACTTTAATCTACTTACAGAGTCCTCTCTGCTAATCACACCTCCCTCACCTTGTCTGTTATTCTGGAAAATATCCCATAGCTCTTTTCTCCAAGCTCACCTCTTTTCCTCTCTGTCAACCAACAACCTGCAGAAGCACCCTATACCAGGCAACCTATTAGCCACCACACTAGGCTACGATATAGAGAGAATCCAAGCAATACAGCAATGCAACACCAACCAACAAACACAAAAACAGCTATCAACACCTAGAATCATACCAATCATCCCAACCACAAATACCAAGACACAAGCCCCCAAACACAAACATTAACAAACAAGACAATATGCCTCCACCAGAACCCAGTGACCCTTGCCTGCTACATTAGTCATAAGAAATTCAATATAGCTGATGTATAAGACAAGGACTTCAAAATAGAAATTATGAATAAATTGCACAGCAGAGGTAAAATATGTCAAACATGAGAACTAATCCACACAAATATATCTAATATGTAATATATATATTACATTACATATATATATATTACATATGGAAAATAGTAAATAGTTTTTAAAACAACATCAGTGAAAATTTTTGTGAAGAAATTCTCAAGATATATTCAATTATTTAAATAGTATTAACCATTTTTAAAATTGTAGATAAAACTAATATATAGATGAGATGTGAATGTAAATTCATCAGTGATAGGCTTTGAGTTAAAAGCCCCATACTCCTTGTAGTTTTTATGATTTTTAATTGTGAATAAATGTGGGAGCTCCTACCTTTCTGCTCTGATCAGCATGACTACACATTCTGAGACATTTTTTTTCTAGAACATGCTAAGTTAGTGTCCACATGTGAGTGTGCCTGTAAGTGTGCATGTGCGTGTGTGTGTGTGTGTGTGTGTGTGTGTGTGTGTGTGTGTGTGTGTTAATGTTAGAGGCTAGTAACTTTTCATGTTTATAACACATTCACATTCTAACATGAACTTTGACTTTCAAATAAATAGTATTCATTCATTGTGGTTTTTTCAACATCATAATTGTGCAGTGCCAGAAAATTCATGTGCCAAATTGTATATTTTAGACAGTTTCATTGGACTTCTCAGATACTTAGTGATTCCCATTTATTACATAAAAGCATAAACAGGCTGTCCCTGGTGCTTCTAATGTGGAAAAATGCATTAAGGTGACATAGAGTGCAATGTTTTATTTCAATGTTTGTGCTAAACTTGGGCATTAAAAGGAAACACATTTCTGTTGCTATTCTTGAAAAGGAAAGGTTACAGTTTTCTTAAAATTGATGTAACTATATATGTATTTCAAATACTGTGCTGCTCTTCAAAGGCTGTCTTTCAACTCGTGCCTGTTAGGTAAACACAGGGAATGTGTAACCACATGTGAGGGAAACAAAACTTGAGCATCACTTTTATGACTATACACTTACCGTCTGTGTGGGTATCTCATTTCTTCTACTCAGACTTGACAGGTATGCCTGCAGTGGGACATAAAAAAGTAAACAAGCTATCTGTATTTTGAGTCGAATGCTAAGTGGGACTTATGTACATTTATGGAGCAACCTTTACCTATTTTATGTTTCATGCTTCTTTATTTGAAAGAATAATCAACTTTTAGTACTCTTGTTCTGTCAAAACCATATAAGAGTACATTTTGATTTCTCAAACCAAAAAATGTTCAGTCGGGGGCTGTTGAAACTTTTTAAAAAGAATTTTTATAGATATTGTCATGAATAACTGTTGGGAACAGGAAACAAATACAATGTCCTAGTTATTGTGAAATCAAAAACTCACATTACTATATATGTTATTTATAGTTTTATGGTTTCCAATATTACATATGACATATATTTACTCTTCTGAGTATTTAAATATTATCTTCCACCATCTATGGATTTCCAGTGTGATTAATGGGGTTATCCATAGATGTCTCATTACTACACACCATTTTAGTTTAAGTCAGTCAGCTAACACTGCTTTATTTAATACATCAATATTAAGTAGTATTGAATATTAGCTAACTGTGACTAATTTCGTGTCTCTCTGCTACTAGGAAATCTTGTCTCTGAACCTATTGTTTGCTTACTTTCTTGAATGAGTTATTTTATCTTATTTCTTGAGCCACTGTCTTGCTCTACAAACCAAAATGACCACCTTTGATACTCCTGCCTCCACCTCCGTGTTGGAATTACAGGCCTCATATAACTTGTTTCTATATATTGTAGGGTACCCTACAGGTAATCATTAAATATTTTACTCCCAAGCTCTCTTTTCTTGTTCCCATTTGATACATGTATATGATGATTCCCCAGAAAAATAATTAAGTCACCTTAGCAGTATAATATTTCATCTATTTTTCTTTTCCCCTCTGCTTAGCATCAAGGAACACGAAGTCCTTTTTCTAATTTATCCCTTCAAATACTGGGCTAAAATTCTAAGCTTTCACATGCTAATGGACTAAATGTCATAGGAAATCAAATGCTGACTGCTTGGGAGAGTTGTCTCTAAGGAGGGTGGAAGTGTGTCTTGTTGGCAGAATGAGGGATGACATTTGGGAGAGAGTAGAAACATATGGTGACTCTGAGAACAAGCACTTGATAACATTTCCATCTGTGCATGAAGCCAGTGCCACTCAGCAGGAAATCCCAAAGAGAGTAAAAAAGAACGGTTTGGTCAATCAACAGTTGGTGGAACAGATAAAGCCCATACAGACTCCTGATTTCAGAATAGAGATCATGAGGCTCTCAAGTGAACTCTCTTCATTGATGAAGTTGTCCACAAATAGATTTTCTTTTGAGTTTAAAAGGAAAGATCATTCACAGTTTATGCTGAGAAAATAACATAACAGAAACACTACCATTTCAAAATTTTGTATGAAGAGGAACTTCATCAATTTGTAACTTACTGTATTCTTCTTGTACTCTATAACTTACAATAAAGAAAACATTGACATGATTGGTGTTCTTTTAAACTTCTTCAAGTACAATGATTGTGCTATACACAACAACACTAGTAAGAAGAAAATAAAGTTGTTTCCTACAATATTTTCATTTCAAGCAGGCGGGACTTTGTTAATGATAGTTATATAGATTATGTTTGAAAGAAGCATCTCATGCTCTATGGTTATATGGCCTAAATGAATGTCTGTGTAGGAGAAAGTTAACTTACTTTTCATAATACATTCTTTGGATACACAATAAAAAAATTACATCTCAAAGGTAATCATGTTTATGTTATTCACTTTTTTGAAAATATAAAAATTAATCATTTTAAAGTCCATTGTGTTTGTGAAAGCTGTAGTCCTTAATTTAATGACCATTGATTTTAGAGTGTTATAAGAAAGAATTAGTCTATGGATTCTGAAATAGGAGAATAGTTTTAAAATAAAATACAAGCATAATTATGCCAATATATTTTTAATATCAACATTTCTAAATTAACTGATTATCCAAATGAAAAATCATAATCTAGTGGCTTTTTTGAGATTAATTTTCTTTTAAGTAACATCATTTACACAGAGCAGCTATTTTTAAATTACAATTTATTTCTCAACTAATGTGCTTTCATACAACGTTTTAACAATTATTATTAGAAAACTGTGGTTTTGTTGGAATATGTTTCCATCAAATTGAAATTTGAGCATGTAGGTTCTTTACTGACACTATTGTGTTTAACAACCTCAAAGTTATATTTCTATTTTTATAGTGAAATTACTTTTATATATCAATTACATATTCAAAGATTTTCTGAGTGTACTTTGAGTACATATAAAATGTGTCGAAAATTTTTAATAGACAAAAATGAATTATGTATGCAAAATCAGCATTTTATTATATTTGTGAATTGCTAATATCAAAATGACATATATATTAATTCATATGAATTAGTAATGTGCTAGAAATGAAATGTATGGCTTCTAATTGAAAAAAAAATTAAAAATTTGCCTCTAAGATTATAGTCATTGTATTTGCATATTCTCTTGTCTTCATTTGACTGGTCCAGCTGTGAGCCTCTGAGCTAATATACCTACTTTATCCCAATAATAATGAACAGATTTTAGTGGTAGCTTTCAAATGCACGTCACAATTAAGAGGTTTTTCTAAAGAAAAACCTTTAGGATCTAGAATTTTTTTTTCTCCAAAGCCAATGGTTGCATTTTTATGATATTTAATTATCTGGGGGAAAGTTTATTACTTTCACAGATTTATTTATTTGTTGTTTGTGTAGATGTGTGTGGAGAGTTTATGTATGTACACCATGTGTATGCATGTGTTCCCTGAGGACAGAAGATGGCTTTGGATTGCCTGGAACTGGAGGTACATGTGGTGGTAAGACTCATGATGTAGCTGTAGCTGGAGTTTCTCTCCAGCTCCTGCCAAACTCCGGCAGTCCCACAGCCCACTTATAAAATAAACACACAGACTATTATATTATTTAAACTGTTTGGACTAATGGCTCAGGCTTCTAGCTAGCTGTTCTTATATCTTAAATTAACCCATTTCTATAAATCTGTATCTTGCCACATGGCTCATGGCTTACCAGTATCTTACATGTTGGTACTCATGGCAGTGGCTGACAGTTTCTCCTGACTCTGTGGTCACACTGGATCTATGCTGAAAAGAAAAAGGGGGAGATATAAAAATGACAAAAGGTAGACTACTGAATGTATTATGAAAAGAAAAAAGAGAGAATATGGATATGATAAGATAAAAAGGGAGATTATGGAATCTACTTTTAAAAAGGAACTACTTGTTTTAAATAAGATAAGTACTGAAAATTTTTGTCTGAATTTGCAAATATTACTGGACTGGACATTGTTATATATTAATGGAGTTTTTTTTTTATCTGAATCTGTCAAATGTTAATGGACTAGACATCATTAATGTAATTTTTGGCTGTATATATTGTGTATACTTATTGGATAGTTTTTCTTATATTAGTTATAAGCTTTTTTAAATTTTAGACAAAAAGAGAGGAAATGTGGTGGTACTGTGTTCCCCAAAATATTGTGTACCCTAATAAATTTATCTGGGGTCAGAGAACAGAACAGCCACTAGATACAAAGGCTAGAAAATGGTGGCACTCACACCTTTAAGCCTAGCACTCCAGAAGTAGAAATCCCTCTGGATCTCTGTGAGTTCAAGGCCACATTGGAAATGGCCAGGCTTGGTGACACATGCCTTTAATCCCAGAAAGCGAGTCTTTAATCCCAGGGAGTGGTGGTAGAAAGCAGAAAGGTATATAAAGCATGAGGACCAGAAACTAGAAGCATTTGGCCTGGTTAAGCATTTGGCTGGTTATCTTTTAGCTGGTTAAGCTTCAGGCTTTTGAGCAGCAATTCAGCTGAGACCCATTCTGGATGAGAACTCAGAGGCTTCCATTCTGAGGAAACAGGACCAGCTGAGGATCTGGCGAGGTGAGATAGCTGTGGTTTGTTCTGGTTCTCTGATCTCCAGCATTGACCCCAATAACTGGCCTCAGGTTTGATTTTATTAGTAACAACTTTTAAGATTCCTGCTATATGACTCAGCCTTCCTGTTCCCAGAATTTTCTTCTCTGCTTGTCCTGCCTATACTTCCTGCCTGGCTACTAGCCAATCAGTGTTTTATTTGCTAACCAATCAGAGCAACACATTTAATATACAGAACATCCTACAGCATGTGGGTGCTAGGTACTGAAACTAGGTCGACTGCAAGCACAGCACCTGCTCTTAAATGCTAAGGTAGAAATCCAGTAATGGACGATAATAAAAAAAATAAGAATTCAATGTTTTTACACTATTTTTCCTGTTTTCTTTTCTTTCCTTTATTGTCTCCTAATATTCCATAGAAATTGGAAGACGATTATCTGTTCAGTGCATTCTGGTTCCATGAAAGGGTCACATTAATGACCTTCCTTTTCCACTCACATTATATCATTAGTTCTTCATCCTCAAAGTTACCATTTATTGTTTGTCTGTTTTGTATTACAATGTTAAATTTTATTTTATTTTATCTGTAGGTATTTCTAAGAGTTCAAATTAAAATTAACCAGATAGTATAGGATATTGAAAGTTTAAATATTTGTCATGGCTTTATAAAATAAAAATATCCTTGTCCTTTTTTTTTTATCAGACAGTAGCTAACAGCAAAATCTAACAAACTCTTCAATAAAGCAACTATTTTAACTACTAATTCCTTTATTGTCCTTTCAAGAATATACCTGTGCAATCATGTGCTCTCACTCATTAAAACACCCAAAAAGTAAGCTCTCCCCTTGTCCATCTTATAAAATTTAACTGAGAATACCACTGTGCAAAGAGCATTGCTCTTTACCCATCTTCACTAAAGGAAGGTTTTAGGCTCCACTTTTTCTTGATTTCTTTCCAACATTTTTATACACATGTCAAATTTCTTTAGAAAATGCTTTAAATTTTCTAGTTCATTCATGAATAATATTTTTTTAATCTTCGTTTAGTCACCTTATTGATATCAGGGTTCCAAATATTGAGCTGCCTTCAGTGGCATATACAATTTCTCATCAATGACTAATATGATATAGAATTCACTATGTCTTTAAACTCCTTGTTGGTATTTTCTACTCCATAATCTAAAAAAATTGAACATAGGAATAAATATTGAGATCCTCTTCAATCATTCTGATTTGTATGGTGCAGGCTTATAAATTTAAAATCACACATTCTCTTCAGTGTTTTTGATTCTATGATGCTGTAACATTCTCTACTTTCACATTTTCTCCTCATAATTGTTAAACATTGCACTGTATTTATTTTATGCTGTATTTTATCTAAAATATTTTGCCAGTTTTTCAACTATTTGAGAAAATCATGTACATTTACATTTATGCTCTTCTACAGAAATATATCATTGTCAAGGTAGTAACATTTATTCCAATAATGTTGCATTTATTCTTCCCTATTTCTTTGCTTTGTTATTCTCCTGTTTCTCATTCTTCTGTAATATTTGATTTATACTCCTTACTTCCAAAGTATCTTTGAAAAATATGTAAATTAATATTTTTCTTGTCTCAGGTCTTCTTACTATAGGATTTTAGGTTTTATTAGATTTTCACTTTCATGGTTTTTCTCATGAAAATTTCCTTCCTTATATATTTGCTAACAGTCAGTAAATATATTTAAACTAAAAACATAATTATTTAATTCAATAGTTTTTGCTTGTTTTGTTTTTGAGTGGAGACTGTTTTCTCTGGAGATATCATTTTTTATATAGTAAACCAATCTTTTCTCTAGGAAGAACATTTTGTATCCTGCAATAAATTCTATCTTTCCTGTTTCTATAATATTAGATATGTATTGTAATTTAATTCATCACCGTATTATTTTTTTAAAGCACCATTGAAATCTCAGAGACATGGTTGTCTCACTAAGACATGAGTAAGTCCAAAGAAAGTTGACATCTCATTGTTTGGGGCGGGGTGGACATCTCATAGGTCTCCACCCCTAAATGAAAAGTGGCAGGAAATTAGTAAATGCAGAGGGAATGTTAGCTTTTCCCAGGGACAATCTATTCCCTGATTGGTTATCAGATAAAAAGTGATTTAGCCCTAGAGAAATACAGATGCTGGCAACAATGAGCATCCTTAACAGTTTGAATTTATATCTTGATTCATTTATATGTACATAACAACAATGGCTAAAGAACAGGAGGCTGTAAATTTGGGAAGGAGTGACAGGTGGCCATGAAAGGATAGGAGGGAGGAGAGGAATGGGAAAGTGTGTAATTGGAATTTAATTAAATAAATAAATGAGGAAACAGAAAAGTGGGGCTTAAAAGCTTTCCATCACTTCTCCTTTAATATAAGTCTTTTGACACTCTCTGGCTTTATACCTCCACTTTGTAAGTGGGTATTAAATATGTATCTTGGTTTAAACTTCAAATTGATTTCAATAACCACCTCTAAGCACAATGGAACAGGTCCAAGACATGAGTGATCATATGAATATTTATGAAAATTTATTCCAGTGAAGTATGAGATAAAATTTATCATCAGTGAGGCAAAACAGATGACACAAAATGTAGGATATTAAAGTAGACAGGCAGCAGAGCAAAATTCCTATAAGGTATGCACAGGAGAAATAGTGTATTCACAGGCATTGAAGAAGAATTACCCTGTTCTTAGTAGAGTCTGTGGCATTATTAATTTTCTTTTCCTTTAAAATTATCTGATCTTTACACATTAGATTTCATAAAATATTTTATTTAATATACAACATTTAGAATTTTGCTTTATATTAGACATATTATTGTCTTTGAGGCATGAATTCCTTTGAAATAAAAGTAATCTTATCAGAGATATAGACACCACAGATGATACCTGCAGGCTAATAAAATAATGTCATGCGTGTTTTTCTGTATTTTATAGACATGATGTCATTGTGCATAAGCAAACAGCAGAAACAAGTAGAGGAAGGATATATGGGACTGTCATTTGCTTGCAGAACACACAAGTGTTTATTCCATACCTATTCTACTAAAGGTTAAGCAAGACAGGGAGATATTTATTTGAATTCTCTTAATCTTGTTTTTAACAATTAAATTTGTATCATGGGGACAGGCCCAAGTATCTATTATGAAATTTAGTCATTCAACTAGTCCAGGTGCTTAAGTTACCTGTTGCTTTTTTTTTCATCAACACATCTGGAAGTATGGAAATGGGGCAAGATGTCCTAAGAATGGTAATCAGAATGAGAAAGAAAAGTGAAAGTAAAAAAAGGAGGTTGAAGAAAGGAAAAATAAAGACAAATGGAGAAGGAAGAAGAAAAGGGATGATTAGATTTCATAATATTTGAAAGTGAATTGTAACTAAGGAACAAATCCATGAACATGCTGGCTGAGGACATGGAAACTTCAGTGTAATTACTAATTATTTTCTTACATATTTTTATTAAATTACCTAAGTATGAAATATAATCTTTAAATAGTAATAAAAGTTATATTTTTAAGTTCAGTCCATGGATGTTTTAAGGAAACACTTATATGTTTAGACATTGGTGATGTCCATACATCTAACTGTAGCTTCCTAGCATTTTATAGTTAAAGACAATGTTTGCTTTGGATTTACTTTAGCTTTCATCAGAACAATACAAAGTTGGTCCACGTCTCTCAGTTTGATGTTAAAGGACACTAACACCAACATACTGTTTTAGATTTTAAACTTTTAAGCCCATGCTTTGTTCTTTCCTTAAAGTAGTTTTGAAAACTAGTGATATCTACCCCATATTTTTAAAAATTAGTTATATCTACTACCTATATTTAGGATGTAATTCCTCTAAATAAGCATTGAGAATTAGCTATAGAATTTAAAGTGTGAAATTATTTGCTTAGAACAATGTTAGAAAATTATACACAGGGATTAATCAAATTGAACACTAATTGCCAAATGCTATTCAACAACACCACAAGAATGAACAATGAAGTGATAAGACAGAAAATAAATAAATATGTCTCCTTTTGTATGGAATGAATTAGAACAAAATATAAAAAGCAAGCTGACTTCACACCCACCCTCAAAGCTTTGTGTAGTGACAAATTTCACATTAGGGTTGCTGTCTGTATAAGATTTCTTCAGTGCCTTCACCAAATATATAATGAGTATTTGCTAAGGTTTGATCCAGCACAATGTAGGCAATTTGGGAAAATATCCAGACACATAAGATACATGCCATTAACACTCATTCCACTCATAGAATTATCTTAAACCCTCTTTCAATGCACTGTGCAAATCCTTGCTTCTCTCTGACTGTAACAACCTAAATTATATTCACTAGAATGTTATGATTGGTACAGGTATAAAAAGATACAAATATTACAGCTATTGATGCTCTTACATTCAAAGACTTTATTTTAATTCTAATACCAGAATTTTAACATGCATTTATTATTTGTTATTAATAAATAATTATGTATTAGTCATATCTATCAATTATTTCTCTGGATGAGCTTCACAATATCCATCAAGATGGCATCATTAGCTCATTGTCTTTGGTGTCAGGCTTCATTTTTTTTCTTCTGATGGTATTTAATGTTCTAACATTACCCAAATATCATGCTCCTAAAGATTTTGATTAATTTAATAAATGTCATTCATAACTAAATTGCTGGAGGTATTTGTTTTATCTTATCTGCTGCATTCCTCAGTTTTAACCTTCCGTATTCATCTCATTACCCAATTAAGACTCTATTCATCTTTTTACCTTCCCCAGTTACTTGTACCATGGTGAATTACTTAAAGATCCCATCTCCTCATTTTCTGTTATCTTTGATATCAATTTGTACACGCTAGTACATAATCACCATATAATCCAGAAAAAATTAAATGCTGTTTTTATGTAAAATATAACATAATAAATAATGCAAATCGTACAAATTACTAACACTTCAACTAAATATTCTAGGAGTACACACATACAGAGAACGTTTCACAAACCGTACAATCCACAGAAAGCAAACGCAAATATAAAATTCTCAGACATAAAACACCCTTTGCACCTTTTGCATGCCTTTACCATCACCAACCGTGGTGGGTAGCCATCATCCCTCCATTAACACCGCATGTCAGGGTTCTTTGGATTTAGACTTTATAGAAAAAGAGCTATTTGGAAAATACTAGTATTTTTGTGACAAAATGTTTCATTTTACAATAATTTTGATTTACCAAAAAATTATGAAGATACTACAGAGTTCTTTTATCAGCTTCTCCAAGCTCTTGCTAATTGCTCACATTTACATAACTTGGAATATTAGTCAAAAAGCAAGACACTAATGTGGTATAACACTACTATCTAAACTGCAAACATTCTTATTTCTTTAGTTTTTACATGAATGTCTTCATACTGTTCTAGTATCCAATTTGAGACACTATATTAAATTTGGCTGCCTCATCTACTTAGTCTTTTTTTCTTCCTTTTATTGAAAACAGAATTTTTTCTCACATAATAGATTCCGATTTTGCCCCTTGTACTACTTCTCCCAGTTCCTGCCCACCTCCCCTTCCATCTCAATCCACTCAGCTTGTGCCTTTCATTAGAAAACAAACAGGACTATAGGGAATAATAATGAAATAAAACAAAATAAGATAAAACCACAGCTAACACATCTAAACACAAAACAGACAGAAGGAAAGGAGCACAAGAAACAGAGCCACTTATTTACACACTCAGGAATCCCATAAAATACTAAACTGGAAGTCATAATAAAAAGGCAAGGGGCTGGAGAGATGGCTCAGAGGTTAAGAGCACTGACTGCTCTTCCAGAGGTCCTGAGTTCAATTCCCAGTAACCACATGGTGGCTCACAACCATCCGTAATGAGATCTGGTGCCCTCTTCTGACCTGTACATACACGCTGCATAAAAACTTCAAAAAAAAAAATTAAAAAAAAAAAAAAATAAAAAAATAAAAAGGCAAGGAGCTGGTGCAGACCCATGTAGGCCCTGTGCATGCTGCCTCCGTCTTTGTGATTTCATATGAGTTTGAAGCATGTTGATTTAGAGAAACTTGCTTTCTTAGAGTCCTCCATCTTCTCTGGCTCTTATATTCTTTTTACTTCCTCCTTGGATGGGTTCCCTGAGCCCTGAATGGAGAACATGATTGGTACCTGCCCTTTAAGGCTGTGTGCTCCAAGGTCTATCATTCTGTGCATAATGTCTGATTGTGAGTCTCTGTATTTGTTCCTATCTAGTGGGAAGGAAGCGTCTCTGGTGATCGCTGAGCTAGACACTATTCAGCTTCCCTGGTCAGAGTCAAAAGTACTCATTCATTTGTGGTGGTATTGTGTTTCCAAAAATATTGTGAACCCTAATAAACTTATCTGGGGTCAGAGACAGAACAGCCACAATATTAAACATAGAAGTTAGGCCGTGGTAGCACACGCCTTTAATCCTAGCATTCCAGAGGCAGAAATCCAGGTGTTCAAGGATACAGTCAGGCATGGTGACTCATCATACCTTTTATCACAGAAAGCAAACCTTTAATCCCAGGGAGTGGTGGTAGAAAGCAGAAAGGTACATAAGGCATGAGGACCAGGAATTAGAAGCATTTGACTGGCTAAATATATGGCCTCGTTAAGCATTCAGGCTTTTGAGCAGCAATTCAGCTGAGACGCATTCTGGATGAGGACTCAGAAGCCTCCAGTCTCAGGAAACAAGACCAGCTGAGGATCAGGCAAGGTGAGGTAGCTGTGGCTTGTTCTGTATCTCTGATCTTCCAGCTTCACCCCAATACCTGGCTCACAGGTTTGATTTTATTAATAAGAACTTTTAAGATTCATGCTACATTTATTGGAACCATCTTTCACAGTGTTTTTAAATAAAGTTTCTAGTACCTCTGAAACATTCCATATATGCAGACAGCAAACTTTATTCAGCATTCCATTACTGATATACATGAGTATAATCTGTTTCCAATTTTTCATAATTTTCAAAATGTTCACCTGTATGATTACCTGAACTTTGGTGTGCATTGCCTTGCAATTCGTAGTGGGTATTTACTTATTAAATAGAATAATTCTTTAAGAGCATAAAATAAATGTGATACCCTGCTTGAATTCCTTCATAGACTTCCAATTTCATTAATAATTAAATCCAGTTATGAGATCTTCACATCATCTAACTTCTTCAATCCGGTACAATGTATCTGCTATTTTTTTCTTTCTTTCGCTGTGCCTATGCCACTGAAAGATCTGCTCACTAGGATACAACTAAATTTGAACTGATATGTGATTAGATGCCCTGCTGCATTTTGGTGAAATGTGTATTCTTCTTTTCATTAGACTCATACAGGAGGTCTTATTCTTTAAGATGTGAAGGTTTGCCTTGTAACCCAGAAGGGTAATGTCAGTGCTCTTCACCTTTGTTTTCCTCAGAACATTACCACATTCCTTCAAACATCTGTATGAAGTTAGTTACATATTTATTTAAACACTGTAGATATCAGAAAGGAGATCTTACACCTCATAAGTTCGTTACTGTATATTTTGTGTACTTAATGGCTTAATCAAATTAATTGAACTTGTTTATTAGTCACATACTCGAACAAACTTACATATATTTACTTCTATTATTGGATTGATACTTTTAATTCTCATTTTTTAGACTTTAAACTTTTTTGTACTTTTTTAGACACTATTATGAAGTTTTCCTCTAGCATTTGCCAGGTTTTAATGAAGTCAAAGCAAACAAGTATTATAGTTGTAGATGTGGTTGTATTTGCCATGTATTTTTGAACAATGAAAAAATGCTAAGGATCTTCAAACACATTCAAGTGTGTCCAATGACAAGTCATTGAAGGCTTATTACACACCAACATTACACACCAACTGTTGATTGACTATTATACTAACAACTAGTTTATTGGAGTGGGTATTTATAGGAATTTAAGCCCTAAAACTATTTGTAATAGATATTAAAAATGGATTTTACCAATTGATTTTTTGATTTCGATGGTTATGATTTACTAAAGTATCTAACTTGTCTAAACTTGTCTCTCAATCATGCCTTTTGTTATGCAAAGCACCTCCCATAACATTTCTTTTTCATTCATTTACCCAGTAAGTAATTATTGAGGATAGTATCTGGGCTCAAGGAAATAAAAAAGATAAACAGATGGAGCTTGACACTATAATGTCGGCATGCTAGATAGTGGATGATAAAATCATTATTAATGGGGATTTTTATCTCCTAGTTTTTTTTTTATTTCTGCAGTTCTAAATTTAGCACTTCCATCTATAAGACTCTTTAGTTAGTCCCAACTTCCATATTCATTTTTTTTCAATTGAAGTCCGAGTCAAAAACAGCTATTCTTTTTTTTTCTCTATCAGTCATTCAGTGAGAGAGGGAGAGAGAATAAAAATGCAACAAAAAGTCAAAATTCCAAGCTCACAAATATATTGTCCATATCACTGCCTTGTTGAAATAGAGAACAGAATCTTGTTGTCACTATATATCTAAAGCAACCTGCTCATGTCATTGCCACTTTCACACTCTACACTTTAACAAGAAAATGGACATAATTGTCCTTCACCTGGTGCTGGCATCAGAGATCCTTCCATCCACTAGGCAAGAGTGCTCACTGCTTCTCATCCCCAGACTCCAGACAGCATAGCTCCAATATGCTCTACTCTGTGCTTTACACCGATGAGTATCTCCTTTCAAATAAAAAAATAGAAGCGGGAGTTGTCATCTTGGGACATTCGTTTATATAAAAGATACTTTACTTTGTAATAACTCAGAAACAACAGGTAAAATGTTTATAACAGTGAAAAAAGGCAACCTTCAGGCTAAGTCTAAGCATGAAAGTGTTATCCTTAATGGTGTCTACAGAAAAAAAAAACAAACAAACAAAAACAACAATGTGATTGACTGGGAGCTGTGCCCTGCAATAAAAAATGCCTCACAAAACTCAATTTTACATTTCCTGTTGCACAGGATGAAATACATCCCACATGTTTTGGTCGTACATCTTAGTAATATGATAGAGTTTGCAATATAGTATTATTGACACTGATTTATTAATATTGATTTCTAAGCTGTAAAACATAGACAAAGCTATTTTCTTTTGCTTTATTTCCTAAGCAGATCAAAGTAAAAATGGTTAATTATAAATTGTAAGCTGTCTTGATTTTTGACACACTATCAACAGAATGGTTTTTCAATGTCATATTTCAACAACTGTAATTAATTGACTGAAAAGTATACACTCAAAGAAAATGGAATCATTTAATATTTAGAATATAGTTACATTTAAAACAAATTGATGTTATTCATAGAAATATAAGATATTGAATTTTGAATAATTTTAATTGTATAAAATAAATTTATTTTAAAAACATGTAGATGAAGCATAATTATTTACAAAATTGTGTTTCCTATTACTCTATACTATAAGGCAACTTTGTATTTTACTTTGGAATAATGAGTATTTTCTCAGGCAAAATTGGATCTGATTAATTTTTGTATCCATATTTTTATAAATAAAGAAGTATTTTGTTATATAGTGTTGTAAGTTCATATCTAGAATCTTACAATTTTAATCAGATACTCAGAATTTCAGCAATTCGACCTCTGATTGTCAAATTCTTGAATTATAGGCTTGTGCCACTGCACCAAGCATTTTAACATAAATTTTGAGAAAATAAAATAGTATTTATGTTGCCTTATCACCCAAAATACTGAAATATATGTAAAATTTAAACCACACACATGTGAATTTACCATGATAATTGGAGATTAATAATTTCAAAATGAATTAACATTAATGTTTGAGTTACTTAAATCTTTTAGAAATATAATATATATAGTGACTAAAAATTGATCCATAATACACTCTAATCACTAAATATATGATATGTAATATGGTTGGAGCAAAGTTTATCTAAAATAGAAGCAGAATATCTAACATGTCTCCCTTACCATGCAATACTCAATTAATGTATCATATCTTTCTCAAAACAGTCAAATTTCAAAAGGAACTTTGGACCAAGACATACCAATTGTAGCAAAACAAAAAGAATGCCAACTTATAATTTGCACCAAAGAGTATAAAGTCTTTTATATTTTACAACACACACACACACAAATATTCTTTACACTATTGCAATTTCATTAACAAATACAAATATAGCTTGAACTCTAAGCGAAATTAATGTATCACTATATAATGAAATCCACAACTTAGTTTTATATGAAGGTGATTTGAAGGATTTCATGTATAAATATGTCTATAAAGAACTCACAATATCTACTGCAAACATTTCTTGTAATAAATTCTTCTATATTGTGTGATAGAACTTAACCGTATCTGGTGCTATGCAGTCAATGAGATTGACTCTATGAAAAATCTATCACCAAGAAATTAATTGGATGCTGCATCGTTATCCCTAGTTGTTCTACTTGTGTTATTAAGTCAACCAAAACTACTGGACCACAAAATGAACATTCTAGTCATTTGGGCAGACTCATCTGAATGGAAATGATTATGCATTGATCAAGTCAGGTTCTCAGGGGGTTGACTGTTAAGAAGAGTGAAATGCTTGAACCATCACAGCATTTGTTGATTCATCAACACTCTGTATATTTTTTTTCCTCTAATACAGAACTCAATAATTCAAAGTCACTTTAGGAAGCAAAATTTTGTTCAATTTTGTCTATTTTGCTAAAAAATATTCTGTAACTGGGAAAAAAATAATAGCATTTATGGAATGTGCCTAGTGAAACAAAGTATAAATGACAACATTCTATACAGAGAATATTTTAAATATTCAAAAAAACATTCTTATAGTTGGACAGTTGTCAATGTGCACCATCACTTAAGTAATCATTTTTTTACCTCTTTCTATGAGTAGCAATGAAATATTTTTTTAAATATATTTTTTTAAACTTTATTTACTTTTATTTTATTTCTATTGTTAGTAGCTAAAAGTAGACCTGCTATTCAAAAGCTGTATGCAGGAAACTTTGTATAACATATTTTGAACTGGTTCTTTCCCATATAGCTATTTTGGCAGAGAAAAATATGGAAATTAAATACCTAGAAACTAAATCTTAAGTAAGATGCTGACTAGTTTTATGTCCACTTTACACAAGCTACATTCATTTGAGAGGAGGGAGACTGAAATGAAAAGATGTCTCCTTAAGATCAGGCTGCACGCAAACCTCAGGGCATTTTCTCAATTAATCATTGATGTAGAAGGATTCAGTCCATTTGGGTGAGGCCATCCTGGGCAGGTGGTCCTGGGTTCTTTAAGGAAGCAGGATAAGCAAGCCATGAAGAGCAGGCCAATAAGCAACACTTCTTCATGACTTCTGCATCAACTTTTGCCTCCAGGGTCCTGTCCTGTTTTTGATTCCTGCCCTGATTACATTGATATGGAAATATAAGCCAAATAAACCCTTTATCCCCAAGTTGTTCTCTATCATGGTGTTTAATCACAGCAATCATAACCCTGAGACAATAAGTAAGGATAAGCTAGGCATCAGAATATATTATTCAATTTTAATTTCATTTCAAATATTCAAAAATCAGACTTTTTGAATATTTATAACACTTATGTATAGAATATTGTCATTTATAATTTGTTTCACTAGGTATATTCCATAAATGCTATAATTTGTTACCCAGTTATCAGAGCATTGTCTAGGGGAAAGGACAGAACTGAACAAATATTGCTTCCTAATTCAAATTAACATTATGAATTTTAATGATTTTAAAATATCTTTGAAATTTATCTAATCCTTGCATAGTCTACTAAAAATTCCACATAATCTTAAAACATAGTATTTATATCTAACAGAAATATGCATGGGTATTAAAGATGCTGGGTACCAGCATTTATAAAATCTTAGTACTTCTCCCCATTAATACAAATAGGAAATATTTTCAAAGTCAGTATTATTAAACAGATGTAGATAGATATTAAAACATGAATTTTTAACCACTTGGTTTTCTTTTATTTGTCTTCATATTATTTATACTATATCATTTTAAAATAAGGCTTGTCTATAAATATGAACATAAAATATATTTAAAATTATGGCAGAAAATACCTAGGTAAAGAAAAGTAATACAAGGAAAGAATAAATCCATAGTTATTTTGGTTCTGTAACTGTCTGTTACTGAGAAATTTAAGCACCAAAGTACAGAGGAAGCCAGCCCAAGACTCAGGTTACAAATATGAAAAACAAGCAAATAAGCAAAAACAATAACAAACAAGCAGTGCTAATTAGAATCAGTAATTGCTTGATTTCCTTTTGCTCCTAAAATTCACAAAAATATTACTTATGAAGCTTATACATCTGATTTTAAAAATTAATATAGATTGATTGCTCAGCATGTTAGTGTACTTATTGCTAGCCTGGTAACATGTTTCTCTCCATGGGCTTCCTTTTCCCCATATCTTTGCCAGTGTTCATTTTTCTTGGTATGAGTGGAATAAGATGAATAAAACAAAAAAGATTTTAAAAGGGCAGGGGCTAGAATTAGGGAAGGAAAAAGTCAAAGTTTCCTTATATGGAGATGATAAGAACCTGGAGAAAAAAGAGAAGCTAAAGTTGACACCAGAAAATTACAAGAGCTGGTAACCTGTTTAATCAAATTGGCAGAATACAAAATTAACACACAAACATTGCTACCTTTCCTGTGTGCCAATGAAAAACACAGGGAGTGCAATTCAGGGAAACAATCACATTCACAGTACCTTCAAAAATCGTGTAATAATCCTAACCAACATGTCGGGAGACCTATACAATGAAAACATTAAATTCTAAAGAAACAAAAGACATCAGAAGATGATAAACCTCCACTGCTCATAGATTTATAATTTTGTTGTTTCTCAAACATCTATCTTACCAAGAGAAATTTACAGATTCAACATAACCCCCTCAAAGTTCCATCACAACCCTTCCTTGACATTTCAAAAACAATAACAAAACCCCTTGCATTTTATATGGAAGCACAAAATCCCACAAAGAGCTAAAACAATCATGAATAATAAACATACTATCATAATGCCCTTTTCTATATTCATATATAATCCACAGAGTCCAATTAGTGCTGCCTCTGTAAACATGGACGTGAGACCAAATTCTGGAGTGGAGTTAGCTTGGGCCAACATGGCCAAAGACAGCTGACTTTTCCTCTTCTAACAACTGTCACCTGCCAATAGCCTCTTAACTAGGGGAAAGGCCTTGTGGCTCTCTTTCCTCGCCATGTTGGAGTATTGACTGGTTTGAACAGCACAGGTCTTGAGCAGACAAACACAGCTGCTATGCTTTCATGAGTGCCATGGGCCTGTCACGTCCAGAAAACATTGTTTCGTCTTAGTGCTCCCTGCATTTGGGGTTTTAGAGTGTTTCTGTCCCTTCTTTCACAAGTGTCCCTGAGCCTTGCATATAGAGACTTTGATATAGATGTTCCATTTGGGATTGACCAATCCACAGTCCCTTATTCTTGCATTTTGACTACTTCTAAGTCTGTCTATTAACTCCACCAGTGGCCAAAAGAAGGTTTTCTGATGATAGTAACAGGTTGCACTAGTCTATCTGAGAAGGGATAAGTATTTAGAAGGTCATTTGATATTGTGTCTCTTTAACAAAGGAACAGTAGTAAGGTCTATGATTTCCCCCTTTTTGTGAGGCACTTTCTTTGGGAATGAAAACCTTCCATCTTGCAGCAGAAGTCATTGGGACACAGGATGATATAGTAGGCTAAAATAGCATTCTTTTTTAAGGCTTAAATTTAAAGGAATGGTGAAACAACAGGATGTTCTAAGTGGAAATGAACCATTTCTTTTAACACAGGAAGTAGCAACTCAAACTTGCCTGGGGGAACACCCAAAACCACAAGATTCACCAACATCCTTCCCTTCCCAAGCACATAGAAGTAAGAAAAGCTGGTGAGAGCCACTAACAAATGACTAGCTAAGCTGCCTGGAAGGGAAAACCAGCTGAGCTGCCTGGAAAAGGCTCAAACCAAATAAACATCCTGGAAGAGAGTCTAAAACCTGTTGAGCTGTCAGCGAGTTCTACCTTGTGCTCCAGGTTTCCAGGATTTGTGAGGTATCACCTTTGCTTGGTTGGACTTTTGTAACGCATCTGTCTTTATGTCATGGGCTCACTATCAAAGATGAGTAGAGTTTTGTTCAATATCTCATGAGGAAATACGTAATGCAACATCCCTCCATAGATTTTTGATACGTTCAGTAATAGGACTGGACTCTCTTCTGTGGAGTAGGCTTTCAGTCCCATTAGAATGGTGTTGATTGCCCCCAAAACATTGTTACATTGAAATAGATTATTGATAACAATGCTGATTAAGCCAATTAGAGTTTTTAGTCTTTTTATTATTGGTCATACATGAATCAGCTTATTCCTCTGAAGATTCCCTTGGTGTACAAGCTCAGGGTCACAGCATTTTAAAATATAAATGCACAATTACATTAGTTTTCAAATGGGGGAGAGTACATTAATGATGTATTTGTGGCAACCTAGTCATATTTTTTTCTTTTTAAATCAAAGCAAAATTTTCCAGATATTACATAATATGTTTAGATCATGGTCAAGGTCAAGGACAGGATTGCAAGCATTGTCTAAGCAAATGTGGCTGTTAGATGGGAGAAGGATGAAAAGTGACCAAGCAGGCACAAAATAAAGTTAGTACAGGATGGTGCTACTTTAGTCATTTCAACCTCAATGGGCATGGCTTGCCATAATGGTCATTACTGTAGTCATCACAGTTCACAGCTTGGTAACTAGGCTGGCATTATAATTGTTCCTGTCTGGGCACAGTCACTGGAATGGTAGAACTAGAGGTATCTACCATACAGGCCTGAATTAGTTTTCTATATCTTCATGTAAATCTTAGAATTAGTGTTAGTTGTATGTGTGTGTGTGTGTGTGTGTGTGTGTGTGTGTGTGTGTGAGAGAGAGAGAGAGAGAGAGAGAGAGAGAACCTTATAAATTATAGAGTAAAGCGTTATGTTATATTTCTCTATTTTTAGACACTAAACAAAAGGCTTTTCTAAATCAAATGTCAAGAGTGATTATCACAGATGAGTGTTGTATACATAACCAAGTTTTTGGGAGAATGTATTCTTTAATCTATATAACTTTGGCCTTGAAAAATACTTTGTCTGCAAAAACAAAGGATAAAATTGTCTAAAAATGTATATTAACATGAACAACTTATGCCAAAATATAGTAAGAAGAATGGAAAGAAAAAGAAAACAACCTCAGAATTCATAACAAGATAATACGTTTCTTATATTGAATAAAATTAATTCACTTAGTATTCAACATGCAATTCAGTAAAATAAAAATAGGCCTTTCATAGGACCATAACCATTTCATTGGTTGGTGAAATGCAAATGGAATACACTGAAGCACAATTTCACATACTTACATAGGGTGTCAAAAATGAATTTAAAGCATATGAGTACTTGAAACAAAGGAATTGAAACATTTCTGTGAAAAGAATATATTGTTATAATTATGTTCTAAAATAAAATATTTTCTTTTTTGCAAGGGCAGACATGGTCTAGTGCTTAATAAATGTCCATATGTTTATCACGTATGATGTAGCATTTCTGTTGCTAGGTACATATTTACGCATAACCTAAAGAAATTTATAACCCATACAAAAATGTTGTAAGTTGAGGAAAATGGTAGATGAAAATAAAGCAAGTGACCCACTTCAGATAATACTCTTAATTATAAACATATGTATTATGTGATGTGTACATATGTGTACATAATTACATAAATATTTGAAACATGTTTGCAGGTTGCAGGGGCAAAAATTATAGTTTCCCTTGGTTTTCTTTCTTCAATCAGCAATGGATAGGTGAGTTAATTTGCTCATGCTAATATTTGTTCTTCTTTCACTTACCAATATTGGCATAAGTTTCTCCAAATATAGCTAAGTGCCTTAATTCATTTTTTACTATTTCCCAGTAATAGTGTACAGTATTAATGGATGCTTTTTGCCAGATGTAATCTTTTATTTTGAATGTGATGTATGTATATAACAATGACTTTCCTACCTTTTCCTCTTCTTCAGCATAAGAGTTGTGCATGTATACTTATCTATAGACTTTAATCAACAAGGTCAAAGCTAGTATTTTATATTGACGAGACTATACTTTGTTACTAGCCTCTTTAATGGTTCTTCCATACTTTACGTCATCTCACTTCTGTTATCTATGTTATACTTCCTCTCTGAATGAATATTATCTATATTATTAATATATAAATTAATATTTATATATTATATGCCAATATAATATATATTATTAATAAATATATATAATATTTCACACAAAGATCTTCTGGCAACACAATTTTTATGTATCTGAGAGAATTCTTATGTTTTACTCTTAAAATATTATTTAGGTCTAATGCGATGGTTCAATGAGTAGATAAGTCATTGTCTGAACTCTACATTTCTACCAAGAAACAAACATGCCCTGCAAACAAATAAATAACTGAATAAATAAATATTTTTCAAACTAATTTACTATCTTTAATACTTATATTAACTTTGTAACCTGTATATTTCATTAAAGCTGTCATATATTCAATGATGTTAATTAAATTTAGACATCTTTGTCTTATTGGTTAAAATTATATCAAGATGTTCATTCAATAATATCATTTGCATAAATATTTCTATTACCAATGCATTTTATGTGTTTTAAATGCATTTTATTTATTTTTTTGTGTATTAACCAGAAGTTTTTAAAATTATGAATGGAAGCTTTTTTCATTGCATTTCATAACTTAGTGTTGGTATATAAGTAAAAATTGTATTGATTTTTTGTTTTTAGAATTGTTTCTGTTTTTTCTGTAGCACTCCCATATTACAACTAATTGCTTTCAATGTTGATTTCTGTGGGTCCTCTGGTTTGGAAATCTAAGCTTCTGAATATAATGAAGTGCTTCTGTTCACCCACACAAATACTTCAATGAACTCTATTGATGTAAGCACAAAGGAAGAAAATGACTATACTCTGACAACAGCCTCTTTCAGGGAAAACAGCCTTTGCTCTGCTGGATCTTCCTGTGAAGTCTTAAGACCAAGGAAGGAACAATGAACTATCACTTCCTGAATTCACAGCAATTCATTTATATCTGCCCTATTTGCATGATGATCTTGTTCCATCACACTTATTATTATTTAAATACGTTCTCTTTGTCCCTTTGTACTTCCGTGAATCCATTTTCTAGGACTCCTATTCAACCAAGTCCTTTCATTACGCCTATTCTGAATCAATTGCTCCAAAATCAAATGTACTTTCTTTCTTACCTTCTTTTTAGAAGATAAATAGGCTCATTGTTTTCATAGATATTTACATTTCACATTTTCAATTATATTATACGATATCAATAAATTAGTTTGATCAAAGGCATTTGGCCTTTATATATTTCTTTAATTTAAATAGCATTTCTTCATTAGTTTGACACATCATGCATTGCTATGTTTTTATCAATTTTACATTCATCTTTGAGGATAACAATTGTTTGTATCTTAGAAGGGTATTTCTTGACTAAGAACCATAAGATATGAGATAATAGATACCACATCTGCTATTTTTATTACTTTGTATATAGCCAACACATGGGAAATGTAATGCACTTACTTATTTTCTCCTTTTTTATAATTTACATGGTATTTGTTACTCAAATCAGTATGGTTGTCATAAACATATTTTTTTGTAATTGATACAAAGCACATATGTAACTCTAGTTGTTTATAATTTCTTATAACAACTATGCATATTAAATATTACAAATGTTTGGCATACAGTTAAAACTGCTTCTCAGAGTAAACCATCATTCTATAATTGAATTTCATTGTCCTTCATTTTAGATATTCTCATTATATTACATGAATGACTAACCATGTAGAATAGTTCTGTATATTAAGTAAATAATATGATTTCATCTGAACAGTCTGAAACTGTGCTCTGAAATTTAAATATATCATTTTCCCCTAAAACCTAGAAAGAGCATTAAGCATACATAAAATGGCTTAAGTGTTTATATACTATTTGTGAAAAAATTACTAAATATGGAAACTGTGAGAGCCAAAGTTACATTTTAAGTTTTAATTACTGTTCCTTAGAGAGCTATGAAACAAAAATGCCTCTGAACTGCAAGCCCCTTACCCGAGTACAGATAGTTCCTGAAATGTTGGGGGCTACTGTTTATGGGGGATAACAAGTCATATTTTCACTCCCCTAAACAAGTTTGTTTGACCCAAACAATATATATCAGATGTGCTTGATTACATGTGGGCAGGATGTTCACAGCCAGGAAATACATCAGGGTGCTTGCCCCTGATTGGATGTAGGTATACAGGCAAAAAGTGAATCAGGGTGTATGCTTGCCCTGATTGGACCTGATGGGAAATACTGTAAGCTCCTGAAAAAAAAAAATGACTTGGGGTGTAATCAGAAGTTTCTCAGATCATCTGGTCACTCCCAGGCAGGAGCTCATGGTGGCTGAGGGTCATCTCCATCTCACAGGCAGCTGTTGGAAGACTCATCTCTGCTCTTCTGATAGCATGAGACTGTGAGACCAAAAAGCACAGTGTGGCTCTGTTTCTGTGTGTTCAGAATCTTTTCAAAGCTTCCCCAGGTCTATGTAGATATTCTTGCCAAAGGTGTGGGCTCTAATTATAAGCAGAAGTTTCTTAGTCCTGCCTGGTCCTGTGGTATTGTATTCCCCCAAATATTGTGCATGCTAATAAACTTATCTGGGGTCAGAGACAGAGAAGCCACAATATTAAACATAAAGGATAGGCAGTAGTAGCACACGCCTTTAATCCTAGCATTCCAGAGGCAGAAATCCATGAGTTCAAGGATACAGACAGGCATGGTGACTCATCATGCCTTTAATCCTAGAAAGCAAGCCTTTAATCCCAGGGAGTGGTGGTAGAAAGCAGAAAGGTATATAAGGCGTGAGGACCAGAAACTAGAAGCATTTGGATGGTTAAGCTTTCAGGCTTTGGAGCAGAACAGTTCAGATGAGATTCATTCTGGATGAGGACTCAGAGGCTTCCAGTCTGAGGAAACAGGACCAGCTGAGGAATTGGCAAGGTGAGATAGCTGTGGCTTGTTCTGTCTCTCTGACCTTCCAGTATTCACCCCAATAACTGGCCTCAGGTTTGATTTTATTAATAAGACCTGCTGAGATTCATGCTACATGGTCCCACCCAGGCAGCAGATGCTTTTATAAAATAATCAATTAATATTAATTACAAACTATTTGGCCTATGGCTCAGGATTGTATTAGCTAGCTTTTATGTCTTAAATCAACCCATTTTTGTTAATCTATATATTGCCATGTGTTTCGTGGCTTTACCTGTGTTTATTATATCTTGCTTCTCCATGGCTCTCAGAGTCTGCCTTGACTCTGTCATTCTTCTCCATGTATCTTTGCTTGGATTTCCTGCCTGACTAGAACCTGTCTTGCCAAAGGCCGAAACAGCTTCTTCATTAACCAGTAGTAGCAACATATATTCACAGTGTATAGAAAGACCATCTCATAGCACTTGGGGCCATTTCCTGGCAATCTGGGTATGGACCTGGCCAGAGCCCATCTACCTGGCCAGTATTTAGTTAAAACTTGCTTCAAAATTGCCTTTAAACTGTGATTGAGGTCTTATTCTTAACTTGTGGGATTAACATTTTTAGGAAGCCCCCAGTGAGATTCAGACCACTCTTCCAAATTGTAAAACTGGACTTTCACTCCAGAACTCTGAGGCTGAGGGTCCACTTCAGGAGGTATGTGCCTTGAGATGTTCCAAGGCTCCAAGGCTGCCTTAAATTCTGGACTCTTAGCGTGAACTGCAAGGCTGAGAAATGCAGCAAACATCTATGGTGGCCTCCAAGAGAGTGATAGTCTGGTCATGTATTATGGGATCTGCATATGTGATGTGAAGGGGGTTCAGTGCAACCCCAATACTCTATAATCCAGGACAAATATCAAGACATCACCTACTTATCTGGTTCTGGCTGGTTGGAAGGTTTTGTCTGTTTCCTCAGAAAGTTTTGTCTGTCTTATTGGGAAGTTTTGACCATCTGCTTCTCATGAAAGTTGTGTCTGCCTGCTTTGTTGGAAAGTTTTGTTTATCCGTGTTTTCTGGTATGACAGTAAGTGTTGTTTAAACAGGGAGATGAGACAGAATTGGATATTTCTGCTGTCTGTGCTGCCACCAGCCACCATTCACCAACTCTACCATGGCTGCTTTTATGGCTGGGGCTAGGAATTTCCCTCTGAGCAGTTTGGTCACTGGATTCAGGTTAGCAGAAGTGCAGATGTCTTTTGGATGTGGATAATGCTGAAGTTGTTTTGTGCTGTTCTACTTTATGGGAAAGCTGCCTCTAGAGCTTTAGACTCAAGCAGATTTGAAAATTTCCTCTATGCCCTTTGTCAGCTGATCCATGTGACAATGTGACAGGGAGAAGAAAGCAAAGCAGAACAGAAAAATAATATTTATTTGGTTTATGTGAACATTCTATACTTCAAGATTTATAAGTTTATTTCATTGGATATGGTTAAAAATCCATAAAAATCTATGAAAAAAAGTTAACTTAAAACTAACAACACTGGAGTTAATAGTTTAAAAATCTATGTAAAGGTAACTTAAAGGAACCATGTAGCATTATTCTATATTGGGATATACACAACATGTGGATCGCCACCATCTTTTGGCAGCAAACTTTGCTAGGGTTAGAGAAGGTGGATTTCACGTGACTTCACTATCATTGGTCAGTCACATGGTTGCCAGCCGTCTTTGCTAGGATTAGAGAAGACAGACATCATGTGACTTCACCATCATTCTGATTAAAGGTGACCACATGGAATGGGCCTAACAAGAAGGCAACAACAGCTCTCCAAGATATTTTGGATTAGGATGGATTTTTATATGATATTTCTGTCCAGAAAACAAGGTTTATAAAATGATTTTTTTTTTTTTTTGGTTTTTCGAGACAGGGTTACTCTTGTGTAGCTTTGTGCCTTTTCTTGGAACTCACTTGGTAGCCCAGGCTGGCCTTGAACTCACAGAGATCCGCCTGCCTCTGCCTCCCGAGTGCTGGGATTAAAGGCGTGCGCCACCACCACCCGGCGAAAATGATTTTTAAAAGAATACTTTTTAATAAGGTTATAAGCTGCACCTCATATAGCCATATGCAAGAGTGTACAAGGTGCTGGCAGCCATGCTTTGTAACATAGAAGTCACTCAGATGATATTGGTTGTAAAGGCATGAAGGGGTCATGGGGAACACTGATGATTGCCAATATATGGCAGGACTTCCTAAAGAAAGTCCAGTGTAATAGTTTTTAGAAATGCCAGTGCCGTATAATTGTCACTAGAGCACCAGCCGCAATAAAATAGAGCAGAGTGGAATCTAGAAGGCAGGCTATGTATATGCTGCCAAGGGTGGGTCCAAAGAAGTAATCCTAGCCCCTCAGGAAAAACAAAACAAAACAAAAACAGAAAAAAAAAAGAATTATGAATGAATCCCAAACATTGTGTTTTGAATTCTTTTCACTGTTGGAACTTGACTTTGCCTTATGCATATTGTGGTTATACCCTGTTTTCTCCCTCTTGAAGTTAAAAAAAAGAGGTACTTTATTTTTGATATTGTAGGAACACACAACTGAGAAATTTTAAACTTTTTAAAGGGGTCATTTTAGAATTTTACTGAAAATTTAAATAAAAAAACTGGATTTTCTTTTAAGGAATAGCTTTAGAATTTTTAACTTTATAAGACTATGAGATATTTTAAGTTTATAAAATATTTTATATTATTAATATAATATAAAATATATATAACTTAAACATAAATATGAGGCTGAAAACTAAGGCCACAGCTATGAGCACCAATACAAAACACCGGAAACTGACATAGTCCTATCTCATAATGCAGCAAGACATTGACCCAAGCAGTCTGGCAAAGAACTTCGAGCAGCTTCTCAGCCTATAAGTCTCAAACCTTTGGGGGTTGAAAGGTTTTTGTATAGGGGTAGCCTAGGATAAACTGCATGTTGGATGTTTGTCCTGGGATTTATAAGAGTGGCAAATTGCAGTTGTGAAATATCAACAGGAAAAACTATGGCTGAGGTCACCACAATATGGGGAACTGTATTGAAAGGTAAAAGCACTGGAAAAATTGAGAACTACTGGCTTAGAGAATGTCTCTCCTTACCCAAGGTCTATTTATACTTAAGAACTTATGTCTATCCTCCTTGTCTTTGCAAACTTTGTTAAATTTAAGCTACTTTGATAAACTGAGTCATATAAGAAACTATTATATTCTGTAATGGTGTACTATAAAAGGATCAGAAAAATTCCCAGTCTCTTTGTGGATTGTGTTTATGAGTTAATAGTTTTATTTTAATACTAAAAGGAGCTTCATAAATTGTTGTTTTTTAAGGTCCAATATTAATAAATAGAAAGCTATAAAGTCCTAATCTTATAAAAGGTCATAACTGTGTGCTGTTATAGATAATTAAAACATGCAAGGTAATGATCACCTTATAAATGATCAACAAATGATCAAGTTCTTTTTCTTTTATTTTGTGTTTTTTTCACTTTGGTTTTTCAAGGCAGGGTTTATCTGTGTAACCCTGGCAGTGCTGGAACTCACTCTGTAGACCATATTGATCCACCTAACTGCCTCCTGAGCACTGAGATTAAAGGCATTGGCTATCACTGCTTGACTGAATGATCAAAATGTTTATTTTTTTCAGAATTATACTTGTAGTTTGTTTAAGTACTAATGTAATTAATTACAGGAAAATGTGGTTTTTAGCCTCCTATGTGTCCTCAAGTTTATGCATAGGTTTGTTTAGCTCACATACACTTGATTAGATAGTGGTCTTCAAACTTGTAAGAGATCTGATGAATATTGCATTTAAATTGTTTAATGGAAAAAAGCTTACTATGACTGAGACACCCAGCTCCTAGCAGTGATTCCAAGGTCTCCAAAGAAGATGATGGGGCACTACAACAATTTCACCTGGATTGTAGAAATGTTAAGCACTTGGCTAAACTGCCCTAAATGCTTCACCAGCTACCAGGACCCAGCCCAGACTGTGGACATGCGGGACACTGGAGAGATGACTGTCCCACTTTGCCTGGACAAAGTAAGGTCAGTACCCTAATGTTCCTCCTCACAGGAAAGCCTCTCATCTACTAGGCCTGACAGCTAAAGGCTGATGCTGTCCTGGTACCTTTGCCCCCCAATACCATGGAAACCAGAGAAGCCTGAGATGATCATCTAGGTAATGAACTAGTCTCTGTTATTTTAATTTCAATTGATATAAAAGGCATCAGTCATTTGGATTATACTTTCTGCTATAATTTACATTATAGCAGATAATAACGATCTTCTTAGATCTCTGAGGGTATTGCTGGCTAGGTTAACTATAGCATTGTCAACTTAGCAGCAGAGGCCATCTCCAGGGCTGTACTCACCTTCTCCATATGTAAAAATCAACCCTTGCTTTTTCTAGAGTTACTAGGTATCATGTTGAGAAAAGGCAGACAGGTTTGCCTTGTGAATATGCTTTATATTATATACAAGTTTATATGTGTGTATACAAATATGCTTATATATATGTATATATATATACAAGTTTCATATGTAAATTTCCACTAAAGAAACATGCTTTGCAATGACTGTTCTCAGTAATAACTAATTATATCTCTAGTAAATGATTAGATGAAAAGAAAAAGGGTTAAAGTGTATTCAAGTTTTGAAGATCTAAGAATATTTTAGATATATAAAGGTATGAGGATGTGACTGCTTAAGTATGTTCTGAGGGTCTCAAAAATGACTGAAGATGTATAAATGCAAGTTGTAAAGGTATAAATAAGTGATTTTAGGTATGTGAAAATGGGAAATAATGCAGACTTCTATCCCTTTTTAAGTTATTGTTACACTTAAATTTTGAAAGTTCAGAGTTTAAACATTGATCAATGGAGTTCCAATAAGCTGAACAGTACTGACTACTTACTGTTCAGTCACAAGTTCAAATTTTTAAATTTCCTTTCCTTGTCTTAGAGGTGCTTCTTTCTCATTTGGCTAAAGACATTTCTGTCCAATCTATAAGCAGCTCTCTGGAGAAAGGGAATCTCCAGAGATCTCTCTTCCCTGGTCTTGGAATTCCTTCACTTCCTCAATTACTAGGACTATGGGCCTGAAAGTTTAAAATGTAAGATTGTCATTTAAGTTCCTAAATTTTATCTGCTGTCCTTGGTCTATATCTGTCTCAGCATATTTCTACTTGGATGACAGACACCATCCAAACATCAGCTGCTAACTACAACACGCTCCAAACAATTGTAAGCCCTGGACAAATTTGAAAGCCTTTGCCGACCAGTCCAGCCTGTGTGATTGCTCCCTCTCTCTCCAGCTAGGTTAGTTAACCAGATGCTACTGATGAATGCCTCATTTCCTGAAATTCCTCTTTACCTTTGACTAGAATTCCATCCCTCCTGGACCCTGACAATGTCCTAGTTTCATCAGAAAGGAGTTACAGAAGAAAGTACATCACCCACTTTTCCCCAGCAGGCTGGAATATTAGATCAAAAGGAAACTCCCTGGCATAGCAGACAACATACCTAGCTACCTGTAGTGCCTATTGGTATACCAGGAAAGATCCCTCTTAAAACCAAATAGACACACATCAATCAAAAGGTGGGTTCATTAGCATAAATAGTTCTACAATATGATAGGGTACTCAATTTGCTCTATGTAAGACAGAGAGGTTATTGTACAGCTTTAATAGAAAATTGTTGTTTCTATAAATACCTGTCAGGAATCACAAGAAATAAACTGGCTGTATTTAAAAAATCATTGGGAAAAAAGAAGACGTGAGATGAAGTAAATAACTGGTTGCTATTCTCATTTCCAGGTTCCTTCTAGACAGTAACTCTGATGTCAGCCCTTCATAGCACTTTTGGCCGTTCTACTTCTGCTTATTGCTGTTAGCTCGTACATCATTGATTCCATAACTAAATGATAATTCCTGTATGAGTACAATTAAGATGATGGTTATTATATTCTAATATAAACAGGTATTCATCACAGAGTCAAGGATTTGACTCAGGATACAACTCATGGGAGGAATGTGAGAGCCAAAGTTACATTTTAAGTTTTAATTACTACGGGTAAGAGATCCATGAAACAGAAATGCCTATGATCTGCAAGCCCCTTGCTCAAAGACAGATAGTTCCTGAAATACTGGAGGCTACTGTTTATGTGAGATAATAAATCACATGTTTTACTCCCCTAAACAAGTTTTTTTGTTTGTTTGTATGTTTGTTTGTTTAACCAATTATACCCGATTGCTTGATCACATGTGGGCAGGGGGTTCACAGACAGAAAATACATGAGGATGCATGCTTGGACCTGATAGGAGATACTTTAAGCCCCTGCAAACTATGATTCTGTACCATTTCCTAGGAATCCAGGTATGGACAAGGCCAGGGCCCATTTACTTGGCCAATATTTAATTAAAGCTTGCTTCAGATTTAGCTTCAATCTGTCATAGTGGTCTTATATTTGACTGGTGGTATTAACAAAGCAGTAAAAATAAATTAATAAAGATATTTTAAAAGTTTTTAAAAGCAGAATAAAATAATGAGGGAAAATTTTAAAAATATCTAGAAGCCCTTGGACATAATAGTTCAAGTATTATGTCCCTAAGGTATGTAATGCATTATCTCTGCTGATTAATATATCTCTTGCTCTCACAGTGTTCTTGTACTGAGACTACATTTACAGACCTTATTTACCTCATGTTTACAAGATTATGTCTCTAAGCTGATTGCCAATTATTTCCCAATTAACTATTTCCTAATATACTGTTTTCTGCCATTCAGATATTCCATCTGGGTCTAGAATTATCCACTCAATAGGATGCCCTGCTTTTCTCTTATATTTATTGTCAATATTCTAAATATTAGTTGGAGTTATACTTTTAAAAACAATATTAAATCATGTTATCTAAGTCTACTGTCTATTCATGACATTTAAATAATGCCTAGTATGTACCTCTGGACTTTGTTACAGAATAACTTGATACACACACACTAACACACATGTGCTGTGGGATGTTCTGTATGGCAAATGTGTTGCTCTGATTGGTTAATAAATAAAACACTAATTGGCCAGTAGCCAGGAAAAAAGAATAGGCAGGACTGACAGAGAGGAGAATTGAGGGAACAGGAAGGCAGAGAGGGAGACCGCAGCCGCTGCCAAGACAAAAAAGATGTAAAGTACCAATAAGTCATGAGCCATGTGACAAAGTATAGATTAATAAAAATGTGCTAAATATAAGAGTAAGAGCTAGACAATGATAGGTCTAAGCTAATGACCAAACAGTTTAAATAATATAAACTATAAACGTCTATATGTTTATTTTATAAGTGGGCTCCGGGACTGACAGGGCTTGGTGGGAGCTGGAGAGAAACTCTCCAGCTACACACATGTGTATATAAATATAAATATGTATATTTGTATGTATATATACATATATATGTAGTGACTATGTAGAGTCTATATTGAAATATACATACATATACACACTTATATAGTTGCACTACTGTTTGATTTAACCATTAAGTCTTTTTAAATAAGTAACTTTTATTTTCTTCTTCCCATTCATACATTTTTCTTTTCCTTAAAAACATTCATGTTGACTGGCATTATATAAAGCATGTTTTTTCTGGGTTTTTTGTTTGTTTGTTTGTTTTCTTAGTTAAAACTTTCATAAGGACACAGGGGAAAAAAAGACAACATGGCCTGGTTTTATCAGTTCCTCTCTCAATTTTATTTTATGGAATTAATCTATGTAAAATATCAAGGGTTGAACTTCAAACATTAAAATTAAAATTCAGAGGCCAGACATGGAGTGGCATGCTTTTAATCCCAGTACTTATGAGGCAGAGCAGGCAGATATCTATGAGTACCAAGCCAGCTGTCTAGTAGAAAAAATTAAGAAAAAAATGAAAAATAAGCAATGTACAGAGAAGGGAAAATATTTACTGTCACGTTTGTCTAAGAAAGACACAAAGAAGAAAACTGTAGGTTTTTATTGATTATGTCATTGTTATACATTCATTTGTGTGTGTATCTATATTTATGAGTATGTGTATATGTGCATTCCTGAACTTGTGTACAGGCACACATGTGACATAATATCCATAAAGTGGTCAGAAGACAATTTCAGATGTTGGTCCTTGCTTTTCACTTTGTTTAAGACAGGGTCTCTTTGTTGTTAGCCATTGTAAATGCAATTATCCAGGGATTCTCCTGGTTTTGCTGTCACCTTAGGAACACGGGCATTATATAGGCATACCACTGTACCAGGCTTTCACATGGGTTCTGGAGATTTGTATTCATGTCCTCATGTTTACATGGTAAGCACTAAACCTACAAAGCCATCTCCTCAGCACAATATATTCCTTTTAACTAAAGCTATTTTGAATTGACTTCATAATATTCCATGTATTCGTGAATCTCAAATTCCATATCTATGTATTAATATCATACAGACACAAAACATAATTCCTGATTTTGTATCTGCAAATGGGGGGGGGAATCATAAAAGTATTGAATCATTTTACACCTAACACTTACAAATCTTCTAAATTAAATCATGAAGAAATTAAGCCATAGAAAATTATAATAATCAAGAAAGTGCAAGGACACCAATGCTTTATAAATTAGGATTGTCCGGAGCTGTTTCCAAATTGTCTTTTTCTGTAATGGCACTTTCATTTAGGTAGCCAAGCTAAATAAATACTTTGTGCAAAGGCTTCTGATTAAAATCTTTAAATCATTTCTGCTCCAACACACTTGATAGCTAGTTTTGCAATTTTCTGTCTTTCTTGGTTATGTTCCCAGCAGGTTATTAACAATTAATTAGCAATACTTCTCAAATGTTATCTGTGTTAGTCTTCTAATTGCGGGGTAGGAAAATAGAAGTTCCCATTGTAAACAAATTGTAATCACAATCATTCTTTTTCGTTAAAGCAGGAGAATCTATCTTAAGTTTGTGTTGTTGGGAAAACAAAAATGAGGAACTTATTTTGTAAGAATAAAATAATCTGCTTATAAGTTCTCTAGCAGATATTAGAAACACTCATTTTTGAACAGCACCATTAGATTTCCATATTACTTGTATTCTAATCCTTAATGAGTGTATTTATATGTTTACATTCATGTGTGCTTGGTATTTTTTTACTTAAACTAATTCACTGAAGCATCGTAGAAGGAAACAACTAGAGTGTCAATACTGATTCCAAGATTAGCATAAATTTCACATAATCTAAAGGCCTTAGTGGTTTCTTTAAAGGAAAAAAAAACTAATTCATTCCAGTTTTCAAGTTATGAAGTTAAAATTGTAGTTATGAAGTAACATATACTTTAATATTTATTGTCTTCAGTAGTATTTCTGGCACTTCTGTTGTCATCCTATTCAATATCTACCTATGAATACATCTCACTACCCATTCATATGGTGGTTACAGTTATATAATACTTCATCCAGCATTAATATTTGGTATTTTCTAGTCTTGCCACTTCATTTTATGGTTGAGAAAATTTTGTATGAGAAATGATAATTTGAATTTTTAAAGGTCAGTATGAGAGGTACAACAGATTGATTCTCTCAAACACAAACAAAACTTTAGGTTACATTTTTGGATGTCCACGGAGGGACATCACTAACTGAATTTCTTTTGCATAGTTGTGCTTGTTCAGTTTCATCTTGGGAAATGCACACTCAGATATCATAAGAACCTAGAAAGTACACAAATAACCTTTTTTGATAGATTATGTTGAAGCTGATTTAATATAAACTGTCGAGCCAAAAGCATAACGTTTATTTAGAATGCCCACTGTAGCTGTGGACATTAAATTTTGGAATGAGACCTCGAGGCTAAGTGACTGATCTCTTCATGAGGTAACTCGTTTGCACTCATGTGAGGCCTCTGTCTTTTCATGTTATATTAATATCTGAAAGTAGCTTCTTCAATAATCTGTGAGGTAGAAAATGTCTTGTGGTTATGGGGATCCCATCAAAGATGACCACTCAGACACAGTTTTAGCCAATTGACTATTTTTATTGCAGGTGGCTGGGACTACACTCAGGTATTGGGGATCCAAATATTTCCACAAACTTTTAGAGTACCGGGCTTTACAATGCAAAAAACACATCCTAGTACCTTGCTCTGCAGATGCAGGGGAAGATTTTACCCAAGGAGCCATTTAACAGAAGTTCACCTGTTTGTTAGCTGAAGGACGGGTTTGCACAAGCAGGCAGTGTAACAGAAGCAAAGGTAAGTTAGCAGAGCATCTTGAACTTGGTGAATAAGACATGACTGCTCCCAGGTATGGTGGAGAAGGAAGTTTATTTGTAGATAAAAGAAAGAGCTCAGCCGTAGGCAGAGACATCTGGGAGAGTCCAGAGTAGAAGGGAGAGGGAAGAGAAAGGATCCAGGTGCAGCAGCCAGGTGGGCAAAAAGAGGGCACAGTGACCACATGGTTCGATTATATAAAGAAGTACAGCTGGGGAAAGGCAGGCTGGGAGTTTAGCATCGTTAGTGGGGTATGTCAGCCTGAAGGGCTGTGTAACAGGTAGGGACTGAGGGATTCAGGGGGAACCTGGTGGCCAACATCTATTTTGATATGTTAAATTGGCACCTCAGCCATTTGTCTTGGGTTTGAGACAGAACATCCCAGCCTTTTGGTTGATAATAAATAAATGATATGGAGCAATGCAATCATCATCTTCTTCTTCTTCTTCTTCTTCTTCTTCTTCTTCTTCTTCTTCTTCTTCTTCTTCTGCTTCTGCTTCTGCTTCTGCTTCTGCTTCTGCTTCTCCTTCTCCTTCTCCTTCTCCTTCTCCTCCTCCTCCTCCTCCTCCTCCTCCTCCTCCTCCTCCTCCTCCTCCTCCTCCTCCTTCTTTGTTTATTGGTTTGGTTTGGTTTTTCAAGACAAAATTTCTCTGTTGTAGATTTGGCTGCCTGGAACTCACTCTACACCAGTCTGGCTTTTAATTCACAGAATCTGCCTGCCTCTGCCTCCAAAGGGCTGGCATTAAAGGAATATGCCGCTACTGCCCATGATTAAAAAAAATCTTCTATGTTTACTTTGTTTACATTGGGGCATAGTTGTTGGGAACCCAAAGAAGCTGGAATCCTGGCCAAGTCCAGAAAGAACAGGCTGTTTCACTGCCTCACTAGGCTCTGCAGGACACTCTGGGGCTAGGGAAGTGCAAGCAGCATTTTGAGCAGTTTGAGAGACTGGACCACCTGGGGCTAACCACTTTGGAGCCATCTAGGGTGGTAGGGATGCTAGGGAATACCTGAGGCTAGTGGATTGCTGGAGCAGTCTGTAGTAGAATTGAAATCTGCTGGGGCAGATAAACTAGGGAGAGAAAGTAAAGTTAAGGAGTTTAGGGGATAGTTGTTTTTGTTTTGTTTTGTTTTGTTTTATCTTGGGTATACATTTTAAACCTTTAGCCCCATGGTCCTGGTAGTTGATGGAGGAGAGTCCTAAGACCAGGGAAAGGCAGAGAGACCACAACCTTAAGAATAGGCACTAGAGAGGAAAACTTAGGCTGTTAGTTGACACGAGTACTTATCTGGAGTGTGTTTGACCTGTGAGAGATGGATCCAAGTTTATTACCTAAGGTTTACAAGTTTGTTTGTTTTTAAGTTTACTACAAGTAACAAAAGTTGTAGTTGTGTTAGCATTACCACTGTTTGTAATCTGTACTGAAATCCACATTGTAGAAAGAGCACTAGACTCCCACCTTTGAGTCATAGTTAAACCTTGGGGACACAAAAATAATTCTGAGTTAAAACCATTAACACACTTTCCAGAGGGCTAGATATAAAGATAGAATGGTGATGTTTTTAGCACACTGTGAAGCATTTTTTTGAGTCTACACTTAGAAGACAACCACTGGAAATTGAAATGTTTGAGCTTGTCTTGTGACTATGATAATATTAGCTGTACTTTACCAGAATTAGATCAATAGCTTATCAGGACTCTGTTGATTAATGTTAAAACGCTAAACTTTTGAAGTCTTAGTATAACTATAGCATAGAGAGGGTAAGAAATCTGAAATGTTTTTATGTACCTTAAATCACTTCCTTAGATCTTTACTACTTGCATTTACACACCTCAAAACACTTTCTTAGACCTTTATAACTTACATAAACTTTCACATCCTCAGACCTTTTATAACTTGCATTTACACATCTTAAAATATTCTCTTAGATCCTCACAACTCAAGTTTTTTGTTTGTTTGTTTGTTTTTTGTTGTTGTTTTTTATCAATCATTTACCACGAGACACTGGTAATTGGTTACTGACAGTTCTTGTTGCAAAGCAAGTTCCTTTAAATAAAGGAATAGTAAAAAGTTACATTGAAACCTATTTTGTGTTTATGTCTTTTTAGAGTCTGGTAGCAAGATAAACTGTCTTTCTCTGCTGGAGGCTTAGTAGCTTTCCAATGAGGCCTGATTTTTACAGATAAAGAGGAGACAGCTATAGTCTCTCAAAAGGGGATAGTATGCTTGCTCCTGTCAAAGTTAGTCAGCTAATATTATCAGAGATCTGAGATGGATAAATTACAGCTGGATGTATAATCAAAATGGCCAAAGTATCAATTAAAGTGACAGAGAATTTCCTATTACCTAGACAGGTTACACTAGGCTCCATTGGGTGTCACTGGGTGCCATTATGTTGTGGGATATTTATACACCGTGTGAAGATGTATCACTGTGATTGGTTTAATAAAAAGTTGAATGGCCAATAGCGAGACAGGAAAGGGTAGGTGGGACTTCCAAGAATAGAGAGGAAATCAGAGGGAATCTAGGCATGCTGAGATGCCAATGGGACAGGGAACAAGTTGAACATACAGGACAGAGGAAACATAACCAAGCCATGTGATAGAACATATATTAATAGAAACAGGTTAATTTACTTATAAGAGCTAGTTAGAAGAAAGTCTAAGCTAAGGCCAAGCTTTCATAATTAATAACAAGTCTCCATGGGCTAGTGATCCTAAAAAATGTACTACTACACCATTTGACTGTCAGATCCAGGTATGAGCGATTTTTCTGTGTAGGAGGAACTTAGGAGATTGACCCATTATGCCCAGGTAGAGTAGGGCAAACAACATAAATATTATCTACAGTTTTTATAGGGCCCTGGGAGCAGACAAAGTATGGGGCAGTTTTTCCCAGTGGTTAGTCTTACCATAGTACTGGTAGAGTCCTTGTGCCCATCTACCTTCTTTAGAGACCATCAGGTTCCCACTGGGAAGGGACATGTCTATTACAGGAAGTTTAAACATTATAAATGTCTTAAACATTTTAAATATTCAGCAGATATCCAAAACTTTAAGTATTATTTATCTAGTAAGTAAACTTGATTTACTTGCTTTATGCTTAACTTTGAAAACACACACAGGAGGCTAAATACATTTATTTCTGTGACTACTTACATTAGTATTTAGTATGACTATCAGTAGAGTTCTGAACACATTAAAGAATTTGATTATTTATATGGTGACTTACTATTAATTTATATGTTTTACTTATGAACCTGAGTAGATTTTAGGAGATTATAAAATTTATTTATGAAATATACCTTATTTATCAAACATTTGTTGTTACTTATCTAAATTTTTAGAAACCTGGTATTGAGCAGTTAGCAAAGACTGTAAGTTATAACTCTCTAAGTCAGCTTTTGTGATTCTGTGTAGATCTTTTTAACCTTAAAATTTTGTCATCATAAAAAAAAATCTATCCCAATCCAAAATATTTTATAGACTTTTTTTGTTTCCTTGGTCTAGAAGGAGATACAATGATGAGCAGAGGGCTCAATCAGAGGATTAAGACCGTTTAAAATTGTTTCTTTAGACCATAAGGCCATCAAATGATGGTGAAGTCACGTGGCATGCACTCTTTAACTTCAGTAAAGATGGCCACCAAACATGCTGCTGCTTATATCTTGATAAGGTCATCAGTCAAGTTGAAGGAGAGATATATTTAAAAACATCTATTTTCCTAAACAATATTTTAATCTAAGTTATATATACAGTATATTCTAAATCAGAGTTGAATCACCCATATAGTATGCAGTAGAAAATTAGAGTTACTTATGTATAGGTTTTAACTATAAGCCTTTTGTTATAAGCTTAAAGCCAAATTTTATTACAGATTTTATAGATTTTAAACCATACCCAATGAACTTACAAATCCTGAAATACAGTTTACAGTATAGTTTCAAGAGATTTTTTTTTTTTTTTGAGAAAGGAGATTGGAGAAATCACAGAGATAAAAGATTTTTAAGAGTGGAAAGTAGACCAGGCTGTGATGTCACAAAGCTTTAATCCCAGCACTCAGGTGGCAGAGGTAGTTGGATTTCTGTGAGTTCAAGGCCAGCCTGGTCTAATGAGCAAGTTCCTGGACAGCCAGGGCTGTAACACAGAAGAACCATGTCTTAATAAAACAAACAAACAAGCAAGCAAAAAAGAGTGAGAAATATCACCTAAAGATAAAGGACCTTTGGAAAGTAGAACAGAACTGCAGCTTAGTGCTTGTGCTTCTGACTCAAGATCAGCAGCAGCCATCTTTGATGGGGCAGGGAGCCAAAATGATTGAGCAGAGTCTGGTGGCTTGTGTGTGAGCAGAGAGAGCTGTCTGGGGAAATGGTTAAGTGTCACAACTCTATTTTATTCCAGTAAGAAAGGGGAATATAAAGGTTGGGGACAATGGCTGGAGCATCCCCTAATTTGCGTTAAGAGGCACTCTTCTATCATAAGGCTCCTAGTATGTGCAGTAGCAAAGATGACTTCTATCAGTCATCTGTGCCAGGGTTCAAGCAGAAGAGAAGTCAGGCGTCTGGTTTAGAGACAGCATTCAGATAAGGTCTGCCAGGCTCAGGAACATTCTCCAGATAAGGTAGAGGCAGGAAGTCCGATTGGGGAGGGAGGGAGTTTCCACATTGCCAAGCTTTTGAGAAAAGCTGCCAGGCCATGATAGACTGCAGCCTTGACCAGCCAGCAAAAACCTTCCAACACAGAGCAAGGTTAGATAGATGAGATTTGGAGATCATTTGTGCAGTGGCAGAAGTTGTTGTGATTTGTGAGAATTTGGAAAACAAGTGAGCCATTTTTTGGCCATTGATCTGTACTGAGACAAAGCTGTTATAATAAAACCTGGGTCCATGGAGGAAGAGAGAGTGTCACAAGTGTTAGTAGTGAGAGCCAGACTGGTGTAGCAGTCTAGAGCCAAGGGATTCTAGTAGCTTAAGCTGGATAAAGTGATTTGTGACAAGAATTTCCATACAAGGTATCCCAAGTGGAATGGGAAACTTGTCAGAGGGAAAAAAGTTCCAAATCACAGAAGAAAGTGTTCCTTGTCCTTGTGATTGGAGCCCAGTGAGCACGAGAGAAGCTTCCTAGAAACTTTTGTAGCTTTTGTAATACCAATAAAGCAGGCAGCTCAGGGTGACATTTACCCAGTAGAGGAGATGGGAAAGAGAAGAAGAAAGGGGAGATGTCCACCTGGGTGTAGAAAGCCAGAGTCATAAATATGTACGTGACTATGTGGAGGGCATAGAAGGCCAGAGCCCAGAGAGACAAGAGATAAATGGTTAGAAATCAGGTAGAGGGAGACAGCAACTGAAGAATTAGACTCTAGAATTTGGAATCAAATTTTGAAGCCAGCAGAAACAACTGATACATACCTGCATTAGGAAAGCCAGATCAGCAGCTTGGTTAAGCAGAGTTGCCCAAGAGGGAGCTCATTGATGCTACTCCCAGGGTTTTAGCACCAGATAAATGAAAAAAGAAAAAAAAAAAGAAAGGACAATTCTGAAACAATCTTTGTATACTGTAAATATGTATTGCTCTCATTGTTTATAAAAGCTGATTGCCTGGTAGCTGGACAGAAAGTTTAGGTGCAGTGACGAAACTACAAATGCTGAGAAGAAGAAGGGAAGAGTCCAGAGTCACTAGCAGATGCAGAGGGAGCAAGAGATGAATGTGCTATGCTAATAAAGGTGCCAACATGTAGCAGAGTCTAAATAAGTAATATGGGTAAAGTTAAAATGTAAGAGCTAGTTAGTAATAAGCCTGAGCTATCTATTGTCAATCATTTGTAATTAACATAAGTCTGAGTGTGTTTACTTGAGAATGGCTGTGGGACAGGAAAGCTCTGCCTACAGATGGTGCCTAACATCTAGAGCCACATAAAGTCTGAGAAAGCTTTAAAAAAGATTCAAAACACACAAAAATGGAGTCAAACATGGCTTCTTGGTAACTGTGTTTCTTCAGATATGCTGCTTGCTAGTGGGGAGCAAAGGTGTGGCTTCTTTAAGAGATAGCTTCCTAGCTCAGTGTTGCTGGCAAAAAATGACACAGCTGTTCTAAGAGACTAACACTTAAATGGTCATTATGAACAGTTGGAGGTACACTACTTGGTGTCAGTGTGGACCCAAAACCTTCCCCAGAGTTAGGGTGGTAAATGTGGCCACTGTTGGTACTTCTACCATGAAGCTAGGCTCACAAGGAGCAAAGTGGGGGCAGAGCCAGTTGACAAAGCAGAGGCCAGGTTGCTTAACAGTTTAAAAGCTCATTCAGTCAAAGATTACAAATACACAGTAAAGATAGATTCAGATGAAAAAAAAATAATAACAAACCTCTAAATGGGTTATAATGTGTTTAAAATTGTACAAAGTCTTGGGAGAGAAAAGAAAAAAAGGGAATAGACAGTTATAAACAAGAGAAATATAGCTTTAAAATAATAAAATAAGTGGCGCACGCCTTTAATCCCAGCACTCGGGAGGCAGAGCCAGGCGGATCTCTGTGAGTTCGAGGCCAGCCTGGGCTACCAAGTGAGTTCCAGGAAAGGCGCAAAGCTACACAGAGAAACCCTGTCTCGAAAAACCAAAAAAAAAAAAAAAATAATAATAATAATAAAATAAACTTCGTAAAAAAAGAATGAACTAATATAAAAGAAAAAAGCCACATAAAGATGGAAAATACACAAAGAGTCTGGATGTTACTGTGTTGTCTTTAAATGTTTTGGCTACAAAGAGACACTGGATTATAAAAAATGCTAGATTCAATGAATCTGTGTATTTAAAAAATATCTTGACTTTAAATTTTAAGTCAATAGATGTGTTACTTTGAGGGAGAGGTTATGCTTTTATTTCTACAGGAAAAGAGAAGCTGTGGATTCATTCTAGGTTAAATAAAAGCAGGTTTGAGTGAGGAAGACCCTCATATAACAAAGAAAAATCATCTTTGGCTGACTTATGTACAATGCATAGTCTATACTTGTGTTAAGGCAGATATGCATGTTACCTTTAAAAGTTTATGTTTTTTTCAGAGCAGGAGGACCAGACACCAATGAAAATGGATGGTCCACATGATTGCACAACCAAAACAGCTTCAATGCTGTTGGCTGAGATGATCCAGCTTCTAAGAACACTCTAGCCAAGACTTAGCAATTACTGTGGTTTTCTCAAGGTTCTCCCAAAGCTGTCAGTGCCCCCCAAAAAACTGGAAGTAATCTAGAGAACTATTGCCCAAAAATGGGTTATGGATATTCATTATCATTTAAGGGGTTGGTTACAAGTTGTTATTGGTCATAATAAAAAATAAACAAAAGAAATAAATTTAAAGATGTCTTTCTAAAGGAAATATTGGGGCTATAATATAAAAATTATGAGATGAAAAGGTAGATTAATGAATTTATTTTAATCCCAAAAGCAACTATTAATTTCAAAATATTTTATATTGGTATGGATTTTGGTTTATTGATACAAATTTAAGTTTATTTTGTTATATATTGTATGTATATTTCTACTCTTGTTTAGGATATTGTATTTATGTAGCTCATTTAAAAAATATGATACAATTTAAAAATACAGATTAATATACATTTATAATAGTCAAACTTATAGTCAGGTTAGGCATGTTTTCAAGGTCATAAACAGATATATTTAGATAGATAGATAGATAGATAGATAGATAGATAGATAGATAGATAGATAGATACTCTTCAAATGCTTCAAAGGCCTAGAGAATATGGCATTTCATATGTTTTATGACCTAAGAGTTTTCATGACAATGAGACACATCTATTCCTGGCAACACTAGTCCACTTCAGTGGACATGGAAGAAACTCCATATGGAATTTGCTTTCTTCATGGCAAAAACTAGTTACTTGGGCAAAAAACTGCTTCTGCCTCAACAACACACCATCCAGACTAGATCATCAGGATGCAAGAAAGATGACTGCTGAACTTTGCCAAAACAAGGTAGGACAGTCTTTCATAATTCCCTGCTTCACAGGAAAATCTGTCAGATATTCTAGGCCTGTATGTCAGAGGTTGATGCCCCAACATTGCAGAGGAACTTTAGGTGACTGTCCAGGCAGCCTCATGTCCTTGTCATTAGGTAACATTTCAGCCTTCTGGAGTCTTTGATGAAGTTAAAGACTAAATAATTAAACTTAAAGTTTGCTTATTTATGATAGGACATGAATTAAGTATAAAATTTTGGGCTCACAAAGATAAGATAGATAATGGGATATTTCCTTTGATTTGGCCAAATGCAAATGAATTGGATATTGTGACTGTGATTCTTACTTGACAACTGTTTTGTTGTATATAATTTCACTATGGTAAAATAAAAACCTTCCCTTTTAATTAGACAAAAAGGGGGAAATGCTGTGGAACAATCTTTGTATATTGTAAATATTTATTGCTCTCATTGTTAATAAAATACTGATTGGCCAGTATCTAGACAGGAATTATAAACAAGGTTAATAAACTAAGGAGGCTGGGATGAAGAAAGGCAGAGTCTGGAGTCTCCAGCAGATGTGGAGAGAGGAGATGAACTAGCCATGCTAATAAAGGTATCACCTTGTGGCAGACCATAAATAAGAAATATAGGTTAACTTAAAATGTGAGAACTAATTAGTAATAAGCCTGAGCTCTTGACCAAGCATTTATAATTAATATAAGCCTCACTGTGTTTATAAGAAAGCCACTGCAGGTCAGGAAATCTTCACGTATAGAAATAAGTGCTCCTAGTTATGGTGGAGGAGAAAATTCACTGCAGATAAAAGGAAGAGCATAGCCAGAAAAAGAGACATCTGGGGGAGTCCAGGGTGGATATGAACCTGGGCCATGTGAGGAGGGGAGAGGGGAGGAGGAAACCAGATACAGCAGCCAGGAGGCCCAAAGAGAGAGGGGTAACCACAATGGTTGGATTATATAGGGAAGGGCAGCTGGAGGAAGCGCAGCTCAGGCACTGGGCTAGAGAAGTGTAGGATAGCAGGCAGGGTATGCCAGGCAGGAGGCTCCTGTAACAGGTTGGGAGGGCTGCATGGAGAATCTGGCAGCCAGTGTCTGCTCTGATATATTAAATATATCACCTCTGATATATTAAATGGCACCTCAGCCATTTCTCCCAGGTTTGAGACCTAACACTTGGACTCTTAGAATAGAGTTAGGTAATTTTGAACAGCATTCTCTATCAAATAGATTTATTTCCAGTTAAAGATGAAACGGCCTCAGCAAGAATACAAGACAATGGGAGCTCTGGACTATCTTTCCATTGTATTCTATATTTCTTTTCAAAATTAGACTACAGAGACTGATTTGTACTGCCTGAAACAGAATCGTAAATACTAACATACACAAGAATTGGGATAATATGACCAAAAATAGAACCAAAAACTTCCAGCTCATTCTTTGCTAAGAGAAGAGAAACTGTAGTAGACTAGACATCCACTGGAATATGAAAAGTCATTTGGATAACAATAAATGGCCGGAACTTTTGTCTGATAGGCACAATGGCACTGACAAAAATAACCATTTTTTTCTCATTGCTTTTTAAAGTTTTCCACTTTATAGCATGAAAGGAAATTAAAAAATAAAATATATGTGCTTTGTGTGTTTTACAAAAGTAAATGGATTTAAATTACTCCAGCTACTATCAGGCCATCTGGGTCCTTTGGATGGCCCTTCAAAATAATTGGATTTGAGGGTCTACTTGAAATATCCTATTTTCATTAAAAAAAAAAAATTGTATGTGGGGAGCTGAGGAAGGCCTAAGCAAAATGTCAGTGCCCAAACCCCAACCCCTCAAAATAGCAGTGCTACTGACAATGTCCTAAATGACAGTCTAGGCTGAGCTCAGGCTGGACTAAGGATTGCTCACCAACAGTTAAAAGCTCAGAAAATTGTAAAGAGTTTCTGCCTGCCAGGAAGAGTCACTTCCCTTATTTTCCCTAACCTTGCACAAATGTGACATCTAGTTTCCTATTAGCACATACCTGTAACATATATCAAAGGCCTCAGTAACCTCCAGGGTCTTTGTTCCATCAAAGCACCAGACTCTTCTAGCCTGTGATTCACTCCACCCCCACCCCACCCAGATTGTTCCGGCTTACATCTTCCTCTCTGCTCCAGTTCTCTTTCTATTAAGTTTTAGCAAGACTTTCTGTGCTTTTTCTTCTACTTTCTCTCTTTTTCCTCAGAGGTGGCCATGGCACCCTAGACTCCCCAAGATGCTTATGGCTATTCTCTTTCTACTATCTGAGAAAGAGACACAAGAAAGCTTCATATCTCCAACAAACACATTTTTTTTCACCCATTGAAGGGTCTAGTTTCATGGTTTCACTGTACCTTCACTTTTGTGAATGTGCAAAAAGCATATTGAAATCTTTCATTTGGCCCAAGTGTGGTACCATTGACAATTTTTTGAAAACCAAGGGACTAAAGCTTCCTTCCTCCAGAATTTACAGCCTGAGACTGCTGTCCTGCAGAGACCTCCAACTGAGACTACCTAACTCCTTCTGTGACTTAGTCCTTAGTAGACATATTAAGGTTCTAAGTTATTGCTTTGTAGGTGTGGCTCCATCAGAATGCATATAACACACATGACCCCAGTGAATCTGTACTTGTATCTGTACGTCAGTCCTTTGTTAACAAAGTCATATTTTAGGAACTCGAGTTTCCCTTGAATGGTATTTGTTATCCAAACTTTGAGTTTAAATATCCTAGTAATGATCACAATCGGTCCTCCAAAAATTCTTATTGTCTATCAAGACCTCAGATTTACTACTTCCTTCTGTCTTTACCCCACTTTAAATTAGCTTAAATTTCAAACTTTATATCATATACCTCATTTTTAAACCTTTTAATGCATCTGTCATTATTATTTAAATTGAATCATAAAAATGTTTGGACTGAGTCTACCAGGTTGATCTCAAACCTCGGGGGAGTCTTTGCCCTGGAGGATATGAGAATGGAGGGGTGGCCTGGGGGGAGGGGAGGGGGGCAGGAGGGGGAGAACAAGGGAATCCATGGCTGATATGTAGAATTAAATTATATTGTAAAATTAAATTAAATTAAATTAAATTTTAAAAAAATGTCAAGAAGAAACTAGGTTTTATCCAGTACAAGTTCTACTGCTTTAAATAAATTCCTTTGAATGTTCCTTAAAGAAATATTTGTATATAAATAAGTGAAAATAGATTGGCTTGCCCCAGTGATCAGATTGGTGAATACTCTAACTATCATCACATAGTTTTGCTCCAATGACTGATGGAGGCAGATGCAGAGGTCCACAGTCAAACACCAGGCAGAGCTTCAGGAGTCCAGTCAGAGAGAGGAAGGATTCTATAAGCAAGTGCATCAGGATCATAATGGGGAAACATGCAGGGAAAACCAAACCAAAGTAGTGGAAAGTTATAAAAGTCGGATCAATGGCTGTGGAGCCTGCATGGGATTGGAATAGGCCCTCTCCATGGCGGGACAATTATGTAGCTTGATCTGCTTAGGGGGCTCCCTGGCAGTAGAATCAGAATCCATCCTGGGTGCATGAGGAGGCTTTTTGGAGTCCACTACCTATGATGGACACCTTATGCAGCCTTGAGGCAGGGGGAATGGCTTGGACCTGCCTCTACTGGATGTGCCTCCCCATGGGAGGCCTTGCCTTCTTGAGAGGGGTGTGTGGGAGGGGGTAATGGAGGCAGGAACAAAGAAGAGGGGGACCTTTGATTGGTATGTAAAATGAATGAAAAATTTTCTTAATTAAAAAATACAATAAAATAGATTCTATGTTTTACTGACCTTTTCATTCTAGAAAATTGCTGCAAATTTTTTTGAGAAATATTTTTCTACTAATATAAAATTGTTTTCTTGTTGCTAGTGACTTACAGTAGAATTTTTAACACTTAATTACATATTTGGATGTTTTAATACTTAATTATGTATAATAAACTTACCAATATTTTATATTTTATTGAGGTAATTGTTTATTTTTTTCTCTTTTATTTGTCAGGTTTTTGACTATTTAGAGAAATGTCCAACAATATCAAGGTTTGCTTAATGATGTATTTATGTTAAAAGTTTTAAATGATTTCATAAGTAAATATTTAAAAATGATTTCCATACCATTAGCACTCTATTTGTGACTTATCTGTGACTGGAAAGCTATATAATGGTGTTTCAATTTTATGTGTTATACAAAAGTTGGAAGAGTTGTAGGCATGAATGCTTAATATAATCTTTCTAGTGCAGAGGAAAAAAAAATTGTTAAGAAAAATTCAATTGTAGACCAAGCTTATACAAATTTAAGATGTAACATTGAACAAAATATGATTACTGATTTTAATTTTCAATAACCTAAAATCTCAACCTATTCTAAATAAACTGAAGTTAAAATCTGAGGATATAATGATGAAATGTATGAATGAGAATTTCTGGAAGGAGATGTTTGATTGATCAGAACTTTAATGCTATATAGAAGCTTGGGAATGTCTCTTCATATGCTGTGAATATATATTGTTCCCATTGATTAATAAATAAGCTGCTTTGGCCCATGGCAAGGCAGCTTAGAGGCATGTGGGAAATCTAAGAAGAGAGTCAGGAAATGCCAGACTGCCACCCTAGGAGCAACATGTAATGAGATGTAGGTAAAGCCATGGAATACATGGCGATATATAGATTAATAGTTATGGGTTGAGTTAAACTATAAGAATTGGCTATCAAGAGTCCTGTCATAGGCTGCACAGCTTGTAAATACTATTAAACCTCTGAATGATTATTTTACAAAGCAGCTGCAGAACTGCAGGGCCAGCAGGGATTAGAGAAAACTTCCAGTGACAGTAGATATTTGAATGTTGCAAATTCTAGCAAAGTTATTTTAGGTCATTTTAGCTTCTTCAATAACAATAACATCTGACATCTTTATTTATTGGCCTAACACTTTTGGAATCATTAGGTAAATCCTTTAGATTGTTGTATTAGTTACTTTTCTGTTGCTGTGACAAAAGATTATGGCCCAGATAATTCATAGGGAAAGAAAAGGTGTTTATGAAGCCAGAAGGATAAGTGGCATCATCACCAGGGACATCTTTCCGGCAGTGAGGCCACATCTACACAAAGAGCAGAAATAGCTGGACCACAAATGTGCAAACACCTGAGCCTACAGGGTATGTTCTTATTTAAATCACATTTGTAAAGATAACCACTAGTTTCTACCAACCAAAAGGAATAAGATAACATCTGAAGAAGACAGTTAAGACTTGCTTGCTTTTTATAAAAGAATATGTTTCTATCAAAGTGTATTAAATGTATCTTGATTTATGACTTTCTTGTTTTTTTTAACAGTAAGTTTTTCTCATATTGGAGCATTAAAACATGAGTTAATCTCAGTTTCTTTTCCCAGGCCAAGATCAGTCATGAATTACCTCAAACCTTCTCTGAGGTCTTCTGTGCACAGTAAAAATGGTTTGAGAACAAACAGGCACTGTGACCTCTTGCAAGACTTTTTGTGTGTGTGTGTTCTGACAAATAAGGATTGATTGGAGATCAGAAAAGCAGAGCACCAAGCCATTAGAAACTTTTTACCTCCACAAAATCTTAGAACAAATGGGCATCTTGTGTCTATGAATCCTCAGACTAGAATCCCTAGTGCTGGGATTAAAGGTGTGAGCCACCACCATCTGGCTCTGTTTCTCTTTTAGAGTGATTCAATCTTATGTAGCCCAGAGTAGCATTGAATTCCTGATCTTCCCACTTCCTCTTCCCAAGTGCTGGGATTAAAGTTGTGTGCCACCAAGGCCTGGCCTTTATGGTTAATTAGTGGCTAGTTCCACCCTCTAATCTCCAGGAAAGCTTTATTTGTCACAACACAAAATATCACACAACAGTGACCTACGTGATAGAATTTTGGCAAGGTAAATGTGTCCTTTAGCTCTAAATTAAAATGAAGGCCTAGAGAGATACCTGATCATTTAAAAGCTATTAATGCATTTGCTGAAGGTCTTGGTTTCATTCCCAGCAACCACACAGTGGCTCACAATCACCTGAAACTCCAGTTTCATAGATGCTATTTACCTTTTTGATCTCTATTGTCCTTGTGTACACATGGTGCACATACCTTGTCTCAGATGCAGATATATAAACATTCCATTAATTAATTCTAAAATTAGAAATATTACCACCTAAACACTTATGTTTTCATCTATTTCCTTGGTCTTAAAGTTTTAACGTTGTTCTTCATTTCTTTAAGTAAATTGCAAGTTTGCCAGGCATGATGGCCCCTACCTTTACCCACCAATGGAAGGTAGAAAAGGGAAGCTTTCTTTGAGTTCAAAGTCACCCTGATCTACGTAGTGAAACCTTATTTTTTTTTAAAAAAAAAAAAAGTACTAATAAAAATCAACCTAAATTTTTGGTGCTAGGAAGATATCTCAGTGGCGAAGAGCACTCATTGCTTGGGTTGGCTTCAGTAAGAATCACTCCCATTGGCTTAGATGTTTGAATCCTTGGTTCCCAATTAATAAAACCACTAGGTAATGGTTAGCAAATCTGGCTTTGTTGGAGGAGGTATTGCACTGAGCGGGTGGGGAGGTAGCTTTGAGACCTCAAAAGCCCATCAAGCCCAGGCCCATCTCTCTTTGACTGAGAATCAGGATGTAAAGCCCTTAGCTACTGCTCAAGCATCAACACAACCTCCCCATCATGCCCCCATAATGATCATGGTAAGCAAGCTCTCAATTGCAGGGTTTCTCTTATAAGCCAGCTTGTTCTTGGTGTCTCTCCACAGCAATGGTAACTTCAGAGGAACAACAACACTGCTCTTGAAGAAGAATGAAGATTATTTCCTACCATTTTCAAGGTGACTCACAACCTTTGCTACTACCTCCAGTTCCAAGGCTTCCAGTGCATCCCTGAAGAACACTTAAAATAAAAATAAATAAATTTTAAATACATTGTGAACTATTGTTCATTGCCTTCACTATTTTTAATCTCATAATTGTAGCAATGGCATTTGTTTTGACATCTGAGCATTATTCTCTCAGCAAAAATCTGAAGTAGATGGTAGGATTGTCATTGCTTTTGTGATGTAAAATTGACTTTGAAGCACATGCTTCCACAGCAAAAACGGAACTAGACAGCTTACACCATACTGAAGCTCTAGTATACTGCTTTACCAGCTATGGGGCAAGGACTTCGATCTTTAATATGATTAGTATGCTTGCTAAGGTTCTGTGGATCATGCTGCGTTAGTATATTTAGAGCAAATCTAACACTTGGCAGCAAGTTGACTGTACTAGCAACAAAAATACATATGTATGCAATGTTGCTAAATGACAAAATTTGATTTTTTAACTCTATTTAGAAACTAAATATAAAGATATACAAAAACACACAGAGAGACAGAAAGGCAGACAGATTCACACACACATACATACATACAAACACATACACACACACACACACACACACACACGGGGAGGGGGGAGAGCTGTATATGGACTTGAGAATTCAGTTATAATTATATATGTAATAATGTATACACATCCAGACATATAAGCCTTTATCCTTTATCATTTTACATTAAAATCATAGTAAATTTTAGAAAGAAAATACCATATAATTATAGAATTAATTTGCCTGTATTTATGAATATACATTGATCCATATACCTTGGTTCTCTCCTATTGGGTTGGAACATAAATCCTCTAGAAAATGAACTAAAAGCCTGTATGAAGTTCTAAGTTATGGATCTAAAAGTAAAACCAGTTACATTTGTAAACACTGAAACAACTGACAGCACTTATTTTTGTAAGTGAATAATGAAAGCTCAGAATGATGCTTAACAGAATGCTAAGCTTAAAAACAGATGTTTATTCTTTCAAGGGCTTGCTTAAATACAGTATCAAAAAGCTGCAGAGTGGCATCATGCTGCCTGTAAAACTCATATCTGTCAGGCTACAATCTCAGCCAGGAATGAAATATTTGATGAGTAAAATTGCTGTTCTTTTCCAAGAAATATTGAATGCCTCCAAAGTATGATTTTCAAAAGGACATACAATGTGTTTTTAAATAGCATTTCTGAAAAAGCATTGTAATATATAAAACTAATCTTTGATTATTCAACATTAGTATTATAATATATAATACTAATAAGAATTCAAGTAACATACTTACAAATTCAAGTATGCTGTTTCATTATATTTTCATGCAGAGTTATAAAGACTTTATCTAAAATGTTTTCTATGATATGTAAATTTTCTTGGAATCATAAGTATCTGTAAATTCCATGAAATACTGATTTCTGAACATTTATATCAACTTGTCAACATAGCTTTAGTATTTTACACAAATTATTATATGAATTTTCTATTAATCATGATCAAAATTAATTCAAGATATGAATATCAGCTATTTTGGAGACAATTTGCACTACTACTTTACTCTGGACAAATATCTCAAAAATGAGGAAGAAGTCTGGCCACAGGAATTTGTTAAAAAAAAAACATTTAGTGAAATGTGAAACAAATGAAAGACATTTATTTTTTAAATTATTGAATTTTCTATAATTTCTATAATTTTATGTATGATATATAAAACATATAATGTAATATATAATTTTATAGTTACATATAAAAGTCATTTTTTAAAAATCCCATATAAGTAAAATAGCATGTTTATTTTCTTGATTTAACTTAATGTTTCTTATTTTTTAACCAATATTTATGTCTAAGGAACACTACAAGCAACAAAAGTGTTGCATATTCAAATTATTTTCAAGATTCAAATACAAGTATGTGTACATATTCAAAGATAGTAAGAAAAATTTTAAACTTCAGATCATGAGCTTTATCAATATGAAAAACCATGATATTTTTGCAGACAAGGTCTCACCATGTAACTCTGGCTGACCTGGAACCCACAGAGTTCTACCAGTTTCTGCCTATTCAATGTTGTATTACGAAATTTCCAAGATATTTAGTTAAAATACAATTTATTGAAGTCAGTCTTCACACATGTATTTATTATGTGAATGGGTCATTCAAAGACCCTAATACTTGTGATCTAAACTAGGCAGCTGCTTACTAACCTTCTCAGCAGGAGGACAGTCCTTAGTTGTAACATTCCTTTTGACAGAAGGATATTTGGAACTATATTCACCCATAGGCAATAGGGGTGAATTATTCTACTCTGCTTTCTAGTAAATCTAACTAAACCACAAAGTAATGGCCTGTCATATGCCCCAACATAGAAAGTGGGACATAATATACTATAATTATGCTTACATACACTTACAATAAAACTCTTATGTTTATATGTTTTTACACAATCCACACGAGGCAGTACAATTGTTCAAAATTCCTGCTTTACAGAAAATTCTTCCAGATATTCTAGGTTGTAGGCCCCAAATGTGTGCTCCAACATTGCAGAGGAACCTTGGGTAACTGTCTAGGCAGCAAGATGTTTCTATCATTTCCGTAGTTTTGGGAGTTGTTTGTGCTATACTTCCTGTTTTCTCAGATAACATTATATTCTTCTTGGGGCTCTGATGGAGTTAAAGATGAAAGAGTAATCATTACAACTTTCCTTGTTAGCAAATTCAGAAAAGAAACTCACAAAAGAGGTATAAAGTATATAAGGTTGAGAGACAAACGCTTAAATTGTTTATCTAAGAAAATATTTTGAAGTCTGCAAAGACAGTTTTGAGTTGGTAATACAAGTTATGATAAAAAATGGTTTAGGTAATAAACTTTGAATTTATCAAGATGAATAGATAATGGAGTAGTTTCTCCAAATTTATCAAATACAAATGAACTGAATATTATAAGTATAATTCTTACCTGATAATTGTACATAGTTGTACTATTGTTGTACATAGCTTTACTATGTTAGAGTTAAAACCTTTTCCATTATATGGAGACAGAAGGGAGAAAGTTGTGAGATATTTGATTACACAATGTAAAGATATGTTACTGTGATTGGTTTAATGTAAGCTAAATGGCCGATAGCTAGGCAGGAGGTTCAGACAGGCAGGACTTCTGAACAGACAGAGCTCTGGGAAGAAAGTGGGAGTTGCCAGCTGGACTCGGAAGAAACAGGGCATTCAGGAGGAAAGGTAAAAGCCACAGCCATGTGACAGCAGATAGATTAATAGAAATGAGTTCATTTAAGTTATTAAAGCCAGTAAGAAACAAGCCTAAGCTAAGGCCAATCTTTCATAATTAATAAGAAGTTTCCATGTCATTATTTGGGAGCTGTTAGGACACAGAAAAACTCTTTATATCATACTGCTATTTTTCCTTGAATTAATGATTTATAACTAAGGTTTAATATTCCACTTTTTCATGCAATCACATTTTAAAAAGTGGATAGCAGAAGAAAATGAATTTTCTTAAACTCTCAAAGAAATATAACATTGTGCTGCAATGTAAAAGGCAGTTCCAGACATGAAAGAGTGCAGCTGAAGGTTTCCCTGTGTCCTGTCTGGTACACAGCTGCACAGACCCAAATAAACACACACAGGCTTTTATTATTTTTAAACTATGGCCATGACAGGCTTCATTCTAGCTATCTCTTATATCTTAAATTAACCCATTTCTATAAATTTATACTCTGCCACATAGCTCATGGCTTACTGGTACCTTTACATCTTGCTTCTCTTGGTGGTAGCTATCAGCATCTCCTTAGCTCTCCTTTCTTCTCTCCTATCTCTCCAGTTAGCATGTCCTGCCTAACCTTATTCTGCCTTATCATTGGCCAAACAGCTTTATTTATCAAACAATCAGAGCCACACATTTTCACAGCATACAGAATGATATCACCTATCATAAGAGTTCTGGTATACTATCAGAGATTACTACTGTTTTTGCTTGAATGTCATATAAATGGAAGCATGCATTATGCTTCAGATTTTCATGCATCCAATATAATCTTTTTAAAACTTACATTTTGCATACTTGAACATTAAATCATTTTTTTACAGAATCCTGTATTTTAGAATGGGTATGTCAATCATATAATTACTATTGCCCATTCTCTTCTATACAGTAATCTGCATCCTTTCTAGTTTTTAATTATTCTCCATAATAGTCTGAGCATCTGTTGGCTCTACTTGTTTGTTAATAAATAACCATTGTTTGAAAAATTACTTTGTTTTGTGTTTAATAAGGTAAATTTTAACTTCTTAGAATGGTTTGAAGATACATTTATTCTATTTATGTTGCAAGTAATTTGCCTATATGTATATGTGTGTGTGTGTGTGTGTGTGTGTGTGTGTGTGTGTGTGTGTGTATACCATGTGGCTTCACTGCCTGCTGCCCAAAGGATCCAAAAGATGTTGAATCCTAAACTGGAGTTACAAGGTCTGCTGCAAGGGTTGCATATGCTTTATCAGTGACGCATCTTTCCAATCCAGGCCTAGAAATCTTTAAATTATTATTTTTATACTGTAAGTTAGAAATCAAGTCTTCTTTTAAAGTAAAGAAAAAATTATGAGAAAAGTGGTTTTATTAGAATATGCACAAAACAAGGGAATATTTTATGAATTAATAAAAACATTCACAATAAATATAAAAAACAATTTTATTTACATCAACCTAATGTATTAATCATAATGCATTTCCACTAACTTGTCTGTAATAACAGTTCATGAAACACCATTTGAAAATCAAAGAGCAGAGTGTTGGTCACAGCAACCTGAAGTATGAAATACATCTACTGCAGTTTTCTCAAAAACAACCAACAACTTGAACAAACAAGAATGCCTAAAACCCTCAAAAAATGTACTACCAACAATTTTGTAGCCATATCAGACCTCATCAATGGCATTATTTGAAAATGGAACACTTCACCCAACCTCTATTACATTAGTAGTTTGTTTTCTTTGCAATAAAACACAAAATGGATACTCAAATATACAATTCAATTATACAGTTTTGAACTGATTATATTTTGTCAAGATGTTATATTTCTGAAGACAGACACTCACTTTTTCCACCATTCATCTCATAATAAAGTTCTTAATTTCCTCATTATTTGAATTGTCAAGTATTTGGAAAATCACTTTTTATTTTAATCTGGAAGAATTTCAATTTTGGATTCTCCTTTATTTTGTTGTTGATGTATTTTTCTATGGCATTGACCTCATAAGAGTTTATATGTTACATAGTTACAATAAAATGCAGTATACAGTTCATATATTTGCAAATTTCAAATGTATTGTTATTTTATTTTACTTGTTTAATTCTTAATAGTTTGTGTTTATAGTTATTGTGTTATTGTGTTTATAGTTATAGTTACACATAATTATATTTGGAAAATAATTTCTTTTCTTTATTTAATTTTAGATGGACTTAGGTATGAATGGTGCCTTCAAGTGTTTAAATTTCCAATTTGTCTTCTGGTAAATCTCTCCAATTTTTATAACATCTATATTATTATATTATACATATATTAAATCATATTCATTATATTACATATATGAGAAAAGATAGCCCTTTCAACAAATGACAATTAGAAAATTCGATATCTCCATGTACAAAAATGAAGCTATGTTCTAATCTGGTACTCTGAAAAAAAAATCAAATGTAACCATGTGGGAAGTTTCACATCTCCCAGTGATTCTGAGGAAGCTATGATTACAAGATAAGAATGTGTCTCAGGTGCTAAGGAGACTCTAGGCAATTCAGGCTCTGAAGAAGACTTTCATAGGAGCCAAGCTGCCAAGAAGACTCTGAGACTAGATCAGCTTGCCTGGAAACTGCAGAAACCAGCAAATCTACCTTGTGGAGATTTTAGACCACAGTTATTTGGAAAGAACCTTCTGCAACCTACTAAGTTGCCCGCAGGCTGTGCAGTGTGCTCAACCTTTCTAGATTTTGTGAGCTGTCAACTCATGTTGGGGTGAGCTTTGGTCATTTATGCTCCTTAAGTAACCCCAATGTGATCCTATTCTTGGTTGTCAACTTGGCTACATCTGAAATAACTAAAACCCAAATTTCTTGGTACACCTCTGAAGAGGTTTTTTCTTAATTAAATCATTTGAAGTGGGAAGACCCACTTCTAATCTGCATGTTTTGAGGCAGGATGTTTCACCTTAGACCTGACTCACCTTATACTTCTACTGGGTCATACCTTTTACTTCCTGGAAGAAGGAAGCTTACTTTCTTTTTCTGCTTCTTCTTGCTCTCTATGGCAAGTCAGTTTCTTCACTGGCATTGGGGCCTACTTCTTTGAGATTCCAGCATATGCTGAAGACCAGCTTAGACATTCAGCTTTGTGGGCTGAAAAACTCCCGGATTCTTGGATCTTCTTTTGAGAAACAGCCATTCTTGGACTAGCTGAGCGGTCTGTAAGTAATTCTAATAAATCTCTTTTATTTAAAATTAAATATTGCCGGGCGTTGGTGGCGCACGCCTTTAATCCCAGCACTCGGGAGGCAGAGCCAGGCGGATCTCTGTGAGTTCGAGGCCAGCCTGGGCTACCAAGTGAGCTCCAAGAAAGGTGCAAAGCTACACAGAGAAACCCTGTCTCGAAAAACCAAAAAAAAAATAAAAAAAAATTAAATTAAATATTAATAATAGTTATAACTATTTACAAACAAGTTAAAGAAGTCATGCTGTAATTTGCAACAATAAAATGAAAATCTGAATGAAATAATGCAGACAAGCCACAATGCGAGAATTTTATTCAATAAGAAGATATAAAGTGAAGGAAAACCATTCTGGTAGTATGATGGGAATGCATAAAGTCTCAGAAGAGACTGGACTTCAGAAGATTGTTGAAATTGTTGAAGACTATGAGAATTTCTGAAGCTGTTTTAAATGCATTTTTCTCTATCATCCGGTGCAGAGCCTATTGAGGTCAGGCAATAGAATATGCTGACTTGAAAGAAAAATGTCCCATATGGACTTAGGTATTTGAAGACTTGGTTCATAGCAGAAGTCACTGTTTGGAGAGGTTTTGAACCCTTGTAGTAGAAAGTATGTCACTGGGGGTGGGCTTTGAGAATTGATGTCCTGACCCCATTTTCAGTTGAAACTTTCTGCTTATGGTTGAATATATGATCTCTTAACTTCTTTTTCTAATGGTCTGCTGTTGTTCATTATCTGTGATTATAGATTCTCCCTGGAACAGTAAGCAAACTCATATATAAATCAGTTTTGATTATGATGTTTTATCACATCTATAAAATGTACCTGATTCAGCAGGACATTTCAACTTACAAGCATAAGTAAAGACATTTAAAATAAGACTCCTAGTAGCCAGAACTGGACTAAGAAATGAGAGCTCATGAAAAAAAAAATTTTGAAAGGAAAAGAAGACTATCAAGCCAGTGAAAAAAGTAGCCCACAGAATTGGAGGAATCTTTTTAAACCATTGATCTGACGGGGAAATATTACTTAGAATAGTCAAAGAACTAAAAAGAAATTAAACATGAAGAAATAAAATGTCCAATTAAATGGCCTATGGAAATGAACAGGATTTCCTCAAAAGAAATAACAAAAATGACCAAATAACATTTTTTAAAAAGTACTCAAAATCCTTAGCTTATAGGGAAATGCACATTAGAATTGCTTTGAGAGTTCATTTGATGATATGCCAGAATGGCTGTCATCATCTATAAAAGAAGAGCAAATGTGAATGTGGCTGTGTCAAAAGGGGAACTTACGTACTGCTGGGGAGGTGGTACTAGTGGAACCATCTTCATTGGATTTCAGTCTAGTAGTTTTTCAAACAACTGGAAATAGTTTTCCCACATGATCCAGTAATACTATTTCTAGGCACATAACCAAAAGATTTTATACCCTATTATAGAGACACATTCACATCCATTTTTACTGCTATTCTATTTAAAATAGCTAGGAAATAAGTAAATGTCCACCAACAGATGAATGGATGCAAAAAAATATGGTTTTTGGAATAAGCTATAAAGAAAACTGAGTTATAAAATTTGTAACTAACTAAATGGAATTAGAAAAAAATATGCTAAGTGAAGTTATTCCGTCTCCAAAAGATAACACCTTATGTTCTTCCACACATGAAGTTTCTTCAAATATTTTAGTTTTTGTGCTTAACTTGGAACAAAAGTGAAAGCTATTAAACTAGACAAGAGGCCTTTGATAGGTTTTGAGGAAGATTTTGTATTACAGGTAAAATGAAATGAGAGCTGCAAAATACTGGTGGTGGAAAGATTTAGGAATGGTGTTTCAAGTCTAAGATAAATCTGGGTCAGGGGAGGAAAGAAAAGTAAACCCAAAGATATTGTGTATGAAAATTCACATGGATGCCCACTCTCTCACAATCCAATCAAAAACTGATGGAGAGATAATGGAATACATGTTTAGTGAAAAATGAGGCAGAAATATTGCTGTCAATGGACTCTGGGGTATGTGGGTGGAGGTATGGAAAGTATTAAGGGTAATGGATAGATTGACTAAAGCTAATAACCAACACAGAAAATCATTTGTTTTTTAGGATTTGGCATTGATAAGATTGCCTCGTTCCTATGGAACACAGTAAAAACTGGATTTAATGGGTTGTATATAAAAACGACATAAATTAAGCAACGTATTCATAAATATGGAGGGAGCTGTTGGAGAAAATAGGAGAATGTAATATCTCATTTTATAGATATATCAAATTCTTATTATAAAGATTATTTTAGATTAAAATGCCAAATTTTAAAAGGATCAAAAAATCATAAAATACAACATGAAACTCTTTAGAAAATACTTCAAGGCATAAACCAGCTCTGAGCATCAAAGAAAGCATTAATTGAGTGCATTGAGAGATTATAGATGGGAGAAAATGTAGCTATGAACACCTCTACCAGAAGATCAATTTCTACAACATATAAGAATGAAAAGTATATGGAAAAGAACACTAAGCAATAACAAACAACCAATAATTGACAAATGAGTTAATAAAACAGTTCACAAAAAAAGGAAATGCAAATGGTAAATAAGCATATGAAAAAAATGCTTAACAGCACTCCCATTCAGAGAAGGCAAGTTAAAACTACATTGACAGTCTTTCTTTTAGTCAGTAAGGAACAAGTGCTGTGAGAAAACAGACAAAAGACAACATTGTTGAATTCTGGTAGAGACACAATCAGTCCAACCTCGATGGAAATCAGTGCAGACATTTCTCAAAAAAAAAAAAAAATCCAAGAATAGCTCTGCCTAGTGAGAACCAGATATACCACACCTATACATTTATCTATTAAACTCCAAGTTAACATATAGATACTTATACCAGTGATTCTTCTTTTTTCTCCTTTTTTGGTCTTTTTTACTAAGAATATTTTTATTCACTTTACATACCAACCATGGATCCCCCTCTCATCCCTCCTCCCGCTCCACCCCACAGCCTTGCACACCAGTGATTCTACAACACATCTTACAACAGCTAAGTTAAGAACCAACCTAAGTATCCTTCAACAGATGGATGTACACAGAATTATGATATTATGGTGGGGTTTTTTTTTGCTGGAAAATAAATGCAACTGGAGACTATCATATTAAGAAAATGAAGCTAATTTCAGTAAGACAACTATTGTATATTTTCTCTCATTCTTTGAAAGAAGAAATGAAATTATCCAAGGGAGTAAAGTGTATTAAGATGTGGGAGAAAGAACCAGGACAAAAGAGTAGGGGATGTATAAGGGGGATATATTCAAAATGAATATATATATATGTGTGTATGTGTGTATGTGTTATTTTTTATAAAATAAATAAGAACTGTATGTGAGATTAAGAACATTTCTGTTTTCTAATACATTGACAGGTACATCTTTGGTTTATTCATGTTCTAATGAATGATTATTTCAAATATTTAAAGAATTAGTCAAAGATTTGCTTTTTTTACCCCAATTAAATTACCAAAATTACACATTTCTGTATATGTGTAATTGAAGTATAATTTATTCTACCTCACAAATTCATGACTGAATGATGACCTTGAATTTGTAAAACTGTATGTCTGGCCTTGTTATCAAGGGTTATAATACATCCCTCAGGCAATTATGCATCACATTTACCTTGTTAGTATTGAAAGAACTTGGATTCCCCACATTGGGCAGCAGCTGAACCTGTGTGTGCTTCATGTGGCTTCTTCATGTGGATCTCCCACAGCTCCTAGAACTCGGCCTTCCATATGCACACTCAAGCTCTCAGCAGTTGCTGAAATTCTCATTTTTATTCTATTTCCCTACAGGTACTGTGCCCTTTTGCGCTCATGCTTATGGTGTACTTTTAACTTGTCCATAAGTGAATTTTGTTTCAGAAACCCATGATTTTCATTTTATGCATTACATGAAAGCATTTGTCATGTGAGTGAATTTATCTGCCCTGTCTTCATGCTTCAATAATTTAAAACTTATTTTTACTTTCAGTTTCTTTGATTGCTACTGCCTCCTCATTTTGACTCCAGAACATTTAGTTTTCATGTAATTATTTTTCAGTAGATTGAGTCATATTTTTACTGCTTCACTAAATGTCCCCAAATTTATTTTTACAGTTATTGTTATGTTTTATTATATAAATCTTGGGTTATTCTTATTCTTTCACAAAATGGTAGATTTCACTCAAAGGATGCAGATGACCTTGACAATTTAGCAGCTCATAGACATTTACTGTCCTTTGTCTGTGTTTCTATCCTGTACACTAGACTTTTTATGTGGTGCCTTTTCTAAAGTGTCATTCTCAAGGGTTCCCAGGAAAAGCTTCTTGTTTTCAATTAGTAACTGATGGGTCTTTGTACTATCTATACAGGAAAAAGGTTGTCTAAATATTTACCAAGAATGGGTTTCAGCTGCTCTTTAACCTTATGGTCTTGACCTACCCATTCCCAATTTGAAACTCTATATACCAGTGGTTCTCAACCTTCCCAATGCTGCGACCCTTTAATACAGTTCCTGGTGTTGTGATAACCCTCAACTATAAATGTATTTGTGTTGCTACTTCATAGCTGTAATTTTGTTGCTGTTATAAATTGTAATATAAATATCTGATATGTAGGATATTGATATGCTGCCTTTATGAATGGGTTTTTCAACTATCATAGGGGTTGCAACCCACATGTTGAGAAACTCTACTATATACACACAGAAGAGAATTCATATAAAGTTTTAGGATTAATCGTGTATTAGAGTCTTCTCATACACTTAAGTTACAACCATTCTGCAATCATGAACTCTGATCTCTGATTTCTCTACCTCGTGAGACTATGAACTTCTGCTTAGAGGCATGATCTGTGTGTAGATTGCAGAGTCACATTTGGAAAGTCAGTTAGACCTAGGGGTCATCCAAAGGAGTACATGACAGAGTCAAGTGCCCTCTATCTTCAGTTCAATTCTCACACTTTGAAGTATCTTCCCAAAGTTATTATTATTGGCAATTGTATTTATCTGATTGAAACTATACAATTACTAACACAAATAGTAAATCTCTGATAATTGTATGTATTTATTTCACATACATATCCCTCTAGATTCCAGAAAGACTTCACTGTATATAGAAAATCATTATAAATCCATAATTAGAAAGGATATTATAATATTATTTAAATATTTATAGCAATGTATAAAGCATTTTATGTCCTTATGATGGCTATCTATATTGTCTATTTTGATGGACACATTCCTGGAAAATTATATATCATTGAGTGTGTCTGGAGCACCAATCAGAAATGATTGGCCACTGTTTCAGTGAACCAAGGAAGAAAACCCACCTTGAATATGGGTAAGAATATCCAACAGGATTGGATACAGTGAATAGAAAAGTTTTCTTCCTCCTCCTTCTCCTCCTCGTCATTTTCTTCTTCTTCTTCTTCTTCTTCTTCTTCTTCTTCTTCTTCTTCTTCTTCTTCTTCTTCTTCTTCTTCTTCTTCTTCTTCTTCTTCTTCTTCTTCTCCTTCTCCTTCTCCTTCTCCTTCTCCTTCTCCTTCTCCTTCTCCTTCTCCTTCTCCTTCTCCTTCTCCTTCTCCTTCTCCTTCTCCTTCTCCTTCTCCTTCTCCTTCTCCTTCTCCTTCTCCTTCTCCTTCTCCTTCTCCTCCTCCTCCTCCTCCTCCTCCTCCTCCTCCTCCTCCTCCTTCTCCTCTTCCTCCTCCTCCTCCTCCTCCTTCTCCTCCTCCTCCTTCTCCTTCTCCTTCTCCTCTTCCTCCTCCTCCTCCTCCTTCTCATCTTCCTCCTCCTCCTCCTCCTCTTTCTCCTCCTCCCTCTTCCTCTTCCCCCTCCTTCTTCTTCCTTTTTTTTTTGGACAGTGTCTCCCTGTGTAGTCCTGGCTGATCTTGCTATGTAGACCACCCTGGCCTTGAACTCACAGAAACACAGAAATTCTCCTTTTCTTCCTCAGTGCTTCGATTAAATGTCTGCACCATCATGACAAGCCAGAATTATCTGTCTTCAATGTATGTGCACCTTGCTCCTCCCACTGCCAGCAGACACAGATTTTAAATTCTTCAACCTTTAAATGCTATCCCATTGGGGGTACCAAAATGTAATGGTGTCATTGGTTTTTCTTTTTATGAGACTTCTTAGATTGAGCAGCTACTATTTCCCCAGGACCCTAGTCTGCAGAAGATGATGCTGGGAGACTCCAGCCTCTAATAGTACAAGCTTGTTTAATAAATTACCTCTTGTAATATTCTTGTGGATCTGTCGCTAGAGAATGCAAATATAATTTGCTTTTAATTTGTATTTCTTTGGCAACTAGCCTATTTGAATCTGTTTTTATATGCTTACCAAATGTTCTGATTTGCTCTTACATCTTTTAAATTAATATTTTTCTTTTTTGAATAAAGAATATACTTTTCTTATCAATTTATAAGACATCATTTACATAATGAAACTAAAATTTTAGCAATAAAAATTTTGATTAATGTAAATTTTCAACTTTCTATATAAAATTATGTTTTAAGTTAAAACAATATTGCAAAAAGAATATAAACTAAGACCGCTTTAATAAGGGTAATATATAAATGTAAATGAGCAACTGATAATTACATGATGCCTACACTGTGCTACATAATGCCTAATAATTTTACATACATTTACATTTAATTGTCAAATTTTTATGGTAAAATAATTACTGCTATTCCCATATTAATAAAATATAAATAGATCACACATGCGAGAGGCAGCTCAACATCTAATCAGAAAGTATTGGCTTACTTCCATAATATAATTTCCACTATTATACTCGTGAACTGGCCAATTGCTACTATAGTTCGGAAGACTGATGATGACTTTTCTCCCCCAGTAGTATTTGTAGGACCTTCCAGTACTATGAAATCTTGGCAGCAGAGATGAAGTTTCTAAGTGAGTACTAGCTTTATTTATTCATACTTATGACTCAAGTATGCAGTGCTTTTGGCAATAGACTATTACTCCCAAGTTCTGGAAGGGAACAAGAAGCAATGACAATACCCTATAATATTAGGTTGTCTGTACAGCCCCACTGACTAATAACTTCAAAAGAAGTAACCCAATCACGGCACTGAGCCTTTGTATTTGCTAACATATATTGTCTAGTAAGCACATTTCTCCTTTGTTATGGGTGACTCCATTTAAACTCTCTATATATGTGCATGCATTTTAAGTAGCTTCTATAGCAGTAGATTTTCATATGAATTTCAAAAGTATTTTAGTTACTCCTTACTGCCCCCTTTCTACCCTATTCTCCCATACCATATTTAACCCTTCTCCTCCAGTTTTACTCGTTCACGTTTATATCAATGTATCGTATCTCCTCCCCCTTGAAGACCAGCCCCAATGATCTTCCTAACTAGTTTCTGGACCCCTATGGGATTTCTAAATGAAATACGCAAATGTACACATCTAAATCAAACATGAGCATATGATAGATATCATTTGACATTTGATTCTCTGGATCAGAATTGCCTCATTCTGGATTAATATTTACAGTTCCATCAGTTTTTCTGCTATTTATTATTTTTCTTTTTTTGTAACAGCTAAATATATCCAATACTATAAATGTAACTCATAGTCATTATTCATTCATCAAGCTGATAGACTTGCTGCTTCTATTTCCTGGTAGCGTGAAAAGATATGTTCAGCTATGAATATGAATCAGCAACTATCACTGTAGTAGGATATAGTTCTTTAGGTATATGCCTGAGAGTGATGTAGGTGAGACTGTTTTTAAATTTTGAGAAACCTCCACACTGATTTTCACAGTGGCCACACCAGTGTTCAATCTTATGAGCTATGAATATGTGTTCCCCTCTCCCCACCTCCATACTCACATTTGTTGTCTTTCACCTTTTTATGCCTTTATTTCTTTTCTTTTTATCTTAGCCATTCTGTCAGGGTGAGGCTTACTCTCAAAGTAGTTAATATTTCTCTAATGGCTAAGGATGATAACATTAAAAGGGAAAAATGTATCAGCAATTAATATCTAATTTTTTGAAAACTCATTGTTTGGTTTCTTGCCAAAAATTTTAATTCCAGTGATCGATTTTCATGTTTACTTTTGGGAATTGTTTGTATATTCTACATAATAATCCCTTGTCAGATGAATAGCTGGTAAATATTTCTCCCATTCTGTATACTATCTCATCTCTCAAATTATGGTGTTCTTTGCTGTACAGAAGCTTTTATTTTTCTGTGGTTCTATTTCTCAATTGTTGGTGGGTTGTTTTGTTTCATTTTTCATATTTTATTAGACAGTTTATTAGGGTATTTGGAAATAAGTTGCTTACATTTGACTGCTGTTCAGTAGAAACACTGTGATGACATGTTTTGTTTTCATTATAGTGGTTCATCATAGTTGATGGGATCTGATGGCAGTATCCACAATCCTTGGGATCAGAAGCATTGCCAGCATTCAGTGCATTCATTTTCCAAAGTAGAACAACATAATTTTTCTCAAAACTACAGATGAAGCTGGATTTTAGGGTAGAGTTTTGACATCCACTTCCCGTTTCTAAATTTCTATGCTCAAGCCTTTGTTTCTTTACTGCTCTCCAGACTTCTGTATTCATGAATCTGCTAAACATTTTATTGCTGGGCAATAGATCTTTCCAAAGCATCTCAAAATACAGGAGAAGATGAGAAGGAACACGTGACTGCTTTAAAATTTTCTTTTCCTTTCCATGCAGATTGTTGCTAGTAATAGTTGTGCAAGAATTCAGAGAAGGAAGAAAACTGAGACAGAAAAGACAGGGCCTTTCATGTGCTTTATTGTTAAGATTACACTAATTCTTCCATAACCTAAATTTCAAGTCTACTCATTTTCCTGGGCATATACTTCAACTAGCAGACTTGAATTTCTTATCTCTGTTTTTGAGGACATAAGTATTTCTGTGTTGAGAACAACTGCATTTCAGTTTCCTTAACTTTTTAAACTATTTTTTTTCTGTCTACTTTTCTTTTGATACAGAGCCTCACTATTTAGTCTTGAATGACATAACAACAGAACACCATCTCAACTGTTTGTCTCAATGGCTGTACCATCACTGTTCTATTCCAAAAGTCCTTTGCTGTGACCATAAATTCAAGTATTTTCACTACTTTCTTCTCTATCTGATTCAGCATATTGCATTGAGGTCCTTTATCCACTTAGAGTTGTTTTGTGCAGGATGAAAGTTGAGGATATAGTTTCATTCTTTTACATGTAGTTATAGAATTTGATCAACAACACTGGTGGAAGATGCTGGATTTTTTTTTCTGAAATATGCAGTTTTGTCCTCTTTTGAAACATGAGGTGGAAGTACGTGCATGGACTTATATGTGGTCCCTAAATTCCATTCCATTGATTGCTGTGTCTGATTTTATGCTCCACTGTTTTTATTACTACTATAATAGCTCTGTGTTGAAAATTAAATCAGGAATGGTGATGACTCCAGCACTGCTTTTATAGTTTAGGATTGTTTTGACTACCACGGACATTTTATGTCCATATGAAATTTAAGGTGAGTTTTCCAATTTCTGAGAAGAATTTATTGAAATATATGTGGGAATTACATTGAATCAGTATATTTTTTTGATTTTGCTTTGGTAGGATGACCATTTAAAAAATGAAAATAATACCAGTCTATGGGCATGGGGAGTGTACCTATCTTCTGATATCTTCTTCAAATATTTAATCTTCTTCTAATCCTTTTAGAATTTTCACTGCACAAGTCCTTTGTTTTCTTAGTTAGATATATTCTAGGATTTTCTGAGGTTATTGTGAATGTTATTATTTCCCCAATATCTTTTTTATGTGTATTTGTCATTTGTATACATGAACCTTTCTGATTTGTGTGTGTTAATTTTGAATCTTTTAATTTGCTGAATGTATTTTTGAGCTGTAGGAGCTGTCTAGTAGTGACTTTATGGTTTTCAATGTATAGAATGTACATGATCACATCATCTAAAATATGAATATTTTGAACTCTTTCCTATTTGTATCCCTTTTATCTCCTTCACTTGTCTTATTTCTTTTACTAGAGAATCAAGCACTATATTGAAGAGCACGTAAAAAGTATCTATCCTGTCATTGTTTATGTTTTTTTTTCTTTATTCTTCACTCATGCAAAACATCCTGACTGCTGTTTACTCTCCATCTACTTCTCTTAGGTCCCTTCCCACCTCCCTTCTATCCCAGATCCACTCCTCCCTTCAGAAAAGAGCAGTCCTCCCAGGGATATCAACCTAACATGGCATAACAAGATATAATAAGCCTGGGCACAAACCCATATATCAGGGCTAAGTGAGAAAACTCCATAGGAGGAAAAGGGCCTCAAGAGTAGTCAAAAGAATCAGAGACACATGCATTCCCACTGTTAGGGCTCCACAAAAACACCAAGCTAACAACCATAACATATAAGCAGAGGACAGAGAGCACACCCATGAAGGCTCCATGATTTCCTCTTAAGTCCTGTGAGACCCTCTGAGCCCTGCTTAGTTGAATCTGTGGACCATGTTCTCCTGGTATCCTGGACCCCTCCCTGGACCTCTCCTATAATTTGTCCTCCCCCTTGGGTGCAAGTCCCTGAGCTCAAAGAGGAGGAGCCCAATGGAGAAATACAATTTGGGTTCTCTCTCCACCTGATAGTTGGCTATGGGTATCTTCATTTGCTCCTATCAGCTGCCAGATGAAGCCTCTCTGATTATGATTGAGCTGGCATTGATCTATTAAAAACAGCCAGATATTATTAGGTATCATTTTACTGATTTTTCCCTCATACCCTAGGTCTCTGGACTCTCCAGTCTCCACTTCCTGGTCATTCAGGCAGTGTCTGGCATGGGCTCCTTTCAGGACTTGGACCTCAAATTAAACCAGTCATTAGTTGGACACTCACACAAAGTTCTGCACTTTCATTGCTCCAGCACATCTTGTAGGGAGCAAAGATTGTAAGTTTAAGGTTTTGTGATTGGGTTGGTGTTCCAGTCCCTCTACTGGAAGTTCCCTGGCTACAGAAGATGACCTCTTCAGGCTTCTCCTCTAAGGCCACCCTCATAGAATCCTGGGAGTTTCTACTGTAGTAGGTTTTAGCATCACCCCAAAAATGATCTCAAATTCCAATCTTCTCTCCCCATATTATTTCTCTCCCTCCCTTATTGGTGAAATTATTAAGGTCACTCCCCATAGTTAAAAGGGAGGTTTATTTTGTGGGATAATTTACAAGTGAAGGGACACTTTACAGGGTCTGTGAAAGGTGTAGCACAGTCTGGCAGTGTTCTCTGGAGAACTCTGCTCAGTCTACCTCCAGAGTTCAGAGTCCAGGAACCAAGAGAGCTGGTGCATCTGGATCTCAGGACTTCAGGGTCCTCTCTTGTAGTTACACTGAAGCCTCAATAGGGGTTGGAACTTCCAGATCAAAGCTGGAATGACTACCCTCTACACTCCCTCTCCCCTACCATCCATCCTTTCTCCATTTACACTTTCCCCAAGTCTACTTGCAAAATATCTTCTACTTCATCTTCCCAGAGAGATCCACACACCCTCCTTAGAGCCCTCCTGTTACTTAGCCTCTCTGGGTCTCTGGTTCTCTGGGTTGCAGCATGATTATCATTTACTTTACAGATAATATCTGCTTATGAGTACACACTATGTTTGTCTTTATCGGTCTTTTTTTTTTCTACTTCCATTCATTTAACTGTAAATTTCATGATGTCATTTTATTTACCAGCTGAGCAATACTCCATTGTGTAAATGTATCACATTTTCTGTATCTATTCTTCAGTTGAAGGACAGCTAGGTTGTTTCCAGTATCTGTCTATTCAGAATAATGTCAATATAAACATAGTTAAGCAAGTGTCTTTGTGGTAGGCTAAAGTGTCTTTTGGGTATTTGTTCAAAACTTGTATATCTGAGTCTTGAGGTAAATTGATTCCCTGTTTTCAGAGAAACCACCATATTTGTATATAGGGGAAGGCTGGTTATTATTATTTTCTTTGTAGTTAATCTTTTATTTTCTTCAATTTCTTTATTCTAAGACTTGAAGTTTTTAATTGTACAAGTCTTTCACTTGCTTGGCTAGAGTTATTCCAATCTATTTTCTATTACTTGTAGCTATCATTAAACGTGTTTGTTTTCCTGATTTCATCGTCAGTCCCTTTGTCATTTGTATATAGGAGGGCTACTGATATTTTCCAGTTTTCCTTGTATCCAGCCACTTCACTGAAAGTGTTTATCAGTTGTACAAGTTCCCTGGTAGAATTTTTGGGGTTTTTGTGTATACTATCATATCTTCTGCAAATAGCAATACTTTGACTTCTACCTTTCCAATTTGTATCGCCTCGATCTCTTTTAGTTGTCTTACTGCTCTAGCTATAACTTTAAATACTATATGGAATGGATATGGAGCAAGTGGCCAGCCCTGTCTTGTTCCTGATTTTACAGGAATTGCTTTGAGTTTCTCTCCATTTAATTTGATATTGGCTATAGGCTTGCTGTACATTGCCATTATTATTTGGAGGGGTGGAACCAGCTCCCCTGTTGGTGCCACTGTGCAGTTGCTGGTGGTTGGTGAGGGGCAGAACCAGCTAAGCATGGCTCTGGAATGACAACTCCATGACTTCTGGATGCATTGTAGACCAGGGACAACCACATTGCCTTCATTGGTAACACAGACCATGGGCATCAAAATATGCCCAGGCTGCAGTAGAACCATAAACCCAGAAAAGGCCCTGGGTGGCAGCACACCCCTGGACATCACCGTTTACACAAAGTCTGGAAAATGCACAAATAGAAGACCAGAGAGGAAACAGAATCCAAGGTCTTCTGGCTATCACCGTGGCATCAGGTGGCAGCACAGACCACTTGCATCAGGTTCCTCACTGCTGTTGCCTTTGCCCACTTCTGCCATGCTACCTTGAAAGGGCTGGCCACAGACCAGTGTCCCAGTGCATCTGGTGCACCTACCCTTCCTCAGTTTCTTTAAGGGATCTCATTCATTGCCTCTTTAAGGACCTCTATCATCTTCACATTGGTTTTAAGGTATTTTTCTTGTGCTTCTGCTGCATTGGAGTAGTCGGGGCCTCTGGTTGAGCAGGGTGTCTCTGCTAGAGTTAGTGGTTGGGACTCAGCAACTAGGATGGATGAGGGGTTGGGGATAATGTAGGAGGGCACTCAGACAGCAAAAGGGGTTCACAGTCTAGTGGAATGCCTGAAATTCCTGCAACCAGCTTGGCCTCTTGTCAAGCAGGAGGCCTCTGTGCCACCACCACCCGGCCCATATTATATATGTTAACTAAAGGTGTGTTCACTTAAATCTTGGTAATTTAACAATGAACAGAGTGTTGTATAGGTGTACTCTTCATATCTTATAGTATGAAACTTAAAGCTGTAGACGAAAATTATGTCTTCTATTTGTGCATTTTCCAGACTTTGTGTAAACTTTAGTGTACTGTCTTTGTGCTGTAATTATTGTTTTATATAACTGTGTATTATATAAGGTTGTACAATTCAAGGTATCAGGAAACACACCTTGAATTCTGAAAACTTACTGCCTTATGTCAGCCATATCACAATTTATAAATTCTTGCTTCACACATGAATGAGTAAGTGGGTGAATATATTTTTCTGATTATTTGTAGCTTCCAGAATGTATTAAAAACTATTTTTTGTACACTTATTACTATGTACTAAAATTTTGAAGGTTTTTCTCTACAGAATGTTATCCATCCTTATGTCTGATAAAGTATTACAGTATTTCATCATATGACTTGTTTTAGTCCCCAGGTGATATGACCTATAATTAGATATATTCTGAAGTCTTCAGATGCCATTTATAGCAGAATCAAGAAGAGAATCCAGGATTGGTGTGCTTCAAAATTCTCTATACTTTAAAATATTGTACAGCATGAGTAATAAATCAGACCCCAGTGGCACGTCAACCAGAATCTTCATGGACCAGTTTGCATGGTTGCAGCACCCTTTTCCTCAGGAATCTCACCATTACTTGAGGATCCCTTGTCCCATAGAGACAAGAACATTTATGGTTGCATGATACAACATGTTTGTATATGAGTATAGGGCCACAACAATGACCTAAAGAATATTTGGAGATATTAATCTCACATTTTTTTATTCAAGTATTTTTCTACTTCTTTTGTATGTCTCTGTGACCACTGTCTCTGGTACAGCCTGCATTATTATTCAGATGTATTAAGAAACCTTGCCCATGCACATTTGGGAATACTGGTACTACAGACATTTTTCCTAGATATGATTTCTGTTTCCAAAAGTTTATGATTGTGATAATCTTAATAAAATTTTTTTCTTGTACAAAGATTAACACAAGTAGTTGTGAGATATAGTGAAATAAGGAATTCAGTACATTCAGAACAAGTTTTGATCCCCAAAGAGTTAGCTATTATACCATCCAGTGCTTTTTTCATGCTCCCGGAATTAATATCTTTTGCATTTATTTATGTGTATGGTGTTTGCTCATGAGGACAAAATAAAAACAATTAAACAGACAAACAAACAAAAAAAAAACCTACCAAAATTGCCAAGCTGTGGGTGGAAGAGAACAAAGTTTATTCCAAACTGCCAAGACTAGTCCTCAAGGGAAAAGAAAAGAGAAGCCTTTAGGCGGAAACTGTCGTGGGTTATAAAAAGTAAATGGGTATCACGAAGAAGGGTGGGTTAGCTAGAATAGCCTGGCAGCTAGCCTGGGGCATTGATCTGTTGGAGAATTGTTTGAGTTAATCGAAAACTAGATGCCCTCTCTGGAGATTTGGGGCGCTATAGGAACATATAAGAAAGTAACGGCATTTCCCATCAAACAGAAACCCACATTGCAATGTTCCTAAGGTATGCTGAGAGTTTACACTGTGACGTGATTCTCAACCTGTGGATCAAGATCTCTGTGTGGTGGAATGCCCTTTTCACAGGGGTTGTCTAGGAAAATGTAAGGGATTGAATATTCACTCTGCACAGGTTGTTAATGAGCTACATGACTGCATACGTTTTGTGAATTCATTTACAAATATAAATTTGAAACCGACAAGAGGTTCACATCTAAGTAAGTGAAAAGCCAAATGTAATATCCAGGATATAAAATAGTAAAGAAAGTAATATCATTTGATGTGGACAAGGAGAGGATGGCTGTCATTTCCAAGTAATGCTTTCCTGGGACAAAGAAAGCATGGGGATTTTTATTTAGGGAACCCATGCATATTTATACAGGGTTTGCTCCATTCTTATACATGTTCCAGTTAAGGTCATAAAGAGTAAAGTGATTGGCAGTAGTAATAGAAAGTTTCAGGTGAAAATAAAGAAAAAGATATTTTGAAAAAAGGTAATAGTAAGATTTTACTCCAGAAAGTGCCTGACTGATTTAGTGATCAACACATATGGCATTCTAAAAACATTATTATTATGAACTAAATTTCAGGGGAAAAAGTAAAATATTTTTAAGGATTTTGATAAAATGCTTGGTATTTTATGTATATTTTAAATGAAATATTTTGCTTATCAATGAAATCTATTTAAATGTAATTATAATTGTCTCGTCTGCCTCGACCAGCAAGGAAGACGCAACACCAGGCTCTTCTCCAAGCAGTTTATTCAGGAACCTTGAAACAATCTTCTGACCCTGGGGAAAGCCAACCCACAACCTAAATAGCTTTTGGGGAGCCAACCCCAATCTGCCACGTGGGTACTGCTGATAGGTCCAGGTACGCGGGAAGCAAGCCAAATCCTTAGCCTTAGCCAAATAAGGAGTTGTTTATCACAGAGAGCACTCACCTTCGGGAGGGTGGAAGGTGGAAGCCAGCGCCATCTTTGAGGTGTGGCTACACGCAGCTCTCTACAGTTCCCACTTTTTTATTTATTGCAACAGGCAAGAGTAGAGGCCTGATCTCTGTAAGAAAGAATCAGGGACATTGTACTGACTCTCACTCAAGCGTCAGCCACCCGAGTAATGCCAGACCTGTCTGATACCCTTTTCACAGAGGTGGGACATGAGGTATTAACCCACATGCAATCAATCAGGCGTGCTCTCCTTGGGGTTAGATATGCAATGGGCCCCAAGTGCAGTGCTTAAGCCTTGCATCCTGTGCTAGGGAACTTAATGCTTCATGGTGGCCAACCATGCTTGAGGGAACTGGCCCGCCTTGACAGCTGTAAAGGCCTGAATGATCATGGCTGCATTGCGACGCTGAGAGATCCTAAGCCGGCAGATACACCACAGGCAAACCAGAGAAACCAGCACCAGAAGGCCAGCTAAAGCCCCTATGCCGGCCCATTCCTTAAGATGATTCATGGCCATCGAGATCCACGAGGACAGTCCCTCTGCCAGTCCAGTGTCCACTCGGGTAGAATTCACGGTGACAATGGCCATCCTCAATTGCTCCATCATATTATCAAATTCTCCAGACCAATTGCCTAAAAGACAGCTAGACAATTCTTTAGATAAATTTGTTGCATATGTGAAATTATAATATTGTATGCTAGTAACACACAGGCCAGCATATTTCCATTGACACCCCAATTGGGCGAGCTGCCAAAGCATGTCCATCTGTTCTTGGACCAGATCGATGCATTGATTTATGATCATCAGGCCTCTTTTTAGCTGAGCATTTATGCCCTTTTGGAGATCTAGGGCTTGGGCCACATTGGCAGAAAGATTATTCAAAGTTTGTGCTGTTTGCACTGTATGACTCATAGCTATGGAGGCTGTGGCTGCCCCTGCAGCCTCGAGGGAAATAGCGGTTTTCTCCCAGGACGGGATGGTGAGACTGCCCGAAACTGTAATCCAGGGAGATACAATGTCACACCCCTCTAGGATTCTCTCTAAGGTACTATTCTCGACTTTTAAGTTCTTTGATCTGAGCAGCTCATTAAGAGTCAAAAAAAAAAATTGGGTGCGAAGAAGAGGCACCTATAATTAGTACTAAAATTTATCTACCTTTTGGTTCATTCGTCCGCGACCTGTTTACTTTTGGTTCGCCGCACCCAAACTTTCTTCGCTCTCTCTTTGTCTACAGAGAAGAGCAATATCCCCGTTTTCGTCGCGGATCCCCACCTTACCTGGGGACTTACCAGTGCACTGCCCTCACCGTGAAGAGTTCTGAGCCTTCAAGAGACAGGGGAGGTAAAGGCTCCCTGTATGGACCACCACTTGTCCCGTCCACCTCCACCAGCAAGGAAGACGCAACACCAGGCTCTTCTCCAAGCAGTCTATTCAGGAACCTTGAAACAATCTTCTGACCCTGGGGAAAGCCAACCCACAACCTAAATAGCTTCTGGGCAGCCAACCCCAATCTGCCCGCCACGTGGGTACTGCGGATAGGTCCAGGTGCATGGAAGCAAGCCAAATCCTTAGCCTTAGCCAAATAAGGAGTTGTTTATCACAGAGAGAGCGGAAGGCGGAAGCCAGCGCCGTCTTTGAGGCACGGCTGCAGGCAGCTCTCTACATATAATAATTTTCTAGAAAGTGCTTTGGTAGAGAAAACTCTATTAAGTTAAACTACCTTACAAACAATAATACATAAAATCAATAATACATAAAAAAATCAAATTATCTATTACTTTTCTCAGATGAATCTTAATGGCTTACATACAATGTCTTTATACAATCCTCTGTAGAAGGAACTCATTATGACTCAATATGTAATGGTTCAGTATGGCTTACAGATTTATGAATAAGAAGAGCACCAAGATATATAGTCAGTAATAATTAAATATATTTATTTCATTATTCTTTCATAAAATGACCTTTAGTTCTATTGCTGAAACAAATATGAGATAACCCTGAAAGTCCGGCCAAAATTAACTGTGGCCTGTGTGCTGATTGAAAACTAGGAACAGGCATAGATTTGAAAAAAAAATGTTATGAGATATTCTCTAAATAATCAAGTGTGAACAAAGGAATTTGGAAATTTGGATGAAGGAGCAATGCACATAATAATGTATTTCTTATACTCTGCATTAACAGAGTCGATAATCTATGATCTTAAGTGTCAAGTTAGAAAACAAAGAATTAGAATTATCCACAGCATAAGGAACTGTGAGAATGTAATTATTCCAGGTACCACTCTACCCCTGATGAATCTTGGGGCAGGAACTGAAGTAGAGGCTTTGGAAGAACATTGCTTACTGGCTTGCTCCTACATGGCATCCTCAGTTTTGCTTTCTTATACACCCCCAGGTGTATTAGTTACAGTTTCTATTGCTGTGAAGAGACAACGTGACCACCACAATTCTTATGAAGGAAAATATTTAATTTTGGCTGGCTTACAGTTTCAGAGGTTCAGTCCATTACCATCATGGAAAGAAGCCTAGCAGCATGCAGGCAGACATGGTGCCAGAGAATGAGCTAAAAGTTCTACATTTTGATCCACAAGCAGCAGGAGGAGACTGTGTCCCATATTATTTGCCTCTTGAGCATATGAAACTTCAACGCTGACTTCCACAGTGACATATTTCCAAAAAGGTCACACCTACTCCACGAAGGCCACACCTTCAAATAATGCCACTTCCTCTGGGCCAAGCATTCAAACACATGAGTCTATGGGGGTCATACCTATTCAAATCATCATACATGACCAAAACTGCACTGCCCACAGAAGACTCTGTCAATTAACACTCAAGAAAATGCCCCAGTGATTTCACTGCAAACCAAACTAATGGAGGCATTTTAGCAATTGAAGTTACTTCTTCCCAAGTGACCCTTCTTTAATTCATGTTGACTGAATACAAACAGAGTCATTGTCTTTGCACTGCAAAAGACACAAGACTAAGTTAGAAGGGAACATCACTGCATGTGGTTTGAGAATGAAGTTACAGTGGCAACAGTCTCTGTGCTCACACCCAGTTCTGCACTTTTGTTTGTTTGCTGGGTGGTTTTTGTCTTACTAGGAACTGAATATATGGTCTGTAGATGAATGGTCTTGTTAAATAAAAAAAAAAAAAAAAAAAAAAAACACAGAGCCAATGCAGAGATGAAAGCCCAAGAGGTCAGAGCTAAAAACCTTACCCTTCACTGCTGCTGTTGTCCTCTTCAGCAAGAGACCTGCTTCCTGTCTGTCTTTTTTATAGACTTTCTATTCTGCCTTCTCATTGGTTGTAAACACAACCACACGACCTTCTTGTCACTGCCTGTCTGTACAGACCTCCAGGTCTTCTTTGGTTGGTATTGAGATTAAAGGCATGTGTCTCTAATGCTGGCTGTATCCTTGAACACACAGAGATCCACCTAGCTCTTCCTCCCAAGAGCTGGGATTTCTGCTATGGCTTGCTATTAGCTCTGACCAATAGGCAACTTTATTTATTAACATACAAATAAAATCACATTTCAATACAATTAAAATATCACCATATTTCCCCTTTTCTCTTTTAATAAAAAGAAAAAGGAAAAAGGTTATAACTAACATAAGAAAAACTATATACAAAAGTACAATAACTATATACCATATATACAAGTAATAAATACCTAAACCATGTCTAGTCCATTTGTATTTGGCAAATTCAGAGAAAATATTTCCATTATCTATCCTATTTTGGTAAGTCCAAAATGTACCTAATCCACTTTCTATCCTAACTAATCCTCAACTATAACTAACTAATCCTCAACTATAACTAACTAATCTTCAACTATAACTAATCTTCAACTTCCTCTGAGACCCAAGAAGGAAATAATATTACCTAATAAAAAATAAAAACAGGAAGTGCATGCAAGCAGCTTCCAAAAAAAATATGAGTTGACAGAAACAGCAAGCTGCCTGGACAGTCAGTCACCTGAGGTTTCTCTGCAGTGTTGGGCATCATCTTCAGCCTATATGCTTAGCATATCTGACAGACTCATTTGTGAAGTAGGATGTACACAATGTCAATAGTTTGACCTCACATTGGGTGAGAGCAGTCCATGTACCAGAAACACCTGAATTCCACTAATGTCCTGTCATGATTCAGGATTTTAAATTCTGGAAATTGTTGATGGTTTTTTAATTCAACTGTCCATTCTTCTTAGCTATATGTGTGTGTGTGTGTGGCTTCATATCAGCATCCCATTCTTCTCCATATCATTCTATTAAATGCCAGTCTACTATTGAGAGTCATGAGTTTAGTTACTCTTCAAGAATAACTTTTTTAGCTGCTGTTCCACTGCACATCAGAAGCCATCGGCCCACTGTCTGTTCAGCTGCCTTTGAAGAAAAGGGCACTGTACCTTTTCCGGATTTCGAAGGCCCCTTCAGGGATTTATCAGAAGATGCCTTTTGATAAAACTATAACCACACTTGTTTTGGCAAGAATAAGTAGTCCTTTGTTTCCTGTCCTGTCTGTCCATTTTGTCCTGTTTGTCAGCAGTTGATTCGAGAATACTTTGTTGTCCAGTGGCTAACTTTTACCACAATGAAAGTTAACTCCTTATGCAGTTTCTTCAATGCCCATATTTTCTCTGAAGTAGATTGGTACTGCCAGGAGCCGACATGTCTCATTGTCATAACAAAAAGAAAATTTTTCTAAGTTATTAAAACATTTTAAATGCCATATTCTGTAGATCTCTGAAGGGTTTCTCTGTGTAGCTTTGGAACTTTTTCCTGGAACTCACTCTGTAGCCCAGGCTGGCCTCGAACTCACAGAGATCCACCTCCCTCTGCTTCCCAAGTGCTGGGATTAAAGGTGTGTACCACCACCGCCCAATTTCTGCTATGGCTTGCTATTAGCTCTAACCCCTAGGCAACTTTATTTATTAACATATAAATAAAATCACATTTCAGTACAATTAAAATATCACCATAATTGTCTCCCTCTACATCTGTGCTATATCCCTATCCTTTTTTCCAGAACTTTTATTCCTTCTTAATTGACTTTTGATTCTTGTTGGCAAGGGTGACCTTGAACTATCTCTGTACTCAGGGCAGGTTTTGAACTTGGAATGCTCCTTAGTAGTTGTGATGGCAGGCCAGTATCCCCAGGTAGGTTTTATTTTATTTCTTATGTTAAATCACTAATAATTTTTTCTACCTAAGAAGATGTGTTGCCGGGCGGTGGTGGTGCACGCCTTTAATCCCAGCACTGGGGAGGCAGAGCCAGGCGGATCTCTGTGAGTTCGAGGCCAGCCTGGGCTACCAAGTGAGTTCCAGGAAAGGTGCAAAGCTACACAGAGAGACCCTGTCTCGAAAAAAAAAAAAAAAAAAAAAAAAAGATGTGTTTTTCCATTGTCTGAGCTGTGAGACAATGACATAATCAAAAGCAAGTTGGGGAGGAAAGGGTTTATTTGGTTAGGTCAGGAACTCAAAACAGGGCAGAAGCCTGGAGTCAGGAGCTGATGCAGAGCCATGCTCCACAAGGCTCACTCACTCTGCTTTCTGATAGAAGCCAGCATCACCAGCCCAGGGATGGCAACACTGACCGTGAAATTGGCCCTTCCACATCAATCACTAATTAAAGAAATGTCCTACAGGCCTGCCTACAACTGAATCTTATGGAGGAATTTTCTTAATTGAACCATATTCTGATGACTCTTTCTAGTGTCAAGTTGACATAAAACCAGCCAGGACATCCATATAAGATCAAATAAATATGTGGACTTTTAAAAAAATGTCTTCTCAACAAGTATGCTGATTTCATATATTAGTTAATATATTTAATGAGTTACATAATTAAGTTATTTGGTGTGTGGAAATCATACTATTTTCTAGTTGATACAATTCAGTAATGCATGAGAAAAATGATTAAAATATAGCTAATTCTCAATTATTCACACTAATGGAGGGAGAAAAGGTGTATATAGCATTAAAACAAAGAGGAAATCCTAAGTCATTTTTAGCATTAGGGTTTGGTTCATCAAATATGATGAATCCATGGATGTTAACACTTTACATTTTTCCATGCTCTGTTTAGTTTAGCTTTTATATCTGGAATTCAGGAGACTAAGCCAGAATCTTTTCAGGAAGCAGTGTTTGAAAGATTAATTCCTAAAGTTTACATTTTACAAACTACAAACTGAGGATTCAACAACAACCATATTTATAAAACTTGCCATTTGTGATTTTTATAGGTAAGAAACATGCTGCTAGTTATATTTACATTCATTCATTTCACAGTTAAGTACTTTCTACTTATAACCTCCTGGGCAATTGTGTGCTGAGAATTAGAGTTGGAAGTAAACATTGTCCTTGCTCCCATGAACTTTACAGTGTAGTAGGAGGTATCAGATAATGCACACCAAAGTAGGCACACATCAGCAGTGGTAAATGCTAAGAAAAACAAATAAGAATGGTGAGTCTACTACCTTGGATAAAACTGTCGTGAAAATATATCCTAGTATGTATTTTAAACAGACTGATAAAGAAAATGAACAAAAACAATTTTTAGAGAAAATAAATATTAAATGCTAAAAAGCCCTAGGTACAAGGGTCAAACTTAGTATAACCATTATCACAATTGAATAATTAGGACGTGATAATGAGTAAGTGAAGCAGAATAAATTAAGTGCTGTGGATTTGGGATTTTATTCTCTGAGCTAGAAGAAACTGGATATTTTTTAACTAGAATGCTGTGATTTCAGATCAATGGTGCAGACTTTAAACTTTCATGGGAAGATGGTATCTCTTGACCATGTAAGTGGATAAAAAAACTAAGATAGTGGTAGTAATGTGAAATGTTTTACTGATATATTTATTAATAGGTGGGAGTATATCCATCTTTAATTTTATATAAGCTTATGGTTTTTTCACTCATGTCCTTGAATAGCCACTGTAATATCACATGTTATATGTTATATTTTAAATTTAAATAAAACAGTGTGATAGCTACTCATTCATATGTCACTTCAACAGCTCCTCAGGTTTGACAATATTGCTTTTCCTGAGAGCTCCAACAAAGATAAAACTCATTCAAATCTGAGCTCATGTGAATATTCTTTTTGCCTTCACTGGCAGTCTGTTGTTTATACCGTGGCTTCTCCCTAGATCTCTTTTAGAGGGCATACCAGTGTCATTGGCTCTGTAATGTAATCCAAAGTTCTTTTCTCTAGGGTAGAAACATCATTTTCAGCCATGTGCCAAGTGCTTTTATATGTCCTTGCCTCTGCCCCATGGCCACTAAACCTTTAACGTTTTCTCACTGTTCTTTCCTTTCTGACCCCAGATCAAATGCCACTTTATCAGAAGAGCTCTCCTTGACCTGTTGGGTCTGATCTCCGGTGCAATGTGGTTAATTCATTGCATTAATTATATCTGTTATTTCTCATTGTAACTGTGACTTTTTGATTTTTATCTGTGTTTTTCAAGCATGTGGATATTCCCTACTCAAAACACAGCACAAGACTTATCATCTCAAATTGATGGTGGAAAAAGTACTGGAAAATAACAAAGGAATCCTTTTTCATTCAAGATTTATTTATATGTTCCTAAATTTTCTGTTTACTCAGCTTATATAGATTCCATTCATTTTTTTCCATTGTCAAGAATTTGAAGAAATGAACTTTCTTTCAATGAATGATCTAATTTTTTTATTTAAATATTCTTTAATCCAATTTTGTTTCCTTTGAAACCATTTATTTCTCTGTATGTTACCTAAAAATCCAAATTTGCAATCCTCTTCTTAGATTTTTGAGTGCTGGGACCATTACATGTTCATGCCACTGTAACTAGCTCTTAAGTCTACTTTTTGACTAAACTTTCTTCTCTCTGTAGTACACTCCCATTTTGTTATGTCTAAGTTAACTATCTGTGTTTGTACAAATTATACATATCTGTCTTAATGTTCATTACATATAAAATGGTGGTGTGAAACCTCAAAAACAGCTACTGGGATTAAAGAATACGATCTATGTAACAGGAGCTATTCAAAGTCAGGTCAAGACTCACTTTATGAATATAGGGTAGATAGTATACTGGCTAACTTATGAAAGAAAAAAAACTACTGAATTTAGTAATTCAATACTAGGAAAAGAAAGAATTTCAATTTTTATTTTTTAGTGTTTTGAGTACACCTAAACATTGCTAAGCTTAAAATTTAGATTTTATATATTTATTCAGATAGACATTACTGAGAATTATAGTAAACTGAAATTAGAAAGATTACAAAGGTGTTGAACCTTAGTGATTTATCACCTATGGAACATCAACCTTTGGTAAAGTCCATCTACGACTAGATCTGTGAACTTTTCTAATATTCATTGTTGAATTTGGGGCCCTTCATAAATAGATTGGAAGAGAGTAATGCTAAATAACAATGATGTATTCAGCAACACATTCATTGATTTTTTTATTTTATTTTATAATTTAATTTAATTTTACATATCAGCCACGGATTCCCCTGTTCTCCCCCCTCCCTCCTCCCTCCCCCGCTTTCCCCCAGGCCCACCCCACATTCCCATCTACTCCAGGGCAAAGACACCCCTGGGGATTCAGTTCAACCTGGTAGACTCAGTTCAGGCAGGTCCAGTCCCCTCCTCCCAGGCTGAGCCAAGTGTCCTTGCACAAGTCCCAGGTTCCAAACAGCCAGCTCATGTACTAAGGACAGGTCCTGGTCCCACAGTCTGGGGACCTCCCAAACAGATCAAGCCAATCAACTGTCTCACTTATCCAGAGGGCCTGATCCAGTTGGGGGCTCCTCAGCTATTGGTTCATAGTTCATATGTTTCTGTTAGATTGGCTATTTGTCCCTGTGCTTTTTCCAATCTTGGTCTCAACAATTCTCGCTCATACAAACCCTCTTCTTTCTTGCCAATTGGACTCCTGGAGCTCCACCTGGGGCCTGGCCATGGATCTCTGCACCCAGTTCCCTCAGTCATTGGATGAGATTTCTAGCAGGACAGTTAGGGTGTTTCACCATCCCATCACTAGAGTAGGTCAGTTCTGGCTTTCTTTCAACCCTTGCCAGTCGTCTTTTGTGGAGGTATCTTTTTGGATTTCTGGGGTCCTCTCTAGCACTTTGCTTCTTCCTATTCCCATCTGGTCTTCATTTATCATGGTCTCTTATTCCTTGTTCTCCCTCTTTGTTCTTGATCCAGATGGGAAATCCCACTCCCCTAAGCTCTATTTCCCTCAACCCTCACCCTTCATTACCCCCACTCATATCCAGGTTGCTCATGTAGATCTCATCCATTTCTCCATCATTGGGCAATCCCTGTGTCTTTCTTAGAGTCCTGTTTTCTAGGTGGCCTCCCTGGAGTTGTGAGTAGCAGTCTAGTCATCCTTTGTTTTATATGTAGTATCCTTCTATGAGTGAGTATATACCATGTTTGTCTTTCTGAGTCTGGGTTACCTCGCTCCAGATGATTTGAGAGACTATAGTAATGGCTAAATAATAATAATAGTAACATATTAATTATAACAAAAATAGAATGTAAAATAGTAATTACTGGGGCTGAAGAGATGGCTCAACTATTATGATCACTTGCTGCTTTTACAAAGGACCACATTTATTTTACACCACCTACATGGCCGTTCCCATTCATCCCTAACTCCAGTTCTGGGGAATTAGATGCCTTCTTTATATACATTTTAAACTTTGTTAAGATATGAATGGTCAGCCGGGCGGTGGTGGCGCACGCCTTTAATCCCAGCACTTGGGAGGCAGAGCCATGCGGATCTCTGTGAGTTCAAGGCCAGCCTGGTCTCCAAAGCGAGTTCTAGGAAAGGTGCAAAGCGACACAGAGAAACCCTGTCTCGAAAAACCAAAAAAAAAAAAAAAGATATGAATGGTCATATAGAGTACTAATTCTAGAAAGAAAGGCTTCAATTAGCTATATATATATATATATATATATGTCTTTGTGTTCGAGTCTCTTATCAGTTTTCTGCAGGAAATCAGGGCCAGGAAGAAAATGGGGCCCCACAACAACAACAATTCCATGTGGACAATAATAATATCACTAATCTGGCAAACATCATCTACAGATCAGTTTTGAACTACAAGATGCTCAGAGCAATTTTGAGAGGGTTAGCTGAGATGATCCAGTCTCAAAGATTACTTGAATAAGGATTTGAGATAAATCCTGAACTTTGGCATTATACACAGACTGGATAACGAAGGATATACTTACCTTTCCTAGAATTTGACAATTAACCCAAATTTTTTCTTTCAGGATAAAGATAACTTTGCTCATACCCAGCAGGAAGCAATTTTAAGAATACAACGCCCACATTCACAAAGAGGTGGTGTGGGGTGGGTGGTTTTTTGGGTCTGGGATAATTTTCATTGTTTACGGGGGTTGGTTACAAGTTGTTGTCAAGGGTTAGGAAAAAGGCTAAGCAAAGGAGATTAGATTTAAGGTTTTTGTTTAAAAAAAAGAAAGAAAAAAGAAAAAGACAATTACTAGTTTTAAATACTTTACATTGGATTGGATTGTTTTATATTGTATACAAATTATAGATATTGAAATTGATATTGTTAGAAAATGCTATATGTATATTTCTAGTTGTACTTATATCATTCATTTAACAATGCAATTTTCTGATCCTTGAATGTTATTATTACCAACTATTAGGATATAAAGAAATGAAAGTTAGTAGTTAAACATTACAATAGAATGTTCAAGGATACAGCCAACATTGGAGACACATGCCTTTAATCTCAATACCAACCATAGAAGACCTGGAAGTCTCTACAGACAGCCAGTGATGAGGCAGTCATGTGTTTGGGTTTACAACCAATGAGAAGGCAGAACAGAAAGACTATATAAAGACAAACACACAGGAAGTGGATCTCATTGGAAGAGGTCTCTTGGCTCAAGGCTACTGGCAGCAGGCGGGTAAGTCTCTTTGCTCTGATCTCTTGGCTTTCTTCTTTGCATTGGTTCTGTTTTTCTTATTTAATAAGATGGTTGGTTACATCTACATTCTTTTGTTAGACACAGTCACAAGTTATGAATGTGATATACTTTCACACATGCAGGCAAAACGGTCATACACATATTATAAAATTAAATAATTTTTACAAAAACAAAGAAATTATGATAAGATAATAAAAACTATTGCTGTTTAATTCATTTGCCTGTGTTCAGTTTTACAGGCAGTGTTGCTGCTATAAGTTCCTTTGGTAGTATTCATTTATGGTGCCTATTCAACATCATTGTGACTATCCAATCACTCTTTCCAAGCACTTTGTATGGGGGCATTAACAATATATACTGAATTGATCATTCAAATCGTTTGAGGTGAATACCTTAGCACTGAGCTGTACATTTCAGCAGCTAACTGGTTTTACAATGCAGGTATCACATTTTTTTTTTCAAATGAAAAGGTAGTGTGCATTGTATCCAAGAGTATACATATAATATTACTGCCTGAAAGGAAAATAAATGTGTTAAATTATAGAAAAACATCACTATTAGTTTCAGGTTAGCTAATTGTAAATATATATTACACAATCCTTACATTATTTGCTAGAACATAATATTCAATAGTTGCAATTATCTAAATCCATTAAAATTAGGTAAATTGAATATACATTATAAATAAAACTACAGATATGGGGAAACACTTTTGTGTCATATATTGGCATAGTTTGTATATGACACAGTTCATTTCTCTTTCTGAAAATATACAATAAATTATAAGCTGTACATCTGTATAATGCATCAAATTAAGTGGAACTTACTATATGTTGTTTAACTTACTATTGGTGCATGATTTAGGAAACAATGTTAGGACTTTCTTCTATGAGAGTATCTAAAATAGTCATTCTAATTTAACATGGTGCATAGGATATTTGACAGTTCATGACCAATTGGGGCATTTAAACATTCATGGTCCCAAATACAATAGTAACTGTTGTCCAATCTTTGAAGAAAGTGCAGTTTCACCCAGTGCTACTAAGATAATGTTTCTAAGGTTTAGAACATTGACATTCCGATTCAGAACAAAGCAAAACAAAACAAACAAATAACATCCCCCAAACTGTCTCTATTCTCTCTACCAATGAGAAACAGTAATTCAGACTAAAAAGAGAATGAATGATGCAAGATGTAAGTTAGCTATTTGTTTTTAAGCAAGGCATGTTAAAACAGGGCCACACAGAGAGATGTGCTAGGAAAGTGTGCAGTTTTTCTTACAAGGGCTAAACAAGTGTTGTTGGAACAATGATAGATTCCAAAATACTCCCAAACTTATGATCATTTATCTACATTTACAGTGCTTGGCATTATTCAATAGTGCTGCATTGTGACAAATTTCTCCCCCAATAGACTCAATTTCAATTCTCCCTCTGTGCCTACAAAGATTCTCAAATTGTTCCCTGTTATTGACTACCATGTATCCCAAAACTGCAGCATATTCTCCTTTTCTAGGCCTCACTAACAAATCTATCTATAGATTTTTGCACTTTATTCAAACATTTAAAACTCCAGGGTGCACTGATATTTGTCTCCTTATGATTCACTCTCTACACTAGTCTCTTCAATCATGTTGGTTGAGACTTGAACAAGCAATGAATAAGTGTTATAGTAATGATTGAAAATGGGAATTGATGACTGATTCAGTCCTAGATACAGCACAAGTGTTCCTTATGTTTAAGAAAAAGCTGATACCCAGCTAGGGAGGGGAAGTTTTAAGAATCAAAACAGGAAAATGTCAAAATATAAATGGAATGTAAGAGGTATATACTCTAGGAAGAAACTAAAGGTTAACATCAAAAAGTATCCAAGTGCCAGCACAATGGAGGAAAAAAATCAAATAACATAATCAATATTTATCCATGGGTATAAGATCAAATATTAAGAGTGCAGCTAAAGATTATGCTAGTTTAATACATGCTAGTTGTAGGTTCTCCTCCAACATCCATTAAACCATTCATACAAATAGCATAATACAGAATGAGCAGGGTATATTTAGAAAAAAATGTGTGTGTGTGTGTGTGTGTGTGTGTGTGTGTGTGTGTGTGTGTGTATTATGCAATACACGTGTAACACATATTGTAACATAAACATTATAATAATATATGTATGTAATTACATTACAATAATGTGTGTGTGTGTGTATGTGTGTGTGTGTGTGTGTGTGTGTCTTGGCTAGTGTTACTATTGCTTTGATGAAAAACCATGACATAAAGGAATTTGAGGAGCGAAGGGTTTATTTGGCTTTCACTTCCACATTGTACTCCATCATTTAAGGAAGTCAAGACAGGAACTCAAGCAGAGGTGAAACTCCAGCACCATATCTGTGTGCATGCCACCATGCTCTACATCCTAATGGTGATAACAGAGTGAACCTCTGAAACTGTAAGCAAGCCACCTCAGTTAAATGGTTTTATTTATAGGAGTTTCCATGGTAAGAGTGTCCCTTTGTCTCTTCACAGCAATAAAAAACAAGCTAAGACAATTTCTTGTGACATTATTCAACATCCCACGATAACTTAAGTGTTTAGCAATGGCACACATACAATAGCAGTAATGAAAAACTCTCTAATTGAACTTAAAGTCTACTTAACAAGAGCAAAGTCTTGCCTGGTACTGGCAACCTAACCAACTACATTGAGCTAGTAAAGTCATGAGTCTTGGAGGAGAGACTAAAAAAACAAAATCATAATAACTAACAACATTCTAAATATATATGCTATGGTGTGGGAATTTAGAAGACAATGTTAGGACTTTCTTGCATATATGTATCTAACATTGAATAGTCAGTCCAATTTAACATGGTGCATCAGTGTACTTGAGAGTTAACAATCAATTGGGTCATTTAAATACTCATGGTTCCAATATATGCACGAGGGTACAGGAAGTAGTATTCACATGACAGTCACAACCAACATCTGTCTAATTGGATTTAATACCCACAAAACAGGAAGGAAATTTTGCCTTACATTGGAAACTTAGACAGCTTACTGTACCTAGAGAGGTCAAGGACCTTGTAGGGAATCTACTTTCCCTATTTTGTTCTACCATCACAATCCATTGCTATATTCTAAATTTTATCCTGATATTCACAGGTAAGTACAGCTACTATCTCTCATTAAAGAAGCAATTCTTTTCCACAAATTGAGACCATCACAGGAAATTACAACTGGCACAATGCAATGAGTACATCAACTGATCATGGGGAGCCCAGCACCAATGGACATATCTAAATCTTCATATTTTTGTTATTAGCGCTTTACTTACTAGGCCATTTCCCCAGTCTCAATTTTCAAATAGTTGTCTAGGTACTCAGATATTTAAACATGTGCAAAAGAAAACTAGGAGATTAAACCTTTTCAAAGTTACATCCAGTGTTTTCAAAATATTAGAGAAATGTTGTAAAAAGAAGTAGCCATTATCATTGTTTAGGGCTTCAATGGGTTCTATCATGTTTTCATTTCATTATCTATATTTTAACACAACTGTTGTTTATTCCTAACATGTATTTAATTGCCTAACTTCTATCTATCAGTTTTTCTGTTATTCTGTTGTTTAACTTTATGAAGATTATTTTCTCCAGTGCTTTCTTCTAACATTTCTACAGTATCTTTAGTTGGTTAGTTTAAGTTTGAAAGGGTTACACGTATGTTTTCTTGGATTTACTTTTTTACTTATGTATTTGTGGCTTACTGTATATTAGGAATGCTGGAAATTTCCTGGCTTCTATTACTTCAAAAGTTTCCTCTGATCTACTCTTTATTTCCCAACCCTGATATTCCAGTAAACTTAAGCATTATTTAATTATTCCACTGTTTCTTCTTAATTTGTATTTTGCTTCTTTGCAGTTCATTCAGCTCAGGACATGTCTGTTGTGATAATATACACCCACTCCTTCATTCTCTCTATCTTCAGTATTTTAAAGAGCCCACAGAAGACCTTCTAGTTTTTATATAGTGTATTAGTTCATTTCCATTAACTCATTTTTTTTTTCCTTTTCAGCTTCTGGTTACACTGTTTTCTACTAGATTCATTCATTTTCTTAACATATTCATGGAACCACTGGTTCTGATGCTTTCATTGCTTCTCTTCATAATATTTTTAGTTATCTATTAGCACACCTTTTAATCTTTTCTTGAAAATTAGGCATCATGTTTCAGGTAATAGGAACACAGAGAAAGGCCTTCAGTGATAGCTATCATGTTCATTTAACCAGACTTTGCCTGTGATTAATTTTTAATGTAGCTTGCTGTTCGTGCCAGAAGAATCAAACCCCTTTGTGTGCTTTTCCTGTCTCACTCACTGTCTTATGTGTCCCTCAGAACTCCTTAAGCACACCCTGTGTCACACAGCTCATGCAGCGGTAATTCATTGTTACTACACTGGAGAATTTTTAGCATGGAAGGAATGCAAAGAGAAATACAAATGTTTTGATATTTTTTTGGATAAATCTCAATCTTTTAGTGTGTATATGTCCCTAGGCTATGGAAATCCTAAGTGTTTTTAGTTGTACACTATCTCTATATACATAAAAAAAAAAAAAGACCAGAATAGAGTTTACAAATATCCCTCTGTTGATAATCCCTCTCCCTGTGGAGAGGAAGTCTGTCTGTGGAGACTACTCATTGTGTTTTACAGTGGTTTATTTTCCCTCGTTTATGAGAGCTAAAAGGGTTTTTATGTTTGTTTGTTGTTTTTCTTAAATTGTCACGAAAAAGAATGTTTAAGGTTCCTTGTGGCAAAATTTAGAAGTAAACATGTCCTTTCTGTTTCTTTATGCCTCAGAATATCTTATTTCTATTTTATTGTGAATTGGTTTCTACTGTTTGTCTTTAACTCCTGTTGTGGGTACCAACACTTCATAGTTTCTGTTTCATGGAGACAGATCTAACCTGTGTGTCTCCGTATGTCCCCATCTTCAGTATTTGGTATAACAGCTTCCACAGAGATTTCAGTTTTTAACATGTCCAAAGGAAATCAATGTCTATTCAACGTTTTCATCGTTTTTATTTGTAATGTGACAGTGTTGACTCCCAAAGCTTTTGTATATCCTAGCAAAACATTGAAGTTTCAAAAGTTATATTTTAAAGAGGAAACAAGAAATTCCGACACTTGTGATCCACAGTGTCATTCTAAAGGCGTATCAGTCAGGATGATATATATAGCTATGCTTATTTCTGTCATCAAACAATGACATCCATTTTCAACTTTTTCAACAGCTAAGATTTCCTTCTTAATCATGTTTCAGGTTTGTCTAGGATCAATAGCTTCTGTAATAATAATTCGCATGTCTCATGAATCCAGTAAAGAGGAGCCCCTATTTTGGTTCATACTAGTAATACCAGCATTTGGAAGGATGAGGCAGGAGGATTACACAGAGTTCAAATCCAATCTTGTCTACAAAGGGAGACTGTCTCAAATATAGAAATACATACACATACACGAGTGGTGTGGTTTGCCTTGACACAAGAGGAAAATAGCGATGGTGAATTCATGCTTTTCTCTAAATATTCTTCTTGGAAGTAGAACCTATTTTCAGATCTCCTTTGTCTTAAAATATTACATTAGCAAAGTTGATTTTAGTACTGAGACAAATAACTCTACTAAACATCCCTACCCTGCTCTCATCGTTAGTGACAAAGCAACAGTAAAAATTGGTTTCTTAACATTTAAAGCAAAGGTAAGTTCTAGCATTGTTAATTGTAAAAATTTCCATACGTCTAGCTGGGCAGCAGACATCATTCTGATAGCTTTGTGATTTTTACATAATTTGAAAATACCCATTCTTGTCACTCCAATTTTACTAGATAAATAAATATTATATCCTACCAAACTTTTAGTTCTAGTCTCTTTCATGTTTTCACTACTCCACTTGCATTTTTCTTTGGATTGTTAATAAGAAATCTGCCAAACCAATGCCATGCCACATGAGCCAATGTTTGGCTCAGCAGTTAAAAATGGTTACTGTTCTCCCAAAGCATTTGATTCTCAGTGGGACAGTTCACAACCAACTATCACTCTAACAGCAAGGGGTCCAATGCCATTTTCTGGCCTCTGTAAGCACATTCACACATAGTGCGTAAACAGACACACAGAAACACACACACACACACACACACACACACACACACACACACATGCTAACAAAACTAAAACTTTAAAAATGTCATAGGGCTATGAATGCAGCTCGGTGGTATTTTTTCTCTAGCCTGCACATAATCCAGGTTCAACTCCAGTGCTGAAATAAATAAATACATAATATCAAAACAAATTAAAATTTCAAAAAATAGCAACTCAAGCCAATAATCTGCTGGCTAGTCTATATTCATCCATAAGTGTCAAACACTGGACAAATCATGTTTCAGGTAGTCTTTTGCCCCAGGGCTGTCATGCTCCTTTTGCAAGTGGTATTAGGAAAACTACTCTCAGTTTTAATCAGCACTGTAGGAAACATTTTATTGCCTTTTACATGCTCTCTTTACAAAGTAGCACTTGCTTAATTAACTCCACCCTTACATAACCAAAATTTAGTTTACAAAACAATATTAAAAGATAGTCTAAAGGGAACATTTGTTGAAATAAGTTGGTTAGCCATTACTGCAAGAACAGCTTTGTGCCTACTAATGACAGAATTTATAACCAGTGTCTTCTACTTTTAATGTTACACTATATTTTCCTAAATGTTTCTCAGCACAGTAGCTAGATACAAACAACAAAAAGTTCTACTTTATATTTCCTTTGTAATTTACAAATGTAATAAAAGACTAGTTCATTAGTGCAGAGGATGAATATGGGCAACACTTACAGCTTTATACATGCACATGCAAACAAAACATGCAAATTATTGAGCAATAAGTATAAAATATGGGAATTGGTTTAAAGTACATTGTTCTCTTTGTAATAGAAAATTTGTGTAGTAATTTTATGTTATAATTCACCAAAGAATGCCTGACCAAATTCATAGAGAATGCAGAATAATATGAAATCAACATATAATGATAATTCTCATTAATGTGTACATTTTAGTACTATTGCATTGAAGAAAAATGTATTAAATGAAGCATTATATCACATGAATGCAACTAAAATCTCAATTATTCTTGATTACATAGCAATAGATCAAACAAATGTAATATACTACATACTTTTGCTCATTAAATATTCTTCACTCACTACTAATTATGAATATGAACTGCTAGGCAAGGATATTTTTGACAATAAGAAACAATTAGCAATCATTTTCATAGCCTAAATTTTTGGAATGTAATGAAAAAGCCTACCAAACTGCATGTTCAAGATGAAGGAGTGGAGTCAGCTTCATTAGTTATGAGAGTAGGCATTTGTCTAACAGGTGACTCTCATAGTCCAACCAAGGTGAATACAGATCTATGTTACCCAAGAGCCAAGCTTCTCGTTCACAATATTCTCCATGTCCTGAAATGGTGAAACATCTATGAATGCTCACACATACTAAGTGAATGCATAATAAAATTAAACAAGTACTTCCTTTAATAAATACAGTGTTTCCAAAGGTTAGCATAGCTACCTATGTAATGTGCACAATAAAACAACTAAACAATTAATTACCATATGGAAGGATTATTATGTATTATTTTTAACAAAACAATCTTTTAAAATAATATTTTTTAAATAGACTTCTCCCCTGTTCCATCTCATTCCATCAAAGAGGGAAGGAAAGAAAGATGGAAGAAAAGTTGGGGGGGGGGAGAAAGAGCAATGGAAAGTACAAGTAGGCACCGGGGGAAATAGTCAGGGTTTTTAACGATTGCTTCAAAATAACTAATTGAACACACCGCCTTCTTAATGTCCAGAACAAAATATACTCCTATATGTTGTTTCATTGATCACCATTCTAAACATCTGTCTTTCCTCTCCCTTTCTTCTCACTTCTTGCTTTATTTTCTTCTTTCCTGCATTAAGAGAGTATTGTGTTTGTGGTTTGGCATCACTTAAAGGAGAAGTGAATATCCCAATTAGCATATGTAAGAGATTCTGTCTCGTGTGCTGGTGGTGTTTTCTTTTCTCTTTCTTTGTTCATACTTCATACATGAGCACGGCATGTACATCACTCCTGCCTTCTCCTTCTACCTCCCTCTTCTCCCGTGTCCCTCTTGTTCCTACCTACATTCATGACCTCTTCATAATTATTGTTGTACACACACACATGTACATACAATGTATTGTGACCATTTAGCTGCTTTATAGAACGTGCCCTGGGATGAACACTTGAGAGTGTAAAATTTCTGTGAGAACTCTTTACTGAGGTTAACTAATTCTTCCTCTCTTAGTAGTCATTGAGCAAATGTTCGTCTAGGGTTGAGACTTTAGCTTCCAGTCCTCATCAAACTAGCTTCTTTTTGCAAAACATGGAGGCTATTTCAGAGGTCCACAACTGGTCAAAAAGCAAAGATAAAGTGACTTGCCCATCCTAAATTAATACATCTGCAATGCAACCTGTAATCCTAAGGCTCAGGAAAAACTTTGAAAGTCTTTATGGAGGCATAAAGACTTAAGTATCAGTGGACCAAGGTACCTGCTCCTATGTATTATCTCCTAGACAGGATAAGGACACTGTACTGACAAAATATCCACAGTACGGCTAATGGAACAAGACCAGCATAATAACATGAACTCACACGTTAACGAGGACAGGGGGAATTCTTCAAGGTCCTATCTCTTTTTTTTTTTTTTTTGGTTTTTTTTATTATTATTATTATTATTATTTTACAACACCATTCAGTTCAACATAATAGCCACAGAATCCCCTGTTCTCCCCCTGTCGCCCACCCCTCCCCCCAGCCCACCCCCCATTCCTACCTCCTCCAGATCAAGGTCTCCCCCGAGGACCGGGGTTGACCTGGTAGACTCAGTCCAGGCAGGTTCAAGGTCCTATCTCTTAATGAACAGCTACAGGTGGTCTCTGGCATCTCAGATATTTTTGAAAGGCAAAATAACCATCTGATCTTTCATTTCTAGTGCCAAACAGAGCTAGATAATTTATCTCTACACACATGGTTACATGAAAGCTTCTCATAAGGTGATATGGCAGTGTTGTGCACCAAAGGATGAAAAAATAATAAAAAGAAAGAAACAGGAAATGAATGTCCTTATCTCTCTGGGTAAGACAAAGAAGAATTAAAAGAGCAATAAAATATCTGTATGGCATTCAGTAGCAGCAGCTGCAGAAGCATAAGCAGCACTAAATTATACATGCATTTGCTCTGAGAATAATTATGCTGTTCATCAATAATAAGTAATTATCTGCAAATTAACATCATGTGACACATACGCACATTTGTGAAAAGTAAGGGCACATATGTTCTATAAAGATGTTTAAATAACTATTCACTACTTTATGATTTTTATCACATCAGATAGAGTTTGTAAAACTCATGGTATGCAAAAAAGATGGCAGTTTATTTATTTTTTTGTCCAAAATTGTTAAAAGGAAATTTATTAAATAATTTCAGGAAACTAAAAATAGATTATTTCTTTATTCAAAACTGCCTAAAAGTTGAACAGAAAATAGACTTCAAATCATAAAAAACAAGCATTCTGTCTGAAGTCACCAGATGCATTCTCCAATTATTCAACTTGCCAACCACAAGCTGACAGTTAAAAGACCAGAATAGATGGAACCAATCATAAACACCATCCCTTATCCTTCCAAGCCTGTGATTGAACTCCATATACACTCCAAGTGTATATAGTTTGCATTCAATAAGTAATTCTCCCTAGGTCACATGATAGGTTTCCTATCATTATTTTTCATGTACTCTGCCAGGTTATTTTCTACTCCAATACTTTTCAAAGGGTTTGGTTGTTGATAGAAATAAATATTCTGCCATAGATACTGAGTCTTAAAACCAAGCAATCCTTTAAGAATAACACCTGAATTATAGATAGCCTCTCCTTTCATTGGAGGTGATGTTGAAAATCATGTCACATTCATAGATAGTAAACAGTAATCAGTATTCCCAAATCTTCTCATTTAAGCTCTCAATAACATACTTTTCACCAGTACCCTGTTGCCTAATCGAACTATGTATATAAAAGAGTATTTTCATTTATTTGGATACATATATTTTTTCTATTGAGTTAGTATGGCAAAAACAAGATCTATTCAGAGAGATATTGAATGCTAAAATATTTAGCTTCATTAGGTTAGAGACTATGATAGAACCTTTCACTGAAACAACACAAGATAAAAATCACGTTAAAATTAATTTTCAGGTTATAATATTTTAAACTCTAAAGCATTTTGCTAGAAGGAAAAAGCTGTGTTACTTAAGAAAGAACCCTGCTTCACTTTGTAAATTTTACCTTGCAAAAGTTCCTGTGAACTTCAACCAAAGGGCAAACATCCACTTAGCCATGGATGGCTATGATTTTAGAAAGAGCATATAACAACACATGAAAATTATTGTATTTGAACTGGAATTTATTCCGCAATAAAAATGCTCATCTATTTCTCCATCTGTCCTTTCTTACATTCACACACACACACACACACACACACACACACACACACACACACATACACACACACACACACAAATATATGAACATATATGTAATACTTATACAATATATATAAATATAATATACCTTTGATAATATTGTATATTGCTAATTTTCTTTGCATATTTGTTATTGCTATTCATTTTAAATGCAGAGGATTAGGGACATTTGCCTATTGTTGCTCAATTGTCAATATGTAGAAAATTTGTTTGATAATGACTATCAAATTTGTAAACGAATGAAATGATGGATTTTTCAAATTATATGTTACAAAACAATTCAACTGTTTGTTGATATAAAAACATAAATGACACTAACTAAGCCTAGGTAGAACAGGTTGCAGCATTTTCTATTGACTTTTCTTAAATGACATTTAAATTAGAGTGCAGTTTTTTTATATAGGTGATATTACATTGAAAAACAGGTTCATGTACTTTTATTCAGTTACTTAACAAATATTATTGGAAATGTATGACCATTAAAGAAACAACACTGAATCATTGTGAATATATAGTTTATATTCAAATTGGTGAAGTAATTCATCAATAAATAAGCAATCACACACATACACACATACCTATAGTAAGTTAGTCAAAAGAGAACATTGGGAGCATTGAAATTGAGCAGGCTTCCAAAATCAGTATATATCAAGTTTCTCTCTCTCTCTCTCTCTCTCTCTCTCTCTCTCTCTCTCTCTCTCTCTCTCTCTCTCTCTCTCTCTTTCTCTCTCTCTCTCCTCTCTTTGTTTTCGGAGAGAAGGTGTCTCCTTGTAGAACTGACTGTCCTGGACTTTGCTCTCAAGGTCAGGCTGACCCTGAACTCAGAGATCCACCTGTCAATGCATCCTAAGTAATAGATTAAAGACTTGAACCATTGCCACTTGACAAGACACTGTTAATCATATGAAAACTTCATATTTTATGGCAAGATAATTAACTGCTGAAGGAAGGTTTACTTTGGTATGAAAAATAATATATGTCCATGTGGGGGACCTGCCCCCACCTTTTCCCCCCACGGCATTCTTGAAGAGTAAGGTATAAGAGATTTAGATAGAAAAATAGAGGGAGAGAGACAGAATTTCAGGATAGCCTCCGGAGGGCCTGGATCCTTATCCACTGGCCCCTTCTGTCTCTTCTAAAAGGATTTTTAAAAGGATGTCAAGGATTGGAGCAAAAGACCTCCCCCTAGCACAGCCAAATGCAGACCCTTCCAAACACCTGGTAATCATGCCCATGGCCAGTCTATCCCTTTATGCAACCCTGCTGGGTAAAGCAAGCTCAGATCCCACTAGGAAATCTCTGTGGGCTCCTACATGTCCATATAAGAAAAACAAACCTAATTTTGAATATACCATCATAGCTGCTTTGTAGAAAATAGCTCACTCTAGACAAAGAGGACAAAATATAAGGTATTATTTGGGAAGTAACAGTAGTCACACAGATAAAGGCTTATGACTTCAGAATGCATATAGACGACTAAGTGATTAGGAATGATATGGTTTCAAAAATGTTAAGACTAGGGCTGCAGCTCAGTGAGAGAGTCAACATAGGATCTTAAAGCCTTTAGCACATTGTCAATTATTGGAAAAATTATAAAATGAATAATTTTAATAAATAGGAAATGGAAGGATAGGATATTGAGATCATGCCATCTCTTTGAAGAAATACAAAACACTAAGAAAGGTAGAAAAAAATTACTTGCCATTTAGTGACTTAAAAGACAAAAACTGATAGATTGGGGAAATGCAGCTCTCCTGCCTTCAGATTCCTGCTCTGCTTCAGCTCCTGTCCTGACTTCCTTTGATGATGAATAGTGATATGGAAGTTTAAGCTAAATAAACCTTTTCATCCCCACCCCACGCCCCAAAAAATCCAGATAAAATAAAAATATGTTTGTGGGATACCCTTGGCATTGCTCAGCTTTGAGTCTCTAATTCGCAATGAAAGGAGAAGTGAAAATGAGGGAGAGAAATGTATAACAACAACAATAATTAACCACAAACTTACTTAAGAAAAATAGAGAGCATAATATTGAAGGGAAATGATTTAAAGTGTTGATGGGAATTTAATATACGTTAAGATGAAGATTCACATGGAATCAAGTGCTATTTGTACACAGTTCTATTGCTTTGTACTAATATTTATATTATTATCCACGATTCAAAAAGCATTTAAAAATCAAAGAATGCTTTGTCCAAGAGGAAACATAGCTTATGTTTTCATATGAAAATGTTCAAATAAAATGGGACTTATTCTCTATTAATCATTAGATGCAAAAAAGCATGGATTCCCAAAAAACCAAGCAGTGTATATACTATGGGGCCAAGAAATGCAGGAAGATACAGTAACGTAACAAAGACATTTTGACACTTTTTTTTTTTTTTTTTTTTTTTTTGTTTTTCGAGACAGGGTTTCTCTGTGTAGCTTTGCGCCTTTCCTGGGACTCACTTGGTAGTCAAGGCTGGCCTCGAACTCACAGAGATCCACCTGGCTCTGCCTCCCGAGTGCTGGGATTAAAGGCGTGCGCCACCACCGCCCGGCTCATTTTGACACTTTTTAATTAAGCATAAAACATCTAGTAAAAAATCTTTCAAATATAATAAAACTAAACCAGCTTTAATGAATAAATTTGCATTACTACAATAATATATGCTGTGTGCACACAATAAAATGCACCAAGACATCATTTGTGAAGGGCTCCAGAAAAGAAAGAAGGAAGATTGGGACAAAAGACTCTTGCTATGCAAATTTGGCATCATGTCATTTAAGGAAGCATCGAAAAAAATAACCTTGACAAATTCTGTTTTCCATGAAATGTTAAGAATTAAGATCAAAAGAAGTATATATAAATAATTTATACTATAGTTAAAGTTGTTTCCATGACATGTTAATATATTCATAATATTTACTGTACACTCATACACATTAAACAAGCACAACTTTTTCTAGTTCAGAATGTATACTAATATATTTTCAACAAACAATTACTGAAAGAAAGATGTGAGAGTGGCCTGGGCTCTCACAATTAAAAAGAAAGCTTTAGATAAGAAAGGGAATTACATGAAATTACATGTGATTAAAATTAGCAGTGTGGTGCTGTATACTGGGTAAGAGCCAGAGAAATTAAAATATATTTCTGACTGCTTCTTAGAGAAAGGGAATAACAGATACAGAAATATCTGTAGGTTCATTGTTAAAATACACACAATTGTATCCTTGCCCAGATCAGTGATATACTATATTAATTTTCTCATTGTGATGAGCTTCCAAAGGTTCATCGATTTATCAAAGTGATTCCTAGGCAATTATAACCAATAGGAATTAATGGGGAAATAGATTTTGAATAAGGGATATTTCACACATGATTACAGAAGCTGGTATTCTCAAGACCTTTATTTGACTAGCCGGAGGTACAAGAAACCTGATGTTATAGTCCCAGTATGAATAATGTTTCAAAAATATCTCAGCTACCTTTGACCTTCTCAACACAAACAATCAACTAACACAAATAACACACAAAAAGACTGGGAAAGGGATGATTTCACAGGAAAGAAATGAGACAAGTACCAATCAATTCAGGAAATCTACATCAGCATTAGCAGTATCAAGTCTTAATCATAGTTTATGTCCTTGAAACAGATGCTGTAAATGTCACTTCTTCTTTAGTCATATTCCACAAAGTCATAATTCAAACCTAGTGAGATTCATTAGTCAAACCAAAACTGAGTGGCATTTTACAAGTACAGCTCGAGTGCATTCATCAAAACTGTCAATGCAACAACGGAAATTTGAAAAACTGTCAAAGATCTGAAGAAGGAAGGTAAGGAAAAGTAAAGATTAGATGTACAATGAGATGTGCTGAATAGATTTATAGGATGAAGAATGAGATTGGAGGAAAACAAACAGATTCCTGAATAGTCATATACAAGTAATGGAAAATGTTCCAAAGGTAAACTGTGGCAAAGAGGAAAATGGGGTTGTAGATGTGACTTGCTAGCAGTGGGCAGCCTAGCACTACAAAGACACTGGCTTTGTTTCCTAGTACTCAAAACTTTATAATATTTATTCATTATGAACAAGATACAAGTTGTACTACTTATGTATATAAAAGTGAAAATGGGTTTTAAAGGTAAAGAAATTCATAAAAATTCCAATTTCAAAAAATATTCACAAAATGATTAGCTCTTAGTGTTATCAAATAATATAAATTAATAAATGAATGACAAGTTTATGGAAAAGTTTAGCTCTAAATTTGTTTCAAATCATCTGTATCTCATAAAATGCAGAAATTATGCCTAAATTGTTGACTTTTTTGATATCATATATTTTAACAGGAACAGGAAATTTGGGACAAGTGAAGAATGTACAAAGGAATTATAAATGTGCTTAACTTTTATAACACAAAAATAATTTCAAATATATACATTAATTGGATATAAAAAAATGCTGTCCCCCCATTAGAGAACCTACCCTGTTGGAGGAAGGGATGATGGGTGAGTCGGGAGGGAGAAGCACAGGGGGAGAGGGGGGAAGGAGGGGGGAGATCAGGAGCATGGATGAAAGGAGGATCTGTGATTGGTATGTAAAAATGAATAAAAACATTTTAAAAAATTAAAAAATACAAGACAAAAAAAATGGCCATGACACTATATTCTAAAGCACACTCCAGAACCTGCTTTAATCTATTGTAAACTAATATTAAACAAAGTAGGATTTTTATGAATAAACTTTTAATTCTATTTCAAAATACCTGTGCATATTAAAATACAAAGAAGAGAAGGGGTTACCTGTTGCCTTCACTTGCAAGATACTTGACAAGTAGACATCTGGCTAGTAATTCTTGCAATCTGCCACTTTCCTTCACTCTTCAGATTCTGATCTTTGATCTCTGTTATTCTTCAGAGGCACGTCCTTCTGAGTCTATCCATCAAATGACAAACTTCTGGCCTTACTAATATTTTTTGACAGACAGATATTTTCTGACCTGCTAGCTCACCTAGAATCTTGATTGTAACATTCTTCCACGTTATATGTTCTTGTCTCTGGAAGACTTGTTTTAAGTGAGAATATTTGTCTCATACATACATCAGAATCTCAAAAACCTGCCCAGTAACAACAAATTCACATTCACACATCCATTCTTTTCTATAATAATATATTTAGGTATTAATGTCTGCTACTGTGTGAAGACATGTGATTTTTTCCCATGATTCAAAGTCACAATTAAAATACTGAAGGTAAAAGATATTTTGTTTCAAGTAGAATGACAGACATTGTTCCACATTTCTATAATAGAGAATTTCTGAGTTCAGATTCTCTTAAATACAAGTGTTTGTACAATTATAGATTTTTTTTTAAAAAAAAAAGTGAAAAGGACATGAGGAAAGAATTTGATTGATAGTATTAGCCTATCTATGTTTGCTAATAATTGTTTATGGGCTTTTTTGCTCCTACAAGAAATAGCTTCTAGGTTCATAAACAAGTGTTTTTTATTGTGAAGTTAGACATGCATTTAACCCTAGCACTGTGGTGGGGACAAAGACAGGAATATTTCTGGGACTTGCTGTCAGCCAGTGTCATTACAGATTCAGTGAGGATCAGTGTCTCTAAGGAACAAGGAGAGTGATAGAACAATATAACCAGTATCCTCCTTGGCTTTATCATGCACAGGCAAGTACACACAGCACACAGAGATGCACAAACAACACATGCATACACCAAAAACCACACAAACTCATATATTCAGTCACACACCCAAATCAAACTTACATATCTTTCTTTTGTTTTATTTATGCTGTTCTAGTTTATTAAAAGGTGGAATCCAGAATTGGGTTATGCCTCCCTCTTCTCCAGATTCAAGGATGCTTATTTATTTTTTATAGTATTTTTATTTTATAATTAAATTAATTTCACATATCAGCTACAGATTCCCCAGTGCTCCCTCCTTCCACACCCAGCCCCCCCCCCAACCCATTCCCAACTTCCACCTCCTCCAAGGCAAGATCTCACGTGGGGAGTCAGCCCAGCCCGGCAGACTCAACCAAGGCAGGTCCACTTCCCTCCTCCCTATACCAAGGCTGAGCAAAGTGTCTCGGCATAGACCCCAGGCTCCAAAATGTCAACCCATGCACCAAGGACAGGTCCTGGCTCCACTGCCTGGGGCCCTCCCAAACAGTTCAAGCTAATCAACTGTAGGGCCTGGTTCAGTTCCATGAGGGCTCCTCAGCCATTGGTTTACAGTTGATGTGCTTCTACTAGTTTGGCTATTTGTCCCTGTGCTTCTTCCAACCATGGTCTCAACATCTCTTGCTCATACAGTCCCTCCTCTCTCTCGTAGATTGGACTCCCGGAGCTCCACCTGGGGCTCGGTGGTGGATGTCTGCATCTGCTTCCATCTTAAACGATGATTTCACGCTGATGATAATTTTAGTAAGCTCTAATATGAAGTTCATTTAAAATATTGTATTGGCACACACATGAGCAAATAAAAAATTCTCATTAGTTTATTCCTGTGCCTCCTTGAATTCATTTTCATTTTAAAACAATATATTTAATCATTTGAGAAAAAATAAGTAAAAGAGTCTTATATCTCTGATATGTTACACTAGCCAGGACATAACAGTAATCTGTCAATTTCATAGATGGAAAACAAATTTCCAAACTTGCAAACAAAAATTTTGTATTATGATAATCATTTATGTAGTATACATAATTTTCTTGCAATAAATGAAAATAAAACATTTAAAAAATCACAATCACCTTTCAGAAAAATCACAATAGATGATAAATAGAATTGTATTTGGGAATTTAATCACATTAGAGTGGTTGTACATTATGTGCAAGGATGAGGGTTCAATTTTTAACACAACAAAATTAGATATAAAAGGGGAAAAAGAGGGATAAAGAAAAAAGAGGGAATGAACAAAAAATAGAGATGAGGAAAGAAAGCAATAAGAAAGAAAGGAAAAAAGGAAGAAATGAAGGATGGAAGAAAGGAAATATGGGCAAGAAAGTATTGTAAAAAGGAGATCTGTTGGAGACATTGGTGGCTGGTCAAGGTTGCAGTCTCTCATGACCTGGCAGCTTTTTCCAAAAGCTGGGCAACATGGAAACTTCTTACCTCCCCCATTGAAACATCCTGCCTCTACCTTATCTGGAGAATGTCCCTGGGACTAGAGGACTGACTTTATCTGAAAGCTCAATACAGAATACCACATTTATCTTTACCTTGACCTTTGACACAGGTTCCTGCTAGAAGACTTGCCCTATTGCCACATAAGAAGTCTTGAGATAGAAGCTTGTCACTCTATGCAAATTAAACAGTTAAGCTGTTTCACCTAAAGCAGTGTCCCAGAGGGCTGTCTCTGTTTGTGCTCACTGGCTGAGTACAAAGCTGCTACTGACCTGTCTGCATCCTAGCCTGGTGGCCCACAGCTCAAGAGGGAAAAGGAGACCCCCACAGGGATCAAATACAAATGATTACACATCATATGAAAAGCATATTATATGAACTATAGAATTTATCAGTTGATTAAACTTAAAATCAGATATAGATTGATTTCTATATCAATAACAATTGATATAGAAAAGGATAATGCAAGTGAATCTGAATATGATAACACAGATTATATAATATCAGAATAGAAATAAATTTTAACAGAAAACAGAAATAAATAGTTCTATGTAACACCAATTGATTAATCACTTGTTTGACTTGTTTTCTATACCTCAAAAAGGAGCATATTACAGGACAAAATATTCTATAAAGTAGTTTAAATAACTCAAAATTTATGAAAGCTAACAATTAGTAATTTCAGATTTAGTGACTTGATATATATATATATATATATATATATATATATATATAATCTAGATATAACACAGCAAATATGAATTCATATTTGCATTGCTTGAACTACACCAAATTATGTTATAAGCCCAAACACTTGGAACAGGTTGATCTTCAATATATAAATTAAATTATTCCTAAGTGCCCCCATTTTCACCAAATTAAATTGGACACTAGGTTATGTAGTTTATACACAACTCCTTGCTAGCTTTGGATCAACAGAGTCCTGAATATCCCTAGGGTTTTTTTTATTTTTATTTCATGTCTTTGAATGCTGGGTTTCAGGATCATTTCATATATTCACAATATAAATGTTCTTTCCCTTTTCATTAGTGTCATAATATTTCTTAATTAAGAAATCACAGAACCGATAATAGACTATGTTTAGCCCATAATAAATACTTTGAATTTTTGATTGTTTAGATGCTTAAATACCTTGAAACCATGTTTTCATTAAAAGATCTCAAAGATTTACTCAATCTGTTTAGCAGAACCAATTTCATGTTTGGTATTCAAATATTGCATTACCCTTTATGAGTACCAGGTAAAACAGCTGAATTAAATTTCATGCCTATTTTGCATCATTATTATCCTTTTTAATGACTAGTGTGTGTGCATGCATACTCATTAGAAGTGACTGAAAAGATACCAGAAGCATGAATCTCACTCGGTATCTAGGAATATGTGTGAAGGGAGTGGAACAACGAAGAAAATTGACAGTGACAAGTTACCATTCAGTCTCCCTTTTCACCACCTCCTTTCCTCTCTCATGTCCCACATTCTTGAATGCTCATCTCTCACACACACACAGACACACACAGACATACAGACACACGCACACACACTCATGCACACACTCACAAACACACTCACATACACACACCCATACACACACACACACAGACACACACACACACAGACACACGCACACACACACACAGACACACACACACACAGACACACGCACACACACTCATGCACACACTCATGCACACACTCACAAACACACTCACATACACACACTCATACACACACACACACACACACACACACACACACACACACACACACACACTAAAATGTCCTGTATGCTGCAGCTGCACTGTGCATGTTACCATTATTTTACATGGCAGCTTCTGATACTGTTGCATAAATGACATTGATACAAAAAATTATTCTGTTATGCCTACAACTTATAAACTTAACGTGGAAAGATAAGTGATGAGTTAAACGTTCAAATGTCAGACTAAATAAACTTCTTTTTTTATTGCCAATAGAAATAGAATTAAAACACTGTATCTCTTTTTTAAACTAATAAATTTTACCATAAAGAGAAATAGAGGTGAAACTTTCTTCCACAGTTTACATAAATAATATTAAACAAACAGCAATGAATGAAAGTTACTAAGCTGTTTACATGCCAGACTGAAAAAGAGGATTAACTTTTGTACATGTTTACTTTTTCAGAACATTAAGATTTTATGACCTCTTTAGAAAGACAAGTAGTAATCCATGTGGTAAACATTTGCAAAACTTATACATTATGTTAAAATATGTTGTTTAACAAAGAAAAGTGTGGAGAATTCTGTTTGGGGCTGGTAAGATACAATTTCAGAGATGGTAACAGTCTTCAAATTATCCCAGTAATTGAGCACAGATCCATGTCTAGACTAATCATCATATTTATAAATTAATTCTAAGAAGTGCATTCTAATACTTTTAAAGAGTGAGTTTCAAACAAGGTAATGAAACAAATTAATAAGGAATATTCCCTTGTCTAATGGTGAGCCCAGCTATAAAATGACAATAATATAAATGTGGCCCTATATAGACAAATAAATAAACAATTTGGACAGATAGTTATGGAAAAAAATTAATATATAAATTGGAACTTATTTTATGACAGAAGTGACTTAAAAGTCAGTAGAAAAATGAATGTATGACATCATATGTGCTATTTGTACATTGCAGAAGAAAAACTTAAAACAGTTTATTTTCCTTATACAATAAATAAATATAAAGCTAAGGTAACAAGTGCCTAAAATATAAACAAGGTCCCAAGTCTTATATAAAAGAGAAAAACAGTGACTATCATTATAGCATAGACTTTAAGAAAGATAAATTAATAATACAATTTAAAATAATCCATCTAAACTATGTTTATCTATATAAACTTATTTTGATTTTGGAGAAAAGTTAATATTTTATTTCTAGATTACTTTTTTATAATTTGCTTCACATTTTACTTAAGACACTAAATTTGTTAGTCCAGGCCCAGAAATAAGGTAAGTTTATCACAATTTGTTTAAGAATAATATTCTTAAAACAAATGGTTGAATGGTATTGTAAAATAAAATAAAAGGAAAAAAAAGACCCTCAAAGTGTTGTTGGAAGGTCCTAATAAAATGTGAAACAATCAAAAAAAAAAAAAGGTTAACCATGAGGAGTTACAGATTTATACAATGTGCAATAAATTGGTCATCATTTTTAAACAACTTTTATTAAGAATTTTGGACTTTGAAACTCACATTTACTTTAAACATGTATGCTAGTCATATATAGAACTATGGTATAAAGACATCTTAAGAGATATTTTCTAAGTAGTATTTTTGAGTAAATGTTATAGCTTGACAGAGTACCTGCTGTCATTCCTTGAATGTGGTCTATCTGTTGGTGATTTGGAAGATTAGATATTTTCATATACTTTGAGACTCTTCTTTCTAGTCAACCAGGTATGTTTTGATTTGTTTTAAACATAGAAGTTGTAGAATTCACTAAAAACCTATGTTTTTAAACTATCATGATTTGTTACATTTATAGAATGTAATACGATGGAAAACAATTCTACAAGACTGCAATACAGTGTTTTTGTTTTCCTTTTAGTTTTGTTGTTGTTTGTTTCTTCTTTAATTTGACACCATAGATAATGTTTTACTTTAGGCTCCATAAAGAGATACTGAAACAAAAATTTTACTTACCCCGTTTATATAAATTCTGCCCACAGACACTGCAATCAACATGAGTAAAAACAGAAATGATCAAAAATGTAAGGACTATCTGGCAGAAAGTAAATCTTGTCTGAACCTGAGGCAGAATGGAGAATGGGAAGACAGGGGAGCCAAGTAAACCGGGAATAAATTTGACTCAATCTACTGAGTCAATCAGCAGCAAAATGTACTGTTACCTCTACAAAGAGCATCCCCTCTCATGACTCAAAGACAGTTCTCAAATGAAACTTGGGAGGACCCAGGAATCTTATAAAATGCTCAACACTGAGCCCAGTGCAGACCCCATCGCTGCATTTCCCCTTCCATCCCATGGAGGATGGCAGCCTATCTCAGAAGCAAACACAAAGAACCTGTTTCTTTCACTCTCAGTTTTCCTAGCTCTGATTTCCTGGTGTAGTGTTTCCTGCCCACAGAAGGTGATTGGCTACCATCACAGCTGGAGTTCAAGCACAGCTTGCTCTTTCTTCAAACACTAGCTCTGTCCTGCAGTTCAGGTGGTGCAAACAGCTTGTCTTTGCATTTTAACATGAAAATGTCTGAACCTTTCTGTGTATGAAAGGCTGGTTACTCCAAGCTATTCTTGCTGATTTAACCTGCATTATATGCAGTTCTAACATCAGAGAACCATGTGCCCTGAAAATGCATTAGAATGCACCCCCCATGCTACATGTGAAGGCAAAAACTGGGGGCAGGGGGAGGAAATGACACACAGAGGCAGCCTGAATGACAGTACTTGAAATTGGCCTCATATGGCCATGTTTAATCAGCTTTCAGTTCTGGATTGCCTGAGACACAAATGCTTGGGTCTGAGTATGTAGCTATGTTAAATCTGTTTACATTAAAACTAGATTTCACTTCCCTGTGCACAGGGGCCATTCTGGCAAATTGCCACTTAAATACAGTCTTTGGTTTAAGACAAATTGAATTTAATGTAACTGAATATGTACATGCCATGTACATGTAACTAGTACACAAGAGTACACAATTAAGTTAGACATTTAATATTTCAGAGAGAATATCATATCAGGATTCTAATATTTTAATTTTTTTCTTTGCTTCCATTTTGGCCATTTCTGTTTCTATTTTTCCATTTGGCTTCATAAATACTTTAACGTAAGCCTGATTCTGTATTTTCTGTGTACAGTTGTACTTTTAGATTAAGTAGGACATTTCACATTATTAAAATGTCCCTGCTCATTATTTTTGTATTTACCTTTGAATGTCCCTGATTACTCTCAGAATTGCCTGTTGCCTAGACTAATGCTTTAAGTAAGAGAAAAATGGCAGTTCCCTAAGCAATTTTGCATCAGTAAATATATCAGAGAACAAACCCTGCAAGTTTTCAAATTTAAATGTTAAGGGTTGAGGAATGAGAACATAGTTTTCTTTCACTAATAATTAAGATTATTTAAAGGTTAATAATTTTCCTGGAAATTCATTCTTAATTTACCTAGTTTATGGTATCATCAAAAAGTAAGTAAAAATGGGTAAATTAGGACTGGCAATATGACTTAAGGATTAAGAGCACTTGTTGCTCATTCAGAGGAACCACGTTCAATTCCTAACACCTGTGTGACAGCATGCACTATTTAAAAAAAAAAGAATTCGTCATTTCAGCCTGACATGGTGGCATATTCCTTTTTTCTCAATACATGGAAGTCAGAAGCATGTGGATCTCTGTGAGTTCAAGGCCAGTCTGGTCTACAAAGGTAGTTTCAGGAGAAAGAATGCTATTACACAGAGAAACTGTTTGGAAAATAACAAATGAACAAAAATGGATTAATTAAGGTATAATAGTACTTACCAGCAGTGAATTTTGTATTCAAATCTCAAAGTATATATATGCTGTTTTACTTTTTATCTTTTCTATGTGTTGTATGTTGAAAAAGACTTCCACTCACTAAGTAGTTCAGGCTAAGCTGTGACTTGCTATGTATGCTAGGTTGTCTTCTATTATCTGCTTTAACATTCAACACAATATTTGTGTTCTACCATGTTGTGTCTGCTCATGCATGCACATGAATATGGGTAGAAGCCAAAGATCAATGTCAGGTTTCTTTTTCAACTATTCTCTACCTTATTTTAGACCCAGGATTTCTCACTGAACAAGGGCTATGTGACTTGGAACAACTAGCCTGCCAGCAAGGGTGAGACATCTTTCTCTCTTCATCTTCCCAGAGCTGACATTAAAGGTGACACTTTACTGTGCCCAGCATTCATATTGTGGTTGGGTGTTTGTTTTGTTCTCATGGAAAGTCTTCACTTTACAGAGTAAGCCACCTCAGCCCTCCTCCCACATTATAATAACACTTCTAGGAAAATGGGTTTATGGTTTTTGTAATGAAGAAATTATGTAATTCAGAATTTCAGGTTTCACATTTATTGGTATAGCATTTAGTCAACACAGTATTATGGATATATCAGGGTTTCAATTCCAGCTGGACCACTTAAAGAAAAAAACTGCCTATGTCATAGAGACCTTAGTCCAGTTGCTTCAGATAAAGTAATTGGTATAAACTGATGAGATGGTGAAATTAAACTCTTTCTCTCCAAAATATAATGAATGAAGTAGGATCAGTTTAGTTATGGACTTATCTCAATGATACAGGAATCACAAGAATTATCACAGCTAATATACCTACCCTTGGATCAAAGAGAGTGAAAGGGAAGGGATAAAAGAGAAAAGTGAATATTGAGGCTATGTAGGTGATACTAGCAGGTTTTCTATTTCTTCCTTGTACCATGTAGCCAAGACATCTCAAGAAAACCTTTGCTCAAGGCATCATTGTGACTACCCCTAAGTGTAAGGTCCCGATTGGCAGGGGTAACTGAGTCCTTAACTGCTGTAACATTTAAAACCTGCAGTAAATGTGTCCTGGGGGAAAGCTTGTGTGGAGGGGGCAGTGTTTGCCATGAGGACTGTCAAGTAATGGTTCTATTATTGCCTCATGGTAAGTGAGCATGGACTTCTCCAGCCTCTCCTTGGTTCAGGTGTGTGCTCTGCCGTTTTGCAATCAAGATAAGTCATATGTGCCAAAAGTTGGTGAGAATATGCATATTCCTTATGTGTCTGATTTTTTAACACATTAGCAGATCTTACAAATTTGTGGGAGCCATACTACTTCTTTGGAGAACAATGCCTGAGAACAGCATGAACAGTTTTCCTTGTGCCAAGGCTTCTGGAGACCCTTACCCACTTGGCAAGGACCCATGGATAGTTCACTGCATACTTTTGGGCATGACCCTGGTAGCGTGTGAGCTATGTACTGTCCTTGCTTTCACTGTGCTAGCCATACTGCTGACCTGAACCAGTCACAGTATCATGAGTTTAATGATACACATTTACATAACTGTTCTGGAAAGAATGATTTTAACCATAAGAGCTTTAAAGAAATGCTATTAAATCGATGGTATCAGGAGTTCATAGGAACAGGAAATGAAGTATAATCACAGAAACCCACAGTTCCCTCATTTCTAATGACTGTAGATGAATTTCTAAACAGTCTTATTAAATAAGAAACACAGAACCAAATACAGAGTTAAAAGCCCAAGAGATCAGAGCACTAGCAAATAGCCTTTAGCTTACCACTCACTGCCTTTGCTTCCCCTGAGAGAGACTTTCTCCCTTGTGATTTGTCTTTATATTGCTTTCCTGTTCTGCCTTCTCATTGGCTCTAAGCCCAGCCACATGACTTTCTCATTACTGCCTGTCTATACAGACCTCCTGGTCTCTATGGTTGGTACTGGGATTAAAGACTCGGTTTACCATGCTTGGCTGTGTCCTTGACCACACAGAGACTCTGCCTGCCATGTGATCAGATTAAAGATTAAGGGTGTGTGCTACTACCACCAGACTTCTGCTTAATGGCTCGCTTTTACCTCTGATCTCCAGGCAGCACAAATAAAAATATCACCATAAATAACTGTGCCAATGCCCCAAGAAGTTAGGAGAGATAAGGACAAGGGATGAATAGTGCCAACTATTAAGAGTAAGTTTACAGGTCATATTGCCTATAGAATAAATGAAAACACCTGTTATGCACCCAGAGAGGATAGAGTAGTACAAAATGTAGAACGGATTGATTCAGCGTTGGCTAGGGAGTTGATAGTGAGAAGCCAGGCCCTATCAGAGCTAAATATTAATCACAAGAGACAAAACTGTCTCTCACTTCACATGATGTTGTTATCTGCATGTACTGCCAACTGGGTACACAGTTCTACCTGTAAGTGTACCTAGTTAGAAAAATTCCCTTGTAGCTTGCAAAACTGCTTATGCTTCTGACAATAGAGATATAGGTCAAAAGTTAATGGCTGTCCATGGGAGAGTTGGGAGACAGAAGGGGAAAGAGACAGGAAACAAACTGGTAATTATTGTACCTGTTTTTAGAAACTTAGGAAGTAGAACCTGCTTGTAAAACTCTTCATGCAATCCATTGAAACTGTATAAATAAAGACAACTAAAACTATCTGGGGCAACTTGTTTGAACAACAAGTGGTCAGAATCCTCTGGGCATTGACTCCAAACATCCATCTCAGGTCCTCAAACACATCTGGAGCAAGGCCTCTAGCAACAAACCACTATTTGAAATCACTTTGAGGCTAAAATAAAACTGACTATTCTAAAAAATAAATACATATACCCAGTAGAACATACACATATTAATGAAAATTTGTCTCAGAAATTCCTCTATAGAAAAAAATGTTGCTGATAATTTTCTTTAAAAATACTTTTCTGGTTCATAGTTCATGTGTTTCCATTCGTTTGGCTATTTGTCCCTGTGCTTTATCCAACCTTGGTTTCAACAATTCTCGCTCATATAAACCCTCCTCTTTCTCGCTAATTAGGCTCCCAGCGCTCCACCCCGGGCCTAGCCATGGATGTCTGCATCCAGGGCCCCCAACTGGATCAGGCCCTCTGAATAGGTGAGACAGTTGATTGGCTTGATCTGTTTGGGAGGCATCTAGGCAGTGATACCAGGTCCTGGGCTCCCTGCATGAGTTGGCTGTTTGAAACCTGGGACTTGTACAGGGAAGCTTGGCTCAATCTGGGAGGAGGGGACTGGAACTGCCTGGACTGAGTCTATCAGGTCGATCTCAGTCCTCGGGGGTGGCCTTGATCTGGAGGTGGTGGGAAAGGGGGGTGGGCTGGGGGGAAGGGGAGGGGGACAGGAAGGGGGAGAACAAGGGAATCTGTGGCTGTTATGTAGAACTGAATAGTATTGTAAAATAAAATAAATAAAATACTTTTCTGTTGTTTAAGATAATTCAAAAAGTATTAGGTACTTTGAAGAAAATACTTTCGTAAGTCAAAGCAAGAATCAGAATCTCTTTGAGAAAAAGCTTTCCTTTTAAACTTTTATTTTTTTACCTACCATCTCACTATACATTCAATTATTTTAAAAGCAACACAATTGTCCTACCTTATCAAAGATGAAATAAACTGTGAAGAATTTCTATTAAAAAGAAGTCTTTGATCAATGGTGTGAATGCATTGTCCTTGCTGACATTATAGAAGCTTTTTGACACGGGATCTTGCCATAGAATGACTCATGATTCATGGTTCTTAGCCTCCCAACTGCTGGTGTGGATGGCCGTACATCTCTCCTATATGATTTGAAAATACTGCTTTTCCCTGTTTTTGTTCTCTTTCTGTGCATGAGCTGGTCTGTCCCACTGCCCTGTATTCATAGGCATCAAGTAGCATGTGTCACATGTACCTATCACATGGCTTAGTGGCTTTGCATTGTCTTGTGGGGCACCGTTCTCACAATCTGGACCAGGACCTCATCTTCATCCTTTTGTATCACCTTTTTCTCCATTTAATTAATCATCAGTACATTGCCTTGAATACTGAAAATGTGATAGATTTTCTTTCACTGCCTTCTCTCCCTACTTTCACAAGGCACCTATAACTATTATTCTGGTTTCAGTTGAACAGTCACTTCTGAGATTACATTTTAGTTAATCCACACTAGTGCCACTACTAAAGGCTAAATTATTCTAACAGTCTGAAACATCTATGAGAGTAATAACTGCATATTTTTCTTTCCTTGTAACTTTGTAATATTCAAATTAATATTACATAAACAATGGCTGCTCACAAATTGGATACTAAATAGATAAATACATTATAATTAGTTTCTTCATCATAAAATACAACCATATTGCCACCATGTTCCTTTTCTACTGCTTTAAGATACTATCACACAAAAGTATATATTATGAACAAAAGGTTCAGGAGACTGGGTGTTCAAAATTGAGAGGCTATCCCTGATAAGTTAGGGACTTCTTGGTTCATCAAAGTGTGAAGGGAAAGTACAGTAAAAAAATGCAAAACACTGATAGAAATGGACCAAATTAATTCAATTTAAAAAAAAACTCAGCAACTCACTGTAGTGACAATTAGTCTGCTTGTAACGGTATGGTATTCATTTACAAGGACAGAGCCCTCACAGCTTAACCAACTCTTAAAAGTCCCACTTCTTAATCCTGCAAGAACAGCAATTAAATTTTGGTATTAGTTGTTGAAATGACAGTGAAGACATAGCAATTTCAAATACATGATTATTAATTACATAAAGAGACATAGACATTTTAAACTTGCGTAAGCATAACGCTTAAACTAGGTTATATTATCATAATTTCTCAATCTGAGAAGCTAGCACAGAAGTTTATCTATTTAAAACAGTGATATATAATTTTGCAAAATTTTAGAGCTATGATCATAAAACATAAAATGCACATTTAAAAGCTCTTAAAAAGTCTCATTAATTAAGGAAGGCATAAGTCATTATTGATTTCTAAATCCTTTTGCTTTTCACAATTTCCCATATAAAGTAAGCATGCTCTTTTACTCCAGTGTACATTTATATAAATAGTCTGATTTAGAGAAATATTGCTTCCTTGGAGATTTATGTCAACATTCATGCTAACTAATCATTGAAGGGATGAAATTAAATCCTCCTAAATAGGAGGGATCATCCACTGAAACATTCAATTAGGAAATCAGCAGTAGATAATATATCACCAAGCTAGAGATTTTTCTTGCTACTTTTAAAGTTCAATACTATTCACTGCATTAAATATTAAGAAGACATTTCATTAATAGTAGAAGTTTATAGGTTGCTGGTATAGCTCAGTAGCTGCACACTTACCCAGCATGCATGATATCCAACACCCCCAATACAAGTAAATGGAAATCCTATATATAGGATAATTGAAACAATTAAAATTAATATCATTAAGTTCAGAAGAATAATATATAAAATTATATTTTATAATATTTTCTAGTTCTTTGAGGATTCTGTGTGTTTTGAGCATTATCTTAGTAAGGGTTTCTATTGCTGTGATGAAAGACCATGAACAAAAAGCAAGTTGGGGAGGAAAAGGTTTACTTGGCTTACACTTCAGCATTGCTGGTCAGCACTGAAGAAAGTCAGGACAGGAACTCAAACAGAGCAGCATCTCATAGGCAGGAGCTGATGCAGAAGTCATGGAGGGTTGTGACTTACTGGCTTGCTTCCCATGGCTTGGTCATTCCACCTTCTTATGGAAGCCAGGACCAACAGCCCAGGGATGGCACCACCCACCATTGGCTAGACCCTCACACACTGATTTCTAAACAAGAAAATGCCTTACAGCTGGGTCTCAGGGAGTCATTTCATCAACTGAAGCTCTTTCCTCTGATGACTCTAGCTTGTGTCAAGTTGACATACAAAACTAATCAGTATAAACATAATTATTTCATCTTCCTTAACTTTTCCAAGTTCCGCCACCTTCCTTTCCATAGCCATCCAACGTTGTGTCCTTTTATTAAACAAAACAAAAGTAACCTATTTGTGATGCCCAAATATTCTTACATTTTCAGCCTTCCACTTGAAAGTGGTCAAATTATCAAGTAGTGTACTCTTAGTGAAAACTGATTCTCCCTCTGCCATAAACTAACACATGCTAATAGCTCCTAGGCTAGAATAAAACTTCCTACCAAATCCCATTTGTCCAAGCCTGGATTTGGTGCGTCTTTGTCTTACAAAGGTCTTAGGTGTCAAAACCATTGTGAGTTCATAGTATAATTTCCCTGCTGTGTCCAGAAGAGAGTTTCTTTGCAGTCATCTACCACATCTGAGTCTTAAAGTCTTTCTGCTCCATCTTCCACAATGAGCCCTGAATATTGGAAGGAGTGACTGTGGTATGTACATTTCATTTTGGGATGAATACTCCACAGTCCCTTATTTTTTGACCTCAGCAGGTTTTGAGTGTCTGTGTTCATCACTATTAGCTTCAAGTAGAAGCTTCTGATAAGGATTGAGAGAATCACAAATCTATGGATATAACTGTAAATCATTAGGAGTCAATAGATACTATGGTTAGTTAGCAGTGTAGTAGTAGGAAGTTCTCCCTTAGGGCCTATGACCCATCCAGCCACAGGTTCTTGGCCTGATAATGGTAACAGGCACAGATTTCACCTTCTGAGTAGGTCTTAAATCCAATCAGAAAGTCTTTGTTTAGTCCCTTGACATCTGTGCCTTGATTGCACCAGTGTATGTACCTTTCCAGGCTGCTCATTATTGTAGCTCACAGGGTTAACATCTGGGTATGATGGATTATTACTCTTTTTGTCTGGTGACTTGCATACCTTTCAGACGTATTACAAGCTAGCCACTAAGAGTGAAGTTCCCAATTCAGGATGAGCTGAGTTTCTCTGTTTTGTGACGCAAGTTTTCAGCAACAGTGTGCTACCTTCAAGTTATTGATGCTAACCAAGAACATTGGCAATAGACCGTAATGTTTGGGAAGGAGATATATGGAACCTCACTAGCAAATAACTCCAAAAAGAAAAACTAGTTTCTGGCACAGGGTTTTTATTTTCTAGCCTGTGGTGTCTCGTAGATGCGTTATTTTTCCATAGGGAAACTCCATTTATATTTTTCCCTCTTTTAATTGCAAATGATTCTTTTTTCATGCAATATATCCAGATTACAATTCCTCTCCCTCTCTTCCTCCCAGTTCCTCCCTACCTCTCCCCTTGTATGCATCTACTCCTCTTCTTTCTCTCATTAAGAAAGAACACACTTCTAAAAGATAATAACAAATCATAACAATAAAATATAATAAGATAAAAACAAAAGTCATCATGTCAAAGTTAGACAAGGCAAGCCAACAAAAGGGAAAAGCTCAAGAGAAGGTTTAACATTTAATGTATTCTCTCTATTCTCTCTCTCTCTCTCTCTCTCTCTCTCTCTCTCTCTCTCTCTCTCTCTCTCTCTCTCAGAAGATTCTAGAGGAATAGGATTCCTTATGCCTTTTCCAAAAGGTATTCAGTGTTATTTTTACCTCCTCTAACCTACCTTAGCCTTCTACACTACAATTTATTCTTTCCTGTTCCACTATTTACCCTTAATCCTTTATACCTGTGTCTCCCAACCTGTGGTCCATGTGGTCCCCTTTGGGGGTTGAGTGACCCTTTCAAAGTGGTCACCTAAGAACATTAGAAAATGCAGATATTTTCACTGTGATTCATATAGCAATAGCAAAATTACAGTTACGACATCACAACAAAAGAAAATCATTTTATGTTTGGGGGGGTCAATGCAACATGAGGAACTTTATTAAAGGGTCACAGCATTAGGAAAGTTGAGAAGCACTGCTTTATCCTACTGCATTCTGAGTCCCATCTCTTTAAAGCCCCTCTCTATTAGTTAGGACAGTCTACAGTGCACTCATTGGCCAACTATTTCCTAAAACTAGTGGTGGAGCAAACAGGAATGTGAGAAACATATACCATGCAGGGATTTGTCCTACTTCCATGGAATATGGCCCTAATCTATGGAGGCAAACTCCAAGTTATAGATATGCCATAATAATCTTTTAAATGTATCAATAATTTAAAATGCAATCTAAATTGTAAATATTCAGCTATAAACTTAAATTATAGTTTAGTGATATTATAATATTAGATAAATTCCTCTAAAAAGGCAAAAATAAAATATTTTGTGCACATGAAATATATGTGTGTGTATTTGATATGTTTGCATACAGGAATTACATAGACATATTGAATTAGTTTTGTATCTTACAAATTAATATAAATTTTCATCTGTGTCCTCTAGCTTCTTTGCAGGATAGTTTTACTTTATGCTTCCTCAGTGAAATGAAAATTTCCTGAATTATCCATGTGATCCTTACTTCAGACTTGAAACATTGACTTTCAAGGCTATTGCTGTATCTATTCAGAGAAATTGCCTCCGCATTAAGTTTAAATTAGCTTTCGTTATTATTCACACAATAATGAGGTTGCGAGGAAATCATGTCCTTAGGAGCAGCTTCCCCATCAGAATCATATTTTCTACTCTGTTTACTGCTAAATGTGCAGTGTTACCTAAAGCGGGTGAGAACAGGAAACAATGAGACAAGAACTGAGTGGAAATTTATGATGCCAATGCTCTGACCCAAGAAAGTGGAAATGAAACTTTGTAAAATATATCTGCTATAAACATAATGTGTGTAAAATTTTTATAAAAGCAAAGTAGGCAGATGTTTGTCCACAGGAAAGATTGATAGCAAGCAATTGCATTTGTAGGGAAATTGAGTTTAAAAGAAAAGTAAAAATGCGTCATAAATCGCAAACCTGCGGTGCAAGAACCTGGATGCCCGTGAACTCCTGACCTCCCTGCTCCACCAAGCAGGACAGAGATAATGGACGCATGTCAGCACAACTGACTTCTTCTAACATGCCCTTTCCTTGACAGAATTCTTTGTCAGTGTCTCAATCTTGACTTGGTGCCAGGCGTTTCTGAATCTGATATAAATCTCTGTTCACAATAATTTACTAATATTGTTTCCTTTTGCTTATTCTCCCTCTGAGAAAAACAGAAAAGGATGAAACCTGGAAATTAGGATATTTAAAATGTGTTTAAGGATGATAGCTCCATGAACCAAAAATCTGTGTTAGTTTAGGCAAATTAATGAGTCTGTTTCATAATCCTTGTTTAAAAGTAGTTATTTACAGAGATTTTCAAAGCATTAAACCTGCATGATGGTTAGTGTTTATGAACTTAAATGGTACATGACATAAGATAGGTACTAACTGCAGTTACTCTTCTTCTCTCCTCTTTTCTGATAAAGCATCCCATGCCATTCTGTTCTACCTTCTGCTGTGCCCAGACCCCAAGCTGTTGTGATTCTTTAATATATCTGTCTCACTTTTTAACTTCATAAACTGTTTTTTTTTATTTTACTTGCCCCTACTTCAGTTCCCATGCCATGAATGTACTTTTTTCTTATGTTTATAGCATGATACTGATGGACTCTGAGTGGGGAATAAATATACTGTTAAATGAAGTTAAATGAACAAAGAACTACTAAGATAGTTCACTGGTTGAAAAATGATAAACTAGTAACAGAAAATAAATACTGACTCACCGCCAGGTTATGTAGGCACTGAATTAGACAGAAGAATTTCCTACTTTTTCTCTCCTCTGGACTTTACTGGTGGCAACATAGACAAAGAGTGTCTTTGACCTTCACAGAAGATAGATGGACAAAGTGCTGGTGTCAACGTCCTTCTCTTCAACTGTGTCATGAGAAAAATATGAAGAGTTCCTGACATGGAAGAATACCAGCTACCTTCCTTCCAGGGATCTGAGAGCATCCTAGTTGATACACTTCTTAAGAATAGTGTCATACCCTTTATTTGTAGCACATATAAGTTTATGAGGGGCATTTTTGTTATTAATTCAGTCATGTTTCTGTTCCTGTTTTATAGAAATGTTATTATCCTCTGATAAAAAGACAAGCATATTATTGTACTAGGATTAAAAAAAACTAATTAAAAATCTAATGTAGTGAAATTTATAATTTATGATTGGCCACATATGGTCTTTACATGAATATATACATCTCCCATCCAGCTGTGTTCCACACAGCAGGGTAAAGCAGAACTGTTCAACACTGAGAAAATTGAATGCAATGTGTCCTTCAGCATGGGGATTACTTATGACTGCACTTATTTTGCTGTACTTTTATATTTCATATAACAAATATACAATGTGACAAAAATCTTATTATGTAAATGAACTTGAAAATATTAGTAAACCATAATAACCACACTAATCTTTTTCTATTCATATTTTCATGTCTCTAATGTGAATGATGCTGTATATACATACATACTTACTTATGAAGGTACCTACAGCTCCTGTGAATTCTTATTTGCAACAACCATGTCCTGGTCAGAGAACAGCACACACACACACACACACACACACACACACACACACACACACCCATACATGCATATTTCCTATCTGGGACTGGGACTATATATAATTCCTCTTAGACATTATATGCTTGATATGCACACAGACCCTTTATTTACATGGGTTCAAGGGATCTGAACTCTAGTATTCAAGCTTACATAGCAAATCTTTTACCCACAGAGACAACTCCATAGCCCAGAATGCTAAACTGAAGTTAATTAAATAATTTGTTGATAGGTTAATAGATCTAGATGTCATTAGAACTTTTTCTAAGTGATGCATGGCATTAGGATTTTAAATATCATGATTATGTTTGTTTGGTTTGCTGTCTGCAGTCTTGAGGGAAGAGATAACCCAGTTTGTCTCACTAAGGTTTATGGGACTCAATTTTGCTGATATTTTAACAGAACTTTATTGCTTCATGATACCACTTACATGGCCTTGGCAATTATCTAATTCTCTTATACTCAAGAGAGGAAAGTTTAATAATGAGAGTCAGAGGTAGGGAAATGAGAGTCAGAAATCAGAATAGACTGAGCCTCTCTAACTAATTACTCAGGTTTATTTATTTATTTATTTATTTATTTATTTATTTATTTATTCACTTTTTTTAGCATTATTGGATCACTGGGTCTGAGGTCTCTGCAAAGGGCTTAAGTGGTTAGATTAAGTCACATAGCAGTATGTATTAATTAAATATGCATGTAATTAGTATGCTTTAAAATATATTTATTTATACACATGTTCATACAAACAGTAATTACTTTTATACCCAAACACTATTTTAAGGACTTTGGAAATTCATGGGGATGGATTTTATTTTCAATAATATCCAAAGCCACTTTTCCAGAAAGGAAATAACCTAAAAAGGCTACGCAAAAATGTTTGTCTCTCTGATAACAAATAAGGGAGTGTTCTGAAAATAATACTATGATATACAAAAGATAAAACACTTTCTTATATATTTATGGTACAACTAAAGACTAAATATGAGACTGAAACCTAAAAGCTATATAGGAAGTAAAGAGTTCTGATGTTTTCATTCTTGTCCTTATACTAAAAGAGAAAGTGTGATAAGGTGTTTAAACAGTTACAAAAGATGAGATGGGCTCCCCAATTTCATTTTCACAGGTAAAGGAAATTTTGATTATAATTGCCTCAAATGGTGTAGGAAGATGACTCTTTGCTTGTAGGTGGGGTAGCCTGAGGAACAATTAGAGTCAAAAGGGAGCAGATGATGGCTGGTCAAAACAAGCAGTTAAAGATAGATCCATCTTCCTTGCCACATGGAAACCTCTGTTAGTCACACCATTCCTAGTGTTCTCCAAAATTTTTTATTTTGGCAATCATTGTAACTATATGATAGCACAATCTTCTCTCTGCACAATCTGTGTTTATTGTGTGTGTTGTTGTTTGTGTGTTTGTTCTCTATAGTTCTATATGTTAATGCTGAGAACAATGCTGAGAGATCTTCTGGAAGTTTGGTCCTTGGGTTACACAAATGATATGAATTGATTCCTAAGTATTTTATTTCATAGAAAATTTGGAGTAAACCATGAAAGCTAAAAAACAAACAACAACAACAAAAAAAAACAGTTTAGGATGTCTGTTAATGAAAGAGTATACAACTACAATGATATTATGATAAAACTGTAATTATGGAAGTTTTAAAATTTATATTTATAAGCAGATTTCAATTAAAACCAACCAAACAAACAAAATGTGTGTAAACAGGGCAAAGATTGAGAAAATGTCAATACTAGTCTATTTGCATAAGAATGTAGGAGCATTTTTGTGATGGTCAAGTCATGGTTGAGAGACCAGCTGATACCCACATACATCCTCACTTGTGCCTTGTCTCTGCTGATTCCCTAAGGAGTGTAATCCTGAGTTTTGGGGAACTAACACTTCAAGTATTTGGTGAGCTATTCGTCTGTCTATTTGAGATTTGAAGGAGTAAGAATGTGCTTCTGTCTTCTACGAATCCTTTTATGTCTCTTTGTTTTGGCTGCTGGTGGTGGTGGCGGCAATGTGTCTTTTTTTTCCTACCACCTCAGTGCATATTTACCTTTCCTTTTGTTGAGTGGCATGTTCTGTTTCTAGGTATTCGCTGTCTTGTTGACAGAAATATGCATTTATCCCTGCAAATAACAAATACTGATTTTAAGACAAGGACAATTTTTAAAAATATTTTTTAATTATTATTTTTTATTTAAAGTATTTCTATTCATTTTACATATCAAACACAGGTTCCCCTCACATCCCTCCCTCTGTTTCTCCCACCTGTTTAATTGCTCCCTCACAGACCCTCATCCCTTCCTCAACAAGGGTGAGTTCTCCCACAAGAGGGACAGCAAAGCCTAGGACATTCAGTTGAGGCAAGACCCAGCCTCCCCCCATCTGCATACCTCAAGGGAGAGCAAGGTATCTGACCATAGGTAATGGAATCCAGGAAGCCAGCTCATGCACCAGGGATAGATCCTGATCACATTGCCAAGGGACCCTCAAACAGACCAAACTATACAACTGTCTTCTACATGCTGAGGGCCTAGTCTGGTCCCATGCAGGTTCTGCAGCTGTCAGTCTAAAGTTCATGAGTTCCTATGAGCTTGGTTCAGTTGTCTCTGTAGATTTCCCATCATGATCTTGACTCCCCTTGCTCATATCATTCCCCTTTTCTCTCTTCAACTGGACTCCCAGAGCTAGGCCTAGTGCTTGGTTGTGGATCTCTGCATGTGCTTCCATCAGTTACTGGATGAAGGCTCTATGACGACAGGGTATTTACCAATCTGATTATCAGAGTAGGCCAGTTCAGGCACCCTCACTACTATTGCTAGTAGTCTAATCTGGGGTCATCCTTGTTGATATCCAGAAATTTCCCTAGGACCAGATTTCTCCCTTAACTTATAATGTCTCCCTCTATCAAGGTATCTCTTTCATTGCTCTCTCACTCTGTCCCTCCCCCAGCTGAACCATCCCAATCTCTGGGCATATGGATCATGTTGGGAAGGAGAAACAGAGGAAATCTCCATGAGTAAACTGGGGATGGGGGAGGCCATAGATGGGATGGGATGAGGACAAAGACAATTTTTAAAACTCATAATAATATATTATGAAAATTTTCATTTAAGTTTTGAGTGTGTATTGGTGGAAGCATTAAGGCAACTCGATGTAGTTAAAAGGGAGATTTATTTTGTGGGATAACTTACATGTAAAGGGACAGGTTACCGGGTCCGGGAAAGGTGCCATGCAGTCCAGTGGTGTTCTCTGGAGAACTCTGCTCAGTCTACCTCCATCATCTAGGATCCAGGAACCAAGGGTGCCAGCACATTTGAATCTCCGATCTTAAGGGCTCCTCTCTCAGCCCTGCCTCATAGGCGTGACAGTTTCCAGAAGCCTCAATGGGGGTAGTACTTCCAGGTCAAAGCTGGAACAGCTACCCACTACAAGTGTGATCTTTTTTTATTATTACAGCCTTTACTTTTTTTCCCCATTCTGTGTGCATAGTGTTTAAAAGGAATAAATAGCAATTAAATAGTTTGAGTATTATTTAGGGATAATAAAACATTGCATTATTTTTATTCAAAAGTAGCTAATTCTCTAAGATGCATTACTAGAAGTCATTCACCCTAATCTCCACTCAATTGAGTTGTATGGTCACTATCATACAGTCAATGCTTCAAAACCATTTTAGGTGTTTTCATTTTAACTCTAATTTGCTCTATTACTGTGATAAAACACTGTTACCTAAAGCAACTTTGGGAGGAAGTGCTTTATTTCAGCTTACAGTTCCACATCACAGTACAACATTCAGGGATCAGGGCCAGGACTCAAAGATGTCAGGAACCTGGAGATGGGAGCTGATGTGCAGGTCACAGGAGAATGCTGCTTACTGTCTTGTTCCCCGTGGCTTACATAGCCTGCCTTCCTATAGCACCCAGGACCACCAGCTCAGAGTTGGCATCATCCACAGTGAGATGAAACTTCTCACATCAATGATAAATCAAGAAAAAGCACTAAAGACTCACAATCAGTCCAGTCTGGTAGGGCATTTTCTCCACAAAGGTTCCCTCTTCCCAGTGAATCTAGATTGTTTCAAGTGGACACAAAACTACCCAACACATGTGGTTTTCCTTTTTTTTTTTTTTATTATTCTTAACCCTTTATTATCACTTTCAGCAGATAATATGAGTCATTTTATGCTAATAGTATGCACTTATTTCATGTCCTTCTGCCACATTTTAGTTGTTCACACAATATTTCAAACATTTTTTTCTGGTGAATATATATTATGATGATGTGGTACCTGTTTTCCTCCATATTATAATTATTTTAGGTATATTAATATTTAGGTATATCTCTGTAGGGGTAACTCAACTGATAAAGTTTATTGGTATTATTAGTGTTCCATATAGTAATCGGTGCTCATATTTATCCATCTTTTTAGATCTCAATTTTCCCTGAGAAATAATATTGAAATTAGGCTAATTAGTAAATCCATCAATGCCTAATACATGTTAAAATGAAAGGAATAGTCACATGTCTTATTTTAACTCAAATGTAGGAAACATTTAACCTCAGTGAGACTCCATGTAAAATCCATAATAACTTGATATGTAGGCTTCTCATACCAGAGAGCCAAATTGAGAGGAATTAGGAAAAGGTCTTAAAGGAAATTGCTACTCCAGTGAGCAAACAATCTATAAAGAAACTTAAAAAAAAAAAAACTTTACTGAAATAGAAAAATGTTTTGTTGATCAAGATATGCCATCAAAGAAGGTACAATATTCCCTTAAGCCAAAGTCTAATACACACAGAACAAGGCTATATATTCTCAGTTCTAGCAAGTTTGAAGTAGGTGAAGATGATCCAGAAAACATGAAGCTAGCTGAAGTTAGTGCATGAACTTGAAAAAAATAATTCTATCTATTATATCATGCACGGTTCAAGGTTGAAGCACCAATTGCTGAAAGAAGCTTCAGTAAATTATACAGAAAATCCAAACAACATAATAATGAAGGTGGCTACAGTATGAATGATGTATTCAATACATATTAAATTTCCTCATATAGGAAATAGATATATGACTTTCAGAGGTAAAGAAAAGTCAATGCTTGACATTAAAATTTCAAAGGCTAAGCTCACATGATTGCCAGTCACTAATAGAGTCAATACATTTAAGAGGAAGCCAATATTCACTTAACATTCCAAACACTCTGAGGCCTTTACAGATTTTTACTAATTCTACTGTGCCTGGGGTCTAGTAATAGAACATCAAGGAATGGATTTGCATGTGTTACTGAATTTCTATGCATTTTTCCGGGTTCCCTTGTTATGATGAAATATTTGCAATAGTCAACTCAAAAAGCTGCTTTTTGTTGTTTTTGTTCATTCATGGTTTTAGTGTGATGACGTGACCCATTGTTCTTGAACCTCTGCTTGCAGAGTACATCATAGTGTAGTAGGTGCTAAACATGTCAGACAAGAAGCCAAGAAACAATTGTAGGGTAACTGGGACCCCATTTCCATATTGAAGTTCATGACTACAATAAAACAAAAACTTTCTAAGAAGAAACCATTCACAAACTTCTCATAACATCGCAAGCTGTTCACTAAATCTTCAACACATTGGTCTGGGGGAATATTCAAGATCATAAGAATGGAAACTATATTACTCAGACAAAAAAGGAAAAAAAATACTTTAAATATGTCACTGATGAATGAAATGTGATTTACCCAAGATCTCTGGTAGAAATGCAAATGATATTTATGTGGCATCTATGTCTTCTAATAAAGATACATTTGGCAGCCCATGGGTTAAAGAGTTATTTCAGTTTGTTAGTCAAATTATCTAAGACATACCTGTTGTTAGGCTACTGCCAAGAAAAAGTGTAATTCCTCTATAAGACCTTGGCAAAGGTATCTAGAAACAGTCTAGAAAATTCTTTGGCATTCTAAATGCCACCAAGACATTTATGACATTCAGGGAGAGATCAAGATATCTAAATTACTATCACAGATGATGCTGAAGAATTCAAAGAGTGGATTTGATTGAACTAGGAAGGACCAGATAAAAGGCATCTGAAGTTGCAATTGTATTGAATTGTGAAAATCCCATGATAAAATAATTGACAAGGTAATGCCAGGGTTCGAGAGGGTTGCCTCTAATTTAAAAGAAATTTGGTAAAATACTGTAAAGCATCATTATATGCTTTGATGTATTTCCTGGAAAAATGCCAATCAAAGTTGCAAATATTTTTTTTACTGTTTTGACAAATTGTCACAGACAAATCAAACTTCAGAGGACACCTCCTTTATATGTTGTGAGTAATTAAATTAAATTAAAAAGTAAGTCTACATCCTCTACCAGAAGAAATATTATGAATTCAGATGATCACTGGCAATTTTAGTAATACATTGTTCTCTAAATTACAGTATGTACAGTTTACAAGATATTCTTGCAGAAAATATACTAAAATGCAGTATAAATAAAACTTCATAGGCCAAGAGAGGAAAGTAATCAAGTGCCTCACTGTACTGTCCATAAGTGCTTTGTTGTTTTGTCCTAGAACTACATATAATATTTCTAAAATGTGATTGTGCAGAATTTCATTTTATTTTATTTGCATGTAGTGCTTTCAGACTTTTCATCACTGTACAACATTTCTGACATAAATATTGTGAAGCAATAAGTGTAACTAATTTGACTGCCAGGTTAAATGGTTTGCAGTACACAGTTCTTGGCCCTGTTCATTCTTGGCGTATGGTGTTGCAGAGCATCATGGTGACAGTGGCAGGTTGTAATGGCTACTTGCCTCATATTGAGTAGTGAACAGGAAGAGCAGCTGCACTTAAGCATTTCTCTTTCCCTCTAACTCAGTTCAGGCTGTCAGCATGAGAAAATGCCATTCATTTTCAGGGTGGGCTATCGTACTTTTGTAAATCCTCTCTGGAGTTCCCCTCCCAGATACACCCAAAGGTTTGTGTTACTAAATTTCACAATTGCTCCCCAATCCAATCTAGCTGTCAATCAAGATTAGCCATTCTATTTCCATCTCCTTTAGAAAGTTAATATTGGTTACTTGTTGACTAAACTAGTTAATTGGTAAAAAAAAAAATATTTCAATCTCAAAAATCTATTGATTGATTAAAATTAGACATGAATGAGTATGGCCAGTGTTTATGCACCAACAGCAAATGCTAGTGGCAACTTGTCTCAACAGGATCTCACAGTTGACGGCAGTGAAAATGTCAAGCAGGTATCAGTCTTTTTCAAGACAGTGCTGAAGTTTCTAACTAAACTAAACTTACTATTCCTTTAAAGACTCAGGATCCTGGGTATGTGCTCAAAGGAGGGAAACACTGATCACAAATATTCATAGAGCTTTTGTCATGATTCAGATTTGGAAACAATCAAGATATTCAGTGATGGGAGAATGGACAAGCTCTACTCCCCCAACTAAATAAAAGATATTCAGTATTAAATGCAAGTGAGAAAACTAAATAAATGGAAGACTATTTTAAGGATATTCCAATGTCAAATACAGTATAAACAGTTGCAAGGATAAAGGATTAAAACTTTGTAGTATTGTAGAAAAAGCAATATTATTATTACCAAAATAATAAAGTGGCCCATGGTGGCAAGGAATGTGGAAGGAGTAATACTCTATTTAGAATATGTGGCCCACATAGAATTTTTATAATAGTGGAAATATTTAGTGTAAGAGTATAATGATGATATGTCTATATTTTTATGTAAATAGAAATAAAAGTTCTACTGTTGTGGTAGCTATCTATAAAGGGAAAAACATGCATTGGTAGGTCTGGGTATAAAAAGCACCTCTGTTCTATTTGCAGTTTCGCAATGAATCTAAAATTGATCTAAAAAACCCCATAAATTTTGGTCAGAGAGATGTTTCTGCAATTAAAAGTAAGAACTGCTCTTGTAGAGGACCCAAGTTTGGTTCCCAGCACCCGTGTCAGAAGACTTAAAATACATGTAACTCTAGCTTCAGGAGATCCAATATCTTTGGCTTCTGTGAGCACCCACTCTCATATGCTCATATTTATGTCAACAGAAGTTGACATAAATAAAGAGAAAAATACATTTTTGAAAAAAAATCAAACCAAAATATCATTTACAACAACAACCAAAAAAACAAATCACTCAAATCATGAATCAATCTACCTCAAGAACCAGCTATACCACTCCTGGGCATATATACCCAGAATATGACCAACAGTACCATAAGGACACTTGTTCAATTATGTTCATAGCACTTTTATTCATAATAGCCAGAAAGTGGAAACAACCTGGATATTCCTCAACTGAAGAATGGATAAAGTACATATGGTACATTTATCAAATGGAGTACTACTCACTGTTTAAAAAAAATAACATCATGAGATTTGCAGGCAAATGGATGGAACTAGAAAGAAATCATCATAAGTGAGGTAACCCAGACACAGAAAGACAAATACGATATGTACTCATTTCTAAGAGGATATTAGCTGTAAAGTAAAGGATAGTCTACTACAATCCACAGACCCAGGGAGACTAGGTAACAAGCAGGACTCAAGAGTTACACTTAGATCTTCCTGAGAAGATGAAATGGAATAGATTTAATGGGTAGACAAGGAGCGGGTTTGGATGGGAACAGGAGGAATCACGTGGGGGGGTAGGGATGGAGAGAGATTACTGGGAGAGACCACTGGGATTAGGATCATTTTAGGCAAGGTAGAAACCTAGTACAGTAGAAACTCCCGAGAATCTGTGAGAGTGATCCTAACAAGGATTCCTAGTAATGGGAGATACAGAACCTGAATCCACAGTCTTTGTAACCAGGCAAGGTTTCCAAAAGAGAGATTAGGATGACCCCAGCTTTAATTACAAGCAATAGTGGAGGGGGTACCTGAGCTAGCCTACTCCAGTAATCAGATCAGTGAATACCCAAACTCTAATCATAGAGCCTTCATCCAGTAACTGATGGAAGGAGATGCAGAGATCCACAGCCAAGCACCAGGCCAAGCTTCAGAAGTCCAGTCAAAGAGAGAGAAGAAGGATTCTATGAGCAAGGGGCATCAAGATTATGATGGGGAAACAAACAGATACAACCAAACCAAGCTAGTGGGAACTATTGTACTTTAGATTAACAACTTTGGAGCCTGCATGAGTCTGGACTAGGCCCTCTGCATAAGCAAGGCAGTTGCATAGTATGGTCTGTTTAAGGGGCTCCTGGCTTTTTGGAATCCATTACCTATGGTGAGACAGACACCTTGCACAGCCTTGATGCAGGGGAAGGGGCTTGGACCTGCTTCAACTGAATATACCAGATTTTGCTGACTCCCCATGGGAATCCTTACCTCTTCAGAGGAGGGGATAGGGGTGAGATGAGAGAGAAGGCTGGAGGAGAGCCAGAGGAGGGATGAGAGGGGGATTTGTGGATGGTGTGTAAAATGAAAAAAAGTCTCCTAACTAAAACAAACAAACAAACAAACAAAAAACTTCAACCTTCAATGTGTCCTGTCTGCAAGATATTTGGGGAGTAATTGTGACCAACTAATGACCAGTCCAGTTTGAGACCCATGCCACAAGAGGGAGCCCACCCTTGACACCGCCTGGAGAGCCAGCAACCAGAAGCCAGATAATGCAGAGACCTTGGGAAAAACCAAACATGTCTGGCAAAAATAAATAAATGAGGAAAGAGAGAGAGAGAGAGAGAGAGAGAGAGAGAGAGAGAGAGAGAGAGAGAGAGAAGGGAGGGAGGGAGGGAGGGAAGGAAAGAAGGAAGAAAGGAAGAAAGGTAGAAAGTCAATGAAATGATTTCTAATGATACTCGACTATACTCATGGACATCAGCTTAACATCATCATTATCAGAAAGGCTTCATCCAGCAACCAGTAGTAGCCAATGAAGAGACCCACAGCCAAACATTAGGCAGAGCTTGGGGAATCCTGAAGAAGAGGAGAAAGAAGAATTTCAGGAGTCAGAATGGTTAAGGACACCACAAGAAAACCCACAGAATCAACTAAGCAGGGATCATTGGGGCTCACAGAGACTGAAGTGACAACCAGGGGGCCTGCATGGGTCTGACCTAGGTTCTTTGCATATATCTTATGGTTGTGTGGCTTGCTCTTCTTGTGCAACTCCTAACAGAGGGATTGGGGCTATGTCTGACTCTTTTGTCTGTTTTTGGGACCCTGTTCTTCCTACTAAGTTACCTCGACCAGCCTTAATATGAAGGGAGGTGCTTAGTCTTATTACAACTTGATATGCCATGCTAGACTGATATCCCTGGGAGCCCCTTTCTGAAGAGGTACAGGGAAGTTGGGGGAAGGGACTAGGAGGGAGGGAAGGAGGCAGGGGAAACTGTTATTGGGATGTAACATAAGAAAGAAGAATAAATAAATTAAAAAGAGAGATCTTGTATTACTCCTGAATAAAAAAATAAATTCATAATAATTTTAGGTTTTCAAAGCCTTACTTGATTTCTTCAGTAAATTTACTGAGTGTAACCCTTACTCCAACAACCCCATGTCTTTAGACCATAAAATGAGGGTGGTGATCACTAATGTGGAAGAAATAAATAAGGAGACTGTTTTTGCAAATATACTTTATAACCTTTAGGAAAATCACATTTTTTTTTTTAGAAAACAGACTAATCAACATTAACTGTACAGTGGTAAAAGCCAATTTCTAGTGAAAATATTTCTGTTTATGTTTAGTGATTCAACTCTCAGTCTAAGTGTTCTGAGTTTGTGATCTCTATACAGGAGAGGCAAAGGTTAATTTCTCTGTATTTTCCTTATGTTATGCTGATATGTGTCTGTTGTTTTTATAAGACATCTTTTCTTATTGCACAATTAAATGTATCACTGGAATATCTAAAACACTTGAAGTTTCATTATGAAGTTGGTATTTCTCATAGAGGATTATGATCTATGTGTGTTTTCATAAGCTTCTACTCCCTCTCTGTGTCAAATTGAAGCAATACAAATTCCCCAATATAAAATACCATTTCAGTTAACTGATACAAAATTCTTTTATGACTCATGCTGTTTCTCCTCAATATGAGGCAAAAATTTTCATGTTCTGACATCACTTAGATGTCTTGTGGTAGTTTTCTAGTTAAACGTGTTTATTTACTTCTACCCTTCTGCTAAAAGAAGTATAATTTCTTCTTTTTTTGAACAATTTCCATAAATTATACAAATTTCTTTTAGTTTTCAGTGGTAAGTTTTTTTTTTTTTTTTGGTTTTTCGAGACAGGGTTTCTCTGCATAGCTTTGCGCCTTTCCTGGAGCTTACTTGGTAGCCCAGGCTGGCCTCGAACTCACAGAGATCCGCCTGCCTCTGCCTCCCGAGTGCTGGGATTAAAGGCGTGCGCCACCACCGCCCGGCTCTTTTTTTTTTTTTTTTTTTTTTTTTTTTTTTTTTTTTTTTTTGGTTCAGTGGTAAGTTTTTTACATGGATATTTCTTATTACAAAAATTATCTCATTGAAAGGAACCAACTCTTATTTGGCATTATAACTGCACATGAAAGTTCTCGACATGGCACCTAATAGGTATATAATCACTATCTGCTGAAAAAAAAAAGTGATTGGAAACCAAAAAAATGTTTGAAGAGATCATAAATATCCAAATTAAATATTTTGGTTTCGTATGAGTCTTTTTAAAGGATTTCATTGCATTTATAAATTTTAGTTTATCATACAAAGAAGGTATTAATTTCAATGTGAAATATGTAATAACCAACAGATGTCTTTATATGTGACTTTCTTTTCCTTCTTAATACTCACTTAGAATGCTCTGTGTAGGCTAGGTTGCTCTTGAACTCACAGAGATTCACCTGCTTCTGCTTCTCAAGTGCTGCAGTTAAAGGTGTGTGCAACCATGACCGTTCTACATGACTTTCAATTAATACCCTTGATTGATCTCAGAATTTTTTTGTGTGAATGTGTATTTGTTAGATGATGAATTGGATTCCGAAGATGAAAATCCTTTATAACTTACCCAGTATCATACAGATGATAATAGCAAGCCAAATTTGAACTCAGTTCTTCATTCAAAGCTTCCATTTGTTTGATTTTAGAAGATGCCTACTGATTGACAATAATTTGACTGGAGAGCAATCAAAAATAACTACAGAGTAAACATTTTGATACTTTCAACTCAATTACAGCACTTTTACTTGATCCTGAATTCACCAATAATATTCAAAATTGGGATTTATAATAGCTCATCACTGTGATGATACACTTGGAATAATTTGCTGAACAATGAAATAAAAAAAAATTCTGACTGAATCCTGTAGAAAACACAAAGCACTAACTGTCCTGTGCTGTGCTATAGCTGGATTTTTATATTATACCTTAAAGCTTTTCAAGTTAAATATATCCATTTTGACCTCTATTTAAGTCTCCCCTGAAACTAACATTTTATTGGTTTTAACTATATTGATTTTTCAATTGAAGCTAGCATTCTATTCACATGAAAGTACATTTGTTATGGCTTTCCATTTATAAGCCCCTGCATCTTGACTGAAAGTTATTTTCTTGTAGAAACTAAAGTTTGTAGGTCAGTCCTAAAGAATGAGTATAACCACAAATACAGCAGATGCCTCATAAAATTATCTTCTCCTGCTTCCCTGTGACCTCTGTCAAGGAAATAACACTCAAACCTGCGTCAGCATGAGCAGCTGTGGATTCTGCTGTTAGATAGCTGTGACCTCTCCTCCCAAGGGTAGTGCCCAACCGGGAGGGAGCAGTGATTTTTCTCAGAGTCCATGTTATTAACGCCAGCATATATCAGAAAGTACTGTCTCAAATCTCAAAATTAGATGCCACAGTTCATAAAAATAAGCAAACTTCCCTTTTAATAAATCAACTCAAGATGTATGTAGACATTTATAGAAAGGAAAATGAAAATAGGAGAGAGATTTTTATATTTTTTAACTCAATTTACAATAAAATTGCAAATGGGCATACAATTATGCATTTCTCTTGCAGAAAAGAATAAAAGAAATCCTGGAGTTTGTTTATCAACCACAGAGATTTTAAGCAGAGCTTCCAGTGCAGAGGGGAATTTTACTGAACATTGCAGGTATTTTCATTAGGCTTCACCATTAGCTGCATCTTACTGAGCTTGACCAATTCAAATAATGAAGAAGATACAAATGAGCAGTTTTGTTACATGGTCAAAGTTATTCACTGCAGTTAAAACTATATAGTGTAGTCTTTCTATAGAATCAGTTTGTGTTTGAAAATGTGCAAACCCTTATGCATGTGTGTGTGTGTGTGTGTGTGTGTGTGTGTGTAAAACATACAAAATATCCTAATGCATGAACTACAATCATAAAAGTATTGTGTATGTGTTTGTACAAATTAAATAAGTATATGCATATATAGTTTAAAATAGTAGTTTACCTGATTATCTAATTACATCTGCTTAGCTCTCAGCTGGCGGTAGAAATATCCTCAAAACAGAAAAGCTCTGAATAAAACGCAAGTGATCTTCCATGTTAATTAGTATATATGTTTTAGATGTTAGCTGTGTCAAAATGCCATAATTTTCATTAGGCTTAATAAATTAAGATAAAATTCTATCTATCTATCTATCTATCTATCTATCATCTATCTATCTATCTATCTATCTATCTATCTATCTATCTATCTATTTATATTTTGAATTGTGTTCTTTTTGAGAGGAAAATTTATTGCCTGCTATGTGGACCACAATCCTCAAGTTAAGTTCTGACATACTATTGATGTTAGTGATTTCAAGAAAATGTTCTATTCAAATATTCCCTAATTCTTTCCCAAGACTATGAAATCTTAAATGCATTTTTCAATCTAGGTACCCCAGGGATCCTTCTTAATGTGCTAAGCTGCAGATAACTCTGGGAAAAGCAAACACATGCTTCAAATCACTTCTTTGGCCAGATCATATGAAGATACTATTTCAAGATTTTATCAGTCTGAGAAAGATTATCCAGGAACATTACACACTACTTGATTTTATTCATGGTTTTCATTTTTCATCATTTGTCTTTTGTGTTCTATATTTGTCATCCTCAAAAGGAAAATCTATTCCAGTCTAGCACTCCCAATGTTTCATTTATTTATTAGTAGAGAATGACAATGAGAGCCCACAAGTAAATTGCTATTTAAAGAGACACCTGGGATACAGGAAGAAGGGAAGACAGAAGATGTTTCAAGGAAGATGATAGTTTAGATTACATGAATAGAGAAAGTTTGTTCTATGAGTCCTCCACCAAAGTAGAATCTACAGGTCATACTCGGTGGAACCCGAACCAGCACAGAGGCAAATGAGGTGAGTGGGTGACAGAAGAAAAGCACCGTGTTAGCTCACAGTCCATGGTAAGAAACCCAGCTTTCAGTCTCGGTAGGAGGGAAAGCTCTTGGACTATCTGAGACAGAGTGTGACAGGAAATTGTTGGCTTTTATAAGAATCACTTATACTACTGGGGGAGAACAAATGAGCAGTGGATAAAAGGAGCACTGGAGGCATTTGCCATAAGGGAGGTGAAGAGGCTAGGGGAGGAGAGGAGATGGAGGTGGGGAGAAGTCAGGTCCCAGATCTATTTGGAAGGTGGAGCTGACATGATTGGAGATAGATGGAGTCCTGCCTAGAAGACAGCCGTGGCTGGGTAATATCTGCTTTTCCCAAAGGCCATTTATCTTCTAATACCTGCTATTCACTCACACATTTACTGCCTGAACTCAGTGACTCATTTCCAGCAAGTATTCTAGGGACAGAACCATGCTGAGTGTAACACGAAAATAAAACACAATACACAGCCATTTCTGTGCATTTTGGTTCTTTCAAGCATAATGCAGCCTAAACTTATAAACACTTAGGTAGTTATCGGTGAATCTGAAAGTAGCATCATTTCACTTTGGCTTTTGTTTTTTACATGGCTCTCCTTAAACATCATCCATTACCTTTATAATCTTCCGTTTTCTAAAGAAATACAAGGAATAATTAGTCTATTCTTTTCCTAACTGACCACATTTCTTCATGGAGACCAGCTTCTACTTTTTCAGTCAGTTACCATATATTTGTTAAACTGTTGGTATGTCTCAGAGATAAGAGTACTTGCTGTTCAAAAATGAGAACCTGAGTTTCAATAACCAGAACCTCCATGAGAAGCCTCTTGTCCAGGGTGAGCATCTGTAATCCCAGAACTCCTTCATGAAGACAGAAAGTAGTGGCTGCAGAATTTCTATAAATTCTTGGGCCAGGTAACCTCAGGTATGCAGTAGAAAAAATCATAAAAAAAGACCCTGTCTTAAATGAGGTAGAAACTGAAGACCAACATCCAAGGTTGTCCTCTGGCCTCCAGAAGACTGCTGTTGAACACATACACACATGTCCACCCATGTGCTGTGGGATGGTCTTTCTCTGTGCTGTGAATATGTATTGCTACCATTGGTTAGCTCTGGCCTATGGCAAGACAGGGTATAGCCAGGCAGGAAACCCAAGCAAAGATACAGGGAGAAGAAAGGCAAAGTTGGGAGAGATGCGGAGTGTTGCCAGGGGAGCAAGATGTAATGGAACACAGGAAATGCCACAAAGCCACATGGCAAAACATAGATGAATAGAAATGAATTGAATTAAGTTGTAATAACTAGTTAATGATAAGCCTGAGTCATAGGCCAAAGAGTTTGTAATTAATATAAGCCTCTGTATGCTTACTTGAGATGCAACAGCTGTGGGAACAGGCAGGACAGAAACTTCCATCTACAAGAAAACATACACACACACACACACACACACACACACACACACACACACATATACATACACACACACACACACACACACACACACACATCAGGGTGAGAGAGAATATATTCTATATATAACCTAGGCTTACTTTGTTCACTTCACATTTACAGAATAATCACCACATAGGTTCTGATTTGCCCTCCTTTAAAAAGGAGACACTGGATATGTGTTGATAAATTTACTCAGGATAAAAAATAAAATGAGAACTAATACAAGGTGTGCATACTTCAAAACTGGCTTCAAGCACACTGTTTCCAGATTAGGGTGTCTTATTCATCCCTATCACATCACATCTTCTCAAGCATATTCTTTGCCTATACAGTCCTTTACATCCTTATAAATGACAAGAATACAAAATTGAAGACTCTCTCTATAACTTAAATTACCTAGAAATAGACTATACTTTAACTAAAAGACAATAAAACATAAACAAATAAAATTAAAACATTCAGAGAAAACATGTACCACTGTAACACAGAAATGGGCAAACTCTTAAATCTCTGTCCTACATAAGAATGCCACGGGCTAGTGTATAATTTTTTAATGTGACTTAATGCTTATTAAATAGTTTGCGAATATTGCAAAGAATATCCAGAAGAAAATAAAAAATGAAGTAAGGAAAAAGAGAAAAAAATGGAGGAAGGATAAATAAGAAAGATTTCATGACAAGTGACCATGCCTTTTAAAGTACCTAAGAAAAGGAGACTTTTTAGACTTCTATTGAAACCAATCCAAAATCACTGAAAGCTTATCTATCATTTTCTCTCTATGACAAGGACTTTTTCTTCCTGCCATAACAATTATCTTTCTATTACTTTCAAAATGTTGTATTTCTCTTGGAAATGGCCACAGGTGCATTAGCACAGCCTTACAAATGCTTTGGTTTATGTGGTCTCAGACTGAACCATAAATCCTGTATTAAATTTCCTAGGGGAAATATCTGCTGTCCAAAGATTGAGCTACAGAAATACCCATAGCATTGTAGAATATTCTCAATTCTAGGACAGGACTTCAAGTGGCTACTCCAAGTTCACAAGAATTTAGTTTGATGTCAAATGAAAATGAAACAGAATTTTAAAGTGATGTTGAAAACCAACATTACAATTCTTTCTAACTGGGCACAATTTCTGAAGTAATCGACACTTTATACACATATGCACATGCATTAGCTGTTCATCAGTGCTACTTTTAAATATTCTAGAAACATAGGCTTAAAACTTAATAGGCTTAAAACATAGGCTTTCACTCATTTTCTTTCTTACCTATATGTAGTGGTATTTGCTCTGCCCATGACCTTGTGCTGTAAGGCCAGAAGGAGACAGTGCTTCTTGCCCTTGTAAGCAACCTCTTAAAACGAAAGGGAGAGGGTCACAAGGTCCCTTCTCTATGCTTCCTGCTTCCTGGTGTGATTGAACTGCCAGATGGATTCACTCAGGTCAGATCAGAGGATGACTTCAGTTGAGAAACTTCCCTCTACACCCATAGAGAGATTACTAAAGAAGATAGCTAGCATTTAACTACCATTGTTTCTTGCTGCTTTCAGAATGGCTCCACGGACAGACCTGACCATAACCAAAAGAAAACGAAGAAAACACAGGCAGATGGACAAATGGACATAAATTTTTGGGACTAGTGGCATGGGCTTTCATCTGGAGAAGGCCAAGTATCTTGAAGTTTAGAGCATTTATTATACAGAGTTGAACAGAGAGGTGATTTATGGCACACATCAGAGTTATTCCATTCACATAAACAAGGAGATAATGTTCCTGGTATACAGCTGGATGAGTGAGACAAGTTTAATTTATTGGGTGGAACAGTCTCTGTAGAGTAGCAGTCTTCGGGCTATGAATATTCAGGGGGAGAAACTATGATGTTCTTATCTGTATTACATTTTCTACATTTGCATTTGGACCAGAGAAAACATTTGTCATGCCTCTAAACTTCACAAGAAGGGCATGAAGCTTTGCCATTTCTCCATTGGTCTGAGACTCTGGGGTCCTTGACATGGCCATGCCCATGGAAACATTGCCCATTTTCTCAGACCTCACGCTTCTATAGATTCTTCAGATCACTATAGTCTCTGTCCTTATGATTCATGTTGTATGGTTAGGACTTTCTTGAGTATCACGCTTATATTCACATATTGGAATTTCCCTAAAGTATCAAGCATGTGACTTTATTCTCAGCACAGTAGGATTCCTTTGCATCTAACATGAATATTTTATGAATTATTTATTGCTAAATGTGTGTTTCTCTAACCTGTTGCATTCAGTCTTTCCCACCTTAGCTCACTCCTGAAATAAATGAACTCGGAATTATTGGAAACTGATATTCAGAAGTTCCTTCATGTCTAGATATGTTTTTTTTTTTTTTTTGAGGAATGGCTTCTCAAATAATTTTAATTTTCTCATTACTATGACAAAAATCCCTGAGAGAAACAACTTAATGATGTGAGTTTTATATTTAACTTATGAATGCCAAGCGTACCATTCATCTGGCCAAGGATAGGATGGTACAGTAAGCAGTTTTCAGTTCACAGGGACAGGGCCAGACCATGCAATGTTTAACAACTGCTCACATAGTGCTGGATCAGGAAACAGAGACCTAGACCAGCTAGAGGATATATAACCTCCAAAGACCCACCCTCTAGAGGCTTTTCTAACAGCACCACCTGTAGGAGATCAAGTACACTAACATTAGCCTGGGAGGGATAGTCCAAATTTAAACTACAGCACACATATAGAATATACTTAAAACACTTATATCACAGGGAACCAAAAGCATATATGGAGGGTCTTCACCCCAGGATTATATATTCTTCCCTGTGTCGATAGTAGATGATTTTGTTTAAATTGTAATTATAAGCATAGTTACATAGTGTAGTAGCTATATATATATATATATATGTGTGTGTGTGTATGTATATATATATTTATATACATATATGTATATATAACTATTTCTATAATTCTTACTTTATTCTTTGATAATTTCACTAATGTGTATGGTGTATTTTGATCCGATGTGTACACACACACCTCAAAAATTCTCTATCCCACCTACATATACCTTTTCTAAATTCATGACCTTTTTTTTTCCCTTTCTTTTTTATAACTGACTTAGTCTCCTTTGTGCTGTTTATAGGTGCTCTGGCATGTAGGCATCCACTGAATTATTTGTGACCTACCAGGTATCATACATACATAATGAGTAAAATGTCTAAACTTCAGCGGCCATTTACAGTTGGCAGCTGTTCTGGTAGATGATGCAGGGCTTTGTCGATAAGTCTATTTGTAAGTCTTAACATTGTCCTCACCAAATTAGCACTTTTGTAATATAAAAATCTATCTTATATGTGACCATTCTTCTGACATAATTTGCAATCTGTGTATATCCATAACAAATTTTGTATTAAAATACTATTTTAGATAGTATTTCTTTGAAATTTCCTCTGGGCACCTGTGTCTACATGTGATTGAAAATTATATAAGGAGGCTTTACCCTGGAGGAGGTGGGAATGGGGGGTGGGCTGGGGGGAAGTGGAGGGGGGCAGAAGGGATAGAACAAGGGAATCTGTGCCTGATATGTAGAACTGAATGGTGTTGTAAAATAAAAGAAAAGGAAAAAAAAGAAAATTATATAAGAGCATGAATTCCAATCCATTTTCTAATTTATTTGTATGTAATTATTATTCATATATCATTTTCAACTTCCCTATTCTGTGTTTGCATTTCTCAAAAATCTCTGTATTTTTTCTCCTCTTTCTAGTTGTCAATTAAATTCAATTATTTTCACCTTCTATTGTGGTTGCATAATTTTTGATTATATATCTTTTGGAGTGATGCAATTTTATTTTATGTTTTATACCTACTATTACTCAATGATGCTGTACAAGAACACACACGTATGTATGTTTGTATGTATTTCCAAAATGCATTATCAAAGCATATAAATATGTATCCATAAAATATAATAATACAATATCAATTTCCAAAAAATCAGGAAGTATATAACCTTATACCTAGACATTTTGCAACTACATCTCTATACTTTTCTCAGATTTTGAAAATGTGTGAATCATCATCTTCTTTATTAAAAGTACTGTTCTTAATTCTCCAAAAACAAGAGAATGTATTACATAATTAGGAACATTCAAAAATTTATAGGATATTAATATAATTCTACTAATGTAAAATGTTATATTATTGATGCCCGTATAGGAGCATATATTTAACAAAATGTACTGCAATACTAGTTTAATAGCTTTATTTTATAGGACTTCTTCTTCCAGTTTTCTTTTATTTGGGGGCTTATAACATCATCACATCATGTCTTCCTTTTTCTCCTTCCCTCCAAATGCTCCTATATATGCCTCCTGAAATTAATATCCCCTTTGTCAGTAATTGTTACATACGTATGTTTAAATACATATGTATAGGTAAATACATATATACTCCTAAACATAACTTGCCCAGTTGTATGTTTTATCACTAAAATAATTAATTAAAATTTTTATACACCTCCAATATCTTCCCGTGGCTCGTCGGATAAAATCTTTATTTTAAATTTTCATTTTGTTTGTGAATGATGGTTCAGAGTGAAGGGAGGACTCTGAAATGTTAATATTTATATGTATTCATGGGCTCATTGGAAGTTCAGTTTTCTTTGTGAGCTTATGCTTTGATATCTCCTATTTGCCTGGTCATACCAATGGAAGGATTCAGCTTAAAAACCTGAAGGATTAGCTTATGTGATTAATGAGATAACATTAGAAGAGTAAAAAAATACATGTATCTCACATAAACTCCTCTTCCAGTTCTAACGTACATCTATTTTAAGATAGATTTCTTTTTAAATTGAATTACCTACCACTCTTGATCTTTACGTATGCATTGTGACAAAGGTTGCCAGAGACCTCCCAGGACTACGCCACTTGAGTTTTTATCTTAATCAACTCCAGGCACAAGCTGTTGCTTATTTTATGTTCCAAGAGGGAGATTGATTGTTGATGTTGTCACTAATCATACACGGATTCTGTAAAGAATGTGAAGAATAAAGCAAATTGAAAATTTTGGTTTGGCCTATTTAGCGACACAGATAAAGCATGTCACCAAAAGATTACTATGGAATTCTCTTGTTGTTGTATTTAGTTGTTTCTGTATAAACTTTATAGTTATTTAAGAATCAGTTACTACACTTATTTATAAAAATGACTGAGATTAAAATATACATACATTAAATATTAATATTATACATAATGATATATGCTCATAGTTTTAGCATAATCTGCATATTTCAAATATTTTATTCAGATTCTAATTAATTTATAGGTATGGGATTTTTTTACTAGCCTTTCTGATAAAAATAAAGTTAAACTTTATAAAGATGCACAGATTTATGTAATTCAAAGATAGTTCTAAGACAAAAGTTGAGAATGAAGTAACATAACAAAGTAACAGAAAACAGAAAAATTATTTTAAAAAAGTTTAATAATTTGCCTTGGGTGAATACATAAAGATATTTGTTATTTTATCTTCTGATTAACCACTGTATCCAATTAAGGCATCCTTTAATTTTGACTGATGTAGACTCACCATAATTCAAACATACTGGCTGTTTAGCAGATTTCAGAAAATAGAATATTGTGAAAAGCTTATGAATCCTGGGTAAAAGATGATTATTGACATGAACAGAGCCATGTCAAGAACACCAGTACCTGACACATAGGAATGACAAGGTCTTTCTCTGGTCAGGTTCATTTCAATGACAAAGCTTTCCTCTGGTCCAGTATGGATGCTGACAGTGCAGAAAGAATGCATCAACCATATTCTCCTCCTACTGTTTGACTGCAACCTGAGACCAAGGCCCTACAGAGACCCCTTCCTGATATTAGCCATGTGTTTGAAATTCTTGAGGAATATTTGCTTAATTTGAAGTAGGAAGACTTAGTTATGATCCAGATCTTTGAGGAAGACACACCTGTAATCCAGATCATTTGATCTGGGAAAACCTATCTCTAATCTGAGCCACACATGCTGGAAACCTATGGAAGGATATGGAACAAGGAAGCTTTTTTCCCCCTCTTTGTCTGCTTGCTCTCTCTTGGCTACCAAGTCCATTTCTTCATTGTCATTAGAACCTACTTCCTCACCTGCTTCTTTAGGATTCCAGTGTATACTGAAAACCAACGGAGGCATCTAGACTAGTGGACTGAGCAACTACTGAGTTGTTGGACTATCTGTTCAAAGCCAGACATTGTTGCATTGTTTATAGATATAAAATGCTGACTAACAGAAGACAAGCCTCCTTGTTCTGCTGTATATAATAAAAGAGATGGGTTTCCATGTTACATGGTACATCTCCATCAGATTGCATGGCATATTTCAACACAATTATGTGTACCTATGCCTGCATCTTCATTCCTTCTTATCCTAGTTAGTTCAGTCCCAAAGTCAGGCAGGTAGTGGCAGGATACAATACGACTTCTAAATTATATTTTTTTCTTTCTACTATAATATAGTCACACCATTTCCTCCATTAGCTTTTCTCCTTCCAACACTCCCACCCAGCCCCTACAATCCTTCAAATTTATGTCTTCTTTTCCTTAATAGTTGTTTCTTTCTTTCTCTCTCCCTCTCTCTTTCTGTCTCTTTCATATTCATATATATACAAATATAAGCTCCTCAGTCCATACAATGTTTTTTGCATGAATGTGGTCTCAGGGGTGACCACTTGGTATTAAGTAAAAAATCATGGGCCTATCTCCTAAAAAGACCATTTTCCCACTTTCAATATTCCTGAACAGCCTGTAATTTTTTGAGATATAATAGTTCTTTGAGATGTAGGAGTTAAGCCCAGAGAGATCTATCACTTCTTTTTTAGTTAGGGTTTTCTAATGGAACATAATTAATAGAATGAATATATATATGTATATCTACATAGACATGTAGGTCTAGATAGATAGATAGATAGATAGATAGATAGATAGATAGATAGATAGATAGACAGATAGATAGACAGACAGATATAGAATGACTTGAAAGCTGTGGTTCACTTATCAGTTCAACAATGGCTGTCTACCAATGAAAGTTCCAATTAATCCATTAGTTGTTCAATACAGGAGGCTGGATATCTCAGCTGATCTTTAATATATACTAGAATCCCAAAGTAGCATTTAATGTCACTGATGGAATGGACCTGCTAGCAAGAGCAAGAATGGACTTTCCAGCCTTATATGGGTTGCTATCCAAAGAAGTAGTCCAGATTAGATCATCCTACTTCAAATATCCTTATTAAAAATATGTCTTTGCCTTTCAAATTAATTAATTAAGAAAAAATCCCTCACATGTACCCTGCTGCTTGAACTTTAGTTAATTCCATATGTAGTCAAGTTGACAATCAAAAATAGCAATCATAAGTCTACCCATTGTCAACTTCACACACAATAATACCTCTTTACCTCGTATTTAATTCACAAATAAAAATAATAACCAGAGCATAATTATGTCTAACATGCTATAACAATCCCATGTATAGTCACAAACTCATTATACATTTAATTTGTTTATAATCATGCCTGACATGATATAACTATCCCTCATACAACTGCAAACACATTATAAATCTTAAAATAGGAAGTAGTGTCCTGTGAGGGACATTTTTTATGTATCTCAAAACTTAAATATAATAGTGACTGATTATGTTAATTGATGTTCTCTTATATGATAAAGAAATTTAAGAAAGCAAACACAAATATCTACACAAACACTCTTTTAACAAAATATGCTAAAAATACTCATGTCAGTTATAATTCTTGTTTCTGCAACCAGTCACTGGTGTGCTGATATTTTATCTCTGAACCACAATAAAGCTTATCTGAAGTCAGAGGAAAAAGCCAGCCACTATCCTAAATATAGAAGTCAGGCAATGGTCACACATTCCTTTAATCCTAGCATTCAGGAGGCAGAGATCCATCTGGATTCCTGTGAATTCAAGGCCACACTGGGAACAGAACCAGGCATGGTGGGACATGTCTTTCATTCCAACACTAGTTAACCATAGAGGTCTGGAGGTCTGTACAGACAGACAGGAAGTGACAGAGCTGGGCAGAAAGAGAAAGTGATTCAACTGAGCAGAGACAGGAAGTGAGGTGGCAGGGACAGAAAGGCATATAGATGTGGGTATACAGGAAGTAGGTCTCTTTTTGGAAGCTGAGGAGTTGGAAAGGTGAGGTTGGCTGTGGCTTGTCCTATTCCCTGATCTCTTGGCTTTCACCCTAATATCTGGCTCAGGGTTTTTATTAATAAGACCATTTAGCAATTTGTTTTACACACTGGCCTTAGTTGGCATTTGTAAGTACCTACTCTACTATCCATTTTATATTTCCTCTACTATCAGCAAGCACCTCAACAGGTCTTGGCTCTTTTCCTGGAGGAGTGACTCATACCTTCATTCCTAATGGATCTGTGCCCTTTGTCATCTTGTCTGGACTAGGCTGTTGTAGCTTCCTAATTACTTTAAACACAGGACACAGTATCACCAACAGACTCCCTAGTGGATCTCCTTTACTCAAGACATAATCTGTCTTACCTCCATTGTGGAGAAGCAATCCAGTTTCCCATTGGTAATCTGGATCAATCATCCCTCTAACCCTATTCTTCCTTTTCTTAGTCTGTTGGCATACGGGTGGGCATCAGAAGTCCAAAATGGCCTGGAGAAAGTCTGAGATTCCAGTTCAGTGGAACATTTATTATACGTCTTGGCAGGGTTGTTCTCTCCTCTGGGACCAAAACTTCTAGGACAGTAGAATTTAAGGTCTCAGAAACAAGTAGCAAAACATTTTCCTAGTGGGTAGATAAGGATGATAGTGAGTGGAACTATTCCCTTTTTTACCCCTTGTATACTGGATCTATAGATCCTGGCCATGAAAGAAACCATATATTATACTCTGATTCAAAATATATACCACATTCTAGAGAACCTCACTGAAGCCCTCCATGATGCTGCTACATAACTGGTGTTGTAATGGTATCTTACAAAGGCCAGATTTCTTAGGACAGTGGGGAACATGATAGGACCAGGGGATTCTGTGATCCAAGGTCTATTGGTGTTCTGTTCTGACTGTGAACTGAGTTCCTTGGTCAGAAGCGAAACTGTGTAGAGTAATACGATGATGAATAAGGCAGTCTGTAAGTCCATGATGGTAGTTGTGCCAGAAGCATTATGTGCAGGAAAGGAAAATCCATAACCAGAGCAAGTATCTACTCTACTAAGGACAAAACATTTTAGTTTTTACAAAGAAGGTGCTCTAATGCAGTCAAGCTGCCACCAGGTCACTGGATGGTCACCCTGGGGAATGATGCCATATCTGGGTCTCAGAAGCTGTAGCCTGGTCAGCCTTAATGAGTAGAAGTCAATGTTGTTGAGCACATGCATAAGCTCCATCTCTGCTACCCTAGCCACTTTGTTCATGGGCCTAATGGACAGTGACAAGGATGGCTGGGGAAAGAGGATGACTGTCCATAAAATGGGTCATCCTGTATATCTGGTTATTAAACTTCTCTGCTACTTCTGTCTCATGCACTACTGTTCTGATGCTATGAAGAGACACCATGACCAAGGAGGCTCTTGGAACAGAAAGCTTTAAAGAGCAGCTTGCTTACAGTTTCAGAGGCTTCGTCTATTATCACCATTGACAGGAACCATTGAGACAGATAGGCAGCTGACAAAGTTAGCTAAGAGCCACATCCTGCTTCACAAGCAGAGAAAGAGACTGGGCCTGGAATGGGCTTTTGAAACCTCAGAGCAGACCCCTAGTGACGCACTTCCCCCAGCAAGGGCACAACTACTTCAATGAGGTCACACACCCTACTCCTAATCTTTATAATTCTTTCAAACAGGTCCACTCCTGGATGGCTAAGCAGTTAAATACATGAGCCTATGGGAGCTGTTCTTATTCAAACCACCACAACTTCTAGGTTAGCATATCTGTTGGTTGTCATCATTGTTTAGGTCTTGTTTCGGCAGCCGTATTGATGGAACTTCATAGGTGTAACCTTTCTGACAATAGGGGACAGACTCTCACAGCAAATTTCCTGGTTCTCTGGCTCATGCAATCTGTATACCCCTACTCTGCAATTAACCCTGAGGCTTGGATGCAGGAATGGTATTGTGGATATACCCATTGGGACTTGGCACCATATGATCTCTTGTTCTCAGCATTTAATCAGTTCTAGTTGCCTGTAATGGTCTCCATCTGTTTCAAACAGAATTTCATTTAATGAGAGTTGAGAACTACTCTTATCTGTGGATATAAAGATAAATAAATGTTAAGACTATAGTTAGGAATTTGCTAGTTTAATAAAATGGCATCTTTAGGTTTTCTTCAGTACCCCTGACTTCACTAGCACCAGGTAATTGGTTAGCTTTTACAGTACCAAACATGTTTTTCCTTTTATTGAACATGCCTTAATTCCAATTAGAGAGCTGTTGGTTATAGAACTGTTAGTGATTGCCAGGGTATGAAAACTAATATTGTGCCCTTGTGGCTATCATGAAATACTGGTTATGTTTATGGGTCATGGGTACCATAGATGAGTAGAAATAATGGTTGATTGCCTCCCATAGGAGCTTATATAGTACCTTCTTGTGCCATGAAAATTATCCTTAGAGAGGTTGTTTTCTCGTCAAATCTAACTCAGATCCTCTGGATCCTGTATCCAGAAATTAAAGGTGTCTTCAGCAACAGAACCTTAACTTCTACATCTGGGAGGCAGACAAGAACAATAGCAGTACCTATAATATTTAAGGAGTCTCATGGACAACTCTGACCAACAACTGGAAAGAAGGCTTCTTAAGTTTTATATGCGAGGGTATTACACCCATTGTCCATGCCTTGTTAGCCCATATGTGAAAATATCATTTAAATTTATTTATGTATATATATACACAGACTTATAAGTATTACCTGTAATTTTAGGTAGATAGATATCATGGTTTGAATAAGAATGCCCCTCCATAGGTTCATATATTTGATTGCTTAAGGAGTGGCACTATTTGAAAGGTTTAGGAGGTGTGCTCTTATTGAAGCAGGAGTGGCCTTGTTGGAAGAAGTGTGTCACTGGGAGTGGGCTTTGGGGTTTCAGATGTCCAAGCTAGGTCTAGTGGCTCTCTTTCTCTCTCTCTTCCTGCTGCCTATGAATCTGGATTTAGAACTCTGAGCTCCTTCTCCAGAACCACACCTGCCTACATGCCACCATACTTCCCACCATGCTGATAACCTCTGAAACTGGAAGCAAGCCCCAATTAAATGTTTTCCTTTATAAGAATTACTGTGGCCAGGGTATCTCTTGACAGCAACAGAACACCGACTAAGAAAACAAATAATAGTATCATTCCTTATGAAATTTTTGAAATTCTTACTGCTATTTTAACCTCTATCTCCCTTCTGGATTTCTCTCCTTCTCCCTTCCTGAGATAAAGCAACCCCTCTGTTTTTGCTATTCCCCTTCAAATCACTTATAAACTGGTATATGTGTCTCTCTTGCTCCCTGACTCATGCTCCTTCTTTTATTTCTGTATGTATATTTAGGTTTCATACTCATGTCAGAAGACTTGGATGTAAGAACCACACAGGAGAGAGAGCAAGTGATGGTTTTCTTTGTGGGTCTGAGTTACCACACTTAATACGTTCTTTTCCACCCATAAAACTACATATTTCATGATTTCACTTTTCTGTAGAGCTGAATATTGTTTTATACATGTAACACATATTTATTATCTATTCATTGGTTGAAGGGCTTTTAGATTGTTTTCATTTCCCTGCAAATCAGATTAGAACAGCAATAAAGATGGCTGAGCAAGTATCTGTGGAGTAGAATGAAAGATTCTCATTTACTCTTTGTCAGTCACAAACTGGTTCAGCACTGTGAAAGGCAGTGTGGAGTACTCAAAAGGGTAGGTAGGCCCCGTGCCCAGCAGTAGGTGGCCAACACAAAATGAACTCAAAGGCATGTCTGGAGATTCTTGCCTTGTAATTTTATGTTAGAGCATTTCTTTAAACCTTACAGGTTATTATGGCTTCCACTTTTATGGTTTTTGGGAGATGCCTATGTGTGCAACTGTATGTGTCTCTGCATCTGTATGTGTTTTCTCTTCATTTTTCTTTGGCTCTTTTTCTTCTCTTTTCTTGTTTTGTCTTACTCTGAATTTTTATCTTTTATCTTAGTTAATTTTATTTCATTATTATTTTTAGATGCCTGTTGGTTTTCTAAGAAAAGGCAGAAAGGGTATGGATACAGAAGGGAACGGAAAGGGGACTGGGATGTGTTAGGAAAGGGGAAAGTGTCAGCAGAATATAATGAATGAAAAAAATCTTTATTCAATAAAAGAAAAAGAAGCTAAAAATGAATGTACCATGTGACACAGCTACACCACTCCTCACTATATACCCAATAACTTCATAACACTCCTATTCCAATATATATTTACTCTTCACTGAAAGTGTTGACTTAAGACTTTGTCCCATGAAGAGACCTCCATTATGCACATTCACTGCCAGGATTTTGGAAATCTCTTACAAGTACATAACACCTGCATGTACTTCTACTGCCAGTGGTGTATTGTTTGTTATGTTTATTTTAAATGCTCTCCTTAAGATAGATCATAAATCTCCTGCTGTTTGTGTTGAGATAGTTCATTTCAAATATCTCTTGCACTACTATTCTAAAATCCAATTTTGTATTGCAAGAAAATATTCTTCTGTTTTGAAACACATAAAACTACTAGAAATAAAATTCTTTTAATTTATCTACTTTCTTTGAAACCTCAGGGTTGCTATAAACTTTCAGAAAATACTTTTGGCATTATATGTTTAAATTTAATATTTTAGAAACTATAGATTAGATAACAAGGATTAAAATATAAAACTTCAGAGGGCTTTATTATTTTAACAAAATATAATTTAGTTATGAAGCATGTCAATTCTTCATATACATTATCTTGTATATGTTTACAAATATATTTGCATTCATACTGTACATATATATTAGCAAAAGATGATAGCTGATATTAATGTTGATAGAAAGACTTCTCCATGATAAAAGTATGTAGCAAATTTTACAACTTCAGTTACAACCGTGTGCAGTTTAAAATCTAAAACTGAATAACACAGTCTTAAATGTACACATAATCAAAAGTATAAATGTAAGCAATAGCACATTTACATTAGTGTGTCACTTGGAATAATCATGTATGTAACCAGACAGAGACTGAGACTACTCCATATATTAACTGAATATTCCAGTATAAGATTTTCTAAGCTTTAGGTCTCCATTTGTTCCCTCTGCAGAAACCAGGGAACTTCCAGCTGAAGACAGAGAGGCAAGACTGTAGGAGTTGGAGAGCATGGAGAACACCAGGAGAACGTGCCACCAAATCAACTAAGTGGGGCTGACATGGCCTCACAGAGACTGAAGCAGCAATCATGGAGCATACATGGGCGGCACCAGGTCCTCTGTGTAGGTTATGGTTGCTAGGTTCGTGTACTGTGGCACTCCGACCAATGAGAGTGAGTGTTATCTGTGGCTCCTTTCCCTCTGTTGGGTTGCCTTTCTGTATAGGACTTTTGCCTTGCTTTCTGCATCTTCTTTTGTCCTGCTGGGCTGTCATCTCTTAGAGTCCTGCTCTTTAATGAAGAGGAAACAGAGGTGGAGTGCATCTGGGAACTAGGGAAGTTGGGAAAGCTAGGAGGAGTGGAGAGAGGGGAAACTATGGTTGGGATATATTGTGTGAGAAAATGTGTTTCAATAAAAAATTTAAAAATAGTATTGTGATATTATACAGTAATTAAAAGTAATTTGTTATGCTCTAGGGAAATAATGACTGTAACTTAAATAAAATTATTTAATTATGTTAAATTAAGACTTCATATTTATTCACTACAAATATGACTTCTCTAGATCACTACAATGATATCACGTGAAAGTCATATAGACTCATAAGTGTCTGTGTTGATAATTTTATCAACTTTGAAAAAGTTAAAGGATGTTGGAATATATGTATGAAAGACAAGACACTACCTATTTATAAGTCATATAGATATCTATTAATGTATAGAAAAGCAGTAACACTTTATAACTTTTGTGTAGCCTTTTCTATATGTTTAATTTATTTATTTGATATATTCTTTGTCAATTAGTTTTAACATTAAATAGGTAATTCTAAAACTAGGCAATAAATATATGAAATGCTTTTGTCTTCTACTGAAGAAAATGCAATTTCTAAAGCAAGAACAGTAACAGAAATCAGGGATTTGCTACAAATACAGAGCTTGGGGACCTAAACTAGATATACTGAATCAGATTCTGCATTTTATCTAGAATCTCAGGAATGCCATATATAATGAAAATTAAAATTATACAGCTTTATATGTGAATGTTCTATAAGCAGAATAAAATCACTTCATTAAAGATACAAGGTTAGATTCAAAGGCTGTATACTAGATAATTCTTTGCATATTCATGAGCAGTTCTAACAGAGTTTTGAATTTTGGGCAAACAGTGACTGCTGAATCGGCAGCCACACTGCTGTTTCTTCATCTTTACCCAGCTGATTTTACCCAGGTGTAACAACCAAATGATGTATTTAAATGTTTTTAAAATTCATTCTATTCATGAATTTTTTTCATCAGAAACATAATGAAAGTTTTTATGATTTTTTTTTGAGAGAGTTTCTCATGATGTATCATTGGCTAGTCTGGAATTCACTATGTAAACTTATATTAATCGTCATCTTCATGCCTCTGTTTACTGAGTGTTGGGGTCACAGGTGAGCACTAACATACCTGATTCATTCACAACTATGGCTAACATAGAGGTTCAAGTGAGATGCTTTAAGTGTGAGAAGAAAAATTCATATCCGTTAACCTCAGAGTACAAGTCCCAATAATTATCATCCATCCCACAAATATCTTTATCACCCCTGAAATATAAAATAGTGGCATTGCAGTTGTATATAGAACTTCAAAAGAGATTACTCTTTTTGTTTTACTTTGAGTGGAAATGAAATGTCACAATATGAAATTAAATGTACATTAACTGTGTGTGTGTGTGTGTGTGTGTGTGTGTGTGTGTGTGTGTGCTAGTGCGCGCGTGCACTTCTGGAGATTTGTTGGAAATTTGATGTTATCTATAGAAAAAAAAAGATTGCATGCCTCTTCAACTATTTCACACTCCCATGTTAATTATTCCCTTCCCTACCATCATAAAATCTGCATTTCCCCTGACACTGTTATACAAATGATCTGGTTAAACACAGAGAGGTGTGAATTACATCTCCCTTAACACTGTCTGCAGTGTGTGATTATTTATTGAATACCTGTGTATAGCACGTGAATATCTTAGTAAAAATTCCAGACTGACAAGTCTATCAGTAAGGAAAAAGACCAACCGACAGACCTCTAAGACATGTTAAATTTTCCATAAATTAAAGAAGTGTCCTTCAACTAAATCAGATTTCCTATTCATAGCCCTGAAATGTCAGTAAGGAGGACAGAAACTGATCAAATTTCCACACGTTCCCATTCAGGATTTTAAATTCATGATGTCATAGAACCACGATAGCCAAGGTGTAGCTACTATTCTCATTTCAGCTAAATGAGACCCTTATGTCTCTTCTCTATTTATGGACCATAAGGAATCAGCTGGAAATGGCAGGAGCAGATGGGGGTAAGTACTGCGCGCCAACTGAATATTTTTACTTCCTGAGAGGAAGGTTTAGCTTTGAACATGTGAATGTCAGCCAAAAGCTTTTGAAATACTTTGTCATAGACCTTGAGACCATAGTGACAGCTTGATTTACAAAGAGTATTATGAATAATAGTAGACTTCCTAAACTCTGTTTGCATGTCTATAATTATTCATTGTAGACAAAATAAATTGCAGTTCTTTCTTTCTTCTTTTCTCAATTATGTTCGTAGCTCTCTGAGGGAGATGGAGCATGATATTGCAACCCCTTCCTCACATATGTGTATTGCCAATGAATTCATGATATAGTGTCATGAGGGGAACTATTTAATTAAGACCTGGATCACAACACCAGAAGAGGAAAAGACATACATAGAAAAGTTTAGCTTATTTTTAAACCTACATATGTACCAATCCTGACATCTTCAGGGACTCAAATAAGTAACTAACAGTTTTCACGGTAATAAAAGTTTCCATGAAGCTGTTATATGAGTGGAGATGCTATTTTATAAAATCAGAAACAGTGAAAAATAAATATCATTTTCATAAGAATTTCAGACTCATTTGTCATAAAGATTAAATTATATATATATAATTGATATGTGTATAAGACCAAATGGTATTGTTCACAATGAAGACTGGCATTTTGGGTTATCTATATATTGATGGTTAGTAGAATTACACCAAAATAAGCTGTTTTGATAACAGTAGTTGACATGTGCTTAGATCTTACTAGGTCTCAAGCCCTATTCTAAGTCATTTCTCTGAATTAATTTCAAACATCGAGATTAAGGAGCAGATGGCATTAGCTTCTTCACTTCAGAGGTTGCCAAATTTGACCACGAGAAAATAAATGCCATCCCTGTCATTAATTTCTAATAATTGAGTAAATTTCACTTTTTCTTACAACAATTTGACTGCATATCACATTCAGAGAGTCAACATTTACCATCTTTGATATAAGAATAGTTTGAATAGATGATAAAAATAATTTCTAGGAAAAAACATAGAGCATATTAACATTTTAAAATATAAAAAAAGAATACTTGAGTAATTGAACACAGAAATAAAATATGGTATTCTTTTTGTTTGCTTGCTTATTTCTTTGGTTTTGGTTTTTTGAGACAGGCTTTCTTTGTGTAGCACTGGCAGTCCTGGAACTCACTCTATAGACCAGGCAGGCCTCTAACTTAGAGATCTTCCTGTGTCTGTCTCCTGAGTGCTGGGATTAAAGGTATTTGCCATTCCTGCCAGGCTAAAGTATAGTATTTTTAAATCAAGTAAAAGGAATATATGTTAAAGTAATCAAGCAAATATTTGTGTTAACTGTTACTGAGAGGTAAAGAAGACATCTTAGCAGTGATAGATGAACTTTATAAAATAGGATTATTTCCCCATTACCAGAAAGGACTAATTTCAGTTGAGTTGATATAAATGAGGGTATTTCATGGGTAGCATGAGAGGACATGGAAAGCAAAGAAGTAAAGAATGTCATGGAAAAACATTACTAAAGAGTATGTGTTGGGATGTTGCTCAGTGTGAGACTGCTTGCCTGCCATCTCTAAGTCCTGAGTTCAGTCAACCCCCAGCACCAGTTTAAAGCATGTGTGTGAGCATATGCCAATAATCCCAGTGCTCAGAAGGTAAATGCAAGAGAATCAGGAGGCCAAGATCATCGATGGCTATATAATGAGTTCAATGCCAATCATAAAACCTTGTCTGACAAGACAAATTTTTTTTTAAAAAAAGAGTGCAACCTGTTATACCCATAAATAGTGCATCTCTCAACTCTCACCAGAGAAGCTCGTTTTTGTAGTAGGTGGTAATTAACACAGAAACTCACAACTTGAAAATGTAAAAAGAGAGATTTTGGGGTGTATTGTCCTGAGTGGGACTTTTTATTACACCCCTTCCTTTAAGGGTCAGGAATATAAGATCAAGAGGGTGCAGAAAGAATTTAGGAACCAGAGGTAGTTAATTATAAGAAAACAACATTTTCAATATTAAATAAGGCATATGTACATGGGACTGTGATAGTAAATGCAAGTAATACAGAAATCCATGCCAGAGAAAATTCTAGCATGAAGGAGAAGAAGAGAACACAAATTCCCAATCATGGCCAAGAAGTTAACCACAAATGATACTTCTTGGTAGAGAGAAAATTCATTTTCTTCAATAGAATAACCCTGAGTATATAAACCACACTCCTGCAGGCAATGCTGAGGAGCAGTTGGTCAACACAAATCAGACTTCTTGGTTATCGTGACGTTTTTTTAAGAGAAAGACCATTGTGAAGTGAAGGAGGAGAATCTGGAAGTATTTTAGGAATGCAAAAGAATATGGTAAAAGTATATTCTATGAAATTCTCAATGAAATACAAAATGGATATATCAAATGATTTAGGAACTATAGGACAAGATTCAAGACAAAGTAATTTTTTCTGTTAGTATATATTATTAACATATATTTTGAGAAATATAGCACCATGGTTGGTTGTCTATTGGGAATGATGCAGATGACAGGAAATATTTAACATTGGCCAATGAGGGGGAATTGATAGGCCTAACTTTTGCAGGGCTTACAGGAGAGGCTATCTGATTGTCCTCACCGACCACACTAAAGTCAGACCAGGAGCTGTTTACAAAAGTGAGGAAATTAAGATCTATAGTCAAAGATAAAGAACAGCTGTACTGGATATGAAGTATTTAAGAAATATTTATGCTTATTGGATTTTGGTACTATGGTGAATAACAATAATTGACATATGCTTAGATCTTACTAGGTCTCAAGCCCTATTCTAAGTCATTTCTCTGACTTAATTTCAAATTTCAATAGAAATATTTAAGAAGAAAAAACTTTTATTCTCACAGGGTCATTTGTCATGTGACATGGAAGAGTATATGAAGGATGGTGATTGTAGGTATAAATAGTAGGTTTTGTTTATAAATATAAGGTTGTGTTGAGGAAAGCTAATAGTTTTCTAATTAATTAATAAGTGATCAGGTTAAAGCAATGGCCATGTACCTGTAGTTACAAGTGTAGAAATCTCAGAAAGAGTCTCCCTTAGCTGAGTTCCTCCTTGTTTCTGGGTAGCTGACTCTGAGTAGCTTGTAGTGGAGTTAGGGTGGGGCCCTTGGGCTCTAACCAAGAAGGACTCTAACCCATTCTGAAGTTATTGATCTTTGCTTTTTGCCTTTTGAATAGAGATGCTGTGGGGATGGACAGGAAAGGAGCTGGGCTGACTATGGGCCTGAGAATTTGGGATGGGAAGCCAGAAAAAAAACCAACCCTCCTGGCTTGTTTACCCTTAGGTAGCCTTAGCACTTTAGCTACTGAGGAAGGGCAGAGGGACAGCACAGCTTCCGCATTGTTTCCCCTCAGTCCTTCAGTACACGGTGTGAAGCTCACTGTTTTGTATGCACCTCCGCCCTCTAGGTGGAGCAGTCAGGCTTCGTTGACTTCCTTGCAAACCTCCCTGGAAGGAGAGGAAGATAGGTTAATAAACATCTGGTGTAGGGGTGAGGACCAGGCTGCTGATTCCCTGGTCCTGGGGAAAGGGGAGCTCTGAGCAGCGGGTAGAGGAGTGTGGTCTCAGAATGTTCAAGACAGCAGTAGCCAAAATGGATCTGTGTAAAAAAGAAGTCTGGCGAGGAGAAACCAGACCCAACCTCCTTGGGAATGCAAGCTGGAATGTTAATTTACTCACAGAAGGATGGTGATAGAGAAGGGAGGCCCCTGTGGGTTTGGATCTCCTGGGTTGGCATGAGGGTGTGCACCGGCTGGAAGAGGCCTGTGAGTCCTCGGAAGCATAAGTGCAATGAGACACTTCCCTTTGCAGTGGTATGAGGAAGCTTCGACAGAACTTCCTCAGCCCTTCAACTCTTATTCTTGTGTAGATTGTGATGGGACGTTGCCTCTTGTGTGGCATGCAGAGCAAAAATAAATATGGAGAACTCAACCACAATTTGTACATCTACAATGTAATGTCCACACCTAAATTTCCACGTGGAAAGGAGGCCAGAAACATTGGAAGAACCAGAGCACCAGGACACAAGCTATGCCAGTGTCTTCTGTTTATTACAAGGATGCTTCACCCATGAAACATCAACAGGATGGTACGCAAACAATACCTGTATAATGACAATGTGAGATGAGATGCCAACCCAAGTAGGGAAATTCACAAGACCACAACCACAGATGGAGAGTTATAGGCAATCGATGGCTGCTGAGAATCCATTTTCTCCAGTGAACAACTCCTGATAAACGATCCAGCCCTAAACGTGTATATATAAGCAAAATTAAATGAATTTAATAGTGTATGTGTGCATGTAAAACAATAATAATTAATGAAGAGGTCATGAATTCAAAATCAGTGTATGAACATAAATTTTAAAAACCAGTATGGGAGGACTAGAGCAATGTTTCACAGCTTAAAAACATCTGATGTCAGGCAGCTCATAACCACCTGTAACTCTTGTTCCAAGGGATCTGATACCCTTTTTCAGTGTTAGGAACACATGTATTTATATGTACACATGCCCACACAGAGACACAGATATGCATATATTCATAATTCAGAATAAGAGGAAAAGTAAAAGGAAAAAAGTCTGGCTATTCATATAATGAATCCAAGGCAGGAAAGGGATTGAAAAAGACAGCTTTGTCTTGTTGCCTTGGCATCTCAGTGGTAATCACAATCCCTTTTGACTGTGAAACATTATTGTCTATCATCATGCAAGATGTCCTTGCAAGCATTTTCACATTGGCGAGCAATGCCAGTCTTGGGTGATAGGTCAGTGGGTGAGACTGGTTAGGAATGTCTTAGTGAAGAAAGAGGCAGAAATACAGTGTAGGGACTAAAGTTGAAGGTCACTTGTAGCAGGTGGTAAAAGAAAGTTGTAATGGCCCATGAGTATCACCCCACAAGGGATTTGTGGATTCTGAATCATCCCTATTATTCAAGAAAAAAATTCTCCTTAATTATGACATAGCCTGGTTTTATAATACTACTTTGTTTGATTTGCCAGTATTTTAAAGAGGAATTGTTCAGTCATTTGGGTCATTCAGGAAATTGGCATGTAATTCTTTTTTTCTTTTTTCCCTCTTTCTATTATTTATTGTGTGCATAGCTGTACATGTTGCATGTGTTTATGTACAATATATGTGCAGGTGTGGATACCTGTGTTTAAAGATATGGAAGCCAGAGGTTGATAGTAGGTATTTCCCTATGTGTCACCTTCCAACTATTTTTTGAGACAAATTCTCCCAGTGAACCTGAGGCTCACCAGCATGCTGGCCAATGAGCCCCATCTTCTGCTCTGTGATTGCAAATATTTGCCAACATATGTGCTCTTTATGTGTGGGTCATGGGAACCAGAACTCATACTTTAACGATCATACAGGAAGCATTTTGTACACTGAGCCATCTCCACAACCCCAGTAACACTATTTATTTATTTTATTTTATTAATTCATATTATAAGATATCGTTGTGTGTGTGTGTGTGTGTGTGTGTGTGTGTGTGTGTGTCCTGAGTCTCTAGAACAAGGCTATTGCTCTATTGGTGACAAATGCAGTGTCAAAAGTTTTATTTTTTGACTAAGGTAATACCCCTAAAAGGAAATGAGAAAGCCACAGCATTAACAACAAGGAAGAAAGCATCTTTTAGAAAAACTGGGGCAATTTCTAAAAAGTTCAGTTTGTAATTACTCTTTCAATTAATCATGCTCTTGAGACAGGTCTAGGAATGTGGATGACGCAGGGCACAGAGGAAGAACTTTAGTATTTAATATAGTGCACAGTTTTAAGGTAAGACAAAGTTTGAGGTGTTTGCCTTCCAGCACCTGGAAACAAAACACAGAGACAGGGATGGGGTCAGGGTACCAATGCCAAGGGCAGGATCTAAATATCAACTACTAGATCTTATCTCCAATAATCTAACAACAAACTCTAAAGCTATCGGCTGTTAAAATTGGTAAATACATAAATAAATGGGAATTTGGGGAGTCTTTGAAAATCCAAACTATAATGCACACATTTATTTTAGTTGACCAACTAGGTCAAAATAGAAGCACAATATTTAAGCATTCCTTTATACATTTCATCATAAGTTACTTTATGTTTTCTAGTTTTAACAGAGAGAATCATTTAGTCATAAATGCAGCATTTTTTAACATCTGTATACATCAGTTATTTATTTATGGCTTATCAGTCTTACAGCTTATTTGTAGGAAAACTGACCACAGCAATTCAGGCATAGGGTATCTGATTCTAGGAGAGTATTATACTCTCCATGTGCTGTGTCCCAACTATGCATCACAGTTTCAACCAAATGAACCTCATTCACAGCTATAGCAGAAAATTAATCATGATATTTGTTTACCTTTAATTTACTTATACTTATTCAAATGATTTATATTTTGGAGTATAGTAAAGATATGTTCAAAGCAATCATTAAGGTATTTTGGATTTTTTGCACAGTCACTTGCTATTAATCACGAAAGAATAATTCATTCAAGTAAAAACTTTCAACCAGAATTTAATGTAAAACAATGTTTTATTTTGTAGGTTTTTCTTTATTTAGTATCTCTTGTTCTGATTGTTTCATTTTTTTGTGAGGGCTTATGTGAGTGTGCAAACACATGTGCATGTATGAATATATATGCAACTGTGTGTGTGTGTGTGTGTGTGTGTGTGTGTGTGTGTGTGTGTGTGTGTGTTGGAAATGGAAACTAGAGCATAATACATAACAGGCAAACAATCTGCCACTGACTGTAGCTAGAGTTTTCCTGCCTTGCCCACAGTCAGGACAAATCTTTGTCACCCGCCAGTCCCACAGCCGCTCAGACCCAACCAAGTAAACACAGAGACTTATATTGCTTACAAACTGTATGGCCGTGGCAGGCTTCTTGTTAACTGTTCTTATATCTTAAACTAACACATTTCTACAAATCTATACCTTGCCACGTGGCTCGTGGCTTACCAGCATCTTCACATGCTGCTTGTCCTGGCAGTGGCTGGCAGCGTCTCCTTCTGCCTTCCTGTTCTTTTATTTCTCCTCTGTTAGTCCCGCCTATACTTCCTGCCTAGCCACGACCAATCAGGTTTTATTTATTGACCAATCAGAGCAACTTGACATACAGACCATCCCCCAGTACAGCCAAGTGCAGACCATCTCAGACACCTGCACTCAGGCCCATGGTCCTAATCATCCTCTATGCAAACCTGCTGGGTAACGCCACAAGGAATCCACGAAGGGCTCCCACAGGACATACATTAACATCCCACAGCAACTGACCTTAATCCGTAGCATGAATTTTGCATTTTACTGTTACTTAAAGGCACCTGTTATTCAATATTGCATAGCAGGAAATAAGCTAATGAAATGAGTTTAATGGCAACTACCAAGGCATTGTGAAAATGATAATTCTTTGAGTGGACAGAAAAACCCACAGCGCACATAAACACATGTAAGTTTTCAAAGTTTGCATGAAAGTACAAACATCATTTATTGTATTCCTTTTAAGTGTGCTATAGAACTGTTATAGGTAACTTACATCATTTCCTAAGGTAATATCTCATTTCATCATTTCATAAAATAATATGTAAGGTCTACTATTTATATTAATTTTCTGGAAGTGATAGGACTTAAAACAACCACATTGATATAGCAGAGAAGTGTTTAACATTAAAGATAGAAATCTGGGTAAAGATCAATATGAGAGCAATAAACAAAACCATTGGATCAGAAGGAATGTTTATTATTAGGTACTTTGCACAGATAAGCAGATAATGAGTTAATTATATGTATTTGGATCTAGGCCCTTCTAAGGTTCTGATTCAATAATTGTGATATAATGCAAGAATTTAATCTTTCTAACATGCCACATTAATTCAAGTACAATCAATTCACAAAAATCATCACTCTAGGTTGGCTAGATTGCTCAGATGGTAAAAGAACTTGATGTAGGGCTGACTATCTGAGATCCATGCAAGGAATCCACATTCTGGATCTGAGACCAGCTCCCTCATGTTGTCCTCTGATCTGGTACTCATACCATGAAACACATAGTATTCTTCTACCACACAGAAAATAAATTTAAAATAATTCATTATTCCATATATTTGTTTATATTAACACTTAAAGTAACATTGTGTTAATTATGTGAATGATTTTTTTAAGTTTCGTCTTGTATTTTAAATTTATAAAAGAATACAAGAAAATTAATATCTCTTTTTCTTGAAGATTTATCTTTGTTATTTTTATTTAAGTTTGATAACATGTAGACATATATGTTTTAATTCAGTGCTTGAGGAAAAAGCAATGGATCCTCTAGGATATCAAATTACAGGCAGTTGCTACCTGCCTTATGTTGAAATTGAAAACCAGCTTGGGTCCTTTTCTTAGTTAATGCTCTATTGCTGTGAAGAGACACCCTGCCTAAAGGAACTCCTATAACAGAAAGCATCTAACTGGGGCTTGCTTACAGTTCAAGAGGTAAGTCCATTATTATCCTGGCAGGGAGCATGACAACACTAAGGCAGATATGGTGTTAAAAAGATAGTTGGAAGTTCTACATATGGATCCAAGACAACAACAAGAAGAGAGAGACAATGAGCCTGGTGTGGGCTTTTGAAATATCAAAGCCCACCATTAGTGACTGGCCCCATGTTCTAATACATTTTTATCACCTTTCTGGTTTTGATGGTTTCCTTCACTGCTTATGTTTTACCTTAACTCTTTTACACAAGTTGGAAGCTTAACTGCAAGGGGTCTTGCCCCAACGTTACCACTCACTTTATTCCATTTAGAATCAGGCTTTTCTTTAAACATTTTATATCCTTCAGTACAGGAGTTAGCTCCATTGACCTTCCTGGTGCTCCTTCCCTCCTCAAATTGTACATTTTGTACTTTTTCCCTGTTCATCTTGCCTTTTTTCATTATAGATCTGTAAAAGAGTGACCACTAATAACCACGTGACACAGTCAACACTAGACGGTCTTGAAAACTCTACTGACAACACCATTAATCTAAAACTCTTCCATTTAGCAATAGGCAGATTTTTCAGACAAAGGCTAAATGCAGCCACAATCTTTACCAAAATTTAACAAGAATGGTCTCTAGGCTATGCTGTGGGATAGACTCTCTGCATGAGGTAAATATGTGTGGCCACCATTGGTTAATAAAGGAGCTGCTTTGGCCTATGGCAAGTCAGGTGGGAAATCCAAGCAAAGAATCAGAGAGAAGGAAGATGGTGTCCGGGGAGACACTGGAAGCTACGAGGGTAACAAGATGTGATGGAACACAGGTAAAGCCACATGACACAAGGCAATATATAGATTAACAGAAACGGGTTAATTTAAGATGAAAGACCAAGTTAAAAATAAGTCTGAGCCATAGAGCAAACAGTTTGTAATTAATATAATCCTCTGTGTGTTTATTTGGGACGAAGCAGCTGTGGAACACAGGAAAACTTCCGTCTACAAGGCTGCTTAATAGTATTCTTTCTCTCTGAAACTGCTTGAGCCAGATTATCATAATCTACATTGATCTCAGCACCACTATCTTCCACATACCTACTAGTTTAGCCCATTAAGACAAGCTTAAAATGTTCAACTGCTTTGCCCCCAAAGCCCCCAAACCACATTCCATCATCAAGCAGCATGCAAGCCTGTCACAGCAATACCTTGCTTCCTACTACCAACATCTGTCTTAGTAAGTGTTCTAATGCTGTGAGGAGATACCCTGGCCACAGCAACTCTTATAAAAGACAACATTTAATTTGGATTTGCTTGAATGGAAGGTGGGCATATGGCAGCACACAAGCAGACATACTGCCAGAGATGTAGCTGAGCACTCTGCATCTGGATCTTCAGGCAGCAGGAAAAGGGTGACATGGGGCCTGGCTTGGGCTTTTGAAATTTTGAAGACCACCCTCAGAGACACACTTCTTCCAACAAGGCCACACCTACTCCACCAAGGCCACACCTCCTAATCCTTCTCAAACAGTGGCTCTACTGATGACTAAGACTCTAAGTATATGAGCATATGGGGACCATTCTCACTCAAACTACCACAGTCCTCTAAAGAGCAGTACACACACTTAACTGATCAACAATCTCTTAAGCCTCTTAGTATCATCTGTGTGTTTCATTACTCTCATGTCCAAGTATCTGCTAAAATTACTCATTAAATTTATCATTATCTAATTTCAGTAACTTGTCATTTCTTAGTATACATGTTTGGAACAGCATTATATCTGAGTATCATATGAAAAAAGGATGGATGTGTTTATAATTTAATTTTACTCAGATCTGAATAATCTTTCTATGTGAAAGAAAGACAAATATGAGAGGTAAAATTGATAAAAATTTTTACATTCAGATGTGCCATGCTTATGTACTCAATATTTCCTCAAAATGTTTAAGATCCACAGCACAAAGCCAAATTAAACAAAATTGACATATTAATATTATGAAGTAGAGTTCACTGTCTTCTGAATGCAGGATTATATCATGATATTGAATTGAGAAAACTAAAGCATTTTCTAGGATGTAATGCTTCATAAGAAAGCATTCTTTCAGTGCTGGAAAATATATGAAAGCTAAATATTTGTATGCATTAAAAATTAAAAGCTTAGCAAGCAAATATCCTGAGGTACAAATGAAGAGTACACATTAGCCAAGAATTTCCTTGGTTTAATTCCTGCTTTTCCGCTTTGTGTCCACATCTGGCACCAATTCTTTCTAATTTCACTGCCAAGCAAGCTAATGAAATCCTTCTCTGAATAGGTATTATTTGGTTTTCATAGATAAACAAATGGGTGTATGTTCTATATTGCAATTAAGCTCTACCAAATTATGTGCATACACTCTGGATATGCTGTAACTGTTATTATTAATATTTAGGCACATCTGTGTTCTCCAATCATATCATCAGCAATTGAAGAAATACTAGAACATATAAAGCAGAAGTATTTGTCACTGATTCAGAAATTAACCATCATTCAAAATTGTGCCAATAAGCATAATGAGTTCTACATTAAAAACTTGTTTTAGATGCTTCCTTATTAAGCAATTCTTTGGTAAGAATACTTAGAAGAAATGTTCAAGATAAACAGCAAAGCAACTATTTATAATCTTCTCCAAGGAAATAAACCAATTTTGTTGAATAGATTTACTGAAGATTTTTATTCATTGCAAACACCCATGGAAGTCTTTGGAATTTGTGAAGAGGGGAGCTTAAAAATGAAATAAAATTGGCATTTCTATGAGAATTAGCTTTCTTTTAAAAAATACTTCAGTTGGACAAATACTGAAAAACTAAAAGCTTATAGACTTCTGTTAATAATCTTATATCCATAGCCAAATTAAGGTCTTAAAAGTCACAAATTTCAGTATTAAGAAATATCTGTATAGATATATTAAATAGTCTAAAAAAATTTTGACTTATATTTCCCTGCTATGTTGTAATCTCTATATGCTGTGAAAAATAATGTTTATGGCCAACATCATGGGCAATTCTGCATACATATCAAACTTAAAGCTTCCTTGTTTAAATGGGTAAATATGAAAATATTTCTATTTTCACTTTATATCCAATAAACATCTTTATGTCCACCATTATATTATTATTTTACATATACTTCATTCATACATTGAAAATTTTCATTTAAATATATCTGGAAATTTTGAGTGTCTTTTAATGTAAACAAGAATGACACTTCTAGCTTTTTCGTTTTTTTCCTATCTTTGCTCTTGGCTTTTGAAGGGTTTTGTGATTACATAAAAATTTTAGGTTATTTTTTCTAAATTTGTGAAGACATCATTACTATTTTGATGGAGCATACATTGGATCTATGGGTTACTTTTAATAATGCTGTCACCAATATTAGTAATGTTTGAAATTACTGGTTTATAATGTCTTTTCTTTGCATCTGCTTCAATTTCTTTTAGCAGGGTATGTACCATTTTTAGTACAGATGACTTCCACCTCTTTTGTCAAATTTATTCCTTTTTATTCAATGATGCAAGGACTGAGCAGGATGCTGTTGGTGGGAAAATACACCTGTAAGCTAATAGAGCAGAATAAATAAGATTGAACTGCATTAATACATTTAATACAATTAATATTTATAATTATGAAGAAGAAAACCTGGGTAACTATACTCAGAAAATGTAACATAGTCCTCTTTCAATTGCTGTGCACAAAATCAACCCAAAATGCATTATAATGGATATGCACTATTAATCAAAAAATACAACACTAAAGCATGGCAAATGTCCTATGACACTGGTGTGGTTAAAACTTTCCTGGATAAGATTTAAAATAAATAGAAAACAAAATTATAATGTAGAATTTCATCAACTAAAATCCTATTATATATAAATCAATATAAAATTTGTGACTATCAGAACAGATAATTACCAGAAAGTAAATTACAGGTAGATTGTAGCATGAATCTTATAAGGTCTCATTAATAAAAACAAACTGGAGCTAGGTACTGGGATGACCACTGAAAGATCAGAGAAGCAAAACAAGCCACAGCTACCTCACCTTGCTCATCTGATTCTGTTTCCTCAGACTGGATGCCTCTCAGCTGACCTGCTGCTAGAAAGCCTAAAAGCTTAACCAGCATCTAGTTCCTTATCCTCATGCCTTAAACACGTTCCTGCTTCCTGCCATCACTTCCTGGGATTAAAGGCATGTGTCACCATGCCTAGCTGTTTCCAATGTGGCCTTGAACTCATAGATCCAGGCAGATCTCTGCCTCTGGAATGCTAGGATTAAAGACATGTGTGCCACTATTTTCTGACCTCTATATCTAGTGGCTGTTCTGTTCTCTGACCCCAGATAAGTTTATTGGGGTGCACAATATTTTGGAAAACACAATACCACCACAGTAGATATTTGAGTTTGAACTAGAATAGAGTATTTATGGAGAAAATAATGCTACATATGGGAAGAGAATGCAATCAAGCAAGATAATGCTGTTGGTAGTGAAGTTAGAGCCCAGATAATAGAGCAACCTTAAAGCTGTGAAGATTCCAGAAAGCTCTGGAATGGGGAAAAGGATGGTTTCATTTGAAGTTTAAACCACTTCCTCTTTCATTAAAATTAAATTAAGTTTATAGTTGTTCAAACCAGTAAACAAGAAGATCAGTATGATGACCATGCAACATTCTAGGTGGTATGTCACCATGTTCTAAAATAAATATGTATCAGAAAATCTAGGATAAAGAAATAAAGTAAAAGACAGGAGAGAAAATCAACCTAAGTGTTGTTTTGTTGTAGAAACTAAACAGGAAGAAGGAACAAAGACAGAATTCCAGATTTCTGGGTGGGTTGATTAAGCAGATGGTACTCCTATAAAAGGAGACAGGGATTGTCAGAAAAATAACTGAGTCCGGGAAATAAGAATGAAAAGTAATGTGTTTTATTTGGACTCACAAATACTACCCTTTTTGATGCTAAATCAGTTACTTAGCACACCACTTTTTAGGCACAAATGAGACATTTTTTAAAACAGCATATTAGAAAATTAAAATACAAATAAGAAAAAAAATATGAAGAGTGTCTTAATGAAGGTATAATTACATTTCATTATGTAAAAGCATCATACATTCAGCCTTCTTTTGTTGCTAGGCACAATATTATCAATACAACACTGACAGGTTTTATAGATCACAGTTGGATATACTACTCATTACTCAGCAAAACTATGCCTGTTTTCTTAACTAAACACTGAGAGTTTTATGATGATCAAAAATTGTAACATATATAATACAAAGAATAGAAATGATATGTGAAATATTTATGTCACTATTATAGTGCAAAGGATGATAAGATACAATTTTTTTGAACACTGTTTGAAAAACAGACATCCTATCTTCTGTAAGAAATAGCCTCCTTTCTTAGTTGTCATAGAGGGAAGAATTTGTCAATCACGATACTGAACTCTCTTCTAACTCTATTCAAAACATAATGGGTAAGTGTGGCCAAGAAGTCACATTCTGCTTTCACACCCTTAGTAAACAGAGGCAAAATCAATTTTTGCTTAATGTGAATGGTGCCCTTCTAGTTCGAGGGAGAAGAAAATGTTTGACGATTACCTACACTTAAAGTGAACACACCTGGTTTCAAAATAATCTTTGATACTGTATTCATGTCCATTTGAATGTGGGTGAATGATAAAAATAAAGGTAGAAATATATAAAAAATTCCAATATAATTATATAGCATCTCCATTGATTGAAAGCAACTAAATGAAGGTAAACTCTGATCTTGTAGGGTTGAATAATTTTCCAAGAATGGCATTGCTTAAATATTGTTTCATTATTCTTTGTATGGGTGGTGCTGCTTCTGGAACATTCTGAAACTGTCTGAGTATTAAATTAAACTCTTTGATAAAGAATTGTAAAAGAAATCATTTTAAGTATTTCTCAAGAGAAACATCAGCTTATGGCATTAACATTTAATAGCCAACACTTTTTGATTCAATGAATTGCATAGAATGAAATTTGTTTCTTTTAAAAGCATCTAAGTACTTTTCCAGTGAATCTTAAAATTCAGAAAACTAGGAAAGAAGTTTTATCAATTCACAATTTGCATATGAACATCATGGCTCACTCCATTAAAATATATCACTCCAGTAAAAATGCAGAATGCATTTTAAAAAACACACACACACCCCACACAAGCTTTTACTCAGCCAAATGTACTTAATTGATTTTTTTGCTCTACCCCTCATCACAGAGCTCTCATGAGTGGTTAAAAAAAGATGAACATAAGAAGAAGAAAACAATAAATGAAAGAAGGACACCAGAAATGTAATTTCTTTCTGAAACATGTTTATCAAAACTTTGAGAAACATTTATCCACATCTTGGCTACTAGGCTCTCAAAAATTAACAAAATTCGTGATAAAAGGTAATTAAATGCTATAGTTTTCAAAAAATAAGTGATTTTGTGAACATTAATTTGAATATCTTTAATAGTAGTCAGAGTTTCAGTTACTCTTTTAAAATACAGCTTCATTTTTTTTGACAAAATAACTCTAGATCATTGACGATTTAAACACTGAAGGCAGATTTAGTTTCTGAGAAAAGAGCCAAAGACATGTATCTTTACTTGAAGGTCAATAGATTGAGTTTCCATCAGATTAGGATAGATGAGTTCAGAGAACCTCATGGAAACTCTTCAATTTCCGCTCAGTTTGTCTTTCTGTTAACTGATGATATCAGTTACAAGGGGGCAAGGTGAGAAAAACAGTCTGCAGGTAATCTGTACATACAGAACATAAGGTGTCTGCTAAAATTAAGGAGAGGTATTGTTGTGAGGTCTAACAGCAAGCAGGGTGGATGTCAGGAAACTGGTACAGGACACTGCACAGCCAGAGGTAATAGATATCAGTTGGAGGCGGGAACATAGGTAGAGATGAGTATGAGGAGTCAGCAAATATAGTTGCTAAATTCACTGTTGGTAAGAAGGGTTGCTTCAATAAAAAGCCAAGGTCAGATCCAACATGGAACTCAGATTGAGATTGTGGAGTGCTTCAACCTTCTGAAAATAAGTTCATTTAAAGCAATTTGGCAAAGAAGATAATGGCTATTCCTTAATAAAAAGACACGTCCTGACAATAGTTGTGGTAAGATGAAAAGTAGCTTCTGGCACAAGCACATGATTTGATACTCTGGTTAACAAAAGCTTTAGATATAGGTGGAGCGTGTTGGGGCAGGAAACAGAGAACAATATAGTACTTTTGTGTATTTGAGTACAAGACCCACAAATAAAACTAAAATGTTCCCAGAACCAAAGCTTCTCTCCTGGAATAGATTAGTAGCATTTCCGAGAAAAATCTCTAGCTTAATATAATCATGATTTCTTTAGCTTTTAGTTAGCTTAAACCTTCATTGTAAAAAGACATAATCTCTCAAGCTGGAAAAATCTTGAGTATCCTACTTGGTCAAGTATAAGAACGAATAAAACAATGTACAACTTCCTATGAAAGTTGATACTTTAGACTAACTCTGATTTCTAGAAACTAATTTTCAATTACATTTAGATTTCATGGTGTAAATACAAAATTTGAATAACAGTTTGAATTTAAGAAAATAAAGAACAATCATGGTGATACAGAAGTATATCTGGTCAAATTATACAGAGATAGTAGTATTAATTAACTTAACCTAACATGAATCCTAGCTCATAAAGGGCACATAGTATAATATATATATATAATATGTGTCTGGTGTATATAAAATTATTATGTTAGAACACATTTCCCTGAATGTACATCTGTTTCAAAGTTCAGACAACAATTATTACTATAACTTACATGCTTAAGGAATGTTTATGTTTAGGAAATAAAATGTCTGTAAAATTCTGTCTATTTCTTCCATTACATAGTATTGACTCATTTTCATATCAAAATATAATAGAATCTAACAATTCTCCTTCTGACTTCAAGAAAGAGTCTATGTCTTTGAGACCTGGTTAGATAAAGTAAAGCCTCTGGCCTCTTAGATTATAAATATTTTTATATGAATATATGTCATTGGTTGTTTTATTTTTATTCTTTTTCTCTTTGTGTTGGGGGGGGGCTGCCACCCAGCTCCCAAACAAATACACAGAGGCTTTTTCTTAATTATTAAAACTTAGCCTTAGCTTGGCTTGTTTCTTGCCAGCTTTTCTTAAATTACCCCATCTACATTGTATCTCTGGACTTTTTCCTTTACTTACTTCTGCATGTCTTACTTTCACTCTTACTCCGTGGCTGGCTGTGTGGCTGGGTACCTGGTACCTAGCCTCCTCCTCTCTTTGTTCTCCTCCCCTTTCTTCTTTTTCTGGTGCTGTGCTCGTTGGGTGTGGATCATTGCTTATTGCCAGATAGCTATCATACACAATTATGTGGCTAATTTTACTTCCCTAGAAATCCTTATTCTTCTACCTGTGCACCCTCTCCCAGAAGCTCTTGACACCCCTGCTACTATTGCCATGGTAATTTTTGGTTTCTCTAAAAATCTGTGCATTTTACACAGTATATATACCTTCCAAACCTCTTCTCACATATATATATATATATATATATATATATATATATATATATATATTAATTCTTCTTCTTTTGCCTAGTTCACTGACTGGAATAAAAGAAATATATTTCATATTCTAATTTATTGATTTGTATTTTCTGATTTTTTCAAGAATACTTATTGTTTTTTATTGTGTAGGGTTTTTTTTATTTTAGTGTGCTTATACTAATTACTTTTTAGAATTACATAAACTTTGTAGATATTTTTATTATGAAAAAGAATGCAGGTGTCATCTGTTATACCTTTCTCCATTCATGTGACACACGCCAGTTATAGAGTTTCATTCTATAATGAAAACATGATGTCTACAAATTTCCTTAACTGGAAGATCAGTGTGAGCATCTCCATGCTGTGTGCTCGTGATTCGTTTTCATTAAGGTTTTCTACTATTTATACATCCAACCTCTATTAAAATCAATGTCTTAAAAGCCAGATAGTGATGGAGCATACCTTTAAACCCAGCGCTTGAGAGGCAGAAGCAGGTGAATCTATCTGAGTTAGAGGTCAGACTGGTCTACAGAGCAAACTCTAGGAGTGACACAGAATGACCCTGTCTCAAAAAAACAAAATAATAAAATAATGGCTAAGATAAGCTCCAATATTTTTCTGTCTTCTTATATGTATTTGAGAAATTGTCAAAATAACAAGATAATGACATGAAATGTTGTGTTATCTGCAAAATCTTTTCTTTTAAATTAATTTATTTTGTATTTTTAAAATTTTTATATTATATTTTCATCATATTCTTTCCCTCACCCCAAATCCTTCCAGATTCTGCCCACTACACTACCTACTCAACTTCATGCTCTCCCTTTTTCTCTCTCCCAAAAAAATAAAAATTAAAAAAAACAAAGAGTGAATATTAAAACAAAGAAAAAATAAAAATACTAAAACAACAAAAAACTACACCAAATACAATGTAATGAAAATAAAAATAAGGACTGTCTGACCTTCTTTTGGCAAAGTTCATCAGTCACTTTCCTCTGTTTCCTGCAGAATATCTGACAGACTCTTCTGTGAAACAGGAATTCTGAAAGACTGTCCTGACTTGCTTTGACAAAGTTCAACAATGGCCAGGCAGTCCTTCAAAATTCCTGCTTCACAAAATAGTCTGTCAGATACTTTGCAGGACACAGAGAAAAGCAACTGATGATGGTCAAAACAAGACAGGACAGTCTTTTAAAATTCCTGCTTCACAGAGGTGTCTGTCAGATATTGTGCAAGACACAGAAAAAAAAGCGACTGGTGAACTTTGCCTATACAAGGCAGAATAGTCTTTCATATTTCCTGTTTAACTGAGAAGTCTGCCTGATACTCTAGGCCTGTAGGCTGAATAGGATGACCCAAGGCTATAGAAGGACTTGGGTGACTGTCTAGGCAGTCAGATATCTCTGTCTTTTCTAGAGTTTTGGAAGTTGTTTGCAATGTGCTTTTTCACTCAAATAATATTATCCTTCTGGGTCTTTGATAGTGTTGGAGACTAGATAGTTTTTCTTAGTTATGATAGAAAGTAAATTAGGTATAATACTTTAGATTCCTTAAGATAGAATAGGTAATGGAGTATTTTCTTTTAATTTGTCAGACACAAATGAACTGGAATTCATTACACTGTGAATGTAATCTTTACTTGATAATTGTTCTTATTGTGTACAGTCTTATTATCTTAAAGTTAAAATCTTTTTTTAGACAAAAAGGGGAAATGTTGTAGAATATTATTTCAAAGTGTATTACTTTTGTTTATGCTCTGTAAAATTTGTTTAATGATGCAAGATGTGTTTGATTAAATCAAATTCAACTGCAGTCAGGAGGCTGAGTCAACAACTAGCTGAGAAGAATTGGTAGGAAGGAGCCAGGTTGAAAATGGTCTTTAAGTAGGGGCAAGGAGAAGCTTTTTGTTGAACTACTTGCAATTCAGCCTCTCTAAAGAGCAGAATTCCACCTTAAAAGGAAAAGAAAAAGAAAAAGAACTGGTTGACAATGTGCATTTTTGTAACAAGATAATAAGGCTGCAAGAGTCATACAGCTAGTTCCAAAGGTAACATTAGGGAATGAATAAGGGATGAGGCCAGCTATATTATCTCCTTTGTGACTGAGACATATGGACAGTGTCCAGTCGTATGAAACTTAGTGCAACTGTGTCACTCAAGGTGGGGAATAGCTGTGAAAGGAAGCCAGGAGCTTTGCTACAGAGCTACAAAATGATGCACCTTACCAGGCCCATGATAAAACTTAGGACTCTGGAAAGATAACTGGGTGCTTTAGTGCACTTATTGCTCATGCAGAGGACATAGGTTCAATAGCCAGCATCCACATGGTGGCTCACAGCTGCCTATAATTCTAGTTCCAGTGGACCTGACATCCTCATCTGTCCCTCACAGAATCCTGAATGCATAAACATACAGTCAAGTATTCAAACATACCCTTAAAATAAATAAATAATAAAATAGAATTTTAATTTTCAAATATCTCCTCCTGTATCTGTGTCATTCATTACAATACATTAAAATATCCAAATTTTATAGTAACATTATATATTAATATATAATTGTTTGTGTTAATTGTATATAATATAGCATCATTATGTGTTATATATCATTTATAAAATATATAATATATTAATATCAAACATATAATAATAAATATACAGTTATTATTGCTTATTGGAAAGATGTTAACTTATATGAAACATGAATATAGATTGTAGTGCATGACTTTTGTGTATCTTTTATTCGCAAAGATTAAAAAAAACAAACAAAACCTCAAACTAGCAAAACAATAGTATAACTGTTTTATAATTTAAACTACCCTCTATTTAAATCTTCTCATGAATATTTTAGGCACTGAAAATTTCAATATGAATTTCATTCAATTGCTGTAATACACAGCATTTGCTATCATAATTTAACTATGACTATCAGAGTGTGTTTTATTTTCTAAGGCCCAATTTTTGTAAATATCTATTGACATATGTTGAGAACATTTTTTCTGAGTCCCCAAACAATGAGATAAATAGTGAGACATTTCAATAGATTAATCAGGCATAGAAAACATTTTTGAAATTTTGTCATCAGATTTACAAATACCAAAACATTAAGTTTTTGTAAAAAATTAAGAGCACAGAACAAAATTACTTTGCATCCTCATAAAATGTTGTTTCAGCTCAATTATTATTACTTCAGAGTTTATACTTGGTCTTGAGAAGAGATTGAGAAGGACTGAAATTCCTAGATAAAAATTCTTATTTTTTAAAAATATGGCCAAATATTACATTAAAAAATAAATTCAAAACAATAATTAGTTTTACACAAGTTATATACATTTCTAAATATGTCATATAAAAATCTGTAGAAATATATAAATGAACATTACAGTTTAACTTAGCAGTTTCTGTTATTGAATTAGTATTAACTTTAAAGTTTATTTTATATCAATAAAATTTAATATAAAATATTAAATTCATAATTGTATTTATGTACTAAATAAATTATTTATAAGTTTGTGAACTTGTATGTTAATATATGTGTGTAAATTGTGCTTAATTAAACATTTCTTTTTTTGAATTATGAATTTGAGTTGACTTAAGTGAGTTTTTCTTAGTTTTTCTAATATCCAATTATAATTTTATAGTATATTATTTTAATATACTTTAGGCATACATATCTAGGAAGTATAAGAAATATAAACTGAAAATATAAATCATGTCACTTTAAGATATGATTTAACAGTGTACATTTTTCCTCTGAATTAATGGATAATCTCAAAATACACAGCTCTCTATTTCAGTTTATGTCACCTGTAAAACAACAGAAATTAAATAAATAAGTTGAATTCAAAGATTCTTGTGAAGTGTTTGTACTGTTGTCTTTGTACTATGCCCATGATGTGTTTTTAAACTGATATTACCATCTGCATCAAAGGCATGGTTTCATGTCAGTGTTAATGCTTCCATTAAATTATGAAGGGAAGGGAAAAAACACATGTATACGTAATAATGGCAACTAGAAAACATTTTTAAATGTTGTAGGGATGTTAGCAGTTTCAAGAATACCATTTTGAAATATGGCAGTTCTATTTGTGACTACCTTTATCCAAAAGAAAATCCACAAGTTGGCACAGGAACCATTGCACTGGCGAAAGTACAACAGACAAAGAAAACATTGTGCCTATTGCAGTTTTGAAGACATAATTTTAAAAAAATCACCTGAATTTAATAGGGTCAAAAAGTGAGGACGTTTTAAATTTTTTGACTATGTTGATGGGAAGACATTTGAAGAAAGGTTGGTAAGTGACATGTATCCAAAAAAAATTCCCATTATAGAATTTTCAGAATAATTATTCCCTTCACTGTGATTGTAAGTATTTGGAAACTGACACATGATCATCGTATAGGAAGATCATCGTATAGGACAGTGAGAAAGGGTGTCTAAAACATCCTTCCTAATCCTCCTCTTTTGACAGTAAATTCACACTGAAGCTAACAGTATTAACCAGTTCATGAAGGTTGAGCTGCCAGCATCAAGCATCTGGTGAAGGCCTAGTCTCTTGTTACCTATTACATTGGAAATTAATTTCAGAACTATGAACTTTCTGAGACACATGAAAACTATAGCAACACCTATTCCAGTTGGCTCAAACAAATTATATGGATAAATGATGGGAAAGTCCCATCGATCAAAATTGTTTCATTACCCTGGAGGAACAAGCCTGGATGATTAAATCAATAAGATATCCTTATAATGATATACATCTCATAAGAGCAGAGAAAGAGTTTTCCTCACCCAAAATAACACCTTAAGAAAGAGAAGACTGGAGTCCCAGAGTCATGGGGGAAAAATCATGTCTAAAAGTTTAGTCAAGCTAAAGAGAAATTTATAACAGAATCATGCTAAAATCACTTAGGGAATCTAAGAATGAAGTTTCAATCCTATAAGCTTTTTATTTTACATCAGAGACTCAGTTTGATCCAAAATTTTAATGTGCAAACAGTTATTATCCAGGCATAGAATCTTTCTTAATGCAAAATTTTATTAGGCTTAACCATAAAGTACAGTATAATGAACGTATTTTCTGATTCAGTGAGTATGTTTATTGAGTATCTAGTATGGGATTAGCAATGGCAGTTCAATCTTGCTTCAAATTGGTGATGAATATAGCTAACACATGAGAAGAGTATGCATGACTTAAATTGTATTTAAGAATCTATTAATCCAAAAATTTCTATTACAATATCAGATATAATGACTTCCGTCAGAAAGTTTTGGATATTGAATGTATAATACAACATGAAGCTCCTTGCCCATCAGTATTTAGTGAAGAGCTGTGATGAATCTGATAGTTTTGGTCACAGGTTATATATGGTATGGAGTTATATTTGTCTAGTATGAGCTATCAACAGACATAATTCTACAAAATTCTCTGCAACTCGTGAAATTAAGGTTGTCCTTGTCATTTAGCATTTGAGGAAATTAAAGTTTTGAGTGCTTTGGTTTCCTTTATTCTTAAGGTCATTTACTTTATACCATTACTCTAGTGTAAGACTTTTAATTCCTAAATTGGTGCTTCTCACATTATGCCGTACTATGCCAGGTGTTCAAATCCCATGTAATCTAATCATTCATTTCCTATCCTTTAGCAAAAGAACACAGAGCTGAACTACTCAGCACAGCTACCAAGAAAATGTGGCTTTATACAAATTCATTTTCTCTTCCCATTGGGTAGATATTTTACTATTTATTCTCAAGTGTTTTGAGTGATAGTTTTTTGGAGAAACAAAGTCTGACACAGTGAATTACTGGGCTAGGATTGCTATCTTACTCATAAATCCTGTTTTTCAGAGGGACCACACCATGCTGTGTAAGTAATCATTGAAATTCTATTCTATTTCTTTCACTAATCTCTCAAAAGTCCTTGTTATTAAACAGAATGTATTGAATGAGATGATTTGTGTAATGTGAAACCATGGTAGAGAAGAATTTACCTCCACTATGCCTAATAAATTAGTTGTGTACCTATCAGTGTAATAAGCTGTAGCTGGCATTCTGGCCTCTTAGACACAAATTGCAATATTTTTTTTCTATCAACAAAATTTATACATTATCACTAGTTGAATAATTTGTTAGGATCAGGAGTTGATGTTACACGACAATCTGGACATGAAAGCATGAACCAACTTATGGATCTGTGCAGTGCATTAATTCTAGAAATCTAGATGTAGACCATATTCAAATTATGGTAGTTATATAGAACTACAATGATATTGCACAAAAATTTTGAAGTTAAACTGCTGTGTGGTAGAATCACTTCAACGGAAGAAAGGTTATTATAAATTTCCCAAATACAGTCAAACACTGAGGGAAGTCAGAGCAGGAGCTCAAGGAAGAGGAACTTGAAGTTGAGAGTATGCAGGGCTGCTATTTGCGTCCTTGCTAGCGGGTCTTTCTTATATCTTCTAGGACCACCTGTGTAAGTAATTGAACCACCCACAGAGGGCTTGGTCCTTTGACATTTGTTAAGAAAAACAAGACAACCACTCAGACACGTCCAGAGACCAATGTGAGAAAGACAAGTCCTCAAATTAGATTCTTTTTACAGATAATTTTGGTTTTATCAAATTCATAAAGAAAGCTTATGAGGACATTTATCAAATATTTTTCTTAAATATGTAAGTGATTTTGTGGCAGATATTTTTTAACTTTAAATGTAAACATGAAAAATGTTTCTTTAATAAATTCTAAATTTCATTTTTTAATTGATATTCCAAATGTTTTCTGGTGAAAAGAGGTATGAGTAATCTAATCTCCAATGAACCATATCTTAAGAACATGAGAATTTCTGTACACATGTTTGCTTTTCTAAGGTAGATATTGACTTATAATGTACAGAAGTAGACTTATAAATTTAGTTTTTATTTGAAACACTGTAGCCAACTGAAATCTAATGAATAATGCTAATTTCACAGTCTACTAAATAATGCCTTTTTTGTATTTGCCTTCTCTGGTCTTCAAATTTGAAAATTCAGAGACTGGCTAGCATAAGATAAATATTGCAGTTCAGAGCTTCCTTAAATAATCTACTGACTCAAATTAGAACTTTTATTAGAATGTGAATTCCTAATTCCGAAATTAAAATTATTGTGTCTTCTAGGTTTATTGTTTGTTTCCATGGTTTTGTCTAAGCCTAAATGAAATGTTGTTATTTGGAATAAACTTACTTGAAACACATGTTTTGATAACGTGTGTTCTTGTGGAAAAACAATATAACCATACCCTAAACAAATAATATATTATAATTATAAAATGTTACATATTAAATTAACATTTAATATACAATTATGACTATTTCTTAGCAAAAATTGATGTTGTTTATATATTTTTGAAGAATAATTTTCTTAGCTTGAAGTGCATTTTACAAATTTAAGTACTTCAAATAGGCATTTGTATGCAGATTTTTTTGGTTGATCAAAAGACTATTTCTAGTTAACTTACCTGGCATCCAAAACAAACACAACTCTTTTCATTACAATAATCATTTTGTGGATAGCATACATGTTAAGCATTTATGTTCAATTAATTATCCCCATTAGCATATTTAACAACTAATTACAATATATTGTAAAATATGTCTGAGGTTGAATATTAGAATCATGCTAAATAAGAAATTTTGCAAGACTCCCAGAGAGATCTCATAGTTCAGTAGTAGATATAAAATAATACTAAATTAGTTAGATTTCATATATAATAACAAATCACATGAAAAAGCAAATGAATATTATGGGGTTGAAAGCCAGAAAAGATTTTCAGAGTCAGTACAAAACAAACAACAACATAATAACTAGGCATCAGAAAGCACAGTCAGAATCAATGGCAAGAATAACTTTCAATGGACCCTCCCTTACTAACCTATGTTGAGAAGTGAAGCTCCACCTCCCAATGGCTCCATAACCTTCCAATAAAATTATAAATTAGGCAATTAATTTTAAAATATGAGTCTGAGAGACTTTCTAGATTGCAATCATTACTAGACCTTGGATTGATTGTAAAATTACAACTGTTAGATTCTGCTTTAAAACTGATGTAATTGGCTTGTAAGGAAAATGAAATGCTGTGGAAGGAATAAAGCTACATGCCTTGACAAGAACCTTGTGTCTTTCTCACTATGATAATTCACTTGACTTAGTTTTTCCAAATACCTACACCTAATTGGACCTTGATTTTTCATTCCAGAACTCTTTCTCCCATGGTTAAAAACACTTTCTTATTTTGATAATTATTTCAGATATTTGAAAAATTATTTTTGTGTCTCCTTCATTCTTGAATTAGATTTCAAACTTTTATTTATTATAGTATCCAAAGATTCTTAAGTATCTTCTCCAAATTTAAATAATACATTGCTGTGGAATCATCCTTCTGTACACTGTGAATATGTATTACTTTTATTGGTTAATAAAAACCTGACAGGCTAGCAGTGAGGCAGGAAGTTAGGCTGAAAAGCCAAACTGAGAATGATGGGAAGAAGGAGGACAGAGTCAGGAGACACCAGCCAGATGCAGAGGGAACAGGAGATGAACATGCCATTATAACAAATGTACCACCACATGGAAGAGCATAAATAAGGAATATAGGTTAACTTAAAATGTAAGAACTAGTTAGTAATAAGCATAAACTATTGGCTGAACATTTACAATTAATATAAGTATCCGTGTGGTAAATTGGAAGTGGTTCCTGGGATAAGAAAATTAGAGCAAATTCCTTCATACTGTGTACTGATGCTTGTCCAGATTAATGGAAACTCTTTTTCACTACTGTTTTCTTGTAAATTATTGTAACCATTTTTTTTTCATTTTTAAAAACGTGTCACTTATGTTTGTAAATTATTTGTGTATTTATTTACTATTTACTATTTATATGAAACAAATAAAACCTTTATAGTTGACCTATACCCAACATTCTTTTTGTTCTGTTCTCTCTCTCTTTTTTTTGTTTAAAGTAAGTTCTCAGGAAATGTTTCACAAGCTGGTCTTGATCATATTTTTGTAGTCCTTAAACTAAAGATCCTACTTGGCCAGGTTTGAAATAGCGGGGATTGTAAGCATTTCTCCTCAGGTCCACTAAATTTATTTTTGAGCTCCAAAAAACTTTCCCAAATGAGAAATTAGAAATCCATCTCCATCAGCATATCAAACTCTATACTTTGCTTATTTCTGGTCTAATATTTAGTAGTTATTTTTAAATCTAAATTCATCAGTTGTGTAAGATACATAGGAGAGCACATATTCAAAGTAAAACAAAAAAAAAAGAGGGGAAACAAATTCTTCAAGTATCATTGGAGAACATTTCCCAAAGCAGTATTGTGTAAATGACTTATAGAGCAGGTACCCAAATGGATTTAATGTTAATTGGTATAGTAAGCTGTGCTTAATATAATATTTCAAGAAAGAAATTATCTAAGAAAATTATTGCACAAAAGACAGAGGAAATAAATGTGAAACATGAGAAATTCTGAGATATCTGAGTTGAAGGATGTAATCAATGAAAGATAAAAATCTGTTGTCAAAGGTCCCTAAACATTGAGCTTCAAAGAACAGACCAAATCTAAAGTCTCACTATGGAGTTCTTTGCTAAATCTCCGAATCGATTTAGTTGGCTCTCAGTAAATCCTTTAACAAGGACAAAGGGTTTAGAAAAACGAAACCTAATATGTTTCTACTGCAAAGAAGAAGGAAGAGAATAGAAGTTAGAGTAATTTGCAAATGAATGGACCAGTAAAAGAATGTCTAGAAGAAAAGTCTATTGACTATTGACATATGTCACATTAAGCTGTTATAAAATGCATTATTTCCCTACTGATAAGCTTTATCATAATTCCCAGTGCTTCCTTTTAGGAACTTGTTTGAGAATTGGTTCATTTTTCACTACAGATATATTTAGATAAGATGAGATCATACTGGAGTTGAAAGGGGAGTACGTTCCATGCTCATAGAAGAATAAACCCTCATCAAATACTGATTACTGTGACAAAGCAAATATGAAATGTGAAGAAGAAGACTAGGCTGAGGAAGAAATTATTCCATGACAAGGAATATGTGAGGCTAGTAAGACTGAGAGAAGTAATGAAAGATCTGCCTGGGGTGGTTTGGAAAAGAGTGACCCTGTTAACATCTTGAGTTTTGATTTCTTGCCTGTGGAAATGTAAAGTAAATAATGTTCTCTTTTTGTAACCTAGCCAGTATGCCACCATTTTTGCAACAGCTCTACATAGCTAATATGATTTTCACCAATACCTTAGCCCCTTTCAACTTAAAAACCAGATTTTTCCATAACAAGTATTCAGAATGCCATATTTTATATGAATGTCGTGCTGTAACTGATTGTGAACAATCATCTGGGATAACTCACTATCTTTGTACAGGCACCCAAGAGAACAAAAACAAAGGATGGTGTAGTAGTTAGAAAATGATCCCAAAAGGGAGTGGTACTATTAGGAGGTATGGCCTTTTCTGAGTAGATATGATCTTGTTGGTGGAAGTGTGTCACTGCAGGAGTAGACTTTGTGGTCTCCTAGATGTTCAAGCCACATACAGTATCCAAGACTTTGCATCTTCAAAAAAAAAGGTGCTGGTCAAACTGGATGGCTACATGTAGAAGAATCCAAATAGATCCATAATCACCACACTGAACATAACTACACGTGGATCAAAAACTTCAACATAAGATCAAATGGATTGAACCTGATAGAAAAGAAAGTAAGGAATAGCCTTGAACTCACTGTCACAGGAAAAGACTTCACAGAACACACTTAGCATAGCCCTAAGATCAACAATTATTAAATGAGACCACATAAAACTGAAAAACTTCTACTCAAAAAAAGGACACAATTATTAGGACAAAGAGACAACCTAAAAATTGAGATTTTTTTTTTTTTACAACTAACCATGGAATAGAGGGTAATACACATAATATGTAAAGAACTAAAAAAAAAATGGATATCAAGAAGACAAATAACTATTTTAAAATGAGGTACAGTTATAAATATTGAATTCTCAAAAGAGGAACATTGGTAAATGAAGACCACAGGAGAAAAAGAAGAAACAAAGTGCTAGAGAGGCCCACAGAAATCCACAAAGATACCCCCACAATAGACTGCTGGCAATGGTCAAGAGACAGCCGGAACTGAACTACTCTGGTGCTGGGATGGCCAAACACCCTAATAGTCATGCCAGAAACCCCATCCAAGGACTGAGGAATCTGGATGTAGAGATCCACGGCTAGGCCCCAGGTGGAGCTCCGGGAGTCTAATTAGCGAGAAAGAGGAGGGTTTATATGAGTGAGAATTGTTGAGACCAAGGTTGGATAAAGCACAGGTACAAATAGCCAAACGAATGGAAACACATGAACTATGAACCAAAGGCTGAGGGGCCCCTAACTGGATCAGGCCCTCTGAATAGGTGAGACAGTTGATTGGCTTGATCTGTTTGGGAGGCATCTAGGCAGTGGGACTGGGTCCTGTGTTCATTGCATGAGTTGGCTGTTTGAAATCTGGGGCTTATGCAGGGACGCTTGGCTCAGTCTGGGAGGAGGGGACTGGACCTACCTGGACTGAGTCTACTAGGTCGATCTCAGTCCTCGGGGGAGGCTTTGCCCTGGAAGAGGTGGGGATGGGGGGTAGACTGGGGGGAGAACAAGGGAATCTGTGGTTGCTATGTAGAACTGAATGGTATTGTAAAATAAAATAAAAGGAAAAAAAAGAGAAAAATTCAACATCAGTATTTATCAGTGAAATGAAAATCAAAATGACTTTAATATTTCATCTTACACCCATCATAATGGTTAACAACAATTAAACATGTGACAGCTTGTGCTGATTACGATTTGAGGAAAAGAGAACCCTCATTCACTGTCGGTGGGTGTGAAAACTTTTACATTCACTATGGAAATAAATGTGGTGGTTTCTCAGGAAGATAGGAATTTATCTACTTCAAAATCTACCTTTAACAACTACCCTTGGCCTTATCCCAAAGGATGTTTCATCCTACTGTAGAGACACTTGCTTAACCATGTTTATTGCTGCTCTATTTATAATAGTCAATAATTGGAAACAACCTAGATGCTCCTCAGTGGGTGAATGGATACAAAAATGTGGTACATTTACACAATGAAATATTACTCAGCCATTAAAAGAAATTATGGAACTAGAAACAGCTCACCCAGAGTGAGGTAACCCAGGCCCAGAAAGATAAATATGGTATATATTTGTTTATGTATGGATGTTAGCTGTTAAGTCAGAGATAAGGAACATTGAAATTCAGAGTGATGTATAGAGAAAGGGACTGGGAGTTGCAGGTTGGAAAGATCTCTCTAAAAAAAAGGATAAATAGGATAGACAGTTATGGATGGCAGAAAGATAGTACTGGAATGTTAGGATCAAACCAGGAGGGGAGGAAAGAAGGGAATGGGGGAGGGAATATGGGAAGAGACAGATAAAATTAAGAGCCACTTGAGAGGTCATATTGAAACCTAATATAGTAGAAGCTTCCTAAATTATAAACATATATGAAGGCAATCTATATGCAATCACCAATAACAAGGGAGACCCAGCCCCAACTGGAGAACTCTCATCAATACATGAAGCTTCAGGAGCAGGACTGGTTCAATCTAATTGAGTTGTTCATCAAAAGGATCCCATGGGAGCCCCCAAAACAATCTAGTCTGTTTCAAAAACCTATCGAGTGCTCTCCACAAACTGACAGTAAGGCCCTTTTAATGAAAACAACATTTCTAGAAGCAGTCAGTCTCTCCAGTTTCTCAGTATTTCTTTCTGTGCTCTGTTTGGGTCTATGTCTTTTAAATCTTTTTTTCCAAATATTAGTGGTTCTTGACTCTGTGTATTTCAGAGGAAGTCATGAAAGCATATTTGAGAAAAAGAGAAAAGAACGCCTACACAATTCATTGAAAATAGAAAAGTCAATCTGGTCCCTATGTAGACTCATGGACACTACAGGCTAGTCTTCTTGGCACCAGAGGTACTCTACATGCTACCAGAAGAGAAACACAAACACCAACCCAGTTTCAAATCCTTTTATCTGTAATCCTGTTCTCCCTTCAATGCATACTAATGCAATATAGAACAAAATCCATGAAAATATCCAGCCAACATCTGATTTGACATTAGTCCTACTCGACAAGGTGCAACCCATTCTTGATGCTACTTGGGTCAAGAAGCCTCTGAGACTAGATAGTCCCAGGACCTAAGCTAAAACCAAACACAACTCTTCTACAAAAGGAAAATAGCAAGAAAGGGGCTCTTAATGACATTCTTCTATATTCATAGATGAGTTCCTTGTCTGATCACTCATCATCAGAGAAGCTTCCTCCTACCACAAATGGGAATAAATGCAGACACCCACAACCAGACAACATGCAGAGAGTAAGAGACCTCACAACACTGTGCCCTAAATGGGGTGTCTCCATTCAATCCCTCCCCTGAGGGCTCAGGGAACCCTGCAAAAAAAGGAGGCAGAAAGAGTATGAAGGCCAGGCGTGAGGGAGGACACCAAGAAAACAAGGCCTGCTATATCAATAGGATCAATGAACATGTGAACTCAGAGACTAAGGCAGCATATACAATGGCTTCATGGTGTCTGGGCAAGATGCGGGCCTAGAGCTGAAAGAAGTGAACACATTCTCCATCCCTAACCCAGAAGCTATTGCCAACTGATAACCATTTGCAAATAAAAAGAAAAAAAATAGTTTTTCTACAGTATTTTCAATGGCAAACTAACTACTCTTAAGGACAGGCCACATGCTAAGCAAATAGATTGCCAACAGAAAACTCTCATTTTCATGTTTTATTTTGACTTTCATTTTATTTATTTAGTTAGTTTTATTTACCCTACTGGTTTTGCACATATATTATGGCTTGTGGGTTTTTTGTTATTGTGGGATTCCTGAATGTGCAAAAAGTAGGTTTATGTGTCTAAATCTGTTTGTTATGCATTCTCTTTGGATTGTTACCATCTGTTTGTTTATTTTGTCCAATTCCCGTTTATTTTTGTTTTACCTTATTATATTTTATTTTATTATTATCACTTAGATGTCTCTTTGCTTTTTAAGGAGAGACAGTGTAATGCTAAAACATATCTTCATTTTGGGTTAGGCATCCATCTTGGTACATAATAGCCCTTTGTCTCTGACTCAAGAACCTGGAAGATGAGCTCCTTAGAACCATGACTGCTTGACCCCCCACCAATATATGTATAGCCTTGAACATCTGCTTGTGATGATATGACTAAATGATGATTCAGCTTCTGTCACTTGCTTATGTAGACACTCAAGGACTATTTTGAGGTCACTTTAGACTTCTAATCTTGGCAGAATAGAACATCTTTTGTGATTTTCACCTTTAAAATACCTTTCTGCACCTACTTATGCAGAGAATGTCTTTTATTTGGGATAGAGATTGTGGCACTGCTAACAGTCATAATAAATTTTACTAATTGTAATCTAAATTGAGTTTTATGGTATTTCCCAAGTGGTCTTAAACTCCACAGAAACAGAAAGGGCGTGGATCAGATTGGGAGGGGAAATGGGGAGGAATTGGGAGGAATAGAGGGATAGAAAACCATAGTCATAATATATCATAGAAAACATCTATTTTCAGTAAAGGAATAAAAGTCCTGCAAACACACACACACACACACACACACACACACACACACACACACACACACACACACACATACACACACTTAGAACAACAAATAAAATAAAGCGGCTATAAATTTATAAAAGAGCAAGAGGAGCATAAAGGAAGTTTGGAGGTAGGAAAGGAAAGGAAAGGGACAATGATGTAAATATATTATAACCTCAAAAAACAAAAGAAGTTTAAAAACTAACCAAAATACAAAATAACATACAATAAATACTTGACATTTCAAATTAAATATGTATCTATCTAGAAAAAAGCTCAGTTTACTTGTTTAAATAAAAGCTCAGCCATCTCTATCATTTTTCTAGATTGATAATAATGTTGTCAGTTATACAAACAACACAAAAGTAAGATTAATATTAAAATCCATTGCCTACAATTTCTACACATGTGCTAAGCTTTTCTATTAGCACTTAAAGTGTGTTAAATCTATCATTAGATTCTACTATAGTTTCTGGGCTTATCTTCTTGCACATGGGCAGTTAACTTGATATATGACACCATTCCATTCTTTTCTCTGGGCCATCATTATCACATTCGACTCCACAGAGAGTTTATTCTCATTTTCCTTTAAAGTCTCCTCTTCTGTCTCTTGTCACATTAAGTTCAGACATATCTAAATTTCTGCCACAACCCTAGTTTTAAATGTGATACACCTGGTTACAGCATGCTCTTACTCACTTCCATAATAACTATAGTATGTTGTCTCTCACTATCAAATGCCTTATAATCAGAAACCAGGCTGATTCAGGAAATAAAGAATTTATTTCTACCTAAGCTGGCCAGACAAAATGTCACCATTGAATCACTATTGAGGGAAACTTAAGAGCTATATTTTAGACTGCTCTCTTGTGACTGAGAATTGTTTAGGTCTAAATCACATACCCTTAATTTTCCATTGCTTTAGTGAGTCTACCTAAAGACACCATCAATCCCTTCGTTGCCAAAACTATTTTTCTCCATTTGATTATTACTTCTCTTTATCATCCTTCCTCTCTTGTCTCTTCAAAAATACCATTGAATATCATTTAGTTCATTTTGTGTTAATCGTTTACTACTTGGCACGGGCCTATCCTCAAGTATGGTTAATATAGCCAGTGAGCCTTAGTTGGAGAAAACTAATCTTTCCTTTGCAAGAGCAGTTGTCGTATAGATAATTTCATGGTTAGGGTTGGAAGCTCAAGTTCACTTCCTCATCTCAATTCTGTAACTTGGCTGGCTAGGTGCATACTGCCAGAGTCTTTATGAGTTCATATGTGATCAGTCCTGTTGTGTCTCGAAGATGATGTTTACTTGGTGTGATCCATCCCCTCAGGTTCTTGCAGTCACTCCTCTTCTGCATAAGTTCCCTGAGCCTTGAGGAAAAGGGTTGAATACAGTCTTCCCATTTAGGAGAGTTCTTTCTAAATCTTTCTTTTTACCATACCTAATAGAAGTTTTGATAAAGTTCACATGTACAGGTTTTTTTTTTCAGTAAGTTCCCCTAACATCCTATATATGAATTCCCTGAAAATATATTGCATACATATATATTATTCAAATACATATATAATTTTTCCAGACGAAAACTCAGATACTATTTCCCTTGTCTGGTCTGAAGAAGCTGCAACAATCCTGTCCTACTAAGACTTTCTAACCTTAGTTTCACCAATTTATATCACACCCAATAAAAACATTTTTCTTTGATTGTCACTATAGCTGAAGTTTTCCTGTGCCTGCTCAGTCTGGTGGCCCTACAGCTGGTCACTTGGCTGTAAACACAGATCCAGGTAAGGACACAGAGACTTATATTACTTATAAACTGTATGGCCATGGCAGGCTTCTTTCTATCTAGTTCATATATCTTAAATTAACCCATTTCTATTAATCTATAAGTTGCCACGTGGCTTGTGACTTACTGGTACTTTACATCTTGTATCTCATGGCAGCAGTTGGCAGCATCTCCTCACTGAGCCTTCCACTTCCTAGAATTCTCCTCCCTCTTTGTCCCATCCATACTTCCCGCCTGGCTACTGGCCAATGAGTGTTTTATCTATCAATCAATCAAAGCAACACATTCACAGCATACAGAAAGACCTCCCCAGCATTTGATACTTATTTTTCTCCCACTGTTTTTATTTTTAAATTGTCTTCAATATAGTGACTTTATTGATTCACTTTATTTTCAGTGTATTTATTTTTAGTATGATAAAACCATAATATTTAATGTGATTTCTGGTATATAAAATTTTGTTTTAGTCTTGATATATTTTGGAGTTATGCCCTTTTATATATAATTTTATAATTATTTAACAAATTGTATTTTTAACAAAAATATTAAATAAACAAATAAAAGATTGCATATACATAGGCACCATTTATAAATCTAGCTCATTTATGTTAGCTAGAACCAACTCTAATACCTAGAAGTAAAAAAGTAATAAAATAATAATACCATATAATAATAAATATTATAATATCAGCTTTCTTGACTAAAGCTAGGACACAAATGATTTCTCGATATGACACTTAAAGTAGCCATGACGCCTTTGAAAAGGAAGTGATTAAGGAGCAAGGAAGACAAAGAACAGGTGGCTGTGAAATATTTTGCAGATGATTCTATGAATCAAATATGTAATAGCTGGAACAAAGAATAACCATTAATATTGCAGAAAGAACCAATGAAATAAATAATAGTTAAGGGATACATAATTGTTGTAAATAAATAACTGTAAGGGAAGATATTTATTACCTTATTAGACTACCATTGAATAGTTAAAGTATTTCTCCTATTTTCTTTATTGAGAATATATATTTTTCATACAATATATTCTCATAATATTCTCCTCTTCCCCAGCTCCTTCAAGATCCTCCCAACCGCCCCTCCCATCTAAATCCATGTTCTTTATGTTTCTAATTAGAAAACAAACAGGCATCTGAAAATAATAATAATACAAAACAGAAATAAACAAACCTAGACAAAACAAACAAAAACAAACCGAAGAAAAAGAGGAAAAGAAAGCATACAAGAAACACACATCAATGCAGAAATGAACACATTTACTCATACACTCAGGAATGTCATGAGAACACAAAGCTGGAAGCCATAATACATAAGCAAAAGATGTGTAAGATAAAAATTCAATAAATAAATACTCTGACAAAACATAATGGGACAAAGAACCTCCAAAGAAGCTATTGAGTCTATTTTATGTTGTCCATCTACTGTGGGTTTGTAGCCCAAGTAAAACTCTCTTGGGGAAAAGAAATTTTTCATTTGATTATCAATAGGAAATAGCTTCTTGGTTAGGGTTGTGGTGTCCATTTCTTCTCTTAGTGCTGGGACCCCATCTAGTTTACACCTACACAGGTCCTGAACATGCTTTCCCAGTCTCTGTGGGTTATGTGTATCTATACTGCTGTATTTAGAGGGCCTTGCTTCCTTTTTAAATTTTAAACTATACACAAATACAAATATGACTATGTTACAGCAAGCATAATAATAATAAACTCATACAAGAATGATGGAGTGTGATAAAATATTGACTGATAATTAGAATGAGAATATTCATAATTTCAAGGTAACTATCTCTGCTTTGTAATATATGTAGATAGTTACCTATTTGTTGTACAAACTTGACTTTAAATATATTTTAATAAGGAATAAGATTTTTCTTCTATAACTTACTATGCCTAATATTATAAAACTATAACAAGTTCTTACCAAATAAATACCAATCAATTTGTTCAAATTATGTAGAGTACCTTCTATTCTATCCAAAATTTCTGCACTTTGAATGTGCAACCAAACTCTCAGTCTTGTATGCAAAAGGAGTAGACAAATGCCATTGAATTAAATAATTATATTCAAAAAGATTTCAGACCTTGGAGCAAGTTATGAAGGATACTGTGTAGTATGGTTAATAAAATAGTGTGTTTGGTATGTGTGCTAGACCAGAGAAATTTGACTCAGACTTACTGATTCTGAAAGCCTTAATCCATGACACAAATGGCCGTCTGGACAAGACTGTGGGAAGTTCTAGTCACTTTATTGCAGTCATTGTTAAGAACATAGATTCATGAGAAATATGAGGACAGCATTGGTATATTAAAGAAGGAAAGAAAGAAAGGAAGTCTTAAACCAAAGGTGACTGAAGAGACATGCACATAAATTCAATAACAATAGAAATGTTGACATTTAGTACTGAAAGCATCACAACATATTCTTTTACTACTTAGGTTTTTTAAAACCTTATAGAGAAATTATTTATTTTTGTTTAATAGTAACTTTTTAATGCATACATACAGAACTGTTTTATAGTATCATATCTTCATGGAGCAATGTTGAAAATACTGTTTCTGATAGCTTTTGAATTTATTTTACCTTTTATTGAAAATATATTTTTTCCTCACATAATATATTCTGCTTACATTTTCCTCTCACTCTACTTCTCTCAGTTCTTCCCCACCTCCCCTCTCATCTGGACCCACCCCTTTTCTGTCTCTCATTAGAAAACAAATAGTATTCTAAGGCATAAAAATAAAATATAACCCAAACTAACACATTGGAATAGGACAAAGTGAAAAAATGGAAGAAAAATCGTCCAAAAAAAGGCACAAGACGTGGATTTAGATGCAGAGATCCATTTGTTCATATGCTCTGGAATCACATAAATATACAAACCCAGAATCCACAATATATACACAAAAGACCTATATTTTACAAAGATATATATGCATATATATGTATAAATTAAAATTAAGATAAAAAATAATAACAATAAGGTAAATCCCTGAAACTACATCATGAGACTAAGAACCTCCAAAGATTTCACTGGTGTCATTTTCTGTTGGTCATCTACTGCTGGGAAAGTAGCCTAAACTTAAGAGTAGGAAAATTTTCTTCTATGGTTTCATTGAAAATACTTTCTGTGTCTTTGACTTGTGTTTCTTCTCCCTCTTTTCCTGCTATTCTTAGATTTGGTCTTTTCGTAGTGTCCCAGATTTCCTGCATGTTTTGTATCAGTAAGTTTTTAGATTTAACTTTTTTTGGACCAATGTGTCAGGAGTTTGTTGTTGTTTTGCTTTGCTTTGTTTTAATTTGCCTTTTTTTTTTTTGTTTTGGCCAATGTACCCATTTTTCCATCATGTTTTCAATGCCTGAGATTGTTTTTTTCTATCTCTTACACTTTGTTTATGTGGTGGTTTCAGAGAAAATGACTCCCAAAGACCCATAGGGAGTGACATTATTAGGAGGTGTGGCCTTGTTTTAGGAAGTGTGTCATTGTGGGGGTTTTGATGTCTCATATGCTTAAGCTATGTCCAGTATTTTATACAGTCAGCTGCTGCTGCCTGCAAATCAAGATGTGGAACTCTCAGCTCCTTCTCTGGCACATGTCTGCCTACATGCTGCCATGCTTCTTGCCAAGATAATGGACTAAACCCCTGAAACTGTAATCCAGCCTTAGTTAAATGTTTCCCTTTATAAGAGTTGTGGTCTTGATGTCTTGTTACAGCAATAGAAACCCTAACTAAGACAGTTGGTGAAGCTTGCCTCTGAGTTTTCTATTCAAGTTCCTAGATTTTTAATATCCAGATTTCCCTCAGTTTTTTTTTCCTTATCAATTCTATGTCCACTTTCAGTTCCTGAACTGTTTTGTTCATCTGATTTTGAGATTCCATCTTACACCTTAGTCCCACACCAGAGGGTTCTTCTGATTTGGGACACAAGAATCTCTTAACAATTTTTTAAAGCAATATGTCTGGGGGAGGGGAAAGGGAGGGTGGAGGAATGGAAACTTGAGGGAGTGGTTTGGGCAGGCTGGGTTCAGGAAGTGGGATGGAGGAGTGATGGAGGGGAACAGTAACCAAAAGAGACATCCTGTCCAGTCTTAATATGAGGGATGTGATTAGTCTCACTGTGACTTGATATCCCATGACTGGTTGATATCCGTGGCTGGTTGATGTTCAAATAAGACCTACCCTTTTCTGAAGAGAAACTGAGGAGAAGTGGATGAGGGGAGCATAAGAAAGGTGGGAGGAAGGAATTGGGAGGAAAGGAGGGAGAGGAAACTGCTGTTGGGTTGTAAAAATAATATTATGAGTAATAAAATTTTTTTTCTCAATAAAAATATTAAAAGAAAAAGCTTACTGGTGAAAATACATAGATAGAATATAGGAAGTATATGGGATCAAATATATATGTAAATAACTAAGAGTTACCCATTCTATACCAAGTTTTGCTACTAGAGAACTAAAAGCTTTGATTTGGACATTATGGTATGGGATCAGGGAGGACTCCTGTTTTCAACTTTAGCAAACAGGTGGTGGAAAGATTAAAGGACTGACTGAACCTAGACATGTGTATAAGAGGGTACTGAGGGGATCGAGGCTACTGCCTTGAACAAGCTATGAACATCCACACTCTAGCACCAAGTTATGTATAGGTTTGACCCAAATGGAGATATCAAAGTTAGTTCAGAATATTCAAATGTTAAATTCAGAAGGTTATGACACAAATGATACTTTTATTATAATATATTAAATTATAATATTTGTACATCTATGTACTTATGGAGTACAGTGTGATAATTTTATAGATGTGTGTAATCTATAAGTAATACACCTGGAAGATAAATATTTTACAGATGTGCATATGGAAGTCTGTGCTGGTATGCCTGTGTGTGGGTCAAGCAGAGATTTCTGTGTGTGCTTCTTCTGTGCGTAGACAACCTCATGTTGTTGCTCAGGAACTATCCATATTGTTTTTGTTGCTCTTTTGGTTCATTTTAGAGAAGATCTCACAATACCCATCAGGTGAAGCTGGCTGGCCTCTGAAACCCAGATTTCTTCCAGTGTTTGAATAAGCAACACATACCAACATGCCTGGCTGTAATATTTTTACGTGAATTCTGGGGATACATCTCAAAGGTCCACATACTTGCATCGGAAACACTTTATCAATTGAGCTACCTCCTATGCCCTACATGTTCTATTGTAATAATACTTTTCATTTCCTTAGCATAATGTGTTGAATATACATATATTATTTGTTTATTATAACAGCATACATCATGCCTTTTAATTTTTTTTGTATGTTTACTTTGGAAGGGGTAAGAATGTGAGAGAAGGTGCAGCAGAGGTTGCAGGAAAGTTTCAGATCCACCTGAGCTGGATTTAACTGGAAGTTTTTGGCCATCTGATGTGTATGCTGTCACCAGAATTTAGGTCCTCTGCAAGAGCAGCAAGTGCTTGCAATTTATGAGTCATCATTCCAGACCCTAAGGTATGTTTTGATGTACAATACATCACAAGTAAAATTTATTGAAAGATTCTAATTTATCTCCCAAAGCCAGCATTTACATTTTAAGACAATTTGTGTGCAAAACAATGTACTGTATATTATTTAGTTTACAGACAAAGATACTCAAAACTAATTTCATTTATATGTGATTTATTAAATTACTACTATAAATGAAGATGAATCACATATATGAAAGTAACATTTATGTAGTAACTTTTTGCTCAGCTCTTTTACAGTCTCAACACAAATCACAGCCAGGATTCAGAGAGGATTCTACAAGTATTTTTTCTGAAGTCCCATTGGTTGAATTCCAGCAGGTAATGGTCTGTAAAAGGAAAGCCAATTTGCCCCTTGATGGAGATTACTGTACCAAATGTACCAGAGAGCTTTAGAAAATGTGACACGCTTTCTATTCAACAGTGACAGAGTCGATTAGTTTCCTAGCTTTTCTTTTTGTGCAATGGAAATAGGTCTTGCTTGTTAATTCCCTTTAATCTCGCACATCAGTTTCCTTGTATTGTTTCTTATTTATAAACCTGTACAGTTATAGTTAAGATAAAGTGCATAGTTGTACATGTTGAAAAATTCCGATTCATTGTACAATGCTATCTGCTGGGTTATAATCTCTAAAATTAAATAGATTACAAACATGAGAAACTTTTATTTTCAGAGGAGAAGGGAATAAATCAACATTTCCAAGTTAATCATTACTAATAGGCAGATCTTATATTCTAGACTAATATGTCTTGAAAATTACATGATCGTGATATATCTATTGATATGGTTTTGTAAGCCTGAAGATTTATATTTCATTTTAGTGTATTTTGTCCTAGAAATATAGAATAAACTAAACTATATAATCATGATGTATATTAACAAATCTATACCTAAAGCCAAACATGGGATTTAAATTTTTATTTCTAATTGTTTGCATATTTTAACATATCCATTTTATAACAATATCTGAAACTGAATTCAAATGTAATTATATAAGTAAATGTAAGGATAGATTGTTGTATTCTCAACACTCAGGAGGCAGACACATGCAAATATATTTGAATTTGACACAACTTTGTCTACTTAGCAAGTTCAAGGCCAGCTAGGGTAACATTAAAAAGAAAAACATTAGCTTCAGAATTAACAGAAAAAAATGAAAAGCAAGCAAGCAAACAAACAAATAAACAAAAAACCCAAGCAATTTTAAAGGCTTTGGGTTAGTACTTAAGAACATTTAATGTTCTTTCCAATGACCCAAGTTCTGAGTCTAGGACTCATTTCAGATAGCTCACAATTGTTAACTCCATCTTCAGGAGTTATGATACTGACTTCATGCCTCCAAGGGCATCCAAACATACATGGCATACACATTTACAAACACACATGTACATAAATAAGAATAAAAATAAGCTTTTAAGTTCCCACTATTCTGGCCTGGTCATCTCTGTACATTTCCCAATCATGATCTTGATGTCCCTTGCTCATAGAATCCCTCCTCTCTCTCATCAACTGGACTCCTGGAGTTTGGCCTGGTGCCAGTCCATGGATCATTGCATCTGCTTCCTTCAGTTACTAGATGAAGGCTCTATGATGACTGTTAGGGTATTCATCAATCTGACTACTAGAGTTGGTCAGTTCAGGCACCCTTTCCACTATTGCTAGTTGTCTAAGGTGGAGATCATCTTTGTGGGTTCCTGGGAACTTCCCCAGCACCCTGTTTCTTCCTATTCCCATGATATTTCCATCTATCATGGTATCTGTTTCCATGCTGTGGAGCCCCCGTGGGACTGGACTGGATCCTCTGCATAGGCAAGACAGTTGTTTAGCTTGAACTGTTTAGGAGTTCCCCTGGCAGTGGGATTGGGATCCATCCCTGGTGCTGGCTTTTTGGAGCTCAGTGCCTATGGTGGGCACCTTGCACAGCCTTGGTGCAGGGGGAGGGACTTCATCCTGCCTCAACTTAATGTATCAATATCTTCAGGCTCGCCATAGGAGGGCTTGCATTGGAGGAGGTGGGAATGGGGCACCAGTTAGGGAGGAATGTTGGGGCGGAGGGAGGAGAGGGGGAAGGAGAAGAGGGGGATCTATGGTTGGTTTGTAAAATGAATAGAAAATTTCTTAATAATAAAAAAGAAAAAAATAAGCTTTAAAATTGACATGAGTACATTTAAAAGTTATTTTACAAAATAAACCATATTTTTTTTTTGGTTGAGAAAACATACATAATAATACAGACTTACAAAGGCCACATCAATCAACATGCCAGCACATATGGATAAATATTTTCCAAGGACCCACTTCTACATGAAGAATTATAAGTAGTCAAGAGCTGCTAAGGGAGGGAGAACCAATCAGTTCTTTCTCTCCACAATTGAGACCTCAAACAATAAAGGATCAACTCTAAGCACATGCAAATAAGGAAATCTCCGGGTGCAGTAGTTCATATAAGTGTGTGTGTGTGTGTGTGTGTGTGTGTGTGTGTGTGTGTGTGTGTGTGTGTAAATAAATAAATACAGCAGAGGTCATGAATGTAAAATGATGGGAGGAGTTGGAGGAAAGAGACAGGCTAGGAAAGGTTGCAAACACCCTACTCATGTTTAAAATCCCGAGGTAATAAAATATAAAAATACATCCCTGGTACATGAGCAAGCCTTTTGGAGCCCACTACCGATGATGGAACACCTCCCACAGCCTTGAGGCAGGGGAGGAGGGGCTTGAACCAGCCTCTATTTATTTTACCTCCCCATGGGAGGCCTTACCTTCTTGTAGGATGGGATGAGAGGTGTCTTGGGTTGGGAAGGCTGGAGGGGCAGGAAGAGGAAAGAGGGGCAATCTTTGGTATGTAAAATGAATTTTAAAAAATTGTCAAAAATACAATAGTACAGACAACAAACAGATAAGTGTAGGTGTCTCAGGAGCTAGTCCAACTCACCAAGCACATGACAATTAACAAAATATTTGCAGCAGCATAAAAAACATCTCTGTGTTTTCAGGCAATAGTAACTGGTACTCACTACTTTACTCTCCATCATTTCCAGTAAACCATCAGTAATAATGAAAAAAGTAAATAGAAATTAATATATGAAAATGGCAGTTGGGAAATACATGTGAATAAATGTACCATTACAGGTGTCATGATTTTTTTTGGATGCCTAGAATAAGATATCAATGCAATAAAATATCTAAAGCAGAAATGTGTAAAATATTTAAATTAATTTAGATATTAACTCTAGAAAACATAAAGGAGTAGAGAAAAATAAACTTCCCTGTTATTTACTCTTTATTGTATACATGGTATTATTTTACTTGAGTATAATAAGGGGTTCACTGAGTCCTTAAGTATGGAACACACTTAAAGAAATACTGGGTTTCCAGTTTCTGTAATTTCATGACTCGACATCACTTCAATAGACAATCATATTTCTTAAACCTTCGCAAATTCGCAAAAGTATTATTTCATAAGGCATATGTTTAATTCATTCAGAAAATAAGTCATAAGTGACCCTTTCACGTAAACACTAGATTAGGTACAGAGTAAGTAGGAATAAATGCCATGTAATTCTTACACAAAAGGCAAGCCACATGAGCAAATGCTGTCCTGTGCAGCAAATTCTGCACATAGAGAGGAAACAGGACTCACACATCTAATATTATTTCATTGGTGACATTGAGTTACTACTTATCAGGAGATGTGTTGGCTAGTCAAAGAGTGACACAAAGAAAACAAAAAGAAGAGTAATACCCAGACATAAACAAGAATCCCTTCAGCAAAGCGCAAGCATTTGGCCGATGCAGTCATGTCAGATCCTAGGAACAATAGCAGCAATGATATTGGCGATGTAGTCAAAGATGGGGTCATGAAAGGCTTATGCTATTTTCCCAGTTTCTCAGCTTCTAGCTTTTACACCATAATTTTTGGAAATCACTGCTTATTTTCTTTCATTGCAGTATTCTTTTGATGGATCCATCAAGACGTGATTTTCCCCACAATAGTGTATTCCCTTCTATGTTTTGACATATCAAGCTCTCTTTGACAATATTCGCATTCTTATAGTTTGCGAGCAACATAAAAATCAATTTAATTTTAAGGATTTTCGGCCGCTACAGATCTCTTTTGAGCATTAATGAATTCAGTGTTCACTACTATGATTTATTTATTTAATTGTTTTTGGAGCAAACTAAACTTGCATTTGGAATTGGTTAGAAGTTGGAAATGACTTCTGGGTTAGGGATGGGGCTGTGTGGGTGTCCTTGTCCTTTCAGCTCCAGGATCCCATATTGTGCAGACTCATGCAGGCGATGTGCTTACTGCCTCTTTGAGTTCACATATTCATTGATCCTGTTGACACAGGGGTACTGTGGATATCGCTCTGTATGCTCTGAATGTATTGCTCTGATTGGTTAATAAATAAAGTGCTGATTGGCCAGTAGCCAGACAGGAAGTATAGGCGGGACAAAGAGAAAGGAGAATTTAGAGAACAGGGAGGCTGAGTCAGGAGATGCTGCCAACCTCTGCCATGAGAAGCAAGATGTAAAGATACTGGTAAGCCACGAGCCACGTGGCAAAGTATAGATTTATTTAAATGGGTTAATTTAAGATGTAAGATCTAGCTAGTGAGAAGCCTGAGCTAATAGGCCATACCGCTTTAATTAATATAAGCATGTGTGTGTTAATTTGGGTCTGAGCGGCTTTGAGACCGGCAGATGAGAGAGCTTTGTCCTGACCACAGGCCAAGTGGGACACAGGAAAGCTTCAGCTGCATAGGCGGCATTGTTTTTTGGTGTCCTCCATCCACTCTGGCTGTTACACTCTTTCTGCCTCCTCTTCTGCCAGGTTCCCTGAGTCCTCAGGGGAGGGACCAAGTGGAGACAACCTTATTTAGGCCTGAGTGTAACAAGGTCTCTCACTCTGTGCATTTTGTCTGGCTGTGGGTCTCTGTATTTGTTCTCATCTAATGTATGGGGACATTTCTCTGATGATGGCTGAGCAAGGCACTCATTTATGAATACAGAAGAATGTCATTAGGAGTCATTTTATTGCTATAGTTCTTTGTTTCTAATTCTGTGAAGAGACAACATGACCAGGGCAACTCTTTAAGAAAAATATTTAATTGTGGTGGATTGCTTGCAGTTTCAGAGGTTCACTCCATTATTTTCCTGGTGGGAGCACAGTGGTATGCAGCCAGACTTGGTGCTGCGTACATCTTGGCTTGAAGGCAGCAGGAAGCTGACTCACTCACTAGGTGGAATCCTGAGCATAGAAAACCTCCAAGTCTGCTCCCACAGTGACACACTTTCTCCAGCAAGACCATACCCTCTCCAACAAAGCCACACCTTCTATTAATGCCACTCCCTAAGAGATTATGGGGGTCAAATACATTAAAACTACCACAAGTAGTGTTTACTGTTCCCCTAGATCCCTGGGCTATCTAGCCTCAGGTTCCTGGTCAGCCAAATCCTACTGTGAATGAGTTTCAGCTAAAGGATTGGGCCTCACGTCAAATCAGATATTGTCATATTACTCCAACAAACTTTTTACCACCATTGCGTTGCAAAGTCATACCTTCAAGGCAGGACAACACTGTGGATCAAATGGTTTGCAATTGGTTTTGTATTTTACATTTCTCCTCTGGTAACATGCAGAGTACTGTCCAGTAACAAGAATATTATCCAGTAGGACTGAGGGCTCAGCTAGGAACCAGCTTGATTTTTCCATATTCAATGAATTGTGTAGGTATTATCACCAGATCTGGACGTGGGGAGGATCAAGTGGGGACGGGGAGGAAAGAGGGGTACAAAGAAGGGAAAACAGTGACAGCTAAAATTAAGGACCATTTGAAGGGTGGTATGGAGACAGTATGTAGAACCTTCCTAATATATATATATCCAAATAATTGGGGAACCAGAGTCCCAACTGGCCACCCCTTATCATCAGTGCAGCTTCATAGGGAATAGCTTACATCCAGTTAGGCTGCAAGTCAAAGGACTCCCATGGGAATTTCCAAACAACCCAGGCTGTTGCCAAGACTATAGGTTGTTCTCTGTAAACTGGGTTTAAATGTACAATTTAATCTGAGTCACATTGTCTTCTGTTCCTCTAAATCTCTGTGAAACTAGCATGGTTTTCCAAGGTATCCTCTTCTCATACTTCTTAAAAGTGTTTTCTGTGTGAGGTGGGTTGGGTGTGAGGAAGGCGGTAGGGGCAGGAGGAGGGAAGAGGGGGGAATCTATGATTGGTATGTAACATGAATAAAAAATTTCTTAATAAGAATATTTTTTACTACCCATTTCCCTCTGTTTGGTAAAAGAACATTCTAGTAAATTATGATTAATTCTAGGGACAGAAAAGTCTTATAGTTCAATTCTATATCCAAAATCTATGCTCCATTATTTATTTCAGCTAAGATGTTTCAAATTACAAAAACATCCAGAACATTTTTTAAAGTTTTTGTTCCATTTAGATACAGGCATATAGACGCATTTTAGCATATATATGCATATTGTGTTAAAATTAATATTCACCTAGGGTTATGACTGACAAACATTGACATCCAGGATGTACTTGTGCATGATCATAAGTAATATTAAGGGAAAGTAATAATTATTCCAAAATGACTCTATCAGAGACAAAAATCAACCTTTATTCTTGAATGAATTATGTCTCTCACAGATGAGTATGTTGAATATACTCAATAACTCACACAGTAGCAATACTTCAATTTAGAAACTTTTCAAACTTAACTTAGTTAAAAATATGGAGTTAATAAGGGGATCTCTTTTCAAATTAAATTATACTGTCTGTGTTTATATGTGTGTGTCTGTTCATGTTCACATGTTATGATGGTATGCATGCGTAAGTAAGAGGACAGTTTTGTGGAGTCGGTTGTTTCCTTCCAACTTTTTGTATTCACTTGCAATTGAATGCATGTTGTCTGTATTCTAAGAGAAGAGATTTACTCACCATAAGGAGCCACTCATTCTTATGGCCCAGTGATGGTGAATCTTATCTCATTCTAAGTTGCATCTTTAAAGGTATACGACATTTTGTTACAACAGAGACATAACCGAGTTATGTATGCATAGAACAAAGGTGCGATGAAGATATAAAGAGTAGCTAATGGTACACAAACTAAAGAGAGTGGCCTAAAGTATAAAATGCCTGATTAAGTACATGAATCAGGGATTCGTATTCCCACAAAGCTTTTACTACCACTTTCCTTCAAGACCGAAACATCCTATTCTGCAAGGAAGCTCCTTGAGCGAGAAGAAAACACTCAACATAGCTTCAGGAAATTACTGCAACTGCCTAGATTCACTAGGTAGGGTCCTACTGCTGGAGTAAGCAATGAAAGCTGAAAGTGCTTCTCAGAGAAGCAAAGCTAAGCTGCAAAGAAGACTCTCAGAATATCAAAAGCTGCAGAAGATTCTGCTACCAGATCAGGTGCATGGAAAATGCAGAAACCAGTGGAGCTGCCTTCGAACAGGTGTAGACTCACTTGGAATGGATGTTCTCCAATCTATTGAACTTTTGAAGGCTGTGAAGTGTGCTCCAGGTTTTCAGGTTTTGTGAGCTGTGACCCTGCTCCTGTAAGTAACCTCTCACCCATATTTCTGTAAGTAGGGCAATTAAAGCTCATTGGTACACCAAGTTGGACTTTGGTGGTATCCATATTTTGCTCTGTTGTAGGATCCCTATTTGGGGTGATTAGATGTGTGTTGCATCCCCCAGCAAAAGTTTACTACCCAACAAAACTATGCTAAAATTCATATCCATTAATTCATAGGTCTGAAAACTAGATAACCGGTCACATGTTGTTTATGAGTCTATACTTCCATTTGCAGTATTTTGCTGTGCCGAAGATATTAAAAGTCTTTCTATTACATGCAAAGAAGAAATGAAGATAATAATGAAGCTATGATCAAATAAATAATAATAAAATTAATAAATAATATTGTAAAATATGAAAATATAAATCAAAGAAACATTCTTCAATCATGTGAGAAGTGATAAAAACTAACTCATTATAGTATTAATGAATGCTATCATTCAGATTGGCAAAACCCTGAATAATATGTAGGGGTAACTTTCATTAAGATAAGCTTTTTTTATATAATGACTAAGACTCCATAATAATCCTTTAAGCTATAAATAACTGATGGCATTAATCTTAGGATTTATTCATACACATCTGGATTATTCCACCTCTACTTAACTCATCGAAAATGAACACAGTACAGGGACTTTGAAATGTGTCAATAAGAACATAATGTAACACTCTGTATGTGAAGTCTGACTCCATTTATTTTACATCAGCTGCCCTCTGTTTAGTGTTCACGTCCATTGCCACTCATTTTTTTCCTCCTTGTCTTGAACGTGAACACCTATAATTTGTCTCATTATTTGGCTATAAGTCTAACCCCCATTTCAAGTTTGTCTTCAAAAGTATCAAGACAGTTTTGACCTCTTTACACCCAGCAGATAAATCCTCATCAGGACACTTTGCCCACTTGTTTCCCAGGGCAGACCTTTAAAAAAATGGCCCTTGGATTTAAAGACAGGCAATAAAATCCTTTCAGATTTTTCCCACTGGAACTGAAAATTCTAACATTGTTCATTTTTTTCTTCTTTACTTTGCCTCTCAAGGGAGTTACTTGAATTTTTTTAAGTACAAATACTGCCAAAATTCCTTGATTAGCAGGTTGTCTTTCTGTCCTCATTCAGCCCATGGTTAGGCACTCATGTTGGTGGATATTAGTTTTCCTGGAAATTCATTGGTTCTGGCTATAACTTCCTGAAAAATTGCATCTCTGTAAGATAAGAAGATCCCTTATACATTATATTTGGAACTATACTTGTTTCATGTATTAATTAGTTTTACAATGAGTCAAATGGGAATTTGCATCTTTGTACCAGCACATATTTATTGAATATTTATATGTAGTAGTCTTATGAAATATCTATAGTCCTAGCTGCTAGAGAGGTTAAGGATGAAGGACTGCTTATGACCAGGAAATTGAAACAAGATTGAAAGAGTGAAACCTTATACCTTTTTATGCTAAAACTATATCCTTACTTGAGAAATGTCTGTGATTTTTAAAAATAAGCATACATTGCCACTCAACTAAGAAGTACAGAATGTGAGAAGGAAGAATATGCTACTTACAAGAAAGTTACCTCCATATTATGAATATATATATAAATTCATAAATACACTCTTGGAGGTTAGGATATCAGTATTTAGAGGGACATAACAATTTTAAAATCTGGATCTGATTTGATCTACCAATATGGAAATGACCATGCATGGTGACAGTGGGAAGAGGAAAAAAGGAGGACACTATGGGGTCATTGTCCAGCCAGAACAGTCTACTATGTGATGTCAAGCCCAAATGACAACCCTATCTCACAAATCAAGGTAGACAGCACTGGAAGAGCCATTCTTAATATCATTCTCTGGCATCTGCATGAACATGCATGGACACATGTGTGTGTACTGAAATAGATGCTCAATTTTAGTGTCCCTTAAAAAGTTAATTTTTTTTAAAAAGAGATGGCATATTTACTTGGTGGTAGAGGAGATTTAACTTAAATACCTTGATTTTCATTTGTGAATTATTCCTGAAAAAAACTGGAGAAAGTGAATCAGGTATTCTCTGCCATCTTATTTTATACAATTACAATTTTATTCAAAAATTTCCTATTATCCTGCAATTCTCTCTTCTGGCTTGTATCTGCAAATTCCTTGCTCTGTTTACTCTGTCACACGCTGATTATTTCCCACACACTTCCACACTCCTCATTTTCCTTGAATCTGGCTCTCCTGATCCAGGACACAACATTTCTCCAACCCACTATAGAATAAAAGTGTCTGTATTGTCTTGATATGTAATCCTTAATAGCATTTGGTCCTAATAGATCAGAAAATAATGAGAAAAGAAGATATATGAAAGAAGGAAAGGGACTGGTGAATGAGTGAGGGGAAAAAATAGTATCTCTCATATTTTGTTCTACAAAGTGGAATTCAACATAAAGTTTATATTCAGGGAGAAAATATTGAGTAGCACTCAACAAATATTTAGAATATTAAGTTTCTCTGTACCATATGCTCATAAGATTGTCAATATCTATGTCAATATATGTCTGTCTCCATCTATCTATCTATCTATCTATCTATCTATCTATCTATCTATCCATCATCTATCTATCTATCTGTCTGTCTATCTCTATGTCTCTGTCTCTAGCTATATATATATATATATATATATATATATATATATATATATATATATCATCTACCATATGTCTATACATATACACTTACCCACATACATGGGCACACACAAAAGGGAATATATGCTTCATATGATGGTCATAGTTACCTAAGTATACGAGTTTTTGTGAGGTTTCTGTTCCCAGGCAATTTGAATAGTATTTTGTGGTAGTGAGCAATTGCACAGCCTTGCATAAAAGTGTAACAAGTTGGTTTTACATTCTTGTTTTTAAAGAATAATCTGTCCCGAGACTGAGGAAATGTTGGTAGGAGAAAAAGCTGAAGAGGGCACAAATACATAGGATGTTGTTTTGGTTGTTCATGAGTGAGAAAATGTTGATTTGGATGTGTTTATTTGAAGCATAGAAGACACAGCTTACATTTGGGATATATTTTACTTCTATGTGGCATTTACTTGCAGTAACTACATGATCATTTTTGTCCTGAGAATAATATTTTATATGAGGACAAAAAAAAAAAAAAAAAAAAAAACAAGAAAATATCAGCTGTTTTCACATTTTCATAGTTAGGCCTCGGTAAAGAAAAGACGTCAATATATGCAAAACATCCATTTCCCTTTACACATCATAGGTGATCTTCAAATAGCTGATCCCTGAGATTCCCAGACATAATGCCCAACTGATGTCCTCATTGCTTTTTTACGAGATTACAGTAAAGACAAAACACCTGGAATTCCATTTGCTTTACCTTTTCTGTTTCTCAGAAGATCCACACATGGTTTAGTTAATGAAAAAATAATAAATCAAAAATAATTTTAATAATTTATGAATGATTAATAGACTGAAGGAATTCCTACCCAAAATATTCCTATTTATTAAAAGATAAGGTTAAATTTTGTTCTTATGTTGAATGCTATAGACCAAATTCTGTTATACTTCATGACTACATACCCTGAACAAAATGAATTAAGGTATCAAATAAGACAGATCGTTACTCAGAACACATCTGCCAAGAGCACCCATTGCTGCCTGAGTTTCCCAGCCCCCCAACTACTGAAGGTTCAAGTTATAGTCCCTGATGAATGCTAAGTACAAATGGGCTTTTGAATTCTGCTGAAATACTTTGGTATTTTTTTTAAAAGTGATAAGCACATCTGAACTTCGTATAACCGCAAACATGTAAAAGCACAGAAATCCCACAAAGGACTCTCCTTCTAACACCCCCCAAATGTATTTCCTCACATCATTTTTTTGAAGAGGAAGCTGGAGAGATGGCTCAGCAGTTAAGAGAACTGGCTGCTCTTAGAGATGCCCAGAGCTCAGTTCCAACAACCATACAGCAGGTCACAATGTCTGTAACTCCATCCTCAGGTGATCTGGTGCCCTCTTATGTCCTCTGTGATCACCAGGTATGCATTTTCTGAACAGACATACCTGCAAACAAAACACCCATATACATAGAATGCAAACAAATAAAATTTAAGAAATAATATAAAGAAGTAAATTAAAGTATCTAAAAGAAAAAAAGATATTTTTAAATCTTTCTCCAGTCATTCACAAGGGCTATTAAATCAGTTCAATATTTCATTCAGATAATAATCACTTGTGATTTCCCCACCTCTAAATTTAAGAAATTTTAGAACTTCAATTGTTCATTGTACTTTGATGCTCTCATTTATTTTTTCCAGTCTTTTAATTGCTCCCATTGAGACAATGTGTGTTTTGTAGGGATGAGTTGGTAGGGAAGTCCTGAGTTTGGGTAGAAGAAGAAAGCCTAGGCCAGAACATTGAGCTGGCTAGAATAGAGGAGAAGATTGCAAAGCTTTGTAATTTCTGTCTTAGTAAATAAAGTCCTCTCTCTATGCATGAGTTAGACAATGCATGCTTTTATGAATGTAGGTAGCTTCTCCTGCTTAAAAGGGAAAGGGCTCAGGGTTAATTTTCAGTTTCTGAGTCTTTTTTCCCTCTCAGCATGATCTTGTGGCAGGCAGAAAGCTGACTGAAAAAGATAAAATATGAAACAACAATGCACATGAATACCACTCTAGAAAGGCTCTTTGTCCTTTGCTTAATTGAATAACATTTCTTTTCTATTAATTTAACATATAGTATTTGTTTAAAAAACAAGTATTATTGCATATGATAGTAATTTTAATACCTCTTTGAATGCTTCCCAGCTAACTAAAAATGTTTGGTTCATAATAAAATGATCTATGTTCTTGTCCAGGAATCCTGAAGAAGTGAGATATAGTTATGTAAACCAATTATGCCAAATTGATTGAATTAATTCTGAAAACTAAATTGGCTGTAAATGAAGCTATGATGATAGCAGCATCAGCAGATCATTACATGGCATATTCAATAAAGCAAGAACGTAATGCTTAAGAGACATTTTCCACAGAAGGTAAATTATATTTTCACTAGAAATTGAATTATTAAACCTATGAATTTCCAAAGTCTATTTGTGAAAAATAATACACACACATGCAGAATTATATACACAAAAAATGAAATCAACCCAAGTAATTCAGTATACCTATTTTGTGTTGTTTAAACATTTGATACATCAAGAGAAAACCTCAAGATAATGTAAGCGGTAGTTTAGGATAAATCACTTATCAGTTCAACAGAAAAATTAGGCTGCAAATACCAATTTCCACATGAAAATAATCAGCCAGAACAGCTTCCATTTTCATTTTGACCATAGCAACATATTTGCTACTTGTATTTCACAAGCAGAGCATTCTTTAACTATAACGATAGCATACTTAGATACATTATGCTTGCTCTGAGAGCTTGTCTCTAGGGTGTGTCAGACATCCTAAGTGATGCTGCTTTCAAAGATGATAGGACCTATCATTTCCTTCATGCACAAAAAGCTGTACCATCTATGATACAGTCCCAGATGTGGAATATATTAGATTCTGCCTGAGAGTAATTTACTTTCTAAAGGTAAATAAAACAATTTTTAAGCAGAACAGAATTTTCCAGTCATTCATGTACTTAATAAATGAATGAATAATACTTGTAAAAGCACCAGATACCTTTCAATTCACCCAAAACAACAGGATAACAAACTATTTGCAGGCCTATGTGATTGAGTATAAAAACAAATGATCATGTCCTTAAGGAACACAGATAGCAATCAAAGGGTAAGGTGTACTCAACTCTTAGAAGTGGAATTGAAAGGCTCTCTTTACTGCTCAATAGATACACATATTGTTAAGCTTCATATTTCCAGGTGTAGGAGGATGAAATCCACAGCATTAGATAGACTGAGTCAGAAGAACCTCAAGTTCTTCTGCCAGTCAACATACAAAGTGTATACATAAAAGAAATGTAATAATGTTCAAAATTAAAAGAATCAATAAAATATTATGCTCATAAATTGAATTCACCAGATTTAGAATTTCATAAATATACTGAAAGAGAAATGACAAGACTACTTAAGAATATGGGTTCATACTTTCACTAATTTATGAATATAAAAGTAAGTATTTAGAGTGGAGTTTGATAGTATGATCATTTAGAGAAAAGATAAGTTTTTTTTTTTTTCTTGTGGCCTATGGACCTACTCAGAATTGGTACTGGTGCAGTTAACAGGATCAAACATGAGTGCCATCTTTTGTTTTGATCTGTGAATCCAGTAAAATCCTAACTTAAAAATGTCATATGCCATAACAGAAAGGTTTGTCATAGTTCCATAAAAATATAGTATAGTAGAATGAAAGTATGTCACACACACACATACATACACACACACACACACACACACACACACACACACACACACACACACCACACACACACATACACACACACATACACACACACACATACACACACACACACACACACACGTACACACACACACATACACACACACACACACACACACACACACAAAATCACCAAAAACATAGAAGAGTGAAATGATTAACTGTGAAAATCGTTAACAATATATGAATAGCAAGTCACTAGTAATAAATGTTTAATTATAGATTTATTCAATTCCACAATCTAAGGACATATTATCTTGGAACAATAAAGTTCTACCTATTCAATACCTGCAATTTATTTTGTGTTTACCTATAAAAAGTAATGAACATAAAATGAAAATACAAAAGAAAAAAGTGGTAGTTTTTTTTATTATTATTAAGTAACGTGCTGAGTCAAAATTGCTCCACTGGATTTTCAAAAGGTAATTATACAATGACAGGATCATCAAGAGAATATAACAACAGTAAACATAAATGTAGACAATATTGTAATACCCAAATCTGTAAAATAAATGTTATCAAGTCATAATTCACAAGTGGAAAACAGGGTGGTAATATTGGGGCATATCAATGTCATATTTCTGTATTAAAAAAAGAAATAAACAAACAAAAAATAAAATGCACTATAGATGGATATACTCATGTAAGCAATTAATCTCATGTGTAGGAGGATGTGTTAGAAGGTTTGTGAACTCAGGTTCAGATTTATGTATATAGCAAGAAACTGTGAACATAAAATACATGTTATTACTAATTACACATAGTATATAGTATATACTATAGAATAGACAATACGCTAGGGCACAAAAGGAATATTAACAAGGTTTTAAAAATATCGAATAACTTTTCTGAATGTCCTGGTATAAATTTGATAATAATAATAAACCTGAAAATTTAAAAAAATTCATATTTTTAATGAAAATTAAATAATACTTTCATGAATAATCAACAGATGAAAGAATAAATGAATCAAATAAGTGATTAAATGACTTTCAAGGGGATATTAATTATTATTCCAAAAATGAGACTCCAATTTTATGTAGAAAAATAATTATCTCTCAACCACCAGGAAACAACACATATACTTGTGCCTATTTTAGCTAATGGTATTACCTAAGTCTAGTGAGAGATAAAGATTTATTATAAAATAGATGAAGTCAGTGCATTACTTAATGACAAACAACTAGATAATTGCTGTTCAATATTTATCATAGAGATGTATATAAAAACCTTAAAAGTCACTGACAAACTAAATTCAGTTGTGTATTGAAAGTAGAATATATCACCATGATCAAATTGAATCTAGCCCTGGGATGATAGAATGGTTCAAAAAATTCAACTCTAAACATATGATGGCTTACTTTAAATTAATATAAGATACCTACCCACTAATGTTAGGTATAATCTCATTAGACACCACAAAAAAAAAACAAATCATAAAATTCCAAATATTTCATAACTATACCCTTCACCAAGAGCTATTCACTTCTCATCAAAAAGGCTTCTTTTTGCTACAAATGGAAGCTGTTTCAAAGATCCACATCTGATTAAAATTGATAGATTAAGTGACTGTGGGCTGCCCAAGCACAATGTTTGTATGGCTCACAGAACATCACAGAAGAATGAACAGAAAGCCTACAAGAGCCAGAGGATTGGGACATCTGCTTCTAGATAGTGTCTACTAGACTTAACACAGATATTGTTACACCCAGAAAAGGGCAGCAATATAGTTGCCTAAACAACACTTGGATAATGACAACAGCAGTTGACCCACTAACATGGATACTGAAAATTTCACTAGGCTCCCTCCTACATGGAACCTACCTACAAGCTACTGAGAGAGAGAGAATCAGTTTTCTGTAGGAAAGATCCCCCAGTAAGTTATATAATTCCTAGTGGTCAATCCTAAACACATGTACGTACAGGCAACACTAAATGAACTCAGTAGATTTATATTACTATGATATATTATTAGGTGATATATGGCATTATTTATATTTTAATTATAGAAGAATTATTTGTAATTGTAATTATAGAAGAGGCCTTTATTAAAAATATTATTATTATTATTAGCTATTAAAAATATTTTGGGGCCTAGCCAAATCAAGATTTTGAGAGGAAGTGCGGGGATATGGGAAGAACTGCATAGGGAGAGGGCGACTAGAAAGAATGTGTGCTGGGGATGTCTTTCTGTATGCTGTGAATGTGTTGCTCTGATTGATTGATTGATTGATTGATAAATAAAATGGCAATTGGTCAGTAGCCAGGCAGGAAGTGTAGTACAGGCAGGATAAGCAGAGAGGAGGATTCTGGGAATTGGAAGGCTGAGTCAGAAGATGCTGTCAGCTGCCACCATGAGAAGCAAAATGTACAGATACCAGTAAGCCACGAGCCATGTGACAAAGTATAGATTGATAGAAATGGGTTAATTTAAATTGTAAGATCTAGCTAACAAAAAGTCTGAGCCATGGCCATACAGTTTATAAGTAACATAAGTCTCTGTGTGTTTACTTGGGTCTGAGCAGCTGCGGGCCCAGGCGATACTGGCAGGTGAGAGAGTTTTGTCCTGACCAGCAGCAGGCTGGGACACAGAAAATCTTCTAGCTATGGATGTGAATGTAGTACTTGGGCATGAATTTATCAAAAACAAAGAGTTAATTTTTTAAAAATATCAGTGGTGAAACCATTCTAAAAGAAATATAATTTCTAAAAGGAAAAATAATGTAGAAGAATATGTGCCAGTAATGTGATCACATTATCAATTACTGGAATTTCAAATATAAACATGGTGCTATGTTCTGATTTATTTGCTTTCCTATTCCAAAGGACCATTTCGTTCTGAATATTCCTCCCAATATTACAGAATCCCAAAATTTAATAATGCTTAAGGACTCCATCATTGGAGGAGGATGTCAAATCTTTTTGACATATGAATGAAATGGTATACTTTGGTACTATGGTAGATCTACTTTTAGTGTTTTGAAAATTCTCATGCTGATTTTGCTACTAGCTGCACCAGATTGCAATCCCACCACCACATACATATAAGCAGCAATAAACTCAGCAAGTTCCCTTTTATATGCGTGTGTGTGTGTGTATGTATATATATATATATATATATATATATATATATATATATGTATTTTACTATTAATTTTTACTTCCTTGTATGCATTTATTATTACTATTATTATTATTAGTTATTAAAAATATTTTGGGGCCTAGCCAAATCAACTTTCTTATTTCAACACTTCACATTTGTGTAAGCATAATGTCACAGCTCAAGTCATATTTATAAATAACCAGAAATATTTTAGACAATCTGAAAGAAACAACCATTCTAGGATGTTACATGAGAGATTTCTTTTGTATAAAAATTCTATGTTTTAGATAGGTTATTTCTTGTTCTGATTTCTAATGGGTCCTTTTGGGAAGAAAGTCACTTGAATTTCTTCACTTTTAGAGAATATTCATGGATACTTCAGGTTGACCATTTGGTTTATCTATCTGCTCTGCTACAGGTAAGTCCCAGGTGAAAATAAATGCTGTAGTTATTCATGGACCACCCACTATACAACCTCAGCTGTAAAAATCAATGTGGGCTCAACCATAGAAAAATAATTGGATTTTTCTGACTGACTGACCTTTTCCCTGAGTACATCAGACTTAACAGAATTTTCCGTTCTGGGCCTTATTACAACACAACTAAATATTTTCTTGAGCCCTAACAATTACCCATTCTGAATTATAACAAATATACTATTCCTTTTTATATAATCTACAGACTTTGATCAGTGATGATTTGCTAGCTACCCCATTATTAGGAAATAATGCAGTGTTGTTTCCGCCAGCAAACACTATTTGTCAATTACACACACTATTATTTCTTATGGAAAATAACTTATGATTACTGTGGATTGATGTAAAACCCACACACCATGTCCAAGTAGCCTGGGAAATAAAACATGTCAGTATACCACATCTAGTGACTATTTGGAACATAATAAATAGCCCACACAAGTTTGTAGTGTCCTGTTACATAAGCCTAGCTTCAAGAAGCAAAACCATTAATCCACACAGTTTACACAAAATCATACATTTGTGATTACATGGTCAAACATTTTAACAAATATCTGCATCTCTGGTAGCAGCTGACAGTTTGTTAATATGGAGAGACAAATCAGAGTTTAGATATTTGCTTTCATTGTGGTTTGACACCTGGATCTAACAAAGAAAAATTAGATCTCTGAAAAATCTTGTAAACTTGCCTCAGTTTTATTTAAAAACACCAAGACTGAACAATTTTTTATAGTCATGTGATCTAGGAATGGGTCTTGAGCTATCATGGCATTGAATGATTGAAAACAGAATGTAAAATATAGATTAGTTGATATGACCAACAAATGACAACAGATTAACCTTGATTATTTCCAGAATATATTCATTTTAAAAATTCTATATGTTTCGGATTTAAATGTATCTACTTTTTTGCAATTAGATGTAAACATTAGAAGGTAGTTTTAGAGTTTGGACAGTAATAGTTTCTCACTTAACTATATGATTTTAATTATATTTTAAAATTCAAATCTATAAAATGGTTTGTAAAGAGAAATTATTTCCTCATTATTTTCTGAAATTAAGTAAAGTCATCACATTGTATCTTCCCTTTTATCCATATTTCATTAATTCTTGAGAATTTCGTACAATTTGTTTAACATATTCACCCCTCCAGCTTCTTCCATAACTAACTTCCCTATTGTACCATCCCTTCTCACAAACTTTGAGATTTTTTTTTTTTAATTTCACTTGGGAGTCCAGTTTGTGTGTCCTGCCAGTCTTGGACTTTGTGTATCCAGCACTAAGTGGTCAGCCTTGGCATCATAGACATACACATTTCATTATACAGACGGAGCAAGCTGCATACAGGGGTGTGTATGTATGTAGAACAACTGAAGAAAAGGAAGCTATGAATTTGAGAGAGCAAGGGAATGCATATCAGGAGTTGAAGAGAGTAAAGCAAAGGGGGGAATGATATAATTATATGATACATTTCAAAAATTGCTAAAAATAGATTTGTATTCCTTGACTGGTTCCTATTTTTGTTTATTTAAAAAAGACTAAAAGTAATAATCTTTAAAACTAAATTTAAAGCAGTGTAAATGGATATCCCTTTTAAAGATTATTTTCTGGAACTGTAGGTTAAATTGCACAAAACCAAATTTATTACAATTCCAGTGATTAATTACAACAAAACTCCTATGAAATGCAATAAGAATATATGACACATATTCACATTACATGAAGAATTGATGAAAAGGAGGGGGACCACTAGGGCACAAGGAGATACTTAGTAACCTCGGTACATTCTAGGGGCAAGGACATACCAGCTTGAGTAGGTTGTGTGCTCTGATTCTAAAGCTAACAGAAAGCTACACTTGTACAATAGCAAAAACACTGAAAACACAAAGAAGCAATATGAAAGTAAAATATTTGGTGTTTAGTTGCTTCACATTATATCGTGCTATATCTTTCGTCTAGATAAAATGACTGTTTATACTAGATAGGACACCCACAGCCAAAGAACAAAACAAGAAGTAAAGAAATACAGAAACAACTGTATATAAATTTAGCCTGGTGATTCAAGGAGTGTATTGAGACTACAGGAACTTGGGTGCCCCCAGCATCTGCTTCATCAAAAAATGCCAGCCTCAACAAGGTTGGGGTGTCACTAGGGATGTACCACTGGGGCTTTCTACACTGTTTAGGAGCAGCTAATTTGTGGGCAAATCTCCAGTCCTCAAGAATCCATTTTCTGATTATGTAACCTCTAAAAATGGATCTGAGCCTTCTGAACTCTAATATGTGTTCCATTCAATTCTCCACCTTCAGAATTCTCACTCCACCATCTTCTTTCCCATTATGAATAAATGAAAAAAATAAATGTACCTCCATAATCACTAATTACTTTAAGTTATGCCATTGTCTCTCACACATACAGAATTTAATCATGACAACAAGCTTACCCAAGTAGACCTTACATTCCATATTCTGCTCCAGCAAAAATGAAAACAATGAAGCTCCTTCAGGAGAGTACACCCAGTGATTAAAAGTGGAGACTAAAAAAAAAAAAAAAAAAAAAAAAAGCTTAGGTCTTCTTGTTTTTAATTAATTGTTTTTTCCTAACATTAAAGTAGTTTGTAAGCTTTTTTTCCCATTTTTGCGAACACCTGTGCACTTCTTAACTCTCAAGTGCACTTACCAACAAAAATTATCTCCACTCATTTTTGACCTCCTTACATACTTATTTTCAATAGTTCTGTGAACCAACTTGACATATTTCTTTATAAAATCTCTAGAGATTTGGGTATGGTACCTCACATCCATTTATTTTATACTTCACACACCTAATTGAGAATCTCTCAGCATTTTTCTTCTCAATAGTGTCATAAACCTCCTACCCAGATGCTTTCTCCATGAAAAAAAGACACAATCTCTTCCTATTATTAGACTCTATAAATCAGTGATGTTCTGATACTTTTCATATCTCTGCAACTGAATTCAGCTTCCTCATCAGTGACATATAAATATACATAAATATACATGTAACCGTACAGCAGATGCCTGATCAAATGGCTAATTTTGGGGATGTTCCTTTTTGGCAAGTTATTATCTGATTAAATGAAAAGACATGTGTTACTGGTACATGGACTGCTCTCACCCAATGTGAGGTTGAACTGTTGACCTTGTGTACATCCTACTTCACAAATGAGTCTGTCAGATACGATAAGCCTATAGGCTGAAGATGATGCCCCAACACTGCGGAGAAACCTCAGGTGACTGTCCAGGCAGCTGGCTGTTTCTGTCAACTCACAAAATTTTTGGAAGTTGCTTTTGTGCACTTCCTGTTTTTATTTTTGTTAGCTAATATTATTTCCTTCTTGGGTCTCTGAGGGATTTGAAGATTAGTTAGTTATAGTTGAAGATTAATTAGGATAGAAAGTGAATTAGATACATTTTGGACTTACTAAAATAGGATAGATAAGGGAATTATTTTCTCTGATTTGTCAAATACAAATGGACTAGACATCGTTTAGGTAATTGTTACTTGTATATATTGTATATAGTTATTGTACTTTTGTATATAGTTTTTCTTTTGTTAGTTATAACCTTTTGCCTTTTTTCTTTTTATTAAAATAGAAAAGGGGAAATATGGTGATATTTTATTTGTACTGAAATGTGATTTTAATTTTATGTTAATAAATAAAGTTGCCCTGGGGTCAGAGCTATTAGAGCCATAGCAAGAGCGTGGTGGTTAGAAGAGCTAGGTAGATTTCTGTGTGTTCAGGGATACAGCCAGTATTGGAGACATACGCCTTTAAGACCTGGAGGGCAGTACTTACAGGCAGTGATGAGGCAGTCATGTGGTTGGGTTTACAACCAATGAGAAGGCAGAACAGAAAGACTATTTAAACACAGACAAACAGGAAGTAGCTCTGTCGGGGAAGTTAGGAGCACTGCAGGAGGTAAGATTTTATCTCTGAGCTCTGACCTCTCGGCTTTCTCTTTTACATTGGCTCTGTGTTTCTTATTTTAATAAGACGATTGGTTACATCTACATGTACATAATTGTATTTTTTTGGACAGTCGATTTTAGTGTCTTAAAAGGACAGAAAAAAATATATATAGAGAGAGATTGATATTGATATAGATATAGATATAGATGTAAAGAAAGATTCTACCTAAGAACAGTGACAAGTTGATTGGTGTCTTTTGCCAATAATTGCAAAATTGGAGGCTGAGTCAGGGCATCAATAGTTCAAGTCTATCTTGGAATAGCTAAGAAGACTGTGTTTACTGCTTTCCCTGGAAAAAAAAAAACAAGGAAAAAATTCCTCACACATAAATCTTATAGGCTGAAATAGAACATGTCGCTATAGATCCAACTTGTTTATATTTGGTAAATAAGACCCTGTATCATGCTAGTATGATTACGTTTAGCTGTTTCTCTGAGGTTCCAGCTGAATGGGTGGTTAGCTAGCTTAATGAGTATTATAGAAATAAAGGGGGGGGGACTGTCTTACATTGCTGCCTTATCTGAAGTCTTCAAGAGACAGTATGATTGTGAAAGAACAGAACAGACAGGTATTTGAAATTATGCCTGTAACACACAAATGATAGTGTTTTCATATGAAAGGGAGGGCAGCATTATTCCACATCAGTGACACCAAATCTGAGGAAGTGTGGAGCACAATTGATCTACTCTCTTGCTACCCAAATAAGATCTATGTAGGAAAATTAATAAGAAAAGGCCCTCCTTTCATCAGGATGGCATTTGGGAGTATTAACTGCTCTGTAGCCCATTAGTCAGTTTAGTTAATGACTCTCTTATCCTTTTAATCATGTGCAACACATGGACTGAGCTTCATTTAGTTTCAAAGTGCCTTTCAGAAGCCAGAACTGAATCCTACTTGTAGAAAATGTTACCTTTTCAGAGTATAAAGCATACTATATCAAACCTCTTATATTTAGGGGTACTTTTAGAAATTGCATCTTGTTTCTGAGTAAACAAAATGAAAATCAATACGAAATTTAAAGACATTGTGGCTTCAAAGCTTCATCTTTTTCAAACCTTCAGTTTATTTAATAAATACATTAATTCACAGCAGTTTCAGATAATGAAGTAAGCATACTAAAACAATTCAATACATTTTAATTCCTAATAGAATGTTGAAATTTATATGGTTGTATGTTTAGTATAGTAGTTTAAAAGTCCTTAAAAATAGATTGCTTATCAAAATTTCAAAATAAGATTAATTTTTATAATTTGTCACATATTAAAATCAATCCTCTCTCTTTGAGTAGATCCTTTGTCTTATTAGAAATTTCAAGTTATTATAAGCACCCAAAAAACAATATATTAAAGAGGATGTGTACTAATTCATTGTAAAGTCCATGAGAAAAAAAGAATAATGAGTCTTTTCCTCTTCAGTGGAAAAAAACTGATAATTAAGATTTCTGAATATGTGAGTGAAGCACTTTTGGAGCATAGAAAAAAATTGTTTAATTGCATAAAATTGTTTCCTGTTGTTGGTTATTAGACTAATAAAACACTCATGACCCCAAAAGAATCACTATTTTGATTACTAACTCTCCACTCTCTCCTTCTAGTCCTGCAGACTTCATTTCTTCCTTCTTCAATCAAAGCTCCCATAATTCCAACATATTTAGTATATATTAGCTTGCACATGTTATCACACATATTCCTTTTTATTTATAAAAGACATTGTTACTGTAGAAATATCACTTAATTTTCATTTAAGTTTACAATTATAAAATCTGTAGTCTACTCTGTAATATTAATGTATGGCTTCTCTTTGATAGAGAGGAAGAAATACTGACTTTTACTTTTTCTTTCCTCTATACTATAGTTAGTCTATGGATTGTCTAAAACGATGGGTCATCACAAACAATATTTTAATAAACATATTATTTACATTTTTTGCTCGATCTGAACTACAGAAGCTGTTTTATAGTGTCCTGTAATGGCATAATTAATCATTCAATATACTGAATTTACCCAAACTTTCTCTTTGGATTATCTCTTCCATTTACATTCATGCCAACAGAGTAATGGATGGATATAATAAGCAAATGTTTGTGCCCTTGACCTATCGGAAGTCTGACATTCACTAATCTAAAAGATAAAAAATGCTCTATCACGGCTCTTTAAACTGACAGTCACTATTTCATATATTTTTTAGCATTTAAACCTTTTATTAGCTTTTTTATTACTTTCACTTATTACTTCTATTAGTTTTCTCATTGCTTTTATTGCTTTTCTACACAATAGTTAATATTTTGCTGTTGATATTATTTTAAGTGAGAATTCCCATAGACATTTGTTGAAATTCCTTTAGATTACAGCTTTACAAACTGTCTTCCTGTTAAGAGCTGAATAAAAATTATTTAACACTACCATAGTACAGCAATCACAAAATCAGTCATAGACAATACAAGCTAAATGAGTGTGATATTTTCCAGTAGAGAGTTGTTTACACAATCAAGCCATTTGAAGATTTGATTTACAGGTTATGGCTTGCTTACACCTAACATGAATGGTAAAATTGCCATGACAAATGCCAGATAAGTTTATATTAAGAAAAAAATCTCAAGCATAAAATCATTAGAAAAGAGAATGGTAAGAAACTTGAGTGTCATGAATGATAGATATTTACAAATCTGATAGTTAATTTCATCTCTCATTTCCCAAAGCAAAACTTTTCTATCTTTTTGTCTTGGTAATTATTGGTAAATTCTCCCTGTTTCACTCTACAGAGTTTCTATATGTGTGAGTGAGTTTTCGCGCATGTGTGAGGGTGCCTACATTCAGGCAGAGGCAAATGTTTGTGTGTCCTTTTACATGTGGAAACCAGTGGTAAATTTTCAGTTGTATTGATCCTCAGGAGCCCTCCACTGCATTTTCAGAGGCAATGACTATCACTGGGAGCTGAGACTCACAAATTAAGCTAGGCTGTTTGGCCAGTGAGCTCCTGGGATTTACCTATTATTGTCCCTTCAAGGCCTAAAGAATACAGATAGATACATCCAAACATGCCCATCCCCCCCCCCCCCCCGTGGGGATTGGGAATCAGTCTCAGATCCTCATGCTTGTACAGAAAGCATTTTAAAGACCAAGCCCTCTCCTCAAACTATATAGTTTCTTTTTTTTTTTTGGTTTTTCGAGACAGGGTTTCTCTGTAGTTTTGCGCCTTTCCTGGAACTCACTTGGTAGCCCAGGCTGGCCTCGAACTCACAGAGATCCGCCTGGCTCTGCCTCCCGAGTGCTGGGATTAAAGGCGTGCGCCACCACCGCCCGGCTAGTTTCTTAAATATAAGGTTTCCAGTGTATGGTGAGAAAATTCTGGTTATGGTAAAGTTTCATGGGAAAATGAAATAAATATTTAGACTAACAATTAACTGAAATACAAATTGTCCTCCAGGTAGGAACAAAACCAACACACTGTTGATGAGTTACCTATGTCTGCTGGTGTGAATAGTGCTCTGTATAAATAAACACTGATTGTCCAGTAGCCATACAGAAAGTATAGTCAGGACTAACAGAGGAGAATTGAGGGAACAGGAAGGCAGAGGGAGAGATTGTGGGAGCCGCCGCCAGGACAAGAAATATGTAAAGTACCAATAAGCCACAAGCCACGTGGCAAAGTATAGATTAATAGAAATGGGCTAAATATGAGTAAGAGCGAGACAATGATAGGCCTGAGATAATGGCCAAGCAGTTTAAATAGTATAAGTGTCTGTATGTTTATTTTATAAGTGGGCTAAGGGACTCCAGGGGCTTGGCAGGACCCAGACAGAAAACTCTCCAGCTACATCTGAGGACATTACAGAATGTGAATTCATTAATAGCATGTTAACTTTGTGGAAATCATCTAAAAATAAATAAATGCTATTTCCTACTACAATATAATAGAATTATAAAATTCTATTACTCAGTTCCTTGATTTTGTTTGAAATACTTAAAATTATTTTTTGTCTAACTTACATTATAATCTTATTTTTTTTTGTTTGGTTTTGTTTTGTTTTTCTATGTAGCCCTGACTGTCCTGGAATTTGCTCTGTGGACTATGCTGTTTTTGAACTCAGAGATCTGCCTGCCTAGGCCTCCAGAGTGTTGGGATTAAAGGCATACACCACCACTGCCCCGTTGTTCTTCGATTTGTTACTCTTATGCAAGAGTACTGGAAAGGTTCCCAACTTGTACATAAACAAGCATGAGATCAACTGACTAATGATCTAGCATGGTTTCTTAATTTACAGGAGCAATGAGAAACAATGAGAGTTTTTTCATCTTTATCTCTTAAAAATCAATCTACCTATTCATATTTAATAACTTGTTCTCTGCTTCTTTCTCTTGTCAGAAAAAAAGGATGTGTGTTAAGTCTTGAGGCCAAAGTTTATGCATGGAATTCTTTTAATTTTATCTATTCAAGAAAACACTGTATGAGCCGGGCGGTGGTGGCACACGCCTTTAATCCCAGCACTCAGGAGACAGAGCCAGGCAGATCTCTGTGAGTTCAAGGCCAGCCTGAAAGAAAACACTTTATGGACATCATATACCATAATCTTTTCTTTCCTACTGGCTGATGAAAATATATCAATAATTAAAAAAAACTTTCAATACCTCTTCTATTTAGAGTACATACATATTTCTATGATACTTGTTAGTGGAGTCTTTTATTATTTCTTACAAAGCACTTATTTGTAAATGTTACTTTACTTTTGAAATGTTTTTGTATATAGCATTATGTTTTTAGCTATTTCCCAAAATACTTACCATGCAAATATGAAGGTCTGAGCTTGATAATTAAAAGAAAAAAGAAGAAAAAACATAGTATGCTATCACTATAAGTGATAGCATATCACTTATAATATAATATATTATATACATATAATAGTATTATAAGTATAACTTATAATACTATTGTTGTAGATGGCTATAGAGAATGAATTCTGAGACTTACTGGTCATCCAGTCTGGTATAATCAAGTAATCTTAGGTCTCAGTGAAATTTATTATCTCAGCTAGCAAGATGGACTGTTGCTAAGTACAATACCTAGGCTTGAATTCCAGTTTCCATATGCATGTGCCCACACTTACATGCACACAACCCACATTCACCCATTCAAGTGCAAACATGCTCACTTACACAAATGTATTAGAAATTTTATTAGTCATAGTTAATAAAAATATTATCTCTGTTTTCAGTGATGAAAATGTCTCAATTCACAGAGAGATGACTAAATTTCTCTGTTCACAGAGAGATGAGGAAATCTAACATCTTTAATCACTGAGAATGAGGAATGGCTGGAGCACCAAGCCCAGAATGCAGCAATGACGCCACTGAGTTGCAAGTTACCACAATCAAAAGAACTTTGCATATTTTCTGTTGCTCTTAAGTGAGCTTCAGCGCTTCTCCAATGATATCATTTACAATGTTAAATAATACATACCATTTTCAAATTGAACATTGTATATCAGCCTTATAAACATGCTTCTGATCAAAATCCTACTGTTTTTCCAAATCATATTAAAGCTGTTTATTGTTTAATATTGCATTGTTTTAGTTTCAAAATCTACCAAACAGTATAAAATGTATGTTCTTAAACAAAAGATTAAGGAGTGATGATGTCTGTAAAATAGCGATCATTTACAGTTGCATTATAAATATACACACACAAAATTTATGAAATTTGAGAGTAATTTATGAATAAGTTCATAATTGCTTCTTCTTAGAATATTTGCAAAAGCTGGATTAATGGGATGTATATTCCTTAAAGTATAATGAGAATGAATGCATCTGTGTAATTTTAAAATGCTGTTTCATTTAATTAGATTTTTTAAAAATAATTCTAACCAAAATATATTGTTCACAGAAGAATCACAAATGTGTGCATGCAGCTTCTTGGCATATGTCAAAGGAGTCTATGATTTATTCAGCCTTCAGTGATATGTTTTGATGACTTTTTGCATTTCAGTCATAACATTTTTCTAAAACACAACTGCAATTACTTATTGAAAAAGTTCTAACGTAAAAGTTCTGAAATATTCTTTAAAAGAGCTAAATCCTGTCATTATGATGATTTCTAGAAAGATTTTTAAAATGTGGAATTGAAATAATATATTTGAGTTGTACATTTTATCAAATTGCTCCAATCATAACATATGAAAAATATCTTAAATAATCAGGAAAGAGTTCATAGAACTGTCAGAAGAGCATTGTTGTCCATAACTATATTAATTACAGGGAATTAGAACAAGGGGCTGAGAAGGCTTAGGGCGCTGTCTAAGGTTACTACTGGAGCACTGGGTCACCAAGCAAAAGCTGGAGATTGGCCTTGTGGAATGCTATTCCCACTTTAAATAAGGCTCCATATGTCTTAAATGAGAGATCTCTTCAGGAGCACACTGGCTGGTTCTGAATGTCATTACATGGCAGAGGGAGAGAGAGCTTTCCAGGGGAGCCAGGGCCCCAACTATTCAGAGCTTTACAGAGTAAAGTCAGTGTCTTCAAATGGCAATTTTAAGCAAATGGGCAGGCAGTGCAGGCTGTGGAAAATTGGTATTATGCACTCCCCGTGGCTTGTGCCACTTAGTTGCTGAGCCGCAGAATTTAGCCTGTGTAGAAGCGTCTGGGTGGTACTGAAGACTGGGACTACTCTAAAGGAAATAAAGCTGATGATGTTCACCCAAGCATCCCTTCAACCCAAACTTTGTAATCATTTATATGAGTGCAGTACAAAGGCTAAGGGAAAAGTTCAACAATTGTCAGAAAGCAGAGAAAGGCTGTATATAGAAGGCCTCTCTTTTCATCTAATGCCGTTGTCACTGGGTAATTATCCTGCAGACCGCTGTTAAAGAGACAAATGCCAATATGTACATTATGCACCAAATGAAAAAGAGGATTGATTCTTCCTTATGAAGATATTCTAGATTTCATAAGGCATTATGAGACTACTTTGCTTTGTGTAGCATCTCAGCTCAGGTTCTCCCACTGGGACTTGGAGATTTAACCACACAACAACCATATTCTTTTTCTTTTTTCATAGTAAGTTACATATAAAATGTCTTAGGCAAAATAATGCATTATACCATTGTTAGCATTACTTCATTTTTTAAAATTTAACTTTAAATACTTATTTTTAAAATCTACTTACTCTAAAATTGTACTGCCTAAATTAGTGCAGTGTATGACATACACGTTCCTCCATTCAAGACCCTAGATTAGATGTGCTAAAATAAAGAACCATGCTTTCCAAGGTTATTTACATTCAGTGAGTATGACATTCCAGGTCCACAAACAAAATAAGCACATCTGTGTTGTGAGCGTCAGTTACAACACACTTGGAATTCACTTAGGCTTTGTGCATGAATATGATGCTCAGCCCATGCATGAAACACACTAACAAACAATATTGCTTTGTAACTATGGGCTAAAAGACTATCTGGACCAATCGTTTTGGCTTGCCAGTATCGTGTATTGATAACTATGAGATTGATGGTTTGCACCTGGTTTCAGTGAGTCCCTAGAGATTTCTGATGTTATAACTGGTTATTCAGCAGAAACATGTTGCTTGGCCAACTAAATATTAGTCTCTAGCCAAAATATCATTCTGGGATCCTCAGTTCCAAGATGTGCCATGCATATATTATTGATTTCTAATCCATGAAAATAAAATACATTATTCCATGATGCTTAGAAATGAGCTGATTATAACTAGGCTCACATCTGATGTCTGTAAAGCCTTCATCATGAATAGTCTTTAGTTGTAAAACATACATATTTTAATTTTATCATTAATATGTTGCATAATTTTCTTCTAATGCATTCCATATCTGTAAATATTTTCATTATCTGTTCTTAGCATTCTTAAGCAGCCAGCCCCTTCTTCAAGAGTGTAGTCACAATGATAGGGGCAAGAAACTTTCTCAGTAACATGGGTGTTTACTATCTCTTCAGTAAGTTTGATTCAACTATCTGTACAGATTTGTTCTGAAACACTGAAAGGGCACATTTCTTATGTATACCACTGAAGTATTTGGTGGCAAGTATACTACATTAGGTTACAATTTTTTTACTGTGCTCTCTACAGGGCTCGGTTCTTCTCTTTTGCTATCATTTACCAACTACATTTCCTTGTAGTCTCAGAATAGAGAACCTGACAAGCTGCTACCCCAATCACACCAAGATTGGGCGGCTGCCTTATATTTTCTGCTGAGAAACACAGATTTTTGTTTTCTCTCTCTTTACATGTCTCCATCTCCAATAGATGAATTAGTGGATCTTGAAAACTTACAGTGACTCTTATACAGGGTGATCCTCACTTACCTTTACTACCAATGATACGTAGGAGTAGTTTTCTGCTTCAAAATCTGGCACTAGATGTTTCTTTCCTCAAATGGGACACTTTTTGCAATGGGACATAAAATATTATCTATTTAACAATGAATACCATTGAAGCACTTGATATTTCTTCCAAATAACTACCACTATAAGACAAACATGACTATGGCAAGTAATGTATGTAAGTTGACAGCAATAAGAGGAGATAGGGATGTTTGACTAAATATTATCAGGGTAACAGCTACAGAACTCAAGGACCCAGTAGTCCTGATAGGTCATTGCTCTACCACCAATAATACAACTTAATAGTATGAATTATAAGGACAAACATCCTATATCTTACAATAATTAATATATGGATCATATCAGATAACAAAATGTATGAATATAGATTTATAGAGGTGAGTATAATTTAGGATGAGTTCAGGGGGAGAAAATTACAATGAATGTACTAGAGAGGAACATGGTTTATTCTTCTTCCTCTAAGCTTCCTCTAAAAGTGAGAAAGGCTCAAGGAAATGGTGGACTATTTTTGGAAAATTATGTAATATCAATACAGTATGAGTCACAAGCAGTAGAATATTATGATCTCTACCAGAAGACTCTCCACTCTTTAGCACAAAGGCTCTAATTGCCATTATTTTACTCTTCAGTGTCCATTTTTATACCCAAAATGTATTTAATGAGGCTTTCTGTTTCCCCTGTGAAGGAACAAGAGAGTAGTATTAGCCAAGAACAAGTTTTCAAGAGGTGGGGTTTTTTTTAATCATCAAGAGCTTACCAGGCTGAGTGCACTTTCTTTTAGGAAACAGTGTTGTAACCAGAGAGTTTTCTTACCTAACCCATCCCTGCACTATAGTATCTGATGGGTGTTACCATTTTGGGGTTCACCTTGCCTCCTGGAGTTCCTAACTTGCCTTATTTTTCGTTCAGTCAACCTCTTGTACTTAAAACTGTGCAGTGACTTGTTTCTTGAGCAATGGCATCTCCCTAGAAATGCCCCTTCCTGCATTGATTAACTTCCTTGTCTCTGTGACCAAATATTGGGCAGAAGTGACTTGAAAGAGGAAGGATTTACGTTGATGCACCCTTTGAGAGGGGTTAGTCAATTGGCTCTGTGCTTTGTGCACAACAGCATGAGTGTAGAATCATGTACTCAAGGGAAGCTGTTCATCTTATAGCAGACGAGAAAGCAGAACATTGAAGAGAATGTTCCCAAAAGTAATACATCCCCGAGGATTTGCCCCCAGCTCCCTAGTTCCTCAAGCTAGGTACTACTTCCTAACATTTCCACCCACAGCTCCCCAAATAACACTGCTAGCTAGGGACCAAATATTCAAAACATGGTCTCATTGAAGATATTTCATGTTCAGTCCTCAATATTCTCCATTACAAAATGCTTGAGTATCAAGAACCCGTAGCATGGGACAGACAGAGCTTGTAAAGCAGTCATGGATGAGAAGCCACAGGAAGCTCAGACAGAGTTGCTACTATTATCCACTTGAACGACATCTGGAACATAAGTGGTTATGTATGCGAATTCCACTTGGTAAAATCACTAGGTCCAAGTGTTCTCCAGTTCTCTAAATTATCTAGACAATGGCTATTCCAGTTAGTATATTCCTACCTTCCTTTCTCTTGTACCACCACAGTCACTGGAGTCTAAACAAAACACCCAATAAAAAATGCTGTGTTGTAGAGCTCTGACTGTGGGTACAGTGACTAGCTCAAAACACGTTAGTCTAAATATTTACAAAGACTTCCCATGTTAGGGAAATTGTATTAAATGTTTACTTAAGTAATGCTTATGATCACTTTTATCAGAGCTGCTCATTAATCATAGATATTTAAAAATACTTTATAAATGCCTATTGCTTTGATCAGATTGATGTATTGATTCATTTATTTTTATTAAATTTAATACTTTAACATGCTTTTAAAATATAACTGCTTTGCTTTCATACATGGTAACTCTACAAAATTGTTTTGAATTCTGAAGACTGTATTTGAAATTTCTTCATTGCTTTCATGAGAATTATTGAAGTTCTCCACCTCTGACCCAAAAGAATTGTTCCCCAACTGAAATATCCTTCTATGCCAGAAATTCAGTACCTTCTGTCTATTTCACTGGAGATATGTTCTATATTCCTCTGTATCTTTCATTCTTTGTCTTACAATCTCATTTTGATTAACTATATTCCATGAAACATCCTGATGTATGTAAAGGGGAAAGTTAGGAGATTTGAAAGTCCGAAGTCGAAGACTATTTGAATATAAGAACCATTTGGAACTGGGTGTTGTGGCACATGCCTTTAATCCTAGCACTTTGGAGGCAGAGACAGAAAACTCTCTCTGAGTTTAACACCAGCCTGCTACAAAGTGAATTCCAGAACAGCCAGAATTATAGTAAGACTCTTTCTCGAAAAATTTAATAACCAAAACAAAACAAAAGAACAACAACAACAAAAACAACAAATGAACAAAATACTACTTGGAAAATATTTTTACAGCAAATATATAAAGTATTATTTTATAATCTTTTAAATGTCATTGTTGATAAGAATTTTGGTGTAAGACTGATTCTCAGTCTATTACTGGAGGGGTCAAGGACACCACAAGAAAACTGACAGAATCAGCCAACCAGGGCTCATTCTGGCTCACAGAGGCTCAACCAAGAACCAGGGAGCCTGCATGGGTTTGACTTAGGCACTTTGCGTATAGGTTACAGTTGTGTAGCTTGGTCCTCTTGTGGGATTCCTAACAGTGTGAGCAGGGGCTGTCTCCAACTCTTTTACTGGCTTTTGGGACCCTACTCTTCATACTGGGTCACCTTGCCCAGCCTTAAATATATGAGGAGGTGCTTAGTCTTACTACAACTTGATATGCCATGTTTTGTAGATACCCATGGAAGACCAGCCCTTTCCTGAACAGAAACAGAAAAGAAGTGGATTGAGAGGTGGGAACAGAGGGGAAGTAAGGGACAGGAACCAAGAGGAAAGGAAGGAGGGGAAATTGTGGCCTGGATGTAAAATAAATAAATTTATTAAATAACAACAAATCAAAACAAACATATAAAGCATTGTTTTACAATCTAAACATCGTTGTTGATGTTAGAGAGTCCATAAGAAGTCCCTTAAAAGACCACCAAACATGTATGCAATCAACAAGAGTTTTTGATTCTTGAGAGCAAAAATTCCAGCATGCACCGGTCAAACCATGTGACAAAGTGCAAAAATGGCAACCTTGAGAGAAGCTTGAAGGCCCCTTTTCAGCAACAATAGAAAAACTACAGGGAGGGGAGGTTAGTCTAGGGCTGATTGGTGGGTTTACACAAAAAGTTTACGTGTTCTTATAAGATTGGTAGGTTAGGGACTTCCCAGCAGCAGAGTGGGAAGAGCTGCTTTAGGTAGCATAAGGCTCAGGACACTTTCTGATTGGTTGCCCCTGGGCTGTGGTTTTTCCAAGAACTGTTGGTTTGATATCAGTTTTGAAACCAAAACTGAGGCCTGGTCTCTGATGGGGCTACTAGGAGCCTATTATAGCATTTGTTTGGTTCTCTTGATAAGAATTTTGGTGCAAGACTGATTCTCAGTGTATTACTATGTTTTAAAAGAAAATTATTTATTTTTTCCAATTTTATGTGTATAAATGTTTTGTGTACATGTATGTATATGCAGCACATGTGTGCCTGGTGCCTGTAGAGTCCAGAAAAGGGCACTTTAGCTTCTGGAACTGAAGTGACACAGGGTCCTGAGCCATTGTGTAGATGTTGAGGGGAAAAAAAGAAAAACACCAAAAGAAACAAACAAATAAAAAAACAAAAAAACAAAAACAAGAAACCTAGTTTCTCTGCAACAGGAGTGAGTGATTCTAACCAGAGAGCCAGCTCTCCAGCCCCTTTTACTATTACTAGTTTTTTAACCACTGGGAAAAAAATTAGGTCATTTTCCCATTTCTGTACTCTGATTTTTAATGACATAATATTTAAGTGTTTCCTAAGATATAACATCAGTTTCTTGAGAATCAAATTATCATTTTGCTTTTACAGTATTTACATAAACACTTCCTTGTCTATATAGAGCTAGTTATTGAATTTTTAAAATTTTTAAAGATTTTATCACTTGTTTTAAACTATTATAATTAAAATTTCTGTCATATAATACCAAAATCATTCACAAATGACACTGTACTTAAGTCCTAAATTATAAATAAAAAAATTGTGGTTAATGTTTGATGTTTTGTGAAATTATAGAAAATCTGCTGCATCTCTGTAAATTGTTTTAAATACACTTATTATTTTACCATGATATTGCTGGAAAGAAAAGAAGAATTCTATGTTTGTCTTAAATATGAAAGAAGTGAAAGAGAACCTTAAAATATTTCTCTGCAGTCACTCACAAACAAATTCTTAAACAAAACTATTAAACTATTTTTCTTTAACTTTTTTATTTTATTTTATTTTATTTTATTTTATTTTTTTTTTTTTGGTTTTTCGAGACAGGGTTTCTCTGTGTAGCTTTGCGCCTTTCCTGGAGCTCACTTGGTAGCCCAGGCTGGCCTCGAACTCACAGAGATCCGCCTGGCTCTGCCTCCCGAGTGCTGGGATTAAAGGCGTGCGCCACCACCGCCCGGCTAACTTTTTTATTTTAATGACAGCTTTTTATACAATAAATGATAAAAGTGTTGAAGAAAGAAAGCTTGAAATTTTAAGCTTTGTTTTGCATTTTCCTGATACAAGCAACACTAATTGCCTTTACGTGGCAAATGTTAAGCTTATATTAGATTTTGATCATTATGGAGCTTACAGAAACACTGACCTTGAACAATTTACTTTAGAGACACTGCCATATAGATGTAACACAGAGCAGATGGGATGTGATAATTTCCTACTTGTAGTTAAATACTGTGAAAAAGGTTGTAGTACTTGAGAATGATTTCATCCATATTTACATCGCATCTGCTGTGCATGTTTAGAAGTAATTCACTAAATTTGTACAGTTTTAGGCTTTTCTAAATGGGTACACATAATTTGACCTACTGTACTTTAAGCACTGCCATAGTTGGAGTAAAAAGCTTAGTTAATTAAAAATGAAAAAAAAAAAAAAAGAAAAGATTTGAAGAGAATAGTGAAGCCTAAACTTTACTTCTGTTATTAGCATCATCTGTTAATCAAAAACCTGTAAACATAACCCAATAAATACTCAAATAAATTTGTTGGATTTATTTGATGCCATGGATGGAATGATTTTACCATTATGTCACCTTCCCTTGAAGACTTGTAACTTGGGAATGTAAGTTGATGCTAGGATCCAAGAGAAGCCCCCAAGAAAGACCAACAGTCATGCATGAAATTTAGCAAGAGCGTTTATTTCCAACAGGTTGGGGTAGCAAATAGCGACCCCCAAGGGAGGTCACAAGCTCCTTTTAAGCAGAGTTAGGGGAATTTCAGGGAGGAGAGATTAATCTGGTGCTGATTGGTGGAGGAAAGATGAGTCTTGGAGCTGATTGGTGGGAGGATATAATGCTTAGGGGCCCATTAGTGGGGGAGGGGGGTCTAGTGGTCAGTGGTTTGTTGACAGGAGGGTAGGAAAAGCTATGTTTAACTAGTTGAAGGCTGGGGGCATCTGCTGAGCCAGCAGAAAGGGCTTCAGGGTGCCTGCTGAGCCAGCAGAAGGCTGGGGGCCATTCCCTGATTGGCTGCCCCTAAATTGTTTCCTGAGAATTGTTTGCTCAGCTCCAGCTGACTCTAGTGAACCTAAACTAAGACCTAGTCCGGTGTCAGGCCTGCTGGGGGATGGGGGAGCTGTCATGGCTCTGGTTTGGCCACCGGGTCCTCTCAGTTGATATTAATCTCTTTCCCCCTTCTAAGTTGCTTTTGCTCAGATGATTTTATTGCAGTAAGAGAAAACCCACTGTGATGGCTCACAGGCTATTGATGGCTAACTTTCTGTTTAAAAATCTCTGTGTGTAAGAGAACTATCGTACAAACTTAGACCCCCAGATCTTAAATGCTCAAAGCTCAAGTTTTTACTGCTGTTTTGGCCTCTGTAAACAAGCTTGTTTTGCACCAGAGGACCTTCTGCTTGCACAGGAACAAATTGTAACAGTATTCTTTGCCTTTCTAAACCACTGACTGAGCCTGGTGGGCACTGCATTCTGGAATCCCAAATCCCAGGTGTAGATCGGGGGCCAGTATCTGAATCTAAATCAAAGCCTCTTTTTTTGTTGTTAAAATTGATTAATGGTCATACTGGTGAATCTCTGAGGGACTCCAGAATCATAACATTTGGGGGCTCATCTGTGATTTGCGTGGTCACCCAGATTCACCGTCTTTTTCTGGTCAGCCTTGCAACCCTGCTTGCTCCCAGCCTGGCCTACTGGGAGCTGAGAAATCGGTTAGTCCCAGCATTTGGAGGGCACCATCAACAGGTTCTCAATGCTTAGACTGTGAGAAAAGAGGCACAATCTTTTGGAGGTGTGGTTAAGGGTTCTCTTTGTGGACAGGCATGAGTGGGACTCCTGGAAAAGCTGGACACAGTGTTAATTCCCAAGTTGGAGGGACCACCAGAATGCCATTGGCCTTTTTTGGAAAAGCCAAGGTAGGAATCAGGATCTTGGATATGTGAATGAAGGTGACCACCAAGTGTTTTTGTGTGGTCCTCTTGACTGTGTGAATGTTCTGTCTTTTTAAGTTACTGTTTGATGAATTTGTATTTTCCAGTGTTGGTAATAAGTTTGTTGCAGGTGTGGGAGCCCAGCTGAGCAGGTGAGGGAGAGAGGGAAGGCAGGAGTCTTACTGTGTTGTGCATATAGTTCTGGTGGAAGATTCACCTCAACTCCCCTCACCATCTCCTTCCCCAAACCCGCCCCTTCAAAGCGAGACAAACACAGCTCCTCCCCTGGAGCAGCTCAAGACCACTCCCACAGGGTATATAAGTTGCACCCCAGAAAAAAGATATGGGGGTCTTCTGGTCTCTCATCCCTGTCTGGTCTCTGAGGGGCCAGAAATCACCCAGAGCACTTTATTCATTAAACCTGGCCTTTTCCTAATTTGGTCTGATTTGGATTGCTGTGTCAGCAGAGAAGCCTGTCAGGGTGCAAAAAAAACTTATTATCTGGAGGTTACAGAAAGGGAGGCTGACTTTTCCCCACTGGCCCAGGGCTGTGTGGTGGGAAAACGGCCCTCTCGCCCACAACTGCTCTCTGCCAGACTAAGATCGGCCCTCAGCCGTGTAAGTTTCCTTTCCAGGTCATTGCCTTGGAGGCCCAGGGACTCTTTGTTTTGGGGGGTGTCCTGCCAAAGATGCGGCCATGCCAGCCCCCCAACCATTCTGGAGCAAAGGGCTGTCTTTGTCCTACCCCAAAACATCATTACCTGTTCTGGAGCAAAGGGCTGCCTTTGTCTCATGGGACCCCTTCTCTAGAAGATGGTCTGTTGTAGGAAATTTCTCACACACACCTGTTTTTGACCCAAGACTCACCACAGTGGACGCATTGTGATAGGCTTTGGGTCCCAGGCATAGACTGGAGAAATGGCACCTGCCATCCAAAGCCTGATCTCCACTTTGCACTCTGTGCACACTCCTCCCTGGTTGGTGCATCTGTCTACACCCCCTTACAGCGCCCTCTGTCTGTAGCCAAGGCTCAAAACTTTCTTATCTCTAAGCCTTCTTTGTTCTAAGCTTACTGTGTTCCCTCCCTCTGGCTAAGGGATTCAGTTTTACAAGAATTTCGGTGTCTTAGGTACAGGTATTAAATTGTTGTTCTACGCTGTTTGACTTCAATGAAAAGCTTGCTCCTGAGGTATGGCTCCTTTCCTTAGACTCAAGCATTATTGATATAAAGTTTTGCTTCAAGTTCTCTGCCCCGTGTCAGGTGGGCAAACTGACCACCGTGTGACAAAGAAAAGAGAGCAAAACAGGACAAAAGAATGGACTATTCCAAATGAGAAGTAGTGCTACTCATCTCATATTCCTTTTTTTTTGGTTTTTAACTACCTAAAAATTTTGCTAAAGTGTGGATCTTATCTCAAGATTTGTGAAACTGCTTTGTTAACTTTCTGTATCTCAAGATTTGTAAGTTTATTTGATAAAGAGTTCTAAAATCTTTAACCAAAAGTTGACTTAAAACTTACAAGGAGGGTTGATGGTTGAAAATCTATACATAAGTAATCTTAATTCACTACAGTGTACTGTGTGTGTAACATACTTCAACTCCTATTTTAAAAGAAATGGATGTTTTGAACAATAGTGGGTCTCCAAGATATTGTGGTTTGGGATGAATTTTTCTATGGTGATTCTTGTCCTGAGAATAAGAATATCAGAAATGAATTATAAAAACAAAGTTTATTTAAAAACTAAGGGAAACAACACTGGAAAAGCTATGATAATTAAAAACACAATCATTTTTATTCTTCGGTCAAGGCAACATAAATGCGGCCTTGTTTGCTGTGTTCAGTAACTCTTTTTAAACTATAGCTAAATAACCAGTCTTCTGGATATCAGCTTTATCTCAGAATAATGTTATGGGTTAAGGAAAAATGTTTGTTCGTAGATGTTCTCACAATTCATTGAGGCTGCAAATTTCATTGTTTTGATACATGCACAATTTCTTCTAGTAATTTTGCCAATTCTAGTTTTACTTTAATTAGAGGACTATGACCAGCTACATATATGATATATATAACAGCTCAGGACCCAGAGGATTAGGCCTGAGAAATCCATTCAGAAGTGCCAAGGCACTCCTACCAGAAGCAGAACCAAGTAAGAAAGCTTCAAAAAGGAAGATATCTTGAAAAAAGAAAATCAGGCCTGGTCACCTCCTGGCTTAGGGCTACTTGCCTCTACCCAAGTTTTGATACCAACCAGGCATCCTTATTTGGATCTTCAGTATAAAAATATAACTTTAAAAAAGTAGCAGAAGTTTGATGCAATAAGATCTGACCAGGGTTTGGGGCGGACTAAGACAGCAGAGAGTTGGGTTATTCTAGATAAAGAACAACAGAGGCTTGAGAAACAGGGTGAGCCAAGATGAAAAGTGACAAAAACAAAAATATGGTGAAGGAGATGAGAAGCTAAAGAGAGAGGGCCATAGCTATGACCACCAAAAACTGAAATATTCCTGTTTCATGATATAGCAGGACAATGGCCTAAACAATTTGGCAAGAGCCTATGGAATACCTCTTCTTAACTAAGGTCTATTCAAGATATCACAATCTGGCTTGAAACTGTATGCTTGTCCTCTTTGTCTTTGCTAACTTTGTTAAGCTTTTTTTTTTTTTTTCCGAGACAGGGTTTCTCTGTGTAGCTTTGCGCCTTTCCTGGAGCTCACTTGGTAGCCCAGGCTGGCCTCGAACTCACAGAGATCTGCCTGCCTCTGCCTCCCGAGTGCTGGGATTAAAGGCATGCACCACCAACGCCCGGCTCTTTGTTAAGCTTTAACTGCTTGGGTAAATTGAGTCATACAAGGTACTGTGATATTCTATCATGATGCATTATAAAAGGATCAAAAATTAAGATTTGCAGTCCATTGTCTGCATTTATGACTCAATTTACTAAAAGAGCTTCAATTCAAGAATTGTAATTTTTAGGCCATAATTAAGACATGCAGGTTAACAGTGACACATTCTAAAAGATCAGCTTCTTCTCTTCGACCTGCTCAGAACTATGCATGTAGTCATGCTAACAACAAATGTAATTCATTGACAGAGATAAGCTTATTTAATCTTCTGTATATGTTCTCAAGGTTAAGTTTAAAACAAGTAACTAAAAAGAAGAAAAGTTTATTATAAAAGTCAGATGTACATAGTAGGTAGCCTTCAAACACTCTTCAGAGATATATTGAATATGGCATTTAAAGTGTTTAAAGAAAAAGGCTTCCTGTGTTAGACAAAAGCTAGATTCTAGAGGCAGATTTATAATCCCCTCCAAAGATGATAACGCTATCTGGATTGTGGTTGATGGGCAAAATTATCCCATGTCTCACCTGCCTCTAGGACCTCATCAAGACTATGGATAAGCAGGGTACTGGAGAATTGGCTACCCCATTTGTCTTGCCAAAGTAGGCCAATCTCTCAAGTTCTTCACTCAGAAGAAAGTCTCAGATCTTTTAGGTCTGGCAGCCAAAGGCTGATGCTCCCATGTGTGGCAGTCAGAGAGTTAATAATGCTGTCCTCTATGACTGCTGGGGACTGAAGCCATTCTGCCCCCATGGAGATTGTTGTAGCTGGAGTTTTCTCCAGTCCTGCCTGGCCCACAGTCAGGAGAAATCTCTCTCACTGGCCAGTCCCACAGCTGCTCAGACTCAACCAAGTAAGCACACAGAGACTTATATTGCTTACAAACTATATGGCCATGGCAGGCTTCTTGTTATCTAGTTCATCTATCTTAAATTAACCCATGTCTATTAGTCTATAAGTTGCCACATGGCTCGTGGCTTTCCGGTACCTTACATCTTGCTTGTCATAGCGGCAGCTGGCAGCGTCTCTCTGCCTCAGCCTTCCACTTCCCAGAATTTTCTTCTCTGCTTGTCCTGCCTATGCTTACTGCCTGGCTACAGACCAATCAGCATTTTATTTATACAGAGCTATATCCACAGCAGATTGTCTAGGAGGAGCCTATGGTAATTATCCAGGGAGCTGATCTCTGTCATTTTATTGATATAGAGGCCACTGGGTTTAAACTTCCTGCTCAAATTTTCCTTTCTCAGATTTCTGATGGTGTTGATAGATAACTTTAGCCTTATCAGTTTAGTAGCTGGTTCCTGGTCAATGCATTTTATATGTAAATTGTGACTTGCCTTTTCTAGTGCTGTTAGGTCTCCTGGTAAGAAAGGAAAACTCAGAAAACAGGTTTCCTTGTAACATTTACTATTTCCCTATTTAAAAGGACTTGCTTTGCTTTCAGCAATCATCCACTGGTGTATCATGTTAATGAGTGAATGCAAAAGGTTTTAGCAGTATTTAAGGTGTACGGGTCTATGAAAATAAAATAATAGTGATAAAACTTAAAGATGATACATGATGTTCAGACTCCAAACAATTTTCCTTAAGTTTCTAAACTTAAACTTCTGTCCTTAGTCTATATCTGTTCCAGCAGATTTCCACTCAGCTGACAGATACTATCCATGAATCAGCTGTGCCCTACAAACTAATACAAATGGCTATGAGCCCTGGAGACGCTGAAAGCTGATGTAAACCAGTCCAGCCAAGGTGATTACTCCCTGTCTCTTGAGCTGGGCCAGCAAGCCAATGCTTCGGACTGATGTGCCCCACTACCTGAGCCCCTGGCCGTTGGCCTTTGACTTTCATTCCAGACTTCATGGGCCCTGACAACAATGTCCTAATATCAGCTAAGAAGCAGTTACAGAAGAGAGTTTGTCACATCTTCTCCTCAATAGAAGGTTGGAATGTTAGGACTAAAGGAAGCTGGGACCACCTGGAAGGTACCATACCTTGTCATCCTGAATATTCCCACTACTGTTAAGGTACATGGCATCTGAACCTGCATGTATCACTCCCAGGTCAAGCACATCACATAGTGATAAGCAGGCTTCAGAAAAATGGAATGTCACTAAGGCCTGTGAAGATCCATTAAAGAAAAGACTAATACTGGTGTAGACTAATACTATTGCTTTGTCTGACTATGTTCCCCCGTGGTATTTCATAGGATATATGTCTAAACTGCCTTTAAAGAACAAATGCATATGTGCCATAATTTATTTATCCATTCTTCAGTTGAAGGGCATCTAGGTTGTTTCCAGGTTTTGGCTATTATAAACAATGCTGATATAAACATAGCTGAGCAAGTGCTCTTGTGGTATGATTGAGCATTTCTTGGGTATATGCCCAAGAGTGGTATAGCTGGATCTTGGGGGAGATTGAGTCCCAATTTTCTAAGAAAGCGCCATATTGATTTCCAAAGTGATTGTACAAGCTTGCATTCCCACCAGCAGTGGAGGAGAGTTCCCTGAGTTCCACATCCTCTCCAGCATAAAGTGTCCTCAGTGTTTTTGATCTTAGCCATTCTGACAGGCGTAAGGTGGTATCTCAGAGTTGTTTTGATTTACATTTCCCTGATGATTAGGGATGTTGAGCAATTCCTTAAATGTCTTTCAGCCATTTGAGTTTCCTCTGTTGAGAATTCTCTGTTTAGTTCTACAGCCCATTTCTTAATTGGACTGTTGTTCGTTTTGATGTCTAATTTCTTGAGTTCCTTATATATTCTGGATATCATTCTTCTGTCAGATGTGAGGCTGGTGAAGACCTTTTCCCATTCTGTAGGCTGTCTCTTTGCCTTGTTGACTGTATCCTTTGCTCTACAAAAGCTTCTCAGTTTCAAGAGGTCCCATTGATTGATTCTCTCAGTGCCTGTGCTACTGGTGTTATATTTAGGAAGTGATCTCCTATGCCAATGCGCTTAAGACTACTTCCTACTTTCTCTTCTAGCAGGTTCAAAGTAGATGGATTTATGTTGAGGTCCTTGATCCACTTGGACTTAATGGAATACTACTCAGCAGAGAAAAACAATGACATCATGAGGTTTGCAGGCAAATGGATGGATCTAGAAAAAATCATCCTGAGTGAGGTAACCCAGTCTCAGAAAGACAAATATGGTATGTACTCACTCATAGGAGGATATTAGATGTGGAACAAGGATGACTGGACTGCTACTCACATCACCAGTGAGGCTACCTGGAAAACAGGACCCCAAGAAAGACACGGGGATCACCCAATGACGGAGAAATGGATGAGATCTACATGAACAGCCTGGACATGAGTGGGAGCAATGAATGGCGAGGGTCGAGGGAAAGAGAGCGGGGGATCACAGCTGGATCAAGAACAGAGAGGAAGAACAAGGAATAGGAGACCATGGTAAATGAAGACCACACGAGAAAAGGAAGAAACATAGTGCTAAAGAGGCCCACAGAAATCCACAAAGATACCCCCACAAAAGACTTCTGGCAATTGCCGAGAGACAGCCGACCTACTCTGGTGATGGGATGGCCAAACACCCTAATAGTTGTGCCAGAAACCCCATCCAAGGACTGAGGAATCTGGATGCAGAGATCCATGGCTAGGCCCCAGGTGGAGCGCTGGGAGTTTAATTAGAGAGAAAGAAGAGGGTTTATATGAGCGAGAATTGTTGAAACCAAGGTTGGATAAAGCACAGGGACAAATAGCCAAATGAATGGAAACACATGAACTATGAACCAAAGGCTGAGGGGGCCCCAACTGGATCAGGCCCTCTGAATAGGTGAGACAGTTGATTGGCTTGATCTGTTTGGGAGGCATCTAGGCAGTGGTACCAGGTCCTGGGCTCATTGCATGAGTTAGCTGTTTGAAACCTGGGACTTATGCAGGGAAGCTTGGCTCAATCTGGGAGGAGGGGACTGGACCTGTCTGGACTGAGTCTATCAGGTCGATCTCAGTCCTCAGGGGTGGCCTTGATCTGGAGGTGGTGGGAATGGGGGGTGGGCTGGGGGGAAGGGGAGGGGGCAAGAAGAGGGAGAACAAGGGAATCTGTGGCTGTTATGTAGAACTGAATAGTATTGCAAAATAAAATAAAATAAAATAAAGAAAAAACAAACAAATAAACAAACAAAAGGACAAATGCAAACTTCTCATAGATGTCTCACAGTTCCTGGCCACCACTTCATCAGGTGGACATCCCTTCTTTCACCTCTGCATTGAAACTGTTTGGTCTGTTTGTGATAACAGATTACATCCCTGCTTTAAGTATTTGGCGTAGACACCAAGCGCTAAGTTTTGTATCACAGTATCCCTGTCTTCTGGGATGTTTGTATATGATGGTTTAGTAGGGAAAGAGCACTTCTATTCACAAATCTTCCCAGTCTCCTGGGGCAGAGGGAAACCAACAGTTCCTCTCCTTCTAGTGCCCATAGCAAGTTGAGGATTAGGAACAGCTGGAGCCATTATCAGGGTAACAAACGCACAATGGCTGATGCCAACCACAAAAACTCAAGAAGTAAAATAACTCATAAATTATCAGAATTAGAAAAGTCTATTGCAAAATTAGAAGAACAGCTTGACTCATTAGCAAGGTAGTCTTAGAACATGTGAGGCTTCATAATCTGCTTTATGCAGAACAAAGAGGCTCTTGTATGACATTGGGAAACTTGCTGTTTCCATGCAAGCCACTCAAAAATTATCAGGTATAACTTGGCCAAAAATTGAAAGGGTCTCACAGAGGGGTAAAAGGCCCTAAGAGGAGGAAAAAAAAATGGCTTCCATGTTCTTTCCCATGAACTTCCTGGCCAGTTACTCTGCTGTTAGCTGTCATGAGGCCCTTAGCTCTTCTGCTCCTGCTGGTTACCATTGTCCCCAGCATCATTAATGCCTTAACCAGATATATAAATCCCCGATTAGGAACTATTAAGCTGATGGTGATTAAGTCCCAGTATGAACAGGTACACAAAAGAGAGTCAAGGATTTGACTCGATATAATTCAAAGGGTGAATGTAATGGCTAATGTTATGTTGATGGCTAACTTTAACAGTTTAAAATCACTTTGCTTAGGAGAAGTATAAAGCAAAATTAGACCTCCAAATGTTAATGGCTGTTAAGAGTTAAATATTTACTGCTGTTTCTGCTTCTGTAAACAAGCTTGATTTTTAGGGGAGGACCTTCTGCTTTTTGGAGAACAAGTTGTAACTTTGTATTCTTTGTCTCCATAAACCCCCCGTTGAGGCCATTTTTGGGGAACCCTTGGTGTACATCTTGTGCCAGTATCTGAATAAAAGCCTCTTTTTGGTTGTTAAAATTTATTAATGGTCAGACTGGTGAATCTCAAACCATCCCAGAACTATAACACTGTCTAAATCATACTCTATATGGAAAAAAGTAAATAAATAAAAGCAGAAGAAAGCAAGGAAGGATTGAAGGGAAGTAAAAGGGGGGAGAAAAAGAGAAGACTGATTGCTTGAAGGAATGGAATTCACTGTCTCCCATTGTGTGTGTGTGTGTGTGTGGGAGGGGGATGTAGGCTGGGGTCTCTGTGATTACCAGGGCCAGCAAGAGGCAAGATGTAGATTTGTTCACAGTCACCTGTTTTGGTTCAAATTTTCAGTTGGGCCCTGAGTTGTTTATTTTAGGCATATTTAAGCACAGCACAATTTGATGAAAGGGATCTAGTGTTGGCCACATAGCATAAAGGTCACCAGACTATTAATCATGTCTTCTAGCCTTCTGGACAGATATCAGGTTATACATCTTTCTTACTGAAGGAAAAACCCTATGTGTACGACTTTCCTGGTTCTCCTATTGTTTATCTGAGCACAGTGGCCTCCAGGCCTCCCACAACACAATATTTTTATTCTTCTGAACAAACATAGAAATAAAATGACTCTTGATATTTTGTTACACCCATAGATCAGAGAATAGCTAAATAATCATCAACTAAATGTCTTCTTGAAGTACATGATAAGTAATACAGATATCTACAACTAGACAATGTGCAGGGTGAGAGGTGTAGGTGCACTGAGCCTAAACAGACTATTTGTTCTTTATCAAATTCCTCCACTAGAGACTCAGGAATCAATGCAAAAGATGGCTCCAAAATATTGGAAAAGCCAAACGTAGTGGGCTATTCTGAGAAAACAGCATCTTTCAGAAACAAGAGGATTGATTGACCATGTGAACACAGAGACTGCAACGGCATTTATAAGACCTGCATAGCTTTAAACCAGACACAATCCCAGCACTGAGAAACACAAGTAGTCATAGTGTCACACCTAAACAAGAAGCAAATTGTAAATGAACCCTGCTGATGAAGGAGAAATCAGTTTTCTCCCATGGAGGGTCACTTGCAATGGAGTGTCACTGGGTTTATCAACCAAATTCCAAACAAGGCTCTATGTCCAAGAGTAGTTGGGTAACATAATATCAACTCCATTTTCTTGTGCATACATCCTTTTTTTTGAGTGAGTAGGGAGGTAAGAAGTATCTGTGATGCACTGAGGAAGGCAAAAGAATCTGTTTTAAATATACCAGGTAAAATATCTAAATGTGGGTTTTTTGGACCATATTTTACCATATTATTCAAAAGTATTGTATTTTCAGTTTTAACATATTTTGAAGGTACAGTGTCAGAATTCAATACATGGATACAATGTATAATTATCAAACAAAAGTAACTATCATTACTATCTCTTTAAACATTTATGATTTTTTGTGTTGAAACATTAAGCTCCTGCTTCCTATTCTTTTTTATTGAAGAAATATCCTTTTATTGAAAATAGATTTTTTCATAATATATATTGATAACATTTTCTCTCCTAATTCTAAATGTATAAATAAAGGTTTTTAACTGAAGTAGCATTAAATCACTTTTACTTTTCCCTTTATTCTCTCTCATTCTTCTGGGTACCTATTTCCTTTCCCCTCCTCCTCTCATTCCTGATGTCTCAAGTTGATAGCCTCTTTTCTTTGATTATTATTGTTACACACACACACACACACACACACACACACACACACACACACTTACACATGATGTGGGAATTCTGCAAACTTCTAAGTATATTTATCCCAATTACACATCATGGAACTCGGGGGGGTGGGGGGGCAGTGCAGGATAAATTCAGAGACGCACTAGACCTATTGTAAGTTAATCATTTGATCTCCATAAGTCCCTGTACCAACCTGAGGACCACAATCTTTTTTGGGGTCACCTGGAATCACTATCAATTCTGAAGCAGTATCTTATAGACTCCAGAAAATTTACTTCCTTTCTCCCAGCGTACAGTTACCCTTGTGTGACAAAATGTTTCTTGGGGAGTCACAACACACACACACACACACACACACACACACACACACACACACACAAACCTACTTATTCCAGATTGGGAGCCCATGACAGACCAATGCTTGGATACCACCAAAACCAACTTGGTGAACCAATGAGTTGTATTGGGATGACTTACAGTAATAGAAATTACTCAAGGATTGATGAAACAGAGTATAGATGACAGCTCACAGGCTGAGGAGAGAGCACATTGCCATCCTTCAGGCAGCTTAACAGGTTGGAGAGTCCTTTCTAGGTGACTCGGTCTATTTTCAGGCAGCTTTCCTGGTTTGGGGGAGCTAGTTTGGTTTCAGAGTCTTCTTTGAAGCTCAACTTCCTTCAGACTGAGGGACCACTCATCTTTTATGGGCTTACTGTGGCAGGGAGGGGCCTAGTGAATCTAGTCAATTTCAGGGACTTCCTGAAGCTATTTTGAGTTGTTTCCCTCCTGCTTAAGGAAATTTCCTCCAGGATGGAATGTTTTAATCTCAGAAGAAACTATTATACAACTATTATACAACACTCCAACCCTTCTTGCTGCTCTTAAATTTTTTCCCGGTCCTCTTCCAAAATGATCCCTGAACCGTGGAGGAGGTAACTATAGATGTCCACCTATGTTTAAGAATTGAGTGTTTGTGCCATAGCCACAACTACTTGTTCTCAGAAACTTCACCAATGTTTATGAGTTGGGGCTGACAACATTGATATATGAGCATAAACAGGTATATCTACAAGGATGTTTCACAGACACATCACATCCATCTAGTTAAAACCATAGTAGTTGCCTCCCCATTGGGAACATTGAGCTTCCAGTCACAGAATTACAACCAGGTAAAGGACAAGATGTGAACTCCTTCTTGTGGAGCCAGCCTTAAATCCAATAGGAAGGCTCTTATTCTTACCCATTTAGTCAAGCAACTATGACAGATGCAGGCATTTCCTGCCTGACCCATCAGTGTTTCAACCCCCAGGTTTCAAAGAGGAGCAGGAATGCTGGTAGCAGTTCTCCATCATCAGTCTCCATGACACTCGCAGGCCTTATGAAAGTTGGCCAGCAGGCTGGGAGTTTCCAGTTCAGTCCCACCTTAATTATTCCATGTCCTGCAAGTCAAAGCATGAGGTGTCTTCAGCAGTGGGGTCTTACTGTCTAGTTTTGGTATACAACAAATAGTAGTAGCAATAGCCTTTATGGGTTTGTAGGTCCTCAGGTCTCCTCTGGCAACAGCTCACAAAGAGACAGCCCACCCCTGGCACTGGGGTTTTCATTAAAAAACTTTATGCTTATCCCTTCTGGGACTGTCCATTTCTACTCATGTAGTTTGCCTTTTGGATCTTTTTTCCTTTTGTTTTAACTAGCCCCAGTAGGCTTATGAGGTATCTGGAAGTACCACTGTACCTGGTTGTAATTCCAAATATGCAAAACACTCAGAGGTTAGAATAATGTAATCCTTACAATAAAACCTTTTCTAGAGGATGGGCAAAACAAGGCAACATTCCAAATGACCATCCCATAACAAACAGTGGGTTTAGAAACGTAATGTAGGTGAAGCACTCTGAAAGTCTGTTGTCATATGTTCTTAGCAGGTGCCAGGTGATCCCAGAAGTTCACAACTAAGAAGATACTAAAGTTGAACATAATCGAGGTGTAACTCAGCATGGAAAGGCTGCATCGATTTGTATCAATTGTTTCCTCCACAGATCAAGGTTGAGTACTAAGCATGGATAAGAGGCAATAACTTAATTAGCTCCCTGCAATCCTAAGTCATTCCCTCTGAGTCATTATATTTCCATATCCTAGGGCTCTTCCATGGAGCCTCTCTACATTCTTCACACCTGATAAACTATGTGAGCCTGACTAAATCTGCTTAGACCTATGCAGGGCCAAAGGCAAGTACAGCCCTTCTTGCCCCAGCCATACCTGCTGGCTACCCAGGTCAGAGTGACCTGGGGTTGGCATGGTGACTGTAGCCTCACTGTTCACTCTACCTTGCTGTTGGGAGAGTGCCAGGCTAGGCAAACCATCTGCTCTTTTGCTGGAGGGATATGGATTCTCCTTAGTCTTTTGGGGAGTGGGTGTTGAAGTTCCATATCAGCCCTGAGGTCCCTGCTCAATAAACCATTTTCTTTAATTCCTCTGTGAACATGGCTGTATTTAGCTCAGTTAACAGAGGTTCAAACACAGCTTCTCTTCCTCCTAATTTTCTCAATAGCATCTAACCCTTCTCTGTGGTTAGATAGGTTGATTCTCCAACCTATTATTTGTAGGGACTTCAGAAGGAGACAAGTGAGAGTTCCTAATGTTTAGATAAGTTAGTTCATCAGGGCCTGATTTTCTGTCTCAGATTATGCAGCCTGTGTCCTACAGAGGGATACATAGGTATTTTTGAGGTGTTCTGCATCCACAGAAGTTAGACAGATTCCATCAACTCCCATGTTCCATAGCATCTCAAGCCAGGCTGTGACAGCCTCTTTCACTGCCTGCTTAAAAGTCTTCCCCAAGCAAGCTGGGCAGTGGTGGCGCACGCCTTTAATCCCAGCACTTGGGAGGCAGAGGCGGGCGGATCTCTGTGAGTTCGAGGCCAGCCTGGACTAACAAGTGAGTTCCAGGAAAGGCACAAAGCTACACAGAGAAACCCTGTCTCGAAAAACCAAAAAAAAAAAAAAAAAAAAAAAAAGAAAAGAAAAAAAAAAAAGTCTTCCCTAATTCCAAGAATTCAAATGTTGAGTATTTCCTGACTACCATAGATTCTTGTACTGGACCACTATCGAGGCCCCATCAGAACATTGGGTCACAGATTTTCCCTTGTTTCCTATTAAAGGGTCCTATTAAAAACTATTGCAGTGTCTTCCATTGCTTTTTACTACGCTGGCTGTTCTGTCCCTCATCTCCGAATCTTCCCTTGAGTTCAATGTTCTTGGATCGCAGGACAGGCTTTGAGCATAGATCTAACTTGTACTCTCTTTTCATCTGGCTTCCAAATCTTAAGTGGCAAGCCAAAACCTCCATTTCGTCTTCTCGTTTATCTAATTTACTTGCCAAATCAGAGTCTGACAAAGAGGATGCTAGCTGCATCTCTATTGTTGCAACTGCTCCTTTACATGAACAGTTTCCTGCTTGGCTACATTTCTAACAAAACACAGCAGTGGCCAGGTAAACTCTAATGCTGCTTGTTGACAATCTGGACCCTTGTGCACTAATCTCTCAGACTGCAAAGTTTCCACTTTTTTTTTTTTTTTTTTTACTGTTTTTAGGGCATCTCCATATTCACATTGTGGACCCCATCATCATGCAGGCATGCAGCCCAGGTTTCCTCACACAGAAACTCCTAATCCTAATCCTAAACTTTAGTTTCATGTCTCCCTACCTGTAGCAAGAACCATATGATAGTTATCATAACACAAAGGCATTCTAACATATACTATGCAGGAAAGTGCAACTCATGGGAATTACTGCCATGGATGCTCATCCTGAGGCATCTTAGCCTCAGTTATCCTTGCTACTCATAGCTAGGACCATGCACTCACTTCTCTCCAACTCATCTTTCATTCTGTGATGTCTCTGTTTGGGTGTTATGTTGTATAACAAAAATTTTCCTGGGGAGAGCCAACACACACATCTACTCATGCCAGATAGGGAGCCTATGACAAACCAAAGAATGGATACCATCGAAGTCCAACTTGGTGGGTGAACCATGAATTTTATTGGGGTTACTTACAAGAATAAGTGTGAGGGGTTATTTCCAGGAGCAGAAATGACTCAATGACAGCTGCATCACCAAAGAGCATGGGTGACAGCTGACAAATATGGGATACTGAAGAACTTCTCAGAGCCTGCAGGCAACTCAATGGGTTGGAGGATGTCCTTTCCAGTGTCTAAGTTTGTCTAAACCTCTTTCAGGCATCTCTGCTGCTTTCTGCTTCTTCCATGCAGCTGGTCTGGTCTCAGTCTTCTTTGCAGCTCTGCTCTCTCTTCTGAGAGGTACTTTTATCTTTTGTAGTTTACTCTATCAGGGAGGGGCCTAGTGAAGCTTGTCAGGTTCCTGGACTTCCTGATTTATTTTGAGTTGTTAGCCTTCCTCTTTAAAGAGATTTCATGGCAGGATGCAATGTTTCAATCTGGGAGGAAACTGTTACACACCACCTTGAAAAGGGTTATAGGTTCCTCTTGAGAAAGACTAGAGAAAGGCTAAAAGTCCAACTCTTAAGCATTTTAGCAAATGCCGTCTCCAGCAGACCTGACCTCCATCACCCTCTCTCCCTCTCCCTCCTCTCCTTCTCCCTCTGCTTCTCTCTCTTCCCCTCCCTCTGTGTGTTTTTTGTTACTAATTGTGTTATTGTTGTTTATGTGAATACAGTTTCAGAACTGACTACTAAGTTCTTAAAATAGACAGAGAATGAGCAATTGATGTAGCACATGCTCTAAGTTTTGTACTTTCCATTCACTTTGGTGCTTTGGTTATAGTATTCGGCTATTAGTATTTTGGTGCATGATTCTAGCCAGCCTATATTGAAAGAGAGTAAAGGTCCTTGAATTATCTCCTATAATATTTTCATGGTTTAAGCCTCTGTTTCTCCCTTAAGTGGCAGGTAATCATGTACCCTTAGTCATTTCTCCTTTATTTTTTACATTGATGGTGGGATATGGCCAGCAAGTTTCTATATCATGTATCTCAACAGAACCTGGCATGATTGACTGGATTATAAGCATTTGCCTATCCTTTGAACCACACCAGAGGTTGGATGTTCCATCAGGGGTACAACAGGTTGTCAGAATAATATAATCAGCACCATAGATTAGGCCAAAGGGAACAGACCAGTTTGAATGCCTTAAATAAGTTGAATGAGTTTGGCAAATGAACATAGTTCACATTGGATTGGTGTTGAGTCTACAATACCCATTGGTTTTTAATGGACTTGACCTCACCAGTAAATTCACAAACAAGACTGAACCACAAAATGATCTCTAGAAGAAAGGGGAGGCTTACCAACCTGTAAAGGTGAGAGCTTGACCATTTGTAAGTGTCTTGTTTATTAGGAAAGGTTGATTAGGAAAGGGAGGGAATGGTGGTATGAGATCCCATATAGGTTGGCTATAAAAACTGGCAACCCAACCTGAGGAGTTGCAGAGGCCAGGAGAGAAGCAACTATCTGACTATCAGATACCAACACTGGCCTCACATGTTCTCCTAGTTATTCTCCTCATGACTGAGAAGTAAAAGAGAAGGAAGAAGAGTCTGTCCTCACATACAATATGTGGATTCATGTGCTCCTACGACCAAGTGGACTATACATTTAGAATGAGGACACCCTCAGAAGGGAGGAATGGAACCCATCTCCCAGAGACTATAGCAGGTTCTCCTCCTATTCTTTTCCTTAGTACCATCAAAGAGGCACTGTGGCCCTAAACAGTCAGTTGTGAAAATGAAGAACAGCTTTACATAAGGGATGTAGGGATATTACCTAGCTTGCTGTCTAGAATAGCATCCCAGCCAACAGGCTAATTGGTCAAACACTAGATGCTCCAGAAGGAAGAGAGGCCCAGGTTAGACAGGACATTAGTATTATGTATACAGTGTTCCTCCTGCATGTGTGTCTTCAGGCCAGAAGTGGGAATCAGATTTCATTATAGATGGTTTTGAGCCACCATGTGGTTTCTGGGAATTCAACTCAGGACCTCTGGAAGAGCCACTTTACCAGCACCCTAATTGGTCTCATAATCAAAACCTGGAGCCAGATATTGGGGCAAATGCTGAAAGAGCAGAAGAAACAAGCCACAGCTACTTCTCACCTCGCCAACTCCTCAGCCAAAAGGGGATGATCCTGTCTCCGTGAATCCTCAGACTGAATGTCCCTGAGTCCTGTCTCCACATGCCTTATATTCCTTTCTCTGCCCAGCCATATCACTTACTGTCTCAACCTTCCTAGTGCTGGGATTAAAAGTGTGTGACTCCCAAGTACTGAGATCAAATGTGTGAGCCATCACCACCTGGCTCTGTTTCTCTGTTAGACTGGATTAGTTTCATGTAGTCCAGGGTTGCCTTGAACTTACTTAGATCTGTCTGCCTCTGTGCTGGGATTAAAGGTATGTGTCACCACTGCCTGGCCTCTATAACTCACTCTATGGCTAGCTCTGCCCTCTGATCTTTAGACAAGCTTTATTTGTTAGAGCATATACAAAATACCATCACACACTAGTATGACACACACATTGGTATCTGGAAGGCTATTGCCTTATGTGGGTAAAACTAATTTGCCAAGGTCAGGAAAGGATAACAAGAGAGGGTTGTTAAAACATACTGAAAAAGATGCAGTCAGGGAGCTCCCACTGTAAGGCTGAGAGGGAGGAAGAATTATTTCCTAACAGGTAAGAGAGCAGGTGCTTCTTTTATTTCCAGGGTCATTTGTGTGGATCTGGATCTAGACAGTTGGGCAACTCACTTTTTTGTTCTATAGTACATTTTACAACAGGAGTTGGGGAAGTCTCCACTATTTATTAGCAGTTAGGGCCAAGTGTCTGAATGAGAAATTTTAAATCAATGGAAGTCAGGCTCCAAATAGTTTGTGTGCGATTGTTGAAGTTTGGGAAGCTAGCTTTTGTTTCCGGTCTCTATCTCTACAATAGACACCATAATTTCACCTTGTAAGGAAAGGCTGCCCAGCTGTACCAGTATAAGAGAAAACCCAGAAACACTTGTTCAAAGTTACAGCTGCTCATTTCAGTGTGTGTATCTATGTGTGTAAATATTTAGAGATTTAATCAGTGTTGCCTGGGTAAATAATTTTTTCTCTCTATTCTTTGATTTTTTTTTCTGTCTGGCATTATTTAAAAATTTTAAATGTTTCTAATAAATTCTTGTTAACATTTATTTTCTAACATGGGAATAATTTAGGCCAAAATATTATGGAATAAAACAGAAAATAAAAAATATTTACATGAAATAGTTATTTATAAGACAAAGTTCTTGCTTGTTGAAGGCACCTTCAAAGTAAAAGCTACTTTTTCTTTAATGTTAAGAACACTGCTTTGGTAATATTTGAGGTGTCCTGCCCAGGGGCATCCTGTCATGTCATCCCCAGACTCTTCCTTAAAAAAAAAAATTCCAGGTAAACAGAATCTGAGACATTTGGCAACAGATGGCCAATTACTTTTAAGTATTGCATTCAATTTCATAAAACAAAAGTAAACTCTAAATATTGTGAATAAAAGAAAAAATATCCTACAGCATGTCTTTGATAATTTATTTATTCGAGTGGTGTTATTTAAAATAAATATGCTGGTGTGTTTAAAAATATATCACAAAGAATTTATACCTCTGATTAGCTATTATCCAGGGCATACACTAATTGAAAAATGAGACCAACCTTTCCTTTGTATTGTTTCATACATAACATTTATATTCAGCTTATAGTTTCAGATGTTAAGTGTGGGAAATTGCAAAATATGTGGTTCTTAATGTCTCTTCAATCTTCTATTTTTTAACTGTGTTTTTTTTATGTGTGGGGGTGTGTGTGAATATGTGTGTTAGTTTTGTTATTCATTCACTAATGTAAGTCATCAAGTTTTATTGTAATGGCATTATTTTCTTTAGTAAGTTATGTTAATAGATTGGGAAATGCTTCACCTGTTTATCCCTTTTGACAGTATTAGTTATTGTTATTTTTTTCTTATTTTAGTAAATGAATATTGTGAAATTTTCCCCAAACTTAGGTCTGGACTCTTTTAAGGCAAATTATTGTACTTGTAAATATATTTTTTTTTACTGATCTTTAGCTTTTATAAACATGCATTCACATAAAGGTATGACTATGACTGTGTCATTTTTGGAGGATATAAACTAATATTATTCACAAATAACAATGTTTATCCAATGTAATAATTTCTAGTTACTTTTTTCATTATTTCTCCATAATGCATAGATTTTTCTTAAATGAATGTATATTCATCTTATTTTATGTCTATGAATGTTTTAATTGCGTGTATGTCTTCACATTATGCGAATGCCTAGTATCTCAGAGACCAGGAGAGGGCACTGGATCCTTGGAGCTCAAGTTACAAATCGTTGTGAGCCACTATGTAGGTGCTGGCAATTGATCTAGAAGAGCATCAAGTACTCTTAGCTGCTGAGCCCTCTGTCCAGGAATTCCATAACACATTTTAAGCAGTGGCTTTCCAGACTCGGGAGATGGATCTGTGTAATAAGCTTGCCACAGACGCACAAGAATTTTAGTTTCAAAGTATAGAACCCAAATAAATCTGAGTATAGAACACAGCTCTCTAATCCTAGTATTCCTTCAAAGAGATGGGAAGATCAGATAATTCTATGAGCTGACTCGCACATACACATGCACACAGAGGTAACACACACACACATACACACACACACACATACACACACACACACACACACACACACACACACACACACACTTCAAATTGCTTCAACTATGAAATGACACTTTTGTGATTTTCAGTTGATTATCATGGAAATTTTAGGTAGCAAATATTTTTGGTTTGCTGATAATTATCATGATGTCAATAAATCACAGCACTTCTAATTAAAATCTCTATATTTATGCTTAAATTTTCTAATAAAAATTAAAGAAATTATTAATTTAGGGATCTTATAGTTCCTTACATCATAAATAATGAGAAAAGGATGTATAGAGAATGAAATACAGAGATAGAAACAGTATGTGTAAGACACAGGAATGTTCTGAGTGAATGAATTACACTAAATAGGAAAACAGTATATGCTTCTCCTATATAAGGATGCAAGAAAGGAGTACATATTCTGATATTTATGATCCTACAGTAATCCAACAAGCCCGTATTTTGATGGTGTAGTCTGAATTCATCACTCCTTTGCCAAGTCTGTTACAGACTAGGTCGTCTCACTCGGACCAGACATACTCAAGCTAAGAGTCTCTCACAAACAGGACTCATGATTGTCCATATCTTAACATGACTAGACTGTCTACTTATTCCTTTGCTCTCACCATCCTCCACACTAGAAAAATCCCAGCAGAGACAAACTGGACTGAAAGAGAAAATAAACCTATGTTTAAAACTGCTCTCCCAAAACCCTGGCTAGAAGTTACTTTCTGGCAAGCTTTGAATAAATGCTTTGAGCATCCCATATGATTGTGGAAACATAAAGGGACAGACATTTATGCATTTCTTGGTAAAGGGGAAGATAATAAAAGGGCCCCAGACAAAAGGTCAAGTGTAACAGGGAGGGGGGATACTTCTGCCTGAAATGGATATCTGATGAGATCACCACATATTCAGGGGGCCTAAATGATACCACCTTTCTTTCAGTATGGAGGGTAACTACAGTGACTGCTCCAACCCATTAACTAATAATCCTGTATACTTAGAAATAAATATTCCCTGACATTTTATTTGGGTTGTTGGATCCACCTGCAGAATGAGATTACATTCAGCTGGGCAAGATCAGGGTACGTTTTCCTGCTGTAGGATATATTTCTGTATGCTGTAAGTATGTGTTGCTATGATTGGTTAATAAAGAAGCTGCTCTGGCCTATGGTGAGTCAGTTTATAGCCAGGCAGAAAATCCAAGACAGAGACAGGGAGAAGAAAGGGGAGTAGTGGAGAGACACCAGCCTGCATTCCAAGGAACAACATGCCAGCAGACTGGTAAAGCCACGGAATACGTGGCAAAATATAGATGAATAGAAATGGGCTAATTTAAGATGTAAGAGCTAGCTAGCAAGAGGCCTGCCAAAGGCCATACAGTTTTTAAATCATATTAAGCCTCTGAATGAGTCTTTTATAAGTGGTTGTGGGACTCAGGCGGGACCAGAGAAAACTTTCATTTACAATTACCTATCCAAATCAGACTGTATTGGACACCTCTCTTTCCTAGTAGGCTAATAGATAGGACAGTTGGATAAACTTCTAGTTTCCTTCTTTCTGCTCCCTCCCCTGCTATGGGATGTCATTCTGATGCTATGAATATGAGTTGCTCTGATTGGTTGATAAATAAAATACTGATTGGTCAGTATCCAGGCAGGAAGTATAGTCAGGGCAGGCAGAGAGGAGAATTCTGGGAAGAGGAGAGCTGAGTCAGGAGTCACCAGTCAGACACACAGGAAGCAAGGTAACAAGGCAGAACTGAGAAAAAGTTACCAAGCCATGTAGCTAAACATAAATAAGAATTATGGGTTAATTTAAGTATAAGAGCTAGTAAGTAATAAGCCTGAGCTAATGGCTAAGCAGTTATAAATAATATTAAGGCTCTGAGTGATTATTTTATAGGTGGCTTTGGGTCTCGGGGGCCAGGTGGGATCCAAGAAACATTCTTCCTATACCTTGCCCCCCCTCCCACTCCTGTCCCCTTCCTCCAAGGAAATTTCCTTCAAGGAGTAAAGAACTCCTGTCCTACACCTTGTATTTCCCAACCAGAGGGGATGTGTTAGTGGAATACACTCCTAAGGCGGTCTCCCCTGATCTTTATACTACACTTAAGGGAATGTGTCACCTCCTAAGTGACACCTGGCCTGAGCTGACACAAGACTGCTGGATCTGCTTAACAGTTCTGCCCTCCTACTAAGTCATGAGCAAAACTTCCAATAACCACGTTCCTCAACCTGTCTGCCTGTCTGCTCCCATAAACTCCTATTACTTTGGGAGTTATGACTAGAAATACATCATGTCTTGAAATTGCAATTTATCCTCTTTCAAGTACCCCCTTTTCTGCCTCTTATAATAGTAGTCTCATAGTTACTTTTAGTTCAGAGGCTTGTTTTGCTCCACAGGAACTTGGTTTACCAGTACCACCATTCTCACCGCCCCCCCATGACCTCAGAACATTTGTGTAATAATCTAGTTTTATATGTGATTGTGTGGGTATTCTCCCAAGTACCAGAGGGGGCCCACTACTTTCACCTTTGGGCTGACCCCTGGTGGTACAAGAGGCCTGTCCCTTTCCTCCTTCCAGTGAAAGTGGGAATGTGGATGGCATGGACTGCTACCTGGTGCACAAGCGCCCTGGTCAGAAGTTAAATGGGCCTACATGCGGATATCAGACACCTTCAGTGCTCTTTTGATACACTCCATGCCCAGGCAGCATCTCTGGCAGAAGTAGCCCTCCCAAAACAGTGAAGGTTAGAAACTTAGTTTTCGTGTTCCATGGAGGACTTGTGTGACACTGGGAGAGGTTTGTGGCTTCTATGTTAGCAAATCAGGAGTTATCAAAGAGACTTTACAAAAAAGCTATGAATAATTTAAATGAAAAACAAGAACACGAATCAAATAATTTCTGGTACTGTAAAATGTTCGATTAAATCCTTTCTCACAATCATTTTCACTGTCATAAGCTGGCCTTTTACTTCTCCTTTTATAGGACTTGCTCTGGGGCCTTGAATATTAAGCAGTCTTTTAAAGTTCATCAGAAAAAGAATTGCCTCAGTTAGGTTGATTATCCTCAGGATCCAGTATTCACCCCTTAAGCAAAATCAAAGATTTGAAAGTAACTAAAGAAATAGGATAAAGAAATGACTAATGTAACATCAATCTCTTCTGTTTCCATTTGTGTTTGCTTATACAGTCTCAGCACTTTATCCCACTCTCCCACATGGTTACATCTGCCTTGGCAACACATTTGATATTTCCATGGCCTTGAGTATAGTCCAGATTGTTAGCCAAATAATTGTATCTACCAAAATAATTGCCATGTTCTGTCTACAATAACTACTATGCTCTGCCAAGAATGAACGTTTGAAGGTTACTGTGAACCCTGTATAACTTTGATAGATCTTTGTCATTTTAACTTTACAAACTCTGATTCTCTAAACTTGGACAACAAGTGACTTTGCAGAGGCTCAAGCCCACTCTTGGTCTGGTAATCCATGAGAAGGACTTAAAACTTATAATTGACTTAATCAGCATGGTTGTAAACAACTATCTTGTTTGGCTCATTACACATTGTGGTTATGTCTTACATATCATTAGTGAGTTTGTGTACTTTTTCCATGCTTCCTAGCTCATTCACATTCCTTCTTTTGAGGAACCTTATTCATAGTTGACAATCGTTTACTAGGGCTTAAGCTTCATTTGACAGGTTATTGGAGTTATTTGACTTTTTTTTTTAAATAGTCTTCATCTTAACTTGTTATTGGATAAAAAGTATCCAAATATTGATTTCTCATCCATTAGTGTATCACTCTACCCTCTTGGTTTTCTATTGGGTTGCAGAAATCCATGTATACTCTAAAAGACAAATATGTGAAACTGATCATATTTCATTATATATGATATCCACTCAAATAATGCATACTAATTCAAATTTTAAATGTATATATTTTGCATACCAGAATATATTAAAAGAAATGTCCCCGTGAGAATATTTTTGAGTCCCTAGAATGTTAAAGAAATGGGAGATTTACTACAATTGCTGTGCTCGATAGTCTAGCCTGAAAAAAAAATGCCCCCTTTATTTTAGCTTTCCGTAGTTCTTGTGGTGTTTTAAGCATCCATTAGGCTTTCTGCAGAAATAAAACCTGAGTTGTGAAGAAGCAAAACAATAAATATACTAAGCTTGGGAATAGAGTAAAGAAACAAGGAGCAGATAAAACTGTCTTTACTTTGAAATTTTAAAAATGGCTCCACAAATTTACCAGCATGGAATCTTTAAAGATATGGAAATTTATTAGCATTGTGGATTTTACCACAAATTACTTTAAGCTGCTTATACATATATACAGAATAGTAAATGCTATGCAGTTTCTGTCAAGAATACAAGTCACTTTTCCACACAATTTATATTTTTTGGCACTATTATATAAGAATTTGCTAAGTGACAATGAATGACAAGCCACACTTTCATCCTTATTCTCCAGCACTACAATGAGATTCATTGTACTTACCTTAAATTCACAAAACCCTTATGGGTATTAAAATGACTTCTTATTTCCAAGTTTCACAGAGATAAGATTTTTTAAAACAGAAAAATGTATTTGTTTTTTCAAGAAGTGTCAGACTTCGAAGATGTGTCCTTTATTGTCACAAATATAATTGTACCATAAAAAACATCTTTACACTTCAACCTATTAGGGATGAAAAATGACATAGAATTTTTAACTTACACCCTATAGATCATATCTATAAAAATGAATCATTATATGGCAGACATTCTGATTTAAATATGTCAGTTTTCATTTTAAAAGGCAAGTCTCCAGAACATCCCAGAATTTATCCATAAATAGATTTCTTTTCTCTTTACATTTCTTTCAAATTCCTATGCTAGTGATAATAGAATCCCTACAAGAGCTAGAGGGATAACTCGATTGTTAAAGTGTTTATCTTAAAAGGCTGAGGACCCGAGTTTGATTCTCCAGAACTCAAGGCAACAGTCCTGCATGGCAGCATGTGCTTATAATTTCAAGGCAGTGGTAGAGAAAAGTGGATCCTTGGGGTTCAAGGGCAATCTGGATTAACACCATTGATGATTCCCAAATCATTGAGGAATCCTGTCTCAAAGCAGCTGAACAACATTCCTTAGGATGACTCCAGAGTTTGTCTCTTGGCCTCTACCTACACCCATTAACATGTGAACATGCAGCCATATTCAAACTGACATCTGCAGACACATGAACATGTACATATATATATATATATATATATATATATATATATATACATACATATACACACACGTATAATAAAGCCTTCAATTGCACTATTAACTTGCATTTATAGCCACAACTCTACCTTTGAAAATGAGGGAAGGTGATTTAAAAATGGTTTAAGAGGGATTTGAGTAATTAAATGAAACATTACTAGAGTTTCAATGAAAGTGTAATTGTATATTTATCTTTTAAATGTTCATAATATTTCTAAACAGAATATTTTGATCATATCCTCACTGTCAGAGAAAAAAATCACATGATAACTTCAGCTTCAGTATTATTTGTGAAATAGAAAACCTTTGTAGATTGCAGAACACAATTAGGTTTAACTGATATCTGAGCTTAATCTTGCTTGAAACAAAGTGATTCTAATCTCTTTTGAATCAGTTTTCTATCCAAGTTTATAGTCTCAAAATATTGGGCTGGGGATATTTCTCAGTTGAAAGCCACAAAATGGGGATCTGAGTTCAAATTCCATAATAAATATAATACCTAGCCACATGGTGTGAATATTTATAATCTTGAGTTCCCAAGGCAGGATGGTGGGCAAAGAAAGGAGAATACATAGAATCTTCTTGGCTCGTTAGCTTTACCCCCTTAGCAGACAAACAAGAAATGAGAGTTTGTCTCAAAAGAATCTCAAAAGTTGGACAGGCATGTAATGTCCTCTGATAAACACATTTTTACAAGCTAGCATCTTTATTCACATGTAAGGAAGTAGACATAAACACACACACACACACACACACATTTCTAAATGTTGGGTTCCATGTAGCCATGTGTTTGGGTATCAATAATTGTGGTATTGTGGCTCATAATTTAATGAAGAAATTATATCAACAACAATATCCAATACCACTGACTATACACAAACAGGTTCAATAAAATCCTAGAATAAAGTCGTTTAATTTTTTTAATGTGAAATTGACTGCATTTCTTTGCCACTGGGAATTTTAAATTATTGTTGGGCAAGACTTGTTGAAAGTTCTTGCCATATAACGAATGCTATTTGTGGACACACTAGGTTTGCTCCTTGGATGACTTTGTTTACTGTTGTGCTCTGTAGACTCTGGCATTGCCACCCAAGCCTCCCTATTCAATCTCTTCCCCAAGCCCATCAGAAGTATTAGACAGAGGCACAGATTTCACAAACAGCCTCCATCTGGTGCAGGTTTGGAGCCCAGAATTTGTGTTAGGAACTGAACCACCACCCTGATTTCCAGGCCAGATTTGTGATTTTTTTTGGCAGTTTAAGACTCAAGAAACGAACTTGGCTTTGGATATATTTTCTTTTATTTAGCTCAATGGACCAGTGAACACAGCTAGAGGTCTTGTCTAGACAGTGCACTAGATTAAGCTTTCCTGTGACCAATAACTTTTTTTTTCTGATTTCAACTCCCTTTATATTAGTGGTAGTGAGTCTGGGTAACCCGAATATCATGGGCACTGGTAAGAAGGTAGACATCCTGAGAAATCTGTTGTTTGACTTTAGACTATTTCCTGTTGTTTGACAGTCTTGCACAGAGGCTCTTGAAAACAATCCATGTAGTTTGAATCATTCCCTAAACCAACTTTTTCACAACCACCTGTTATAATGAATCTGTTAATACAATCTCCTCATGATAAATTATTATGAACAAAACAAGCAGACAATAAAGATTTACAATTTGAGGTTTATACGATAGTACTATTATTATAAATTATCTCCTGAGTATTGTGAGTAGCCACTTAGAATAGTGGTTAACATTATGGTATACCAAATATTTTCCATGAGATAACAAACTAGATTTTGATGTCTTTTGTTATTGACAGTTAGACATTTCTGGGTATTTAAACTTACTTTTGATATTATGTATTAAATCATAAACTAAACCAAAGCAATTTTGATATATCACATTTAAGGACTTTTCAGGACAAAATATCGCATTGTAAGTTTCAAGACATGGTTAAAAATGACAGAGCATGAGGCTATTTAAACTGTAATAGAATAAATGATACCAGACATTGCAACAGTGATACAAAGTAATCAAATGTTTCTAAAGCATTGACCAGCTGCAGAAATTTTCTTAGAAAATGCTTATTTTACCTTTAAATTGTATTATAGAAGTGTGTCCACATGAGTGCAGGTACTTGCAAAAGTCAGAAGATAGTATTGGATCACTTGTGGATAAAGTTACAGGCAGTGATGAACAATCTGATGTGGGTACAAAGGATGAACGTTTAGTTCTAGTTCAAGATCAGTTTTACCCTTAACATCTAAAATATCCTGCTAGCCTTCAGAAATTTTCAAAAGGAATAAAATTAATCTCTGGCACTTATGCTTCCCATTTCTCCAGCTTTTGCAGATAATTGATAAAAATCAAGTTTTTATTCACTACTATAGATCTGAAAGTTTTAGGGAATGAGTTTTCAGAGTTCAGAAATTCCATGGTATGTAATGGCAGAAAAAAATGGGACATGTGAAATCAAGTGTCACAATAATTTACACCAACTCTCTCTTCTTGAAACATTTACTTATCTTTCTCCAATATTGAAGGTAATAAGTTACATAGGTGCTCTGTTTTGTTGTTCATATGACTTAACTTTGGGACAAGAACAGACAGAAAATTAATTAATTAAAATGAACTATTTCAGGTAGATGGGAATAGTCAAATTAGAAGTATTCTGCATCAGAGACAATGTCTTATCCATCATGTTTTTGCTATTAGTTTCATACATACATTTCCTATAAGTGTAAAACATTTTAATTTTCTGATGAAAAGAAGAAAACATTTTTCAGTTAAAGAGATAAGGAAAGTATGGCAGATCAGCCACCACTTTTATGACCCAGGGTACTCTTGAGAAGGGAGAAGTGAGAAATATTACCCCGAAAGAGATTCCTAGATAATAAGCGGAAAGACAGAAACACAGGAAGAACTCGGGAGGGCCTAGATCCTAATCCAGCAGCCCAAAACTTAATTCCAAAAGGCTTTTTATGACAATGGAAAAAGGAGGAGAAAAAGACACACACCCCCTTTCTAGATACAGCCAAATATAGACCCTTCCAAACACCTGCACTCAGGCCCGTGGTCCAATCATCCTCTTTATGCAGACCTGCTGGATAAAGCCACCAGAAAACCTAAATGGGCTCCAACAGGAAAGAGCCAATTCCATGTGATTAGCCCTCTTTTATGATACATCAGTATGATCACATAGACCCATATTTTATTGAAATGTTAGAGGTCTAGTGCTCAGAAGGCTCAAGTTTTGCTCCTCAGGATATTTCACATTTTCTAAAGATCTGACTGACTTGAAAACTCTTGTGATATGAATGTGTTTCCTCCAAATTTAGAAGATGAAACCTTGAGACTTAATAGGATGATACTGAGAAGTAAGAAGTTGCAGAGACGATTCGGCTATGAGTCTGGATCCCTCATCAGTGACAAAAGTAGTATTATAAAGGAATCCCCAAGATGGGAACATAACTCAGGAAACTCCAATGGTAAGGGCAGTGGCCAGCAAAACAAGTAACAGTTTGGTGACTACATTGTCTCTGAGTCACATGTCAGGTAAGTATATTACTTTATTGGGTCAGAGGTGGATGGAGGTGGGGAGAACAAAAAGAGATGACTGGAAAGGGAGGGGCATATTGAGGTCATGTAGAAAATTGATACAAGGGAGACTTCCATGAATCTACAAGGGTGACCCCAGCTAAGACTCCTAGCAACAGCAGATGGATAGTATGCACTGGCCGTCTTCTGTGATCAGACTGGTGACTTTCCCAATTGTTATCAGAGAGCCTTTGAGCAGTAACTTACAAAAACAGATGAGAGAGCACACCTAAACATTAGGCCAAGCTCAGAGAATCCTGGTGAAGAGGAGGAAGAATTGAAAAAGCCAATGGGGTCAAGGTCATTACAAGAAAACCCACAGAAATAATTAACCCGGGCTCCTAGGAACTCAAAGGGTCTGAACCAAAAACCAGGGAACCTGCATGGGACCAACCTAGGCACTCTACGTATAAGTGACAGTTATGTAGCTTGGTCTACTTTTGGAACTTCTAACAATGTGAGCAGAGGCTGTCCCTAGCACTTTTTCTGGCTTTTGAGATCATATTTCTCATACTGGGTTGCCTTGTCCAGCCTTAATACAAGAGGAGGTGCTTAGTCTTACTGCAACTTGATGTGCCATGTTCTGTTGATACCCATGGGAGGCCTGCCAGTTTCTGAACAGAAAGAGAGGACTGGCTTTAGGAGAGGGGGCCCAAAAAGAGAGGGGAGAGGGAATGGGAGGAGAGGAGGAAGTCAAAACTGCAGCAGGGATACAAAATAATTAATTCATTATAAATAATGATTCATTTAGATGGAACTTAGTCATATGGCCCACTTCTACAATACCATGAAGTCCCTATTTACACAAAGCAACCAATGTTCATCTCTCTTAGATGTCAAATGTAACTCTGAGAGTATTGATGTTCTATGTGCCTTTGAAATACCACTGATGACATGATTTTGCCTTCATAAATAAATACTTTCTTGTTCCAGAAATATCATATACTTTGTGGTTTATATTTTGATTTTTTAACGAAGTTGTGGAAAATTTTTTCACAGTAGTATTTTCCTTTAACACTGAACAATTATCTAATTATTTCCCCAATTAACTGCTATTACTAAGTTTAAATGACCTGATGGCAACATTTTTCATTTTATTTCCACATATTAGATAAACTCACCTGAATTTTAAAATCATAATTAATTTTTGTCCAAATAACAGGTTCTTTCACTTCTCCAATCATACTGATATTCATTCCAGTAATAATATTTTTTCCATATAAAAATTTATGAAGTATGAAGATTTTAGATACTTCTACAAGATAGTACTTTTTTTTTTACTTTTATGTGTATTAGATACTTCCCAATTAGTACATTTAATTTTATATGTTTCCTACTTGACACTACTCTGTTTGTTGTCAATTGTCTTTTTTTTTTAAACTTAGTGATTCTGTTTCTGGTTAAGGACTCTTGAATACACAGTGAAGATGGTAATAAAAGGCTTCCTTACAATGAGAAGAATGTACTAAGAATCATTATGGCTGCAAATATTTGTATCTTCAAAATTTTAATCTGCATTTCTTGATGCACTTGAGTTGACATGTAGGTTAATTAATGAAATTGCTGTTATAACATTGTTGATCTAATGTACCAGTTTAGCTAAAAGAAATCAATGCCACTCCCTCCATTCCTCAAGATTTGCAGGAGGGGAAGATTTTTCACCTCCTCCCTACTTCTTTGCTGGAGAATGAATATTGTAACTTTGTAGCTTCCCTCACCATGGTTGTCCTCCAACATTTCCTATAGAATGCAACATACCTATAAAACACTGTGAAGTCTCCATTGTGAATATGTGCCACAATTTATTTATCGATTCTTCAGTTGAAGGGCATGTAGGCCAGAACTGACCTACTCTGGTGATGGGATGGTCAAACACCCTAATAGTTGTGCCAGAAACCCCATCCAAGGACTGAGGAATCTGGATGCAGAGATCCACGGCTAGGCCCTGGGTGGAGCACTGGGAGTCCAAGTAGCTAGAAAGAGGAGGGTTTATATGAGTGAGAATTGTTGAAACCAAGGTTGGATAAAGCACAGGGGCAAATAGCCAAACGAATGGAAACACATGAATGCTGTGGGATCGTCTGTATGTCAAAATGCTCTGATTGGTCATTAAATAAACACTGATTGGCCAGTGGCCAGGCAGGAAGTAGGTGGGACAAGGAGAGAGGAGAATTCTGGGAAGCAGAAGGCTGAGGCAGAGAGACACTGCCAGCTGCCGCCATGACCAGCAGCATGCGAAGACACCGGTAAGCCACCAGCCACGTGGCAAGGTATAGATTTATGGAAATGGATTAATTTAAGCTATAAGAACAGTTAGCAAGAAGCCTGCCACGGCCATACGGTTTGTATGCAATATAAGTCTCTGTGTTTACTTGGTTGGGTCTGAGCGGCTGTGGGACTGGTGGGTGACAAAGATTTGTCCTGACTGTGGGCAAGGCAGGAAAACTCTAGCAACACATGAACTATGAACCAAAGGCTGAGGGCCCCCCAACTGGATCAGCCCCTCTGAATAGGTGAGACAGTTGATTGGCTTGATCTGTTTGGGAGGCATCTAGGCAGTGGGACCAGGTCCTGTGCTCATTGCATGAGTTAGCTGTTTGAAACCTGGGATTTATGCAGGGATGCTTGGCTCAGTCTGGGAGGAGGGGACTGGACCTGCCTGGACTGAGTCTACCAGGTTGATCTCAGTCCTTGGGGGAGGCTTTGCCCTGGAAGAAGTGGGAATGGGGGGTGGGCTGGGAGGAAGGGGAGGGGAGCAGAAAGGGGGAGAACAAGGGAATCTGTGGCTGTTATGTAGAACTGAATGGTATTGTAAAATAAAATAAAAGAAAAAAAAACACTGTGAAGTCTCAGTATGCTTGGCTTCACTAGAATACTGATATTTGTAAATGTTAGGAAAAGGTGAACTTCCTCTTGAGTAAACTCATGGGAAAATATGGTCTTCATGGCACTAAGAGAAGTAGGCTTTCTCAACTGACTATAGAATATTCAGTGGATAGATAGCAGTTGGAGGTAGAAGCTATCTTGCACATGTATAGAGAGGGTACTGAATGTCAATTCCATCTGAAATGAGCATTCACTGGCAGCACAGTTATAGGTCTTGATGAGGTATACTATTACTCCCTATTTCAGATCCAATTTCTGTGGATTATACTTAAGAATTAACAAACAGAATCCAGCTGAAGTCTTTGACTTTCATTTTCATTTGCATCTGTTTCTTCTTCTGCTTCTTTTCCTCCCCTTCCCCTCCCCTCCAACTCCTCCTTCTTCTTTTTTGCTTTTTCTTTCTAATTTAACTTTTTATTGATTCTTTGTGAATTTCACATCATGCATCTTGATCCCACTCATCTCCCTGTCTCTTTGCATCCTTCCTTTGCCATTGCAGCCTCCCCCAAGGTAAAACAAAATAAAATTTAAAAGAAAGAGAAAAATCTTGCCATGGAAGCTATAGTGTGACACAGTGAGTCACAGAGTATACCCTTTCGTCCATACAGCCTTACTTGTAAGTGTTCATTGCAATTAGTCATTGGTCTGGTTTGAGGCCTCTGGTTTCTGCTACAATATCAATGTTGGGCCCTCACTGGGACTCCTCTTAGATATCCTGCTGTTCTCCTGTGTCATGGAGATCCTGCAGCCTTTGATCTGCTGGACCAGCCACTTCTCATGCTCCAGCAGATCATAGATTAGGGTGAATGTTGGGATGGTCCAACTAATAGCCCTGCTTGTCAGACAACCACAGGAGGCCATGTAGGTCTTCTCCTGCTCAATCTTAATGTGCATGCTCCTATTTTCTCCTCTTTGCCCAGCGCGAACAGCCCCAGATGTGTGTTAGAGTTTTTCTCCTGAGTAGTCTTAATTAGCTGGACAAGATTTTTTCTTCTCCCTGTCCAGGGCACAGAGTCCTGGGCAGGTTTGTGAGTCTTCTTCTACTGCTCAATATTAGTAGTGCTGGGCACTCCAGTGTTTTCTTCTCCCCATCATCAGTGAAGAATCTTGGGCAGACTTGTGGGTCTTTCTCTACCTCTCAGGCTTAATGGAGCTTCGAAGGCCAACATTTTCTCTTCCCTGGCCAGGACAGAGAGCCCAGGATGGGCACATAGTCTTGTCATGCTCAGTCTTAATAGCATCTATATCATCCTATCATCAAGTGAGGCTATTCACAATTAACTCAGAATTCATTGCCTAACACTGAGATTTTATTAAGCACATTAGGCAAATTGTTAGTTTATAATTTATGCATCAGCCATGTGCTTCTCCAAGTATTAAAAATGCTGATGCTACTGACTAGTCACAAAGGACAGGAGGACTGAACTCTGTTACATTTATAATTTGTCCTTTACTTTTTGTTATATGTCAGATTTTACTGTTGCCTCTGCTTCTTAATTTAGTTTACTCAAAGTTTAAGCTTTTCATACCTTAATATTGTACTTTGTTTCCTTCAGAGTTTATTTGAACTGTGATCTTCAATTCTCTCCACAAATCTGCTTTGATGCCTTTGACTATCTTTCCATATTTATCATTTGTTTTTTAGTTATGAAATTTACAATATTGTTGATGTTTTTCTAAAAAAAAATTTATTTTAAGTCCTGCCTATTCCAGCTATTGGCTTGCATATCTGAAAAAATGATGATTTTATTGCATGCCAAAATATTATCATTACTCATTACAAAATTACAAGCAATTTCTTGCAATGAATTGACATCTGTCTTATCTCCAGTTTCCCAAAGGTTGAAAAATATGCTTTGATATATTGATTTATTTCTATCTTGCTTTAAATATTTTGGTTCTTTGTAATGTTAATTAAGGAATTGATGTGAGAAGGAATTAAACATTGTTTCAAAGAATTAATTTGTTTTTAATTCTAGTGTATTGCCTAGAATATCAGAGTAGGATTGCTATATACATTGTTGTATATTATATCACATCACAGGTAACTGAATATCTTAACTAGTGAAAACAAGCAAAATTTTTGCAACTACTCATAAGTATTTTATAAAATAGTTTTATTCTTTGATAAAGTTTGCTTGAATTGGTGTTGTATTAGAGCCTTCAAACAATATTTTTGGTGTAATCTAGGTGTTAACTGCATGTGTGCATAGAGTCATTAACTAAAACTCTTTTGTTATTCTGAAATGAAGTTATTTCCAAAAACATCAGATAAACTTAATTATTTCCCTTTGCTAATTTAAGATTACAGTAGTATTAATGACCTAGCTAACTACTCATGGTGAAAATGGACTTTATATATGATATCTAGTTAAATCTTTATTATCCATTCATTTAATGCTCAAATATATGTGATAAATCCCTTACAAAATATATTTTAGAGGATACTTGCTGTTTCACGTCCCATATTTTATATATATATATATATATATATATATATATATATATATATATATATGTTTTATTATTATCTGGGTATCTCTCAATTATAAGTGAATAATATTTCTGCATAAAATATTTATAATTACTCAGTCTTTTGTTTCTAATAAACTTTCATTGTATTATGATTCTTAGATGAGCAGAATTAATTCTTCTCATTTTTTAAAGTATCATAAGACTCTAAAAATATTCACTCTAAAATTTGGAGCTACTAAAATTACCTTAATTTCTAATTTATTTTCCTTTACTTCATGTTTTGATCCTGGGCCTCATCTATAAATTTAAGCATCTATCATCTATCTAAGTGTACATATATAGAAAAGATTTGTAGTATGCATCATTTTGTGAGTCTGTATATAAGTTTGTTAGATAAACACATATATTAATGGCACAAAAGAGATTAAGCTCAATGGCTCAGAAGAGTTGCTGCTCTTGCAAAGGACCAGGGTTCAGGTCCAGCACTCAATTGGTGGCTCACAACCATCACTAAACTCCTTTTCCAGGGAATAAGAATCTCTTTTGTCCTCCTCCAGCCTTGACTTCATCTGATGTGCATGTATTCAAGTAGTCAAAACACCGATGCATATAAATTAACAGCAAAGACCACCTAATTTTTTTGAAAATTTCATGTATGAATACTGTATTTATTTTATTTCCACGTTTCTCTCTCCATCCAACTCCTTCTGTATGTTCCACCAATCCATATCAAATTCATGACCTCTTCTGTATACACAGGTGCTGTGGGATGTTCTGTATGCTGTGAATATGTGTTGCTCTGATTGGTTGATAAATAAAACACTGATTGACCAGTAGCCAGGCAGGAAGTATAGGTGGGATAAGAAACAAGGAGAATTCTAGGAAGAGGGCAGAGTCAGGAGACACAGCCCACCATCCAGGGAGCAACATGTAATGGCACAAAATAAAAGCCACAGAACACGTGGCAACATATAGATGAACAGAAATGGGTTGAGTTTTAATGTAAGAGCTAGTCAGTGGTAGGCCTGAGCTAATGGCTGAGCAGTTTTAATTAATATAAGCCTCTGTGTGTTTACTTGGTCCGAGTGGCTTTGGATTAGGTGGGACACAGAAAAACTTTCAGCAACAAATGCCACCCAACATGGGGCATGAACCCACTACTCTGAGATTAAGAGTCCCATGATTTGTTGACTGAGCTAGCCAAGTACACACACACACACACACACACACACACACACACACACACACACACACACACACTAAAATTGCTAGATATAATGAACATTTCTTGAGATATTTCTTTTTTTTTCTTTTTTTTTTCTTTTTGGTTTTTCAAGACAGGGTTTCTCTGTGTAGCGTTGCACCTTTCCTGGGACTCACTTGGTAGTCCAGGCTGGCCTCTAACTCACAGAGATCTGCCTGACTCTGCCTCCCAAATGCTGGGATTAAAGGCGTGCACCACCACCGCCCCAGCTAAGAGATATTTCTTAGTCATTATTTTCTTCCTTTGAGAACTCTCTATACAAATCCAACATGGTGGTATTTTATTTGTACTGAAATGTGATTTTCATTGTATGTCAATAAATAAAGTTGCCCGGGGGTCAGAGCTATTAGAGCCATAGCAAGAGCATGGTGGTGGTGGTGGTGGCGGCGGCGGCGGCGGCGGCGGCGGCGGCGGCGGCGGCGCATGCCTTTAATCCCAGCACTTGGTAGAAGAGCTAGGTAGATCTCTGTGTGTTCAGGGAGGGATACAGCCAGCATTGGAGACATATGCCTTTAAGACCTGGAGGGCAGTACTTACAGGCAGTGACGAGGCAGTCATGTGTTTGGGTTTACAACCAATCAGAAGGCAGAACAGAAAGACTATTTAAAGACATACACACAGGAAGTAGCTCTCTTTCAGGAAGCTAGGAGCACTGCAGGAGATAAGATTTTAGCTCTGAGCTCTGACCTCTCGGCTTTCTCTTTTACATTGGTTCTGTGTTTCTTATTTTAATAAGACAGTTGGTTACATCTACATTCCAAGGCCCATTTTTTGAATGCATCATTTTGTTTGTTTGCTTTTGAATTATCTGTGTGCTCTGGAGATTATCCTCTGTAAGACGTATATCTGGCAAAGACAATATTTTTTAAATTTCCTTTTCACCTAGTTCATTGTTTCTTTCCTGAGGACTAGTTTTAATGGTACCAGAAGTCATCATGCAATATTCCAAAAGAGGGAAGCAACCAAAAGTCCTACTCAGTTATGATGTCTATGAACCACAACAATGACCAGAATCACACTATTTACCTAAGAATTTTAGAAACCTAACAAAATGTCAAGTTATAGATCTTAGAAAACATCAGAATCCCTCATTACATTGCAAATATTTGTCTTTATACCCACAGTATAAATAAAGTATAATAAAATGAAAATAAATAAATAAAGATAAGTGTAGTCCTCAACCCTCATCAAGGACTGCTATACACCTTCCCCAGACCCTGCCACCTACCTATCCCTTAATTTGTGAGTTACACCATTAAATAAATATCCTTTTAACTATGTGGAGTCTGCATAAGGTTATTTCTATGCATGTTTTAAGGCCTGATCATTTGGCACTGAACAACCAATTTGCTGTGCTCTTTTCAGGGAAAGACCAGTTCTCTGGCACCCACCTTTCATCATTTCTGCTGCTCTTTACATAGGGTTGAGGCCACTGGGCTTTCCCCCACCCACTTTGGAATGTCTGTTAGTATATTCCCTGTTCAGATAACATGCAGGTAGTTGTGTTGGTGAAAATTTATGTAGGTTCTGACATTGCTAGGAGACACAATCTTGTAGCAAATTAGCTCCCTGTTCCTCTGACTCTTATACTTCCCCTTCCTCTGCTGTGTCCCCTGAGCCTTAGGTACATGAGTAATATGTAGACATATTCATTGAATGTGTGCTCCACAGCTCTGCATTTGGGTTGTTTGTGGTTTTCTGTAATGGTCTCTGTCTGTTGCAAAGAGAAATTTCCAGGATGAAGAATGAGGATGACTGGTACCTGTGGTTCTAATGACAAATGTTTATAAATTGTTGTTAGGGATTATGCTTAGTAAAATGGCAGTTGTGGGATCTCTTTCAATAACCATGACTTCATTGAGTAGGTAGCTATGTTGCCAGTATTAGGGGTGCTTTCTTTCTTGTGAGAGTATCTTAACTTCAATTAAAGAACTGCTGTTTACCAGCAAGGTATGGGTGCTACTATCCCACCCTGAAGATTGTTGTGCCAGGCTGCTTGTTGATGTGATTCATAGGAGGAGTAGCTGCATAGGACCTTTAGTTGCTTCTTCCTTTGGAAATGTGCATCATGTGTTTTGGTACCATGAAAGCTAGTCTTTGGTGAGGGAGAATTCTTGTCTGTTCCAGTTCAGGCATCTTTGGGCCTTGTGTCTAAATTGCAAAGATTTTATGAACTTTTCTCATCTGGCATACTTATAAACAGAAGCATGTAAAAATGATTGTTTTTTAAGTAAATAAAAATTAAGTAATATTTTACTCCTATTTCAAATAATTATTTTTCTATCATATGAATAAATGTCAGATCATTTCCAATAAAATTAACTTTCATATTTTAAAAATAAAGGTATAAATTTCAGGTAAGTGAAGATAGCTGGAAACAATCATTCTGCACACAGTGTCAAAGGAAAAGACAAATGTGATTTCTCTTTTTGAGTTGACTGTTAATTTTGAGTCTGAAGATAGGCATGCTTCATTTAGAATTACCATAGCTTTCAGGAATTTACTAAAAGACCATGAAGATAGTCTTTTAAAGGACATGATATAGAATATATTGACATAAAGAGTTAAAGGAGAATAATGGAACACAGAGTGTTAAATTATGATGGATGATCATAGAGCAGTATACAGAATAGAGAATGTGAAGGAATAACCAATATTAAAAATCCTTTGAAAAATATCAAAAGGAAACCTACTACTAGGAAGAAATAAAATGTAAAAGAAAGAAAATGGTGTTTCTAAACCAGGGCAACAATACTCCCACTAGACAAAATAACTTAGTAAATAAATATTCCAGTGCTATGAAGGTGATAATTATTTTAGAGTTGTTGGCCAGCACCATCCCATATACATCCCAAACATGAAAGGATATTTGACTTGCTATTGTTTATCATCTATTGTGGGATGACTTATCCCTAACAGAAAATAAGATACTTTCTGAGAGTCAACCTGGGTCTGCCTAATGACCTTAGCAACAGCAGCTGAGACATGATCTGAGATGACCTGGATCAATGAGAGGCAACAATGTGACACCAACAGATGCATATTCATCAGACCTTCCCCCAGGGCAGGGTGGAGGGAATCTAAGACTTGTTTCTTTCCTGAATACACTGATCTTATTGTTTCAACATTCTCCCAGAGTCTATGTCTTTGAGTCTGTGCCTACTTGCCCCTTCCACCAAAGGGCACAGCACAGGACCTGGCCACAATCTATAACTTGACAGTAAAACTCTATTGCTGAAGATACCACAACTTCAGTCATAGAATATGGAAAATTAAAGCTGGCACATACTTGGCAGCATCATCCCTACTGGCTAGCTTTCACAGTGCTAGATAGTGTTATGCAATCTAGTAGAGAAGGAAGTCATACCTCATCATGTTCTGCTCTGAACCCTGGAAGCTACAGTACTGACTTTTGGGGGAAAGACATGTTCACTGGTGCAATCATGGCATGAAAATTATGGGAGTAACAAACCTCTTTCTAATTTGAGTTTGTCCTACCCTGTAAGATCAAACTCATATCTTGGAGAATTATTCGGCCAAGACCTCTAAACCAACTTCCAATGACAGCGTTATGGCCATATATAAATGCATCTCTCATTCATTGTCTGTTATCATTATATTTGAAGTAAATGGTGATTAACAGAGACTCACAACTGGCAAGAATACAGAGAAAAAGAGAATAGAGAATGTTCATTTCCTAAACTGAATATACAATACCCCTCCTCCCAATCCTTGGGGATCATTGTAGAAGTAGGGTAGAGAGGTAAGAGAAAGATAAGGTTGGTAATTACAAGGAAATGGTGACTTCTGAGCAGTTGCAAATATGAACTCAAAGTAGTTAACCTGTGCACCATGTCCAAGTCCAATTATGGAAATAAGAGTTCTCTCTAGTAGAAAATTTTAGCTCTTGGGAAAGGGAAAAAACTTTAATTGTTTTCTCTATGAGTGTAACTCCTAGTAAGTTAACAGTATTGGAAGAACACACATTACAGGATGTTTGGGCATTAAACATTGGTTCTTGAGGGATTAAAATTTTTAAAAAGTTTGAGTGAGTGGGGAAGCAGGTGCTGTGGGATGTTCTGTATGTCAAATTGCTCTGATTGGTCAATAAATAAAACACTGATTGGCCACTGGCCAGGCAGGAAACATAGGTGGGACTAACAGAGAGGAGAATTAAGAGAACAGGAATAGCCACCACCATGACAAGTAGCATGTGAAGATACCAGTAAGCCACAAGCCATGTGGCAAGGTATAGATTTATAGAAATGGATTAATTTAAGATGTAAGAACTAAATAGCTAGGAGCCTGAGCCATTAGGCCAAACAGTTTAAACAATATAAGTCTCTGTGTTTACATGGTTGGGTCTGAGCGGCTGTGGGACTGGCAGTGACAGAGATTTGTCCTGACTGTGGGCCAGGCAGGAAAACTCTAGCTACAAGCAGGTATCTGGGAAGAGTTGGGGGATGGAAGATGTGTATAATCAAGACAAGTTGTAGGATACTCTAAAAAACATCATTTAGAAAAACTATGGTCTGTCTCAACCAATTGATAAGAGCAGGGGGTACTATTTCTTCATACTTTAATACTAGAGCCTCTTAAGACTCCTGAAAACAAATATCATAAAAGTGAGAGGATCATTTTATGGTTGCCACAGCCTTCAGAATTTTTTAACCTCCTATATGTCTCCACATAATGTCTTGCATTTGTCAGTTTCAGTTTAAATATATTTTAGATATTATTTTGAAAGGTTTTACTTCAGTTAGTAGCCTTTTACTTTCATCTCCCTGTAATTGGTTCTGTATGTTTTCTATGCCCCATAAGATGTATTTATTGGAAGTGCCCTTTGCACAGTGATGATGGTAAGTAGTGGACACTTTTCAAGTTGGGGGGCAGCAGAATACAACTAGGTCATCACAGATATCATTGACAAAATGGTTTTGTTAGTTCTTGTGACAGCAATATTACTTCTCTGTTACAGTTTAAACTTAAAATCTCTCCCAAGGCTATATCCCAAATCCTTGTTTTCTAGTTCATGGTATTGGGAGGTGATAGACTCTTTAAGAATTGGGGTCTAGTAGAAGGAAACATGGTCATTAAGAATTGACAGGGTGTACTTTTTTTTCTCTCTTTCTTTCTGGGTTTTTACAAGTGAGCAGTTTGCCACATCATTTTCTACCAACCACGCTATTTTGCTTTGTCACAGTATCTAAGGCAACAGGGTAAGGAATCACAGACTGAAGTCTCTATGACCAAGAGTCACAACAAGCCACTACTTTTCATGAGTTTATTATCTCAATTATTTGTTATCATAGTAAAAATGTGGCTAACACATCTCAAAATAGTAAGATGCTATTAGATAAGTGCATTGGTTATAATGCATCTGGATCCATGTTTATATAACTCTCCCATTTTATGAGACAGTCAAGGCAGGACTCACCAAAGTGTGTGTACTGGACACCTCTCAGTATAGGGCTTCTAGCCTTCATGAAGCTATTTGAGTGTATATTGTACACAGCATCAGTGAATTTATTAGAAAAACATGAACAGGACAGATGAATGCCATGTTGGTCACGGAACTTTGGAAAACTATGTTGGCTTGTAATTTCAGTTATTATTTTTAACTGTATTTTATCTCATTTTTTCAAATATTTAAGGCTATTTTCAATTTTTAAAAAAGTCATTAAATAAATAAATGTAATACTGAGAGAAAAGGAAAGATTTTTAAGGAGGACAAAGGTAAAAAACCAAAGAAAGAAAATGGAAGAAGTGAAATGATAAAACTAATAACACTATTGAGTAAGTAGTTTCAATGGTAGTTTCTATTTTAAGTCTTTCAATGTAAACCATGGAGACCATGCTAATGAAATAATATGACAGAGAGTAGAAGAGTAATAAAATGCTATATGCTCAAAACATTTTTTTACATTCAAATATGAAAAGGTATAGGGAAATAAAACAATGCATAAAGGGTTGCTGAATTAAAGAGAAGTTTGAGCAAGTATTTATTTACTAGACCATTGCGTTGTTGAAAATGGGATCAAAAGCTGAGGGTCAGACCACTGATTGATGGCATGATGGAAAGATTAGACATTTGATAACGCATTCTCCTGTAGGATATGAGAAGGCTGGATCTGAAAGCACCAGTATTTTAAAAAATGAGGCTATTAAATTGTTTTCCCTCCTGGGAAAACTTTAGGTGTCTGTTATAAAGGACACCTTTTCCTTTGGGCAAAATAACTAAAGCAAAGAGATTGTATTGCTAAAACAGGCACCTGACGTGGGGGCTGGCATCTGTACCATTTTTATAGCTGTCACCTTGGAAAGTCCTTTAGTGCTTTCCGCGTTACTTACCTCATCAGTAATATAAATATAATAGGGATTTGGGGAAGCTTAGTGAGATAATGTCTCCAATGTGGATTTAGAAATAAATTAGAGAAATTAGTTTCTTGCATGCACAGCCACTGGCAAGAGTGATAAAGCGAACATTTGCAGCGGGAGCTGTGTCAGAGGACCTTTCAACCAGGAAAACACATTCACACCTTTAACTCGTGAGTAAGCCCACATAACACACTGATTATGGCTTTTAAATGAACTCTAAATTTGCTGTTTAGACATTGTTAGCAAACTTAAAATCCCCACATGGAACTACTTCTCTGGGATTAATTTATATTTATTAATACTGATTTCAAGTTCTGTCCTGCAAACCAGGCCAAATAATGAAATCATTTCTAGTTTCTGCACTTATCATCCTGAAATCTCATTTAACATGGAGATAAGTGGCCAGGAGGGAATTTTTAGGTGGAGTGCTTTAAATACATATTTTTATCACAGGGAACATCATGGCCTAAGATGATGTACTCTGAAATCCTTATCTAAATATAAATTCTTTGGAACCATCTTTTCTAACCACATTATCTTTGAAATGTGTTTTAATTATGACAATACATGTTCACAGGGATTTTCTTTTGTTTTAAGCCGATTTTCCTCCTGCGGTGGCCATAGTCGAGTCTAACATAGTTGTACTTTTGTTACTTTCAGCTTTTCCTCCTCTCATTGCTTCATTCATAACATCCTTTGGCAAAGCAGTAAAACAATACCATTTGAAAGAAACCATTTTAGCCAGAAAGGAAGTCCAAATATACGGAATTTAACACAAACAAATGAATAAGCAATGGATTACCGTGTGGTGAAGATAGATACCAAGTCACTATTACAAAAGCCAATATCGTGTTCAACAAACTCTCATCATCTTTCTGGCCTCATAGGAAGGCTGAATTTGTACTTTGAATTTCTGCGGGATTACTAAAGAGCTCCTGTAGAATGGAAGTTGTAGATCAGTTCTGCCTCTGATTTCAGGTCAGTTGTACTAATCCCAATATATACTTTCTCTCTTTTGCCTCCAAAACCGCTTTGATGTCCTTCTCTTAAGAATAGTGAGACTATGATGGAGAACTCTTGAGTAATTATATAGTATGGAACATGTAACTACATTTCTTCTTTCACAACTAATTGGGGCCTTGTCCATGGTGAGTGCCAAATGTTCATGACGTAGAGCTACAGAGATTTCAAGCACTTTTCTCATAAAATACTTAGGTTACACGGTTTTGAAAGATACTATTAGGCAGTGGGTGCCCCTTACCTGTCTCTTTCACTCTGAACTCCATAATAAATCAAATGTCTTCAGTATTTTATCATGGTCATCTCTAAGAATCCTTTACCAGTGGAAAAGTAATCTTTTGATTCTTGAATATTTATGATAAGACACATTGTTCTTCAAGAAATGCATTATTAACCCCATCCATTTTGCTGTTCTATGACTTTATAGGATCCTAATACCTGGGCCACCATTATGAAACCCCAGATCTACTCTGACAGAAAATAAGTCATCATACCATCACAGCTGAGCCTGGGGACCACATTGTGTCCTCTGATTTTGAGGCCAATAAAAAACTCTAGAATCTGCCACCATAGCCATCAGCATATCCCAGGACTGTGTGGCTTCCTGTGTCCTCACCCCATATATGGTGTGAGGCCTAGCCTGGCCACTTCCTGAAGATAAATGGATTAATTAGTTCAACATTGGAGAAATAGACTTGAAGCCAAAAGTTTGAAGATTAGATAGGAAAGCACATTTCATATTCATTAAGGGAAAAAAATCTCTCAAGAATATATTACACTTCTAAACATTACTCACCAAACACAGTGGTAGCCAGTTTCATAAAAGAAACACTATTAGATATGAAAATCACAGATTAACCTAAATATAGTAATAATGTATGACTTAACACCATATTCTCACCAATAGACAGGAAGAAATGCCAGACAAAAATTAAGTAGAAGAACTTTGGAGTTAAATGATATAATAAATAAAATGCATCTGGAGACATTTACAGAACATTCCACAGAACAGTACAGAAAGCACTGTATTCTCTGTAGTCCATGTAGCTGTCTCCCAGATTAACCACACATTAGGAAATCAAACATGCTGAAAAAATTCAGTAACAATGAAATAATATCCTGCATTTTATCCAGCTATAGAGGAATAAATATAGATATCAACATCAATAGAAACTCAAAAAGTATGCAAACTCATGGAAAATAAGCATCACACTCCTAAATAAAAATTGAGCCAAGGGAGAAGTAAAAATGGAAATTAAAAAAAAAACACTCAGTATTGCATGAAAAGGAAAACAACATAGCAAAAATACACGAGACACAATGTAGGCAGTCCTAAGAGCACATTTTTTTTTTTAATCACTAGGTGCTTACATCATGAAAGATCTCAATTTCACAACTTAAAGACTGACGGAAAGGGCTGGAAAAATCAAGAACAAAAGACACCCATAAGGAGTAGATGAAAAGTGACACAAAAATGAGGATTGAATTTTTTATTTTAATTTTTTTTCATTCTACATGCCAACCATAGTTCTCCCTCCCTCTCGTACTGCGTCCCCCTCCCCACCTCTCTTCACTAACCCATCCACTCCTCAGAGAGGGTAAGGCCTCCTGTGGGGAGTCAACAAATCCTGGCATATCAAGTTGAGGCAGGACTAACCCCCCCCCCCCCCGGATCAAGGCCAGGCAAGGTATCCTTCCATAGAGAATGGGCTCCAAAACGCCAGCTCATGCACTAGGGATAAATCCTGGTCCCACTGTCAGGGGCCCCCCAAACTATGTAGTTCCATCTCATACAGGCTCTCCAACTGTCATTCCAAAGTCCTTGAGCTTCCTACTAGTTCTGATAAGCTGTCTCTGTGTGTTTCCCCATCATGATATTGGCCTCCCCATTTGCTCTTGGAATCTTGCTTCTCTCTTCAACTGGACTCCAGGAGCCCAGCCCAGTGTGTGTATGTGGATCTCTGCATCTGCTTCCGTCAGTTACTGGATGAAAATTCTATGATTATGAAAGACAAAGGTAAACAAGTAAATAAATAAATAAATTAAACAGTTACATCTTTGAAAATATTAGCACGTTTGAAACAAACAAACAAAAAAAAATTATCAAAAAAAGAAAAAAGAAGCCGGGCGGTTGTGGCGCACGCCTTTAATCCCAGCATTTGGGAGGCAGAGCCAGGTGGATCTCTGTGAGTTCCAGGCCAGCCTGGTCTAAAGGGTGAGATCCAGGACAGACACCTAAACTACACAGAGAAACCCTGTCTCAAAAAAAAAAAAAAGAATGTTTTAAAGAATCCACACATGGCCCGGCCATGGTAGCGAACGCCTTTAATCCCAGCATTTGGGAGGCAGAGGCAGGCGGATCTCTGTTGAGTTTGAGGCCAGCCTGGTCTCCAAAGTGAGTTCAAGGAAAGGCGCAAAGCTACACAAAGAAACCCTGTCTCAAAAAACCAAAAAAAAGAAAGAAAGAAAAAAGAACAGGAAAGTGACCCAAATTAATAAACTCAGAGATGAAAAGTTAAACATAACAATAGATTGTAAGGAAATCCAGATGATCACAGAGATGTATTTTTAAAAAATCTGCATTCCACTAAATTCAACAAACTAAATGAAAGAATTTCTAGATGTATATGATTTACAAAATATGAATCAAGAATAAGTAGGTAATTTAAATGAATTGATAAGACCCACTGACATTGAAAATAAATTAAAAACCTCCATTTCACCTCAAGAGGCCATACAGAAATTTGACATTTTGCATCATGAAGAGAGCCCAGGAGAGGCTCTTGCTTGAAGCACATTGTTGTTGAACGCCCCAGCATTTTGGAGATGCCGGTACTAAGGGGCAACCTCTAAGAACAGCAGCAGACATGGAATGGAGCTGGCCTGAGCTGCAGAGGGATGAGGAAGAGAGTCGTGGCCCGATCCCTTTGGTGGAGACCGGAAGATCTTGTGTGAATTCCAAATATTGGAAATTTAGTTATTTGCAATGTTAGAGTTTGGTTTTGCTTTGTACAGATTGTAAATGTGCCCTGGTTCCTCCCTCTTGAAGTAAGAAAGGATTTGATTTATTTCGGATTTTATAACAGTCCATAGTTGAGAGACTTAGAATTTTTAAAGAGATTGTAGGTTTTAAAAGAGACTACATTTTTAAAGAAACTGAATTTTAAAGTGTTTGATTCTCTAAATATTGTTTTATATTACGATATTGGTATTATTGTGTGACCTTGGGGATGAGCAAGAAAGGAAAGATTGTGGCTTGATAGTGATATGTGTTAAGGTGAAAAGCAGTCAGTTGTGCTGGATAGTTTCAAGTCAAATTGCCACAAAATAAAGTCATTTGAGGAGGGAAAATCAATTAAGAAGATGCCTCCATAAGATGGGGATGTAGGTAAGCCTTCTATGGCATCTTCTTAATTGGTGATTGATGGGAGGGAGCCTGGCCCATTGTGGGTAGTGCTATCATTAGGCTGGTGGTCCCAAGCTCTATAAGAAAGAAAGCAGAACAAGTCACAAAGAAGAATTCAGTAAGCAGCACCTCCCATGGCCTCTGCATTAACTACTGCCTTTTGGATCCTGCAACGTTTGAGGCTGCCCCGAGTCCCTTCATTCATGGAAAAGGAGGTGAAAGTGTAATCCAAATAGATGTTTCTTCTCCAGCTTGCATTTGGTTATGATGTTTCATCACAGAAGCAGAAACTATGATCAAGAGAGTAACAAAACACTTTCTCATTGAATTTAAGATCTGCTCCAAGAGACGGAACCCATATCTTGTACTGGTACTGAGTACAAGAATTTGTGACTAGAAAAGTCATTGACTCCAAGGGAGGACTCCCTACTATTATTCTGCTAAATGGACATAATATTAAACTGATAGATTATACAAATATCCACAACTGGTCAAGTTGGAGAGAAAAATAGATTGGAGAATGTTCAGCTATAAATGGAACATGTAGGTCACACCTCTATCCCCCAAACTCAGAGATCCCTGTAAAGGAATGGACAGAAAGATTGTAGGATCTGTGATAGTAGGTAACTACTAGAAAACAATGCTTTTGGACACAACAAAGCTTTGAATGTGAACTCACTGTTGTGGAAGCATAGCCATGTCGGGTAAGCTCAAGTCAAGCAAATTTCCATCTTGTAGAAGGAACTATTGTTAACATCTATAAGAGGGAGAGTCGTTTTTCCTTAAGGTCGTATCCCCTATAAGGTCCACCAAGCTCCACACCCAGAAACATTTGACAGCACAAATTGGATATCGTTGATTAGAGGAGAGAACAGGAAGTGTTGGGAGAGTGGGACTAAATAGGATAATAATCCATAGTGTCAAATTCTCAGAGAGCAATTAAAGTTGTTATTAAATGAGAAATACATGAACATTTATAAATAGTACAAACAAATATGCTATATCAGGCTTCCAATTGCTTTGTCACTATATAACTTCTTTCTGTAAAATAATGCTGAGTATCAAGTAGTACAGGGAAGACATGTTAGGATTCTTTAGAAATTAAAAAAACATAATAAAGAAAGAATGAAAATTTTAGAAGCAAAATCATAGCCTGCATTATGTGGTTTCTAGGTTAAAATGAAGGGGGAATGTATCCATAAGGGCTGGATAAATTCTTAAGTTTAAATATGCAACTGTTTTTATGCTAGATATTGTAAACATTTGGGTATTAGTTGGTTTTTCCAACTGGAATATGTAACTCAAAAATGCTCAAGTATAGGTTGTAACAGAACTCCGGGAAACTGAAAGTCATCATTGCTTTTAAAACAAGACAACAAAGTGATTTATGGAAAATTCCCAGTGAGTGCATTAACATTAAAGCTACGCATACACATTTGTTAGTTAAAGTTATACCAGAGCTTCAAGTTTTATCTCATCTGAGCTCTAGATATTTTAGTTTATCTTAGAAATATTTCTGTGGATACAGATGTTTTCCAGCACTTTTATATGCTAGAGAAATCACAAGAGGAAGCATGATAGCAGAGCAGTGTAACATTAGGAACTAACCAGATCTTAGAAGTCTAGTAATTTACAGAGATAGTGAAGTGGCTTAGTTGATCGATTGCTTGTCTAACATATAAGGATCCCTGGGTTTCATTGTCAACACTACATAAACTGGAGACACATGACTTTAGTCTTAGCATTCTTTAGGAGGGATGGGGAATCAGAAGATCAAGGCAATCATTGGCTACATAGAAAATTCAAGACCACATGAGACCCTACCTCAAAACAAGAAGACTGGGAATAATTTGCAGTAAAGTATAGAGGGCATTCAATTCTCTGGTCTAGTTACTACATGATTTGGCAACCAAAACTGTTAACTTTGGTTTTTACTAAGAAATAGTGCTTTAGTACAGTGATCAACCAATAATGGAACCAAATTTCTTTGTAAATTTTATAAGTAGTATTTTATATGGAGGGAAAAGAAGGAGATATAACATTAATAGAACAGTCAGATTACCATATGAACAAGACTTCAGATGTGCAAGAATACTGACTGTATTAGTTACTCTTTGGTTGCTTTTATGAGATTCTATGACCAAGGTAACTTATAGAAAAAAGAATTTAGTTATGCTCCATAAAAGAGTGGACAACATGGCACCACACAGCAGACATGGAGCCAGGAGCAGGAAGCAGCAACTTCACATTTTCAGTCCACAAGCAAAAATCACAGGAGCAAATGGGAAATGATAGAAGTTATATATATATATATATATATATATATATAATTTTTATTAATTCTTTGAGATAATTTTTGTCACATTCACCCTTTAATCCTCCCAGTTCTTTCCAAATATAACCCCTACACATCTCTTTTCTTAATTTTTTTTTTTGAAGAAGACATTGCAGTTAACAAATTTCCCATCTTCCAGGAACTTATACTCTTTCTGCCACCAAGTCTGTAATGTTCTTTGACCAATAGACATAGTATATTATGAATTAGAGTGTATATTGTTATAAATACATTAATTGGGCACTCCACTGTTAGTTGTTCTCCCCATTTTGTCCAGTTGTGGCTTTCTGTGTGCTGGAAATAGTCTCTGTGTGCTAGAAAAAGGAACTTCTTTTATGAGGGATAACAGCTGTCCTTGTCTGTGGCTATAAGGCTAAGCATTTCCAGTCCAGGGAAATTGTACTGTTATAGGAAAATGGCAGTAGTAGTTTCTGCTCTAGGTTCCAAAGCTTCACCAGGTATTGATAGTTGACTAAGTTTATAGTGATAGACATGAATTCCTTCCTATTGAGCAAAGTTGAATTAAATGGCTCTTGGTTACCTCCAGGATATAAGTCTTCTATTGCACCTTTCAGAGTACCCTGTTTGTTGGTTATTTTAGTGTGACTTTTAGGCATTATATCTGTATGGGACTATTGGTTATTTTTCTTCCTTAAAAACTTGTTTAGCTCCGTCTTATAATATGAGAGTTAATCCTCAGGGAAGAGGCTCCAAAGTCCAGCCTGTTCTTTTCACTGCACTTTCTGTGACATTATTGACTTGTCATCCTTCAGGTAAATACCAAGCAGTTGTTTAGCAGTGTCATATAGTTGCTCACTCCATGTTGATTTCCACTGTGGCTGGACAAGTTAGTTATCTCACCAGCATTGTTGCCCTTTGTCTTCATCATTGTCAGCAATGGTTTTCTTTGCTTGTTTTGTAACTAATTTTTAAGTTAACATACAGAAGTAATGAATTTTGTAATAGTATCTTTAAAATATGTACTTTTATTTTCTTCTAATTCATCTACCTTTCTCACTTCAAACAATTTTCTACTTACAGATAGATAATTTACATAATAATATAAAACCTAATATCTACAATAATATGCTATTGTTTATTTGAAATATTAGTTTTTCCTATCCAAATATTTATTTCTTTCAGATATATATATATATATATATAAATAAATAATAAATAATCGTTATTTCAAAAATTGCTTTCTCATTGGTGTATAGTTCCTTCTAAAAACTGTCATTTTTTTAGGTCATGTATCATTTTATTACAATATTCACATTCCTATAATAAGAATTAATTAAAGATGAAAGACAAAATAAATATATATTTAAGAAAACTAGTTAACTGTAGAGATAAATTAAAAAAACTGAATACCAGAGCATATAAGCGTCACTACTAAAGAGAAGTGATAGGGCCAGGCATAGATTTGAATTTGAATTCCTAGCACAGTCTCAAGAATTCTAAAGTATCTTATAAATTATTTGAGGCTAATCTAAGCAAATGCAATGTTTTAGGTTTTACATATAGCACAGAAGACACGTTCTGAGATCTATTCACATTTTAATGACTTCCATTCGAACTGAGGTAAGTTACAATCTAAGTGTAGCTATAATTTCCATATCCTGCATGTCTATTTGTGTTGAACAGTTTTATGTTTTGGCCATTTATATTTATTTTAAGAACTGTTTCTTTTGCTCATTTAATGACCGACTTGTCTTTCTGGTTAATTTGCCCTTTGAGTCTTTGTATATTTTAGATATTAATACTAAACAAATAAACATCATGGGTTACTGAAGAAAATAAGATGAATCTCAGTCTCAAAAGACATAGGAATCAGCTCAAAAAACTATATGTACTGTCAGTGTTAGACCAACAAAGCATCATAGATAGTTTTCATTTTAATGTGATAAGCCTTTCCTGATTACAGGATAGAATTTTGAAAACTGGCAAAGAAAGTGTCAAACTTCTAAAGGATCTTATACCCTCTTTATTTGTTGTTTAAATGTGAGTAAACATTTAATTTTTACTAATTCCTAAATACTGTAAGCTACTATGGTTGAGGAAAAATCTGCTCATTTCCTGCTGATAATTAATTTAGAGTGAAACTTCGTGAGTGAACAGATGAATGCCAGGTTTGTGTCTATTCGCTGACCCTCCACATGGAGAACATATGAAACTGAAGAAAAACATGTGAGTCTACACTTGTAAAGTAGTGCTCATGAAAATTACATGAACCTTGTTAAAAGTAATTTCAAAGCAAAATTTAGTGCATGTAAGGTTTAAAAACATAGACATTGTGACAACTTATGGGAGTCAGTTCTTGCCTTCCCTTATGTGAGTCCTGGGGATCCAACTAAGACCTATAGGTTTGGTGCCCAGTGCTTACCCTACTGAAATTTTTTGGCAAATATGAAAACTGTTTAGAATAGAAAGGTTAGTTGTTTTCCTAAACTAACTAAAAAGTGCAAGTAAAATGTGTGTGTGTACCTGTGTGTTTGTGAATGCGTGTGTGTGTGGGGGGGTTGGTTTTCCATAATGTTCAGGTTGCTATTATTGTTGTTATAAAAATTCTGAAAGTTTCAGTGAAAATTTTCCAGTGGACTTCCAAGTAGAACACAAAACTCTACAGGTGTCATATTTTCAGAAAATCAGTTCAAGGAAAACCAAACATTCATTCTTTGGGTTCTTAATAGTTATATGTTAGTATTTCAATAGATTTTTGAATTTCTATACCATGTATATCAGTTGAGAGAAATAATACTCTAGAGAAAAAATATATAATCCATTAAAAATGGCATCACTCTGACATGATCATAATTATCCAATTAAATGTAAGTTAAGCCAGAAATGGTAGCTCATATTTGTAATCATTACACGTGGGAGGTTACAGAAGGAGCACCAACAGTTCATGGTCAATGTGGACCTCATAGTAAAGTTGAAGGCCAAACTAGACTAGAAACAAATAACGACAAGCAAAATTTTCAAACAAACAAACAAACAAACAAAAAATTATAAAGCTTTAAGATAGAAAGAAATCATCTTCATTTCTCACATATATCTAATATCACATCGTACATACCCTAAGAAGTGTTTCTGGGGAAATGGTTCAGAGGCTATAAGCACATGCTCTATAACAATAAAAAACAGAGTTCCCTAACATAAAACACCAGACATAAACCAGGTGGTTCTGGCGGTGCCGTACGCCTTTAATCCCAGCACACAAGAGGCAGGGGCAGGCAGATCTTTGTAAGTTTGAGGCCAGCCTGGTCTACAGAGTGAGTTCCAGGAAAGGCGCCAAAGCTACACAGAGAAAACCTGTCTCAGAAAAACAACAAACAAACAAACAACCACCAGGCATAGTAAAATTGTCTCCAACCACAGCATTGGGAATCAGAGACAGGTGGATCTTAGAACTCAATTGCTAGACAGTCTAGTGGAAAGCCACAAATTTTTGACTTAGTGAAAGGCCCAATTTCAAAGTAGAGAATGAAAAATACAAAAGAAAATACACTATTTCCTGCTCAGACTTCTGCAAGTTTTCAAAAAGTATAGTATAATATATCCAATTAAAAAAAGTAGTAATTACTTTCAAAATGGCTTTCTTATTCATCAATCCATAAAACAAATATGGATTTCTGATTATTTTAAATATTATTTGAAAACATTTTTTTATTTTATAATTTAATTTAATTTTACATATCAGCCATGGATTCCCCTGTCCTCCCTCCTCCCACCCCCTCTCCTCAGGCCATCCCCCATTCCCATCACCACCAGGGCAAGGACTCCCCTGGAAATTCAGCTCAGTCTGGTAGATTCAGTCCAGGCAGGTCCAGTCCCCTCCTCCCTTTACCCAGGCTGAGCAAAGTGTCCCTGCATAGGCCCCAGGCTCCAACAGCCAGCTCATGCACTAAGGACAGGTCCTGGTCCCACTGCCTGGGGGACTCCCAAAAACAGTTCAAGCTAATCAACTGTCTCACTTATCCAATTTTTTACACCAAAAGAAATTCTATTCAAAATCAAAGAGTGTTTTTAATTAAAACCAAATTATATTGATAAACAAACACATAAAATTTGCCAGTAATAAAAGGTAAGAAAAGCATCAATAAGATAAAACTTTAACTTTCATATAGACTACTATTAAAATGAACACTTTATCTATTACAAAATTGAAGTTAACCTTTGTTGATCAGAGCCAGATCAAATTATTTCTCATGAATTTAGTCAAAATTTTGTTAGCTGTGATAGTTCTCCATTGGACTGTATCTTGTGAAAAAAGGACCCACAGTATGTTCATTTCAGATTATCTTTTATGGATAATTATAGGACAGACTATGCTAGAAGACAGAATCTCATGTTTGAACAAAGAATAAATTAGGTTCATTTGTTTCCTGTTTGAGAAATATCATGTATACTCTCAGGGCAGGCCATGTCAAAGGTTTTGCTATTAAGAGGTTGCAGCCTCCTATACTTGGGTTTTTCTACATTGCACAGAATTGTTTTGCATCAAACCATATGCAGGAATCTTTGTGACATTTTCTATTGAACTGTGGGAACTGGGTATAAGGAAAAGTAGAAATGCTGAAGGTCTGGATAGAGCTACTGGTGTGACTAATAAACTCCCTTTTATCTCTGACACAGGAGTCTTAAAACTCCTGCTCACATCTAAGAGACATGACAAGCTAAGGTATTAGCTTGTGAATCCGATAGAGTTTCAAACCTTTCATTGTTCTTGACAAACTGTCTTCAATTCTTCCTCTTGCCATAAGTAACAGAGTAAGTTTACTCTTTGCTTTTTTGTTTTAGCTAAACTGATCTTGCAAACTGACCACAATTATTTTAAGATATATGAGTAGAAATCATCATCACACCATTAAGAAAAATATTAATATGCATTCTAGTGATTAATACAATGTAAGTTAAACTATTTTGTTGAAAAAGTAACACTGAATTGGATATTGTATATTTTATTTGTTGTTTTAGTTAAAGTACTATATAAGTATATTATGTTAAATATATATCATAAATGTACTGAAATAAAGAATTTTTATTGAAAATAGTTTTTTTTTTCATATAAAACATCCCAACCACATTTTCCCCTCCCTCCATTCCTCCCAGCTAACTATCCATCCTACCTTCCCTCTCCCCCAAATCCACTCCCCCTTCGTTTCTCTTCAGAAAAGAGCAGGCCTCCAAGAGACAACAAGAAAACATGACAGAACAAGATACAATAAGACAAAGCAAAAGTCCTCATATTGAGGCCTGAGAAGCAACCTGATAGGAGGAAAAGAGTCCAAAGATTGGGCAAAAGAGTCAGAGATAGATTGTCAGAGATACTCCCACTGTAGGAGTCCCACAAAAACACCAAGCTAACAGCCATAACATATATGCAGAGGATCTTGCACCACTTCTGTGAGCTCATGTGAGCCCTGCTTAGTTAACTCAGTGAGCCGTGTTCTCCTGGTGTCCTCCATCCACTCTGACTCCTATAGTCTTTCTGACCCCTCTTCTACAAGGTTCCCAGAGCTCTGAGGGGAGGGACCCAATGGAGACCTCCAATTTCGACTCTTCTTCTCTGCATAATGTCTGCTGCATAATGTCTGGTTGTAGGTCTCAGCATCATCTTGCATCTGCTGCTGAAGGAAGCTTCTCTAATGATAACTGGACAAGGCACCAATCTATGAGTATAACAGAATATCATTAGAAATCATTTAATTTTTTCCCCTCTGTTGTAGGGCTCTGGGCTATCCAGTACCAGGTTCTTGGCCATCCAGGCAGACAGGGTAGGGCATGGACTTCCTATGATGTCATGCATCTCAAGTTAAACCAGACATTGGTTGTCCACTCCCACAATTTCTATGCCACCATTGCCCCAGCATATCTTTCAGACAGGCTTTTTGTCCAGATTTCTCTTCCAGTAACCTTCAAGGTATCCCTTTCCTCTCCAATGAGTCTAGAATGTAGGGGTGAAGGCTCCATTCAGACACTGGTTTGACCTCTCTATGTTTAATGAGCTGTGCGGAGGTTGCCATTGGCAAAGGGTCCCCCATTATCTGTTTCTGGATAGCAACCCTTTTTCTTAGCATCAGCTGGACTGGAAGCAGTTGGGGATGGGAGCTGGGGAGATCAGGTGATGGGAGAAGGGGTGGAAGGAGAGAGGAAAGGGTGAGATAGCTGTAACTGGTAGGCATTTGAGGATGGCTGGAAACCTAGCACAGCAGAAACTTCCTGGAATCTGAGGTTAATCCTAATGAGGACTCCTAGTAATAGAGGATACAGAGTCTGAACTGGCCATCTTTAATAGCCAGACAAGGTTTCCAGCAGTGGAACTGGGTGGCATTTGGTTGATTTTGGCCAAGGGGGTCCCGTGTTGATCCCTATGTGGTAGTTTTTAAATACGCTGTAATTCATTTATAAATATCAGCCTTCATAAGCAACATGACTTTCATTGCTGGGTACTTCTTGAGAATGATTGAAAATAATTCTTCATGTTTAAACACATGAAAAATAAATTTGAGGTTTCTATACCTAACAGAGGTATTTGCTTTGTTTTCCCTTGATACTTCATTATGGTTATGTGTCTTTATGATATTCAGAATCTATAAAAACTTGGGTAAATACATGTCTGTGCAGCAATTTTTGCCTGCATGACTTTTTTTCTTCTGCTACATGACTTAATCAGTTTGCCTTAGTCCCAAAAGGAGACTTAGGTTTATAGTTTTACATGTATTATTCATATGTAAAGCCTCAATGTAGGCAAGTAGGTCAATTTTCTCTGGAAAATGGCTTATTATATATGTATGCAATTGGAGCTTTATTTAATTAAACTCACTTCACTTTGATATAATTATTATTTTCATTTCTATAGGTGGATATCTTGAGTATTGGGAAAATTTAGTGAAAATTTATATTTAGTTAAAAAATGATAATGTTTACTTCAAATGTATGAGCTATAGTAACTAAGTCTACTTACATTATTAGAATGTGAAGCAGAATATGGCAAGCCCTTAACCAACAGCCTGTGGCTTAAAGCACAAAGTGGAGGCAGATGCCCCAAGATTCTTCTTACTGAAAGAATCCTGAGGTATCATGAACAATTTTATGCTAGAGATGACAAAGCTCCTAAAGCCCTTCTCATTCCTTGTGTTCACACAAAATAAAACAAAACACTAATAACAATAAGTCTATGTGGATTTCTATTTCCTGAAACCTGAGATTTTACATAAATGCAATGAAATAGACTTTAAACCAGTATTTAAACCAATGTTGGGCCTATTCTTTCATAGCATAGGAATTTTTTCTAATACAACCATAAATTCTTAGGCTTGTTTTTTAAGTCTGATGAGACACATCTACACTTCATTGAAAATTATAGTTATGCAAGTCAAATTGTCATTGTGTATGTCTATTTCAAATAATTTCACAAATTCTTTATAACTCAATTTTTATTTTCATATGTTTTGAGGGGGAACACATACATTAGTTTTTATTGTTAAATTCTAGTATCTTTATAAGTTATGTGCTACCATGAAGAACTCTTACATATTTGGTAGGTATTAACATGGAAAATGATCATTTTCATTATAATGAACTATTTTAGCTCAGTTTTGCTGTGGGATGTTCTGTATGGCAAATGTGTTAATAAATAAAACACTGATTGGCCAGTAGCCAGACAGGAAGTATAGGTGGGACTAACAGAGAGGAGAATTGAGGGAACAGGAAGGGAAGGGAGAGACTTCCTGCAGCCGCTGCCAGGACAAGGAAGATGTAAGAAACCAACAAGCCACAAGCCACATGGCAAAGTATAGATGAATAGAAATGGGCTGAATATAAGAGTAAGAGCTAGACAATGATAGGCCTGAGCTAATGGCCAAGCAGTTTAAATAATATACGTTTTGGTATGTTTATTTTATAAATGGGCTAAGGGACTGCCGGAGTTTGGTGGGACCTGGAGAGAAAACTCCAGCTACACTGACCCCCTGTTTTTTCCTATTGTGTACAAAGTACAAATTTTTCACATTATTTATCTTAGTTTTTACTGATTATTGATATTAAATAAATGTTTAATGAGGTACTTTTCACCTGAGTGGAATACAAAAATTGTTAAATTTATCTAAACAAAAGAATCTATAATTTGCTTTTAAAAATGATAATAGATAACTTACATCTATTTAGGTGCCATAATCACCTTATTCCTATGTCATAAACACATTCCACAACACTTGCCAATTTCAAGGATTAAATTAAGCAAGAAAATAACAGAGGTACACTATACTTGCTTCTCATATTACAGCATATTCAAAATAAAGGTCAAATAAATAATTTGTTTACAGTATTTTTCATACATATATTTCATCAACTGATCCACTATGTTAAAATATTCACTACCTGTCGTGTAAAATATAATAATATTAATTATCTGTGAGTTACATACAATTATTTTGAACTTATTCACTCCCCATTTCTCCCACTAACTCTTCGTGTTTCCACCCCTCTATTTTTCAGCTTTGTGTCTTTTTTTCCTCTGTAACCCATAGAATCCAATTTGTGCTGTGATTATCCTACTCAATATGAAGACATTCACTAAAACATGGCTAAACTACAAGTAGCCAAACTATTAAGAGAAACCGACCTACCTTCTCCCCAAGCCAGCGACTGTCTACAGCTCTATTGTGTCTTTCTGCATTATTGAAATATCGTGAACGTTGATTATATATAGAATGAAAATATGTTTTCATAATATAAAAAGATGTAAACATAATTAAGGTTTAAGTCTAAATTTACAAAAGAGAAACACCAAGCAGTCTTTTGTGTACCCTATTTTGAATCTATTTTATTGATCTCAGAATCAAGTTCTTGTCATTTCACCATCATATCTAATGGTATAGCAAAGAGACATGTTTCTCCTAGGAGATAAAAACAAAACAACATAAACAGATCCTGAATTAACACTTTCCTGGAATCTAAATTGAGACAGTAGTAACTGAAAATCTTCCATCACTAAATTTGGATATTCAAGCTCAGGCCTGAGACATTCTGATTGGAGTAGGATATAATAGTCATTCTGTACAAAAACAGGAGATGTATCAAACTAATTTGCCCTCTCTGTATGTTCCATAAATGCTGAAATCAGTTTAAAAGTAGTAATTGAATATCAAGCAGCTCTAAATTAATCTAAGTATATCTAGAATATTCTGTATAAGCCTAAATGTAATCATTTGTAAAGTCTTCCCTGTGTTGTAAGTTTGATGACAATCAGGGACTCCTTGAGATTGAGATTCTGCTCAGGCTTGGGTACCATGTAAGGATTCAAGATGCAAGACAAATTTTTGTTTGGCATAACTGAAAACCCGCAAATGACAGATATGAGAAAAAGAGAGAGGATGTACTATAGACCACATCTTATTGATGTTCACTAGTGATGTATTCATATTCCAGTGGATTACTTCCTACCCACACCTACCAAAGCAACCCTTGTCAAACCCAGCAGGTCACAAAACAAAGACAAAACAAAAATAAAAAGGCATGAAGGTGGAACAGGAACTTTTGGAGGATAGAGACTTGGTGCTGGTGTTAGCAAGATGGGATAACAGAGAAGATGGGATGAATGTGATCAAAATGTATCATATGAAACTTCAAAATTATTGAAGAATACATATTTTAATATTCATTTAATTATTATCATTATTTTGGTTTTTCGAGACAGGATTTCTCTTTGTAGCTTTGGAGCCTATCCTGGAAGTCACTTGGCAGCCTAGGCTGGCCTTAAACTCACAGAGATCAAATTTTATTTAATGTATTATTATATAATACATATTTTTAATATATTAAAAAGTCTACATCTAATTCCTATTCCTGGAAGTGTCCTGATACTGGAAGATGATTTGAAACCCTGTAGGATGCTTGGAATAATAATGCCTTTTAAAGAAACCGCATGGTATAGTCCACATGGTTTAATTCTCTAACACTAGCAAAAATTTATTGAAGTGCATTTTTAAAACAAGGCATTTTACCATAGGCTTCCCAACACCAAATTTTGTGTGTATTACTTTGCAAAGGTGGCATGCCAGGACCGCAGAGGAAAATAATTTCTTAATAAAGTACTGCTAAAACTTATGAAGAGAACAAAGTCTAGAATCAGATGTCTCCCTTCCTATCCCCAAACATTATGATCATAATGAACTTCTGCATTCAGAAACTTTGAAGAAACAAGTTTTAAATCTGTGGAAAACATTCTAGATCCTGTTTTAGACCATGTCTTCTGTTACTGTTGCTATGCTACACTGCAAGTGAGCAGGTGAGCTTTATATTTGTTACAAAAATTTCAGAATATATGAAGACAACCTTCTAATTTTCTCCATTAAAATGTAATGTTATGGGCTGCCTAAAATCATAAGCAATTATTCCAGTATGGATCAAAGTCAACATATCAACTTATATATGATAATTAACAAACTCCATTTTTTACTATTTTATGAATGTAGTACATTATTCTGTCTACAGAATTCAGTAACTAATGACATAAAGACTTTCAGTAATTTATTGAAGTGTTTAGCAATTGTACTGAATGGGATGCACAAAGAATTTGTACTTCAGAGTTTAAATTCAAGCAATCTGTCCTCTGTGGGTTAAACATATTCACAGAGTGGCAAACATGGGATTGACGGCATTCAAGAACCAACTGAAGATTTCATTATAGTTTTGCACAGATGATTCATAAAATAAAATCATTCTAATATTATCTCGGAAATTGTGAAAGGGACAGTACATGCAAAGGCTGTGAAGATTTTATTTTGTTATTTTTTAAAATATGACCCAGGCAAAAAACATCTGGCATATTTTGTGATCAACATTAAGAATATTTATCCCAAGAATTCCCCTATCTTATCAACTCTGACCTTCCGCTTTCACACAATACCTTTCAGCTATATTTTTTGACATGCTATTCATTCACGGAAATGAAGCATGAGTCACTTGAAGTGCCTTCTTACACTGGCTTTTCAACAAACTCACTTTAAATTTATACAACCCAGCCTTTTAAATGTGAATAAAGCTTCCTGGTTTTCTAAAATGTCTTTCCCTTCAATGGAAGGGATTAGTTGTTGGTATTCTCTGCTGCACACATCTGACAAGCTGATTACTGCCCTGTCCTTGTAGCAGTCAGAGACTGTTACAAGTAAGAGGTTGTAAATTCTAGCCATTCATTTTCCCATTTCACTGTCCATAGGAGCTATGGGAAGATTCAGCTTTCCAGTTCTTCCCTTTTATGTCAGTTAAAATAATAGCCAAATTGATTCCCCCCACCCCCATCGAATATAATTGAGATCTAGACGGTTCCAAAAACACTGAACATTTTGTACAGAGTCAAATCAGTTTCTTGTTCTGCACTCCCACCAAATAAAAGGCTTTATGATATTGTTACTTTCATGGAAAATGTTCACAGAGGACTGCCAAGTACAAGTGTGCTCTCCTTTCCCAGTACGCCTCTGTCAGTTTATCTGTTTATTGCAGCGTTACCATGACATTTTCCTTTATCACACATTGTTCAAGGGCACATAGACTGAAAGAAAACAACAACAACAAAAACATACATGCTTCATTTTCCCCACTTATACTGATGGTTATCCTATGGACTCCAAAGGCAGAACAAAGTCAAGGCCTTCAAGATCTAACAAAAACTGCATCTTTCAAATGTCTAACTTTTAGCATTCCAGGTTTTTTGTTTTTGTACATTTTGCTCATTCTTTGAACAAAGTGGATATGCCTCCTTGTGCCGTGTGCTTGAGGGTGCTGAAAGTAGTTCTGAAGTTGACATTTTAAATAAAATGTGTGTCATATTGTAGGAGTAGGACTTAGTGGGAGAGTTTTGGCTTGGCTTATGTAAGGGGGGATGTTTGATAGCAACAGCAGGAAAAAAACAAAGACTGGAGAAAAACCAGTAGCTTTTTATATAGAAATATCAGAACATAATTTTATCAATTATTTTCTTTTAATTTTTCTTTCAATTTTTACATTTTACATCGATATAAAGGTTGTTGTTTCCTTTACCTTTAGGAATATAAAATCTCACTGGGTGTCATTGAGGAGCCTGGAATAACAGAAACTCTGAGGGTTACACCCAAATTGGTTTCTGGAAAGAAAACACAGGAAGTATTTATAAATTATCTTTAGTCTTTAAAGAGAGTCCATAATTACCACTTTAAAAACAAGTAATTTATTCAGAAAAGAAAGCTCCCCAGGAAATGTTTTCGACAGCAACAGTTTACACTGACTCTATTATGTTGGGAGAAGATAAATATACTGGGGTATCAGAAGTATGAGCATTGGTTAGTCCCACTGGGAGCAAGTCTGGGTTTCTTCACAATGATCGATGTTAGTAATTCAAGTTAAGTATCTGAAGTTTAAAAGAATGGCTATGTTCTCAGGGTTTTTGATGCAAAACCATCCAATGACAATGAGATTACATTAATTTGTATCAAATTCACATAAATTCCCAAATGTGAAAACAGGGAAATTAACAAGCTGTTTTTAAGAAGATATATGATGCCTGCTCTGTCTGGTTGTTAAGGGTATAGTTTATGCCACTAATTTTATGTTAAGATTCAAGAACCTTATAAAATATGGCTTTATTTAATTTTACTTTCTTTTTTTAACTTATGTTTATGGTTTTGGATTTTTTTCGGGGGGGGGCAAATTTTAGTTCAATACTGGGTATTGAACTAGGACCTTATGACTTTCAAGTTTTCTATACTGAGCTATGTATTCTCCCCCTTTCAAACACTTAATCTAACTTTGTGTTCAATTTGTAATACGTTCTACAACATTCTTTATAGTAATTCTTATAATCTGTACTGTAGACAACTGATAAAAATAGCTGAATTATTTAGAGGGTTGTTAAGTTTCACTAATTTGAAATGTAGCTCACTCATTTATCCATCCAGTTCACGTCTAAAAATATATTGCTTTGATTAAATGAGATAAGTTTTTGGTGTTTTTCAAACTATTTTCCAAAATTATGTATCAAGGATTCTTCCCACAGTACACTGATCTCAGTCATGTCATAATTCTATTCATCTCTCTGGATATTAGTACATAAAATATCTTATATAGAAAGTATTTTCTCTTATAAAATGAAGAAAGACAAACACAGTTGTTACTACTTTTTTGCTTTTTAAATCCAATATTCAATTTCTTTTTGAATTATTGTTTTCAATGTTTTATTTCACAAGTGTCATTTAGAATGTGTTTGTAAGGCAATAGTTTTTTTGATTAAATATATGTGGGAAATGTTAACAAGTTTCTAAAGTAGACCATTTACAAAAAAGAATAGGTTGTGCTTCTCAGGGCAGGGGGAAGTAAATTGCTTAAATGATAGAAAGTTTTAAACTTTCAATTTTTAATTTTTAGATTCTAAAAATAAAGTATTTCATGATCTTTTCTTATATTTTCAATATACAGACACTTTTCACTTTGCAATGGGATTCTGCCCTGGTAAACCTACTGTAAATATTAAATAAGTAAAGTACTTGTGAAAACCTAAGAAAATAACTTGTATTATATCCAATCTTATTTTTCAAAGTATCTTATCTAAGATCCTATGAAGACTGCATTATTATGGGAGTTGGACAAACTTGTGTATGACAGAATCATTTTATAGGGAAATGATGGGTGTCTCCTGCATTTTGTGATAAATAGTTTAACATACATAACCTTATTGGTTACTTTTCCTCATGGGTATGTGAAGTTATGATTTGATGCCTCAGCCCTGACCCATGATGTTGTAAAACATAGCACTAGTTTGAGAAAAAAATCATATGTCAAAACCAGTGGAGGTGGTTGCACTCACCTGTAATCCCACAACAGATGAGGCTGAACTGCATTGAAATTTGATTTTTACATAAAAATGTATCAATATATATGTTTAAGCCTAGTTTCCATCAAAAGCTTACAGAGTCTTCATCTTTATAAAGTTTAAATATGATAAGTTGAATGTAAAAGGAAGGGGTTCAAAGATGAATTTTTTGTTGTTGCAGCAAAAAGTAAACTGTTATTGTAAAATTGAGCACATGACTCTTTTTGGCTTTGTTTGTTTGTTTGTTTGTTTTTGTTTTTTCAAGACAGGGTTTTTCTGTAGCTTTGGAGCCTGCCCTGAATCTTACTCTGTAGACCAGGCTGGCCTTAAACTCACAGAGATCCATCTGTCTCTTCCTCCCTAGCACTGAGATTAAAGGTGTGAGCCACCATCGCCCGGCATGACTTTCAGTCTTCATGTATATATTAATCATTGTCTGATGCTGTAATTATAATGGGCTCATTTGTTCTATCCTAAGGTATAACTTAGGTATAATTTCGGTAACTACTGTTACCAAAAATAAAACGTTTTCAGAGCTGTATAGCAGAAGTCATTATTGTGAGTCTTTGAAAGTATCATTGCAAGAATCAATATTGTTTCACTACCTTTTTTGTGAATAGAATATATTTTATTTTTAATTTTTATTATGAAAAAGTCTCAGGCATGCAAAAATAGTACGAAGAATTCTTCACACAACATCGCCAAATATTAAACCTTACATAACCTCAATAAAACAACCTAAGAAACAGAAAAAGTAACAGTCATCTAACCTACAGACTGCATTTGAATCTTATCAACTATCTTTCTGTGCCATCTTGTTTTCTGGCCAGCATGCTATCCAGGGTCACATAGTACATTTGCTGACTTGTCTCTATGGGCTTCTTAATTTGTGGCAGCTTCTTAATCTTTCTTTGTCCTTCATAACCTGATGCATTCAGTGATTCTGTTGAAATGCCTTCATTTAGGTTTTGCCTGATTTTTTCCCTATGATTAAAACCAGCTCTAATATTTTGGAAGTAATTCCACAGTAGTGGAGAATTAGGATTTTTTTTTTTTTTTTTTTTTTTGAGACAGGGTTTCTCTGTGTAGCCTTGTCCCTTTCCTGGAACTCACTCGGTAGCCCAGGCTGGCCTCGAACTCATAGAGATCCGCCTGGCTCTGCCTCCCGAGTGCTGGGATTAAAGGCGTGGGCCACCACCGTCCGGCGAGAATTAGGATTTTTGGTATGAGTGTGGGGTGTGTGTGTGTGTGTGTGTGTGTGAGTGTGTGTGTGTGTGTGTGTGTGTGTGTGTGTTTTAGAGTTTACATTGTTGTCATTGTCCGGTTGCAGGGGAGCAGGTCCTGAGGGAGTAAGATCAGCAGAGCTGACTCCACCCTCCCTCATCTGTCATCAGGTGGTATTGGTGAAGAAAAGATGCCCTCCTCCCTCAGCCCCTTAAAACCCGTATCAGGCAAGAGAGGTGGCCCCTGGGTTCTGAGAGGAAGAAAACTAGTCTTGCCCCTCACCAGCTGCAGCACACCTGGCACCCCACTGACCTGTTGTCTGGGGTGTAGGTGAGCCAGCCAGCCCTGGGGTCATGAGAGCAGCAGAACTACCCACCTCCATCTCCCCCATCTCCTCACCCCACGCTGACTCCTATGTTTAAGGACCTTGATTGGGCCAAACGGTAGAATTGGCCCTGGTGGTGTGAGTGTGGGTGAGCCAGATCTGAGAATCTGAGAGCAGAACTGGCCCTGCTCCTTGCTACTGGCTACATTGGGTGGGCTAAAGTAGTAGTGGAGAGCTCACCAAGGTACTGATGATTAGGGAAAACATGCGGACTGACCAACCTTGTCAGTACCCAAGCCCAGAACCGGTTCTATGAGTTAGACAACCCAATATCCACCCCATCTATGAACTGTTGGAGCATGTGAATAGTACGAACCTACAGATCCAAAATATCATGATATCCATGACACAGGACAACAGCATGATATCTAAGAGCCCATTATCAGTGGTGTAGTAGAAGTCAGAGGCCTCTAGCCAGACCAGTGCCTCCAATGACTGATGGCAATGGGCTCTTGCAAGTAAAGGAGAATGGACTAAAAGGTAAACTGTGTGACTCAATGGGCCGCACTTCAGCTTCCACGATGCGATTCTTCTCTCTTTTTGTTTGTTTGTTGTGTTTGGTCTTTGGGTTTTCTTTTAAATCTTGTTTTGGGAGGAGGTTGGTAGGTCAAGGGGAGGATACAAGGGGACAGGGAGATAAGTGGGACCAGAATACATGATGTCAAATCCAAAGAATCAATAAAAGTTAAAATATTTTTTCACTATCTTATTTCCTAATGGAACCAATCTTTAGTTATTTACTAAAAATACATAGAGGTTTGAAGTATCAGGAAGATATCAATATGTGTCTATCATATTTTCTTCCACGTATTTAGTAATATTTTAATGCAGTTTGTATAGAATGAGACTTGTATTTGTCTTCTTCAAGACTTCCTTCTCAATTTCTTCCATCTTTTCTAAAATACTTGCATGAGACTGAACTAGGCCCTCTGCTTGTGGGAGACTGGTGTAGCTTGGTCTATTTGAGGGGCCCCTGGCAGCAGGATCAGGGTCTATCCCTGGTGCATGATCAGGCTTTCTGGAGCACAATACCTATGGTGGGACACCTTGCTCAGCCTTGATGCAGAGGGGAGGTGCTTAGTCCTGCCTCAACTGAATGTACCAGGCTTTGTTGACTCCCCATGGGAGTCCTTACCCTTTTTGAGGAGTGGATGAGGGGGGGGGGGGTCGGGGAAAGGTGGGGGAGGAGTGAGAGGAGGGGGGAGGGGTTAATGTGATTATTACACTGTTTCTTTAATTTATGAAAGAATTTTTATTTAAAACTTTTATGCTGACTTTATTTTCCTATGTACATTATATATAATAAAACATTATGACAAACATGGTGTTGAAATCACGTTCTATCATTTTTGGACTATGTCTTACACTAATGCTGTGTGTAAAACATCTTCAGAAGTTGTAGGGATGACTCAGCAGATAAGGTCACTTGTCGGTCTTTGAGAGGACCCAGATTTTTTTCCCTAGCACCCACATGGTGGCTCATACCCACCATACTCCAGTTTTGTGGGAATTGACATCATCTTCTGACCTCATATGTACCCAGTCACACACATGGCCTGCATACATACATACATGCAAACCAAATACTAATAAAATCAACTTAAGTTATACAAATTTATATTAATGAGTTGCCTTGATATTTTCTTATAAAGTAGCACAAGTTTTAATTTTTTGAAAACTTTTATTTCTTATGTTTTATGTAAACCTCCAGTTTATTGCTGAATAATACTATTTTAAATTTTAAAAATTTGAGGACCATGAGGGTTACTCTGCAGGTCAAGGTGCTTGCTATACAATTTTGTTCATTTGAATTCTAATTCTCTACTTATAGGGAAGAATGTATTTATATCTTAGTGAAAAATGCTATTTTTCTTAAATTGCTTCCAATCTTAATCAGGAAAATTGTAAGCAACTGTTAATTGTGCAGTTGTGTATGGTTATTGGTATTTCAACTATCTGGTATGTTTTCTATGTTTCTGTTTAAATGGTCAATGAACTTTCACACTAAGTGGTCCATTCACTTTATCTAGAGAGACTTGAAAATACAGCTAAATTTCATATTGTAAGTGTCCCTTTAAACTGCAAGTTAAAACATGAAATCAATTTAATTTCTGCCTTACTACAAATGTAAAGTCGAATATTATAAATAATCTATATTTCAATTATTTTTAAATTTTAAATATCATTACATATTTTTTCTCTCCTCCTTACATCCCTCCCATGCACATGCATATGTGTTCATCTCCTGGAACACTAATTTTTGATCTCTCAGCAATTCTTAATTGCCTATAGCCCTTGGGATCCTAAGAGCTTTCCACCACTCATGTTGGCATGTCAACTGGTGTTGTAATTGTTCAGGTATTGTTTAGACAGCCATGATTTGAAGTTTCACGGATGTAGCTCCTCTCATATATAGAAGATACAGTCTTAGAGCAGGCTTCCTGGTCCTCTGGCTCTTATAAGCTTTCTGTCTGCTCTCCTGTGATGTTCACTGAACCTTAAGTGTAGGGGTTATGTTGGAGATGTATCAATTGGTGCCAGGTATCCCACAAACACAATAGCTAGGAAACTGAATCAACCAAAATATGCTTTAATGGAAGGATGGATGGATGATAAAATGTGGTAGGTTTTCAAAAATGGATAATATTTAGTAGTATGAAAAAAATGTATTTTTCACATAAATGGATAGCACTAGAAGATTTATATAAGTGTAACAGACCTACAAAGACAGACACTACATATCCTCTCTCATTTGAGGATCTTAGCTCCAAATTTGAACATGGTAGTAGACTATACAGTATGGACTAACTTTAGAAGCCAGCAAAGTAAAAGGGGACAGGGAGAAGGCAGTAGAGTTCTAGAAAGGCACTATCAAAACACACATCATGGCAAGGGAGAAATGGGAAGAATAGGAAAGCTTGATTTGCAGCAGGCAATACAGAAGGAGTACAGACAGAGGACAGAGGGAAAGATAACAATGCTAATGTTTGAAAAAGCTGTAATTAATCATAGTATTTTATATTTACCTACAATTGCATATATATATATATAATGTGAAAGTGTTATTTAAATGAATTTGTACCATATAGGATGATAATATACTCACAACAGCCATAGACTCCTGTGAAACTTCCTTTTGAATTGTTGGTCAAGGAAATCCCAAAACAACTCAGGCTATTTCTGTTGCCCTTGGATGATGCCCAGAAATTGATGGTTAAGTCCTCATTGTAGAAGATATCATATAGATTGGAAATCGGACCCAGAGGTTTCCATCATAATCTGACATGAAAACTCCTTCCTGAGGACTAGCTTTCATAAGACCAGAAGTTGATATTCCAAGGATGGAAAGCCATCAATAGTCCTTCAGAGTTGTGAAGCCTATGAACCACAACAATACCCCATACTTCAGGATATTCTTAAAGGTAATAGTTCCACTATTATATTGGAAGTAGCCAACAACTTTAATTGGACTTAAGGCCTGCATCATAATAGAGAAATCATGCCTGGTACTGTAAATCCAGACAAATACAGCTAGTGAGTCATGGATCACAGAGAAGCTACACTGCCTCCTCCCTAAACCAGGATCATTTCTAACTGTGGTATAAATACTTGTAAAGTATAAAACATTGTAGCCAGGAATAAATGTAACTCTCACCCCTCATCAAAGAAACTCTGTTTTGAAAGAAACAGAGAAAATGGAGACATCACAAAAATCCACAACTCTCTTAAATATGGAGAATAATAGGAAGTATACTATTTTTATGTTTCTTGTAAATCATAATTATAGATCATATTGTGTAGCAAGACAAGAAGTAGAAAAAATACAACTTAACTTATCTTTAATTAGGAATAGAATGAACATACTTTTCTTTTTTTTTACATACTTTTCATGTGCTTACTGTTAATAGGAAAGATAGTTACCTTCTTTGTTTTCATCTGTAGTGCGACAATTATTTAAAAGAACAAGATTCCAAGTACAATGCTAAGATTCATTCTCTAATATTTGTCAATTACATTTATTAAACACGGAAGAATTTCTTTTGAATTTTTAGTCCCATGTTCTAAAATATAGTTGCCTTACATTCTGTAAGTTGTAAACAGTAATGTGTAAGATACCTGTAAAATTAATCAGTCTATCAACCAATATTTAACAAATGAAAGTTCTGGTTTTAGAACTCAGTTAAAAGTACAACTAAAAATAACATACCAATTATAATTAGGAATAATTATTAATTAATATATAGGAATAAGCAGTTGATCTCACTAAAATAGCCAAAATATCTCACAGAGATTAATCACTCTAATACTTTTTGATATGTCTGTGAAAGGATCTAATGCCTTTTATGTCATAGGAATAAACATAGCTTTTTGGCTGACATCTTAAAGAGGCTGAAGTGTTTGACACTTCTTCCTGTGATTCTCCTTGTCATCCAAGAACAAAAGCAACAAGAACAGTGCCAGGAGGTTGTCGAAGAAAGACAAAGTAACCATGCATTGGAGCAAAGCCAAAAAGAAGTGGTGCGAATGTAAACATAGGCGTAAACTAAACAACGTAGCTCTTCCTGTTTGACAAAGCTAAGTATGACAAATGCAATAACGAGGTTCCCAGCTATAAGCTGTGGACCCTGAGCAACTGAATATTCATGGTTCATTTGACAGGACAGCCTGTCAGGAAACACTTCGTAAAGGACATAGCAAGCTGTTTTCAAAGTACAGAGTCAAAGTAATTAACATCAGAAACACAAAGAGTGAAAATGTTCCACATGCTGGTGAAGATGCACCCACAGGTTCAACCAACCGTGTTTTTGGAAAACAGAATTTTATTAAATGAAAACAGATTACATGAATAGTTATAAAATGATAGAACTTAACTAATTAAATGTTTATTAGAACAAGATGAAATTAGTGTGCAAATTTTAAGTTGGGTATTTTATGCACGCTGTTAATAATTGAGCATCGAAAATGGTAATTTATGTTTACATTGTGTTTATCCCCGGCAGGAAAGCAAATGGACTGATTCTTTCTTGTCCTAAACAACATTAATTGTCCTCAGAAATCTGTAATTTGCTTAATTCTGATGTGGGTGTCTCTATGTATTTCTGCCCAGTGATAAATGGAGCAGTACCCCATAGGCAGAAAGTCTATTTTATGGCTGGCTCACTTAACATAGAGTTCAAGTCATTGTTGGCTAGCTGTTTCCCTCTACAAGGACTTCTTTCTCTATAGGATCATTCTTTCTTCTTCACAGATAGGTCTTAAGAACAAAGGTCTACAGTGAGAGAACATTCCACTTTCTAAAAGTATGAAGCAAAAGATATGTACAGAATCACTGTCCAGGAAGGTCATAGACACCATTCTTGGTGAGCTTGTTATGGAAAAAAAATTGTTGGTTCAATTTTATGAATGTAGGTAGCACTGCTGGCTGTTTATGCCATGGCCAAGTCATGTCAGAAGATATTGTAGCCCCACCATTCCACCATAGTTAGGGAAATGGCTCATAATAACCCAACACTTTCTAAGGAGCTATCAGCAGTTAGTGGTTATGGGAAGGAAATGTCATAGTCCACAATGGTGCAAGCACAGGCAAGTTGTCCTTGCTCAGGTCAATAACAACCTTCTCCCCATGGTTGTAAGATGAATTGCTAAACAGTCTTATTAATAAAAAGCCTGGAGCCAGGTATTGGGGTGAAAACTGACAGATCAGAGGAATAGGACAAACCACAGGCAAGCTCACCTCAATAACTCCTCAGCCTCCAGAGAGAGCTACTTCCTGTATACCCACACCTATATGTCTTTCTGTCTCTGCCCTCTTACTTCCTCTCTCCACCCAGCTACATTACTTTGCTCTTTCCACCTACCTCTATCACTTCCTGTCTGTCTGTACTGACCTGTAGACATCTATGGTTAACTAGTGCTGGGAATTAAGGGCATGTGCCACCATGAGTGGCTCTGTTCCCAGTGTGGCCTTAAACTCTCAGAGATCTGGATGAATCTCTGCCTCCTGAAAGCTAGGATTAAAGGTACTTGCTACCAACACCTGGACTCTATGTTTAATATAGTGGCTGGCTCTTACCTCTGATCTCCATGGGAGCTTTATTTATTAGAGCACAAATAAAATATCAACATACATGGTCTTGAAAACAACACTAACTATATACAGTGGAATAAAACCATAACCTGAAAGAAAGTAGGAGAGGATCTTCTTCAGAAGGAGAAGATATTGGTGGGAAGAGAAAGGGATAAAAAAGGATAATGAGGGGAATATATTCTAAATGTAGATAAAAATATGGATATTTATATGTATTTATAGTTATTCATATGTTATGAATATATTGTTATGCTTATATATATTAAATAGTGAAAAAATAAATTCTTTAAATATATAAGCTACAATAATATCTAAAAAGCAGAAGGTAAATAGTAGGGGAGATGACAAGGATTAGCAGACACTAGAGAGGGACAAGAGAGAGTTGTGAAGATGGTTAAGTACTGAAGTACATTCTGTACATGTCTAAAAAATTAAAATTATGAAATCTATATATACAATTATCATATGATAATTAAAATGTTTAAAAATATAAGACAATGTATTCTGAGAAGTCCTCATTCGTTTTCTTTTGACAAAATACTTCTTTTATCACAAATATTGTTTGAATAACAAGCTGATAATCCATTATTAATAAATTTATTATAAAATATTCTTGAAATCTTTTTCAATTTATGAGTATACATTACTGTCAGGTTGGTGACACATGATTCCACCATGCCTGTGAGTGAATATTGACCAAAAAAAGTAAATAAATTTGATTTCCTTTTGCAACTTTGGTATAAAATTATTCAATATTTGAAAATAAATTGATTTCAAATTACATTGAATTCAAATTACAATGAATTGAAAATACATTGAATTCAAATTTTGTTGAGATTGTTTTAACTAGACGTGTGTAGGAAAGTGCCATCTATTTAAATAGAAAGACAGAGCAAAGTCAAATGAGGACCAAAGGAAATGAATAAAAAAGAGGAAGGCATGTTCCTCAGATACTTGAATATTGACCATTTCCAGGTTTATTCCTTCATTCTTTTATGGAGTAGTGAGCACATAACCTTTCCTCTGGGATGGACCTAGACAATGCTATTAGAAATCAAACTATAAAATTGACTCTGAGACTTTTAATAGAATAAGTCTGGTCATCTGCCACCTCAAATTTCTGTCAGAAAAATGAAGCAGTGCTGGTGCCAGAGCGAAGCAGTTCATTTGGTACAGACAATCAAGGAAGAGTAAGGTCCAGTATTCTGAGGACTGTCTTTGAGGTGTTCATTGTGATTATGTAAGGGAAAGTTATGAAGGCATAAAACTCAGTGTGATCAAGTACAGTGGTCTGGTGGATAATTACTTTAGCCACAGTTCCCATCATCATGCACTTTGTCTGCTAGACTCACAGTCCTTGAAATCTTAAAAATATCTTAGCGTCTTGGTGTCTGTCTGTTATTGTGGTGTCTTCAGACTTAAATGAAGATGGAAACAGTTAAAGTAGGAACTAATTATCTTTATATGAACAATTTCTAGATAGACGTGCCTTAAATTATTAGAACATGTATTGCAGAATTGAGCATATTTTAAGCAAAAGAGAATAAAAAAACAGTATTCTGGAAGTAGAGATACTGTTTTGTTGTTGTTGTTGTCTGAGACAGGATTTCCCTGTGTAGCTTTGCGCCTGTCCTGGATCTCACTCTGTAGACCAGGCTGGCCTCGACCTCTTGCCTCCCAAGTGCTGGGATTAAAGGTATGCGCTACCACCACACAGCTGAGATACAGTTTTTTTTTTTATACTAACCATGCACCTGTAGGCACAAGGGAAGAGTGTTTATTTTTAAGAAAACCAGGATTTAGGGATCTGTTGCAGAGGTACCATGCACAGCACAAAACACAATCTTCCATCCTTGGAATATATAAGAAAATGAGAGAATAATTAGCAAGTAACAGTATAAATATGTAAAGAATATTCTAATTTGGATAACTCTTAGAGTTAGAGATAAAGGCATAGGTAAGCATTCAGACAGGACATTAATTTAATGGTTAACACTAACATTTGCATAGATGCCATGATTTATAAGTAACTACAGTATTATTATATCTTAATAAAATTTATTATAGAGGTGGCTATGCAGGTCAAAAGTAATTATATTTAATCAATTATACTTATGCAAGTGAAAGAGTGATGAGACATAAATAGGGCTTTAGTCAAAAAATCCCTTAGAATGTATGACATAGAAAGACTATCTTCCATTCATTAAAAATACAGTAATGACAAAGATTGAGTAGGCAGATAGAATTATGACCAAGTAATTGTTCTGATGCAATGGAAAGCAAAAATTTATAATTTCAGGCAAGAGGTCGTCTAATAATTTATTTGAAGTTTCCTGAAGTCGGACTAACATCTTCCCACAGAAATTGGTAGGTTTAAAGGCTACTTTCCCTTATGATTACATTTCAAAGTGATGTGTTCCAATCTTAGAGACAGATATTCATGACATGAAAAACATTCAAGGAACTTCTTTAAAATATTTGCATCTTAAAGGAATAGTAGTAAGATTAAATTACAGTCCAAAAATTTCTGAAGTATTCTCTCTAAAGGGAGGGAAGGCAGAAGCTTTTCTATCTAGTCTGTCTATGTTCTGGGAAGTGGGTGTGAGAAGGAGGAAAGGTACTTCTAGTCAGGAGGAAGCCTGCTTGAAGTTAATCAAGCAGAAGATCGGATTAAAAAGACTTTGGTTCATTTGACTTTATCAAAAGTAAAATGGGATTTCAGAAATGTACGAGAAATATCAATAGTTAAACTATTGTGCATGTTACCAGAAAGTCTACATATATGATGCATGCATATCTGAGATAAAGTTTTACATTTAGCTCAAATATTTTGTAATATAGAATAAACTTTATCATGTAGTATATAAAACATATGCCATGTATGAATATATTCTAAACACCAATTCATTGTGGATATGGTTACGATGTGTGAGAGCACACATGGTACAGCATGTGTGTGGAAGTCAGAGAACAGCTTTGCAGAGTTGATGATTTTTCACTTATACCTATGTTCCAGGGTTATAAGTAGCTCATCTGCCCTTTGAAAATTTTTTCTACAATTAAATTATCTCTAGCCCTACATATTCACAACGTTATTGAAAATGTCACATATTTTCACTATTTTTAAAAATAAATTCTTCTTTTAGATTATCTGATTTTTAAATTTTATGTGTATGAACGTTTTGCCTAAATGTGTATTTGTGCACCACATGAATGTCTAGTGCCTGAGAAGGGCAGAGAGGTTGTCAGAGATTCAGAAATGTAATAATGGATGGTTGCGGACCATTTTGTTAGGCTCTTGTAATCAAACCAGGGTGCTCTGCAAGAAATGCCAGTACTTTTAACTACTGAGCCATCCATTCAGTCCCCTATTTTTGTTTGTTTGTTTGAGACAGGATTTCTCTGTATAGTTTTGGTGCCTGTCCTGGACCTTGATCTGTAGACCAGACTGGCCTTGAAACTCACAGAAATTCCCCTGGCTCTGCCTTCTGAGTGCTGGGATTAAAGGCATGTGCCACTGCCGCCCAGCTCAGTTCCCTACTTTTAGTATAAATTTTTCATGGCTTGATTCATTCACTACTTACTATCATAACAAAAATGTTCCTTTTAATTCATGTTAACAAGAGAAACCTCTGGAGTTCAGTCATTAGTGTAGAACTCATGACACCACTATCACCATTTTCTCTTGCTATGCAATGGTATAAATATTTGTAATGTTATTTTATTCATGTTTAAGAGAAAATAATTTTGATAAAAGAAAATTGAAGAGTGACATTTATAAGAAAGTAATAAAATAGATTTTATAACAGGTACATAATTTTAAGGTTTTTTTCATTTACGTACATAATCTATAATTCTGAACTATGCATATTAAGCATCACTTTTATAATTGTGCCCAGTACAATTATGTAGAAAAGTATCTCCTTAAATGTTACATTCTACATAATAATTCTAGATTTCTACTCCAATTGCTGGTAATTAATGACTACTATGGCACCAGAAGTTACTTGGTAAGTCATATGGTGATTATTACTATAGATTTATTAATCATAAAAAATTGTTTCAAAACACAGGGTTTTGAGTTTCAGTTACATTATAGCTGTAACTACCGTTCTTACAATAACTAGACACAGTGGTTTATCTGGTAGCCCCAGCACTTAGAAGCATGAGGAAGAAGGGTCATTTGGAGTTTAAGGACAGCTTGGACTACAAAGTGGTTTCCATGCCAGCCTAGGCTATCTGTTCTCAGAAACAAGAATAATGATGTTAACTTAGTGCACAAACCTAGTTCTCTTACAAAGGTTAAACAATGTGCCTGAGTAATGGAAAAACTATTTAACATGAAGCTATTAAATGATATACTTTTTTAAATTAATGTAATAGTATCATGATTAGTGTTTGTTTTTTCATAGAGTTTGAATTTTCTAGAATCTTTTTAATAAATCATGTAGAGCTATTATGGTTAAGCTATTCTGATAGTTTCTCTTTTGATGTTTTGAATATATGAATACTGACATCACCTTCTGAAGTTGCATTCTTGTTATTATTGATGTATAATTTGAACTAAAATGTTACTACCTATGTGAAATTATTATGCATCCACTATTCCTGTGTAGTGTATGGATAGTTTGGAAGTATCCAAGGACAGTTCCATAGGTTGAGATTCAGACTGCAAGAGTTTAAATGCTCACCCACCCAGCAAAGCAGATAAAAACTTGTAGGACTGACAGCAAGCTTGTGGCTGTGGATCTGTAGTGTTCCTTGCCTGGCACTGTCAAATTGGTCACACTTAAACAATGGGGTTGCTTAACCCTACAATGACCATCTGAATGAGTGTTCACTAAAGTCACACAACATGACACCTGTTGCAAAAGCAAATCAGTGAGATTTCGCGATAGGAAAGGCAAGAAAAATTTCTCAGTGAAAAAGATTCAAGGAACCTGTAGACTTGATGTTTTTGTAAACTTATTATTTTGGGCTGTTTGTGTGTATGCAGGTACATATGAGTTTAATGTGCGTATGTAGAGTCAAAGGTCAAATTTGTAGATAGATTTTCACTACTTTCCTTTATATGGATTCCAGACTTCAAACCCTGGTCAACAGGCTTGAGCAAAGAGCTACTTTATCCTCCAAGCCAAAATGCAGGCACTGCAGATATGAATTTTAACATGTACAGTTACATTGGGAACCCATTTGTGACAGAAACTGATTATCAGTCATGTAAAATAGAAACAAAGCTACAGATGGAAAAAATATCAAACATAAAATGTTTATTTCCCTTATGTATTCTGTTATATCTTTTCCAGTTTAAAAATATATGGTTATTTATAGACATTTGATAAATATGTAAAAGAAAATGAGTTTTTATAAAGTGTTCAAATGTATAATCCAAAGACCAGTATTTCATTATTCCACAGCAGTTTTATTCTTATTAAGTACATCAGAATGATATATTACTAGCAATCATGCATACAAAATACTATCTACTTTTTTCTTATTTTATGCATTGACAATTTACCATATCAGTTAAATAATGTCCATGTAATCCAGCATGGTGATTTTCAAAACAACTGATCATTAAATAAAAACAAAATGGTGTTTTGTGGGAAATATAGAATTCTCTCTGTAACTTAAGAATGAAATTTACTTTATTATAAATTATAATTCCATAGAAATGGAAGGCAATTAATGATTAGATAGCAATTTTTGATAAACACTTAGTTTTTCCTCATTATGGTGTTTGAAAATATTTAGTTATGAGCCCCAAAGAATAGTTCCTATTTTCCAAGTTATTTTTATACCCTTTTCTAACACGTATCCTCTGTGTTTCATGCTAATTAATTTTTCAATTTTAGAGGGCTTATTACTATTGTTTGAAAGTTATTCCCAAATTCTTTTAAGTCAATTACTCACAGTACACTTTAAGTAGAATATTTATTAATTAATTTCCACTGAGACTTTCTACTTCCCTAAATGCATTCCTAAACAACAACTTTCTCCATTACTAAAAACTTGCTTGATTTAAAAGTTTCTTATCATAACTCAAATGTTGAATATAAGGATTATAAGTTATGGTTCCACAAATAACAGAATTTTATGGCTTTTCTTTGGAACATACGTTAGGTAGATTGTGTTCTTTTATTTTCTCTGATAAATCTTTCCCTGCTTCTCTCCCTCTTTTCCTCTCCCTCTCCCTCTCCCTCCCCCCGGTGTGTGTGTGTGTGTGTGTGTGTGTGTGTGTGTGTGTGTGTGTGTGTGTGTGTGTGTGTGTAAGTCAAACTAGTTAAATACTGTGTGTGAAATTTAGAGGACAACATTCTGTGCTGATCATTGCCTAATATCTTCCTCCCCCTTTTTAATCTTAGGAGCAGTGGGATCCTAGGCAAACTATTATATTTGTGGTCCAGTCTTCTCTTTCAGCTTCTGGGAAGGATCTAAGAAATATTCTAGTGGTGATCATGTGAAGACTGAACAAGTTAGAGAGAGGTTGTTATTAGCATGCCACAGATAGATTTTTCAATTTTTATATAGAACATTTCATATTTTCCTAGGGTACAAGATACTTTGAGCTTGGTTTATATTATCTTGTAAAGGCAATTCATCAATAAACTGTTATTGAATCAGTGTATCTGTGGGAGAAATAGTCTCTTGGGAGCTTCCCATTTTATCATCTTTCTGATATATTTTATTTTTCTCTACAAATCTTAATTACTATTGCTATATTTAAAATGATCTAAAACATTAATCTTTAGCATAATGTATCACTTTAATAGAATAATCTCTATTATAATTGCTATCATCTATCTATCTGTCATCTATCAACTATGTTTCTATGTAACCTCTTCTATGTATCTATCTAGATATATATTTCTCCAATCTCTACTCCTAATTGGTCTGTGATCTGCTATATATTCTTCAGTATAATGTGAAAGATTATGCTGTGTTCTAGTCTTCCTTATTTGAGGTTTTTTCTTTCTCTTTTTCTTCCTTCCTTCCTTCCTTTCTTGTGTTTTTTTTTTATTGCTTTAGCTTTTCAATGATTTTGTAATGTGATCCATTTAGTATTCAGTAGTGGTAGTCTTAATCCCTGTTTTTTTTTTCTTTGACTCATAATCCATCTGTATCTCCAGTCCTATAATAGCTGACCCAAGATAACCAAATCCTGAGCTCTTCACATTTGTTCTGAATATCTCAGCCTAGCTAATTCACATGCTTAAGAGTTTTCTGCTTAGCATAGCCTTACATCGTGAGTTTGCAGTTATCTGTGGGATGGGGGTGGGGTCTCTTTGCTAGTCCAATTATCACCCTGGAAGCAGAACATGCCTATTTATGGATAAGATATTTATCTACATTTTGAAACATTGTACTTAGGAGAACATTCTTCTGAAATTTTAGTATGTTATGGATTTCATGCTTGTTTACTAATAACATTGTATTGAGAAATCAAATGATTTGCACTTGGCATTTTGTCTCTGGGAGCTCCTTTTAGGGTGCTTTGAAGGTACGGAAGTTAACTGGCTAAATTGTAATAGAGAATAAATAAAAATGCCTTAGGCAAAGGGAAAGTGCTTCAGTCGTTTGAGGCTGGAAGACACCACCCCCCCCAGCCATGAAAGGCTATATTCATTCTTAAAATGTCTCTGAGTCTTTTTTCCATGAATCCACACACCTGTGATGTGACACATAGTTACAATTTACTAAGAAAATTCCATATATGCTAGAGTTGTGACATCAAGAGTAGGCAAAGAAGGTAGTATAATGTAAATTATATGTAACTGTGAAACTTAATAATAATGATTTTATGAGTAAATACATCTTACTTTTGATACATTAGTGTAATCTGTTATTTGAAAGTATTATAAAACATAAAGACAGGGTTGACTAACAAGGAGGTTCTCTAGAAGTCCTAGCATTTTATAGTTACAAAAAATTATCATTTACTTATTTTAATATGAAGGCACATTTAAATGTGAGCCATATTAAAAGTTATTCTTCAGTTACATAATGTAACAGAAACTTTGCACAAAGTAGTAAGTTTAAGAAAAATAGAAAATTAATTATCATTATGTTTCTAATATTATAAATAAAATAATTTATTTTTATTTTTAAAATGCCAGTTTTAATGGTATGTGTAAAAGATAAGTTTAGTCTTAAATTCTGTGACTTGATTATTTAAAAATATATTCTGAAAGTACAATCCAAAATTTATTTTTTTAAATAATATTCATAGACTGAAATGTTCGGGGGTAAAAAGTTATATTTAAGAAATAAAATAAGGCAACATAGCTTTGTTTTTAATCACAATTAGAAATGAATGAGATCTACATGAGCAAACTGGGCGTGGAGAATAATGGAGGGCAAGGGTGGGGGGAAAGAGAGCTTAGAGGAGCGGGAGGTATCAGCTGGATCAGGAGCGAGTGGGAGAACAGGAGGGAGATACCATGATGAACAAAGACCCCATGGGAATAGGAAGAAGCAGAGTGCTAGAGAGGTCCCCAGAAATCCACAAAGATACCTCCACTGTAGACTACTGGCAATGGTTGAGAGACTGCCTGAGCTGACCTGCTCTGGTGATCAGCTGACCGAACACCCTGTCTGGCATGATAGAACTCTCATCCAGTGTCTGATGGAAGCAGATGCAGAGATCCACAGCCCAGGCCCCAGGTGGAGCTCCAGGAGTCCAATCGGCAAGAGAGAGGAGGGATTATATGAGGAAGAGATATTGAGACCATGATTGGAAAAAGCACAGGGACAAATAGCCAATCTAATGGAAACACATGAACTGTGAACCGATAGCTGAGGTACCTCCATGGAACTGGGCCAGGCCCTCTGGATAAGTGAGACAGGTGATTAGCTTGAACTGTTTGGAAGGCCCCCAGGCAGTGGATCCAGAACCTGTCCTTGGTGCAAGAGCTGGCTTTTTGGAGCCTGGGGCCTATGCTGGGACACTTGGCTCAGCCTTGGTGTAGGGAGGAGACTGGACCTGCCTCAGCTGAGTCTACCAGGCTGGACTGACACAGGGGAGACCTTGCCTTGGAGGAGGTGGGAATGAGGAGGTAGATTGGGAGGGAGGGCTGGGAGGTGGGAGGAGGGAGGACGGGGAAGTCAGTGGCTGATATGTGAAATTAAGTTAATTATAAAATAAAAACATTAAATAAATTTAAAAATGGGCATTCTTTTCCAAGTCTCTACACTGGCTGTTAAAAAATGTGAAGCAGATAGAGTGATGTTATTGTCATAACACCAGATATTTGGTTGTGTGTATTGTGATCCCCCCTCCCCGCATAAAATAGAGTAAATTTAAAGATTAAGAAAAAAAAGAAAACACTTGTTGATCTACTTCATCTGTGTTTTGTATTATTAATTGAATTAATATAAATTTAACTCTGTATATGTTATATAACTATGAATTTAAGTAATTATAGTCTTAATATAAATAAAATTGTGTCTGTACTGAAAATATAATTATTTTCTTGCTGTTATTGCATTAGATAGGTATCTTTTCCATTATAATTGATATTCTGTACAATTACTTAAAATACATTGGAGATTTTATTCATGTTTTATGAAACACATGGTTATTTATGCAGTAATTTGAACTCTTGAAGAGTTTGGTATCTATGTGAGACCTAGGAATAAAGCTCTCATGTATGCCGAGTCATTACTCCATAGTTAAAAGAGTAACACTCTCTTTTATTCTATTTAATATTCTATGTACTTAATGTTATTATGAAGAGAATTTCAGTTCCATATAAAATTTTAATTTGATGCCAATTTATTGGAGGCAGAATTTTTATACAACATATAAAGGCAACCTTTACTGAAAAATCTTACTAATAATAAATAATTCAATTCCAAAATCATATATATGTAACAAAAATAAATTCCCTTTAGCTAGAATTATCTAATTTCTTGCAGAAAAATATCAATGACTATAAAGAGTTTGTGAACATTTTAGGTTAAAAGTCATCAACCACATCATCTAACTAGTTTTCTTAGCAAAAAGAAAATAGTAGATAAAAACCCATCAAATGGAGAGTATCAGGTTTCAATGGTTCTGAATTTAACATTTTGAAATCATATTCCTTCATTAACAAATCAATTACCAAATTTTTAAACATTATAAAGCATCCCCTACTTGACACACACTGGTTGACTGAATGATTCTTCTGTTTAGATGACAACATTCTTTAAATATTTTCACTTATTTATTAAAAACAAAATTTTAATCTTTAATTTCTAAATATATTTGTTAAGTTCATTACCTGATATAAAACATTCCATCCCACAACTCATAACTAACTCTTAATTTACACATTAGGAAAGTAAAATGACTCAAAATTGAAACACAATCTGAATACATATTAACCAACAATAAATGCAAATGCCCAGAAAGTATTTAAAAGTGATCAGTGCCCATAATCAAGAAAAAAAAAAACAAATTAAACTGGGATGATGTAATGCTTCACACCAGATAAACTTGAAAAAAAAATTTTCATACCTTGTTAGTTGATATTTTAAGTGGTATGGCTAGTAAAACAGTATGGATATTGATCAAAAAACTGTAATTAGAAATACCAAATGATCTAGAAATTCTTCTACTGAGCTCATATTCAAATCATATTCATAGGAATTTTGTAAGTCGCAGAGATTTGTATACTTGTGCACTGCCTGAAGTAGAGTTCATAAACACCAGGCTATAGAATCTAGCTAAGTTTCTATCAGAAGATGAATAAAGAAACTGTGTTACAGGTGTACAGTATTATATATACATAAAAAATATAAGCTGTCTTTTCAGCAACATGGACAGAAGTAAAGGACATAGGCAAGTTAGGAATGTAGGGACAGATAGTACATGTTCTTTCATGTACTAAAATGCTAAAAAAAAATTGTCAAAATGAAGTGGGACATAGGGCTTTGCTACTAATTTCTTATAAAGTGTTTGGGAGAGGGGAATAGAAAATTTATTATATGGTTACAACTGTAAAGCTGTGCATTTTAGCATATTGGCTCATTATAACTAAAGGAATATTTTAAATGGTTATGAGAAAGAACAGACAAATAATAAATGCCTGAGATGATAGCAATAACTGATCATTACAGTTTTCACATATATGTTGAGTCATCACTCTGTACCCTATAAAGGTATACATGATTACTCTTTTGATAAAAAGTAAAAGTGTTTCTTTTACAAGATTGAAACAACTCACTGTTGTTGAAGTTGAAGTGACAAATGTTTTAGTCACTGCTTTGGTAAAATACTCAAAGCAATGCATCCATTTTTGATATTTGCTTTATTGGTAAATAAACTGATAAGTATCATGTATCAAATGTTTTGCAATAGGTACAAAAAGAACTAAATTGAGCTGATTAATATTAATTACTTCACATACTTACCATTCTTACCAACTTGGGATGTGAAATATTTAGAATTTGCCTCTTTGTGACTTTTCAAGAATAGTGTAAAATATTTGCTGACCATGGTTACCATGTTCTGGAATTTTTGACAGAATTTCTGAACTATTTTCTGACAGAAATTGTATGATCCTTTTGAATTTTTACAAAACAACAACAGGAGCTACAAAGTACTAAACAAAGTGAACATTTTGATTCTTATTCATAAAAGGACCATTTCACCTCCTTTCTGAAACTGAAAAAAAAAACATAAAATAAGAACTCTGTAGTGAACAGAGTAGTAGACAGACTGAGGTTTTTAAGATGAATAACTGCACATCAGGAATTAACTGTTACAGAACATTATCATTCATGAAATATGCTACCTTTTAGGTCCTGTTCTTTATCTGTCTTATTTCCTGACGTCTTTCTGTTTTGTTCTCCTTCTTCAAGAATGATCCCTAATGTCACTAATTACATTTTTTATTTTCTTTAGGCTGAATTGGTCCTGCAAAGACAATGATCCATGATATTTTACCAAGAGTGGTTGTGATGCCTTCTGCAATCAGTGCAGCACAGACGGTGGTCCAATAGTATTTGTATAGCCAAACTGAATGAGAACAAAGTCCCTGATTTTTATTAATACATGACTAATGCTGCACACTACTGCTGTTTTTTAACTAAATCTCTATCATTCAATTTTATTGATAAAGATTTAGGAGCCAGATGCCGGGGTAAAAGCCTGCTATCTCAGAGAGGCAGAGAAAGTACCCAGCTGCATCCTCCTTCATGATTGTCACAGAAAGAGAGCTTTCTCCTACTGGGTCTGAAACAAAAACTCCTCCAACTGAATGTCCCTCTCTTCTACTTCTTGTGTATCTCTCTGTCTTTCTGACTTCCTCCCATTCTGGAGGGCTTTTTCTTGTCAATTGATTGCTTGCTCCACCTCTTGACTTATGGTTGAATTTATTTAATCCTGTTAACAATGTTCAAGGTGACAGCTCTTGAATTAAAGGTGTGTGTTGGGAGCTGGGCCATATCAGAACTAGAAGCAGGTTCCTCAAGTAAACAGTGCCATCTCAGTGTTCACAATGTGATCAAATGTCCCACAACACATCACCAACTCTATTCATATACCTCATATGTGTGGTGCTTAATTTTAGGATGTACATTTTTTTTCAATAGATGAAAATTTTGAAAAATTCTCAAATTTTATACTTATAAGTCATAATAAGACATTTTCTTTTGGATGTTTCTTTAGATAATGTAAACTAATGGGACATTTCTCATGTGGTTGATATATTGTGCACCCAAATAAATTTATCTGGGGTCAGAGAACAGAACAGTCACTAGACAGATATAGAGGCCAGAAAATGGTGGCACACACACCTTTAATCCTAGCATTTGGGAGGCAGAGATCCATTCAGATCTCTGTGAGTTCAAGGCCACACTGGAAACAGCCAAGCATGGTGACACACATCTTTAATCCCAGGAGGTGATGGCAGGAAGCAGAAAAGTATATAAGGCATGAGGATCAGGAACTAGGGGCTTTCAGGCTTTTAAGCTTTAGACTTTTAGCAGCAGTTCAGCTAAGATCCATTTGGATGAGGACTCAGAGGTTTTGTTTGAGGAAACAGGATCGACTGAGAAGTTGGCAAGGTGAGGTTAGCTCTTGGTTTGTCCTATTCTTCTGATCATTCTCTTGGACTTTAAACCAAATATCTAGCTCCAGGTTGTCAACTAATAAGACCTCTTTAGATTCGTGTTACATTCTCTCTCACTTGATGTCATATTTGTATTTCTAGAATGTAATAAATAGAATAATTATATCAAGATAAGTATCTTTTACAAACTACTGATCAAAGATGTGATTGTGTAGGAGAATAGGATTTGAAATGAATATATAAGTTTGAGTCTAACATCTATTGAGACAAAATTTTAGATCAAACGAATCCAGTTCTTTAGAAATAAATTCTTTCAAGTACTTAAATTGTCTTCCTCATACTTTCTGCTAATCTTAATTTGAGAATTCATAGGGGTCCTAATACAAACTAGAGTCTTTGTTGTACTCTTTGTTCTTTATTCTTTTACAAAGAAAACCAACACAAATAGTGCTGCCCATATTTGTGAGTAAGACTTGTGTAGGACTTGGGATTTCTAGCATGCAGAAAGTTCAGAATTGGTTTCTAAATCCCAAGCTAAAACTCAAGTAGAAGAGTTAAACTTACTGCTTTATCTCATGACCATATGAGCAGTCTCAGGTGAATCATGTGGACCTTCCTTTTCAGTGTCTTTCTCAGTTTGCACAGACAGAGGTACCAAAGATTTCCAGATAGTCAAGGGAGTACAATGTAGTGTCTGTTAAATCACACCATCCAATACACTTATCTCTTTATCTTTTCATCTTTAGAATTAAAAGCAGAAGAAGAGTATAGATACAGTACAGATATAATTGCAAATTCTGATTATTTTATTTATGTTCCCAAACAGGTAGATACATAACCTTAATTTTTATAAAATCTCTCATTATGTATACCTGTTTGCCTGGAACTTCCAACGTCAACTGTTATCGGTCTTACCTCTTGGAAATCTACCTACTTTTTCTTTTCAAGTGCAGAGAAAAGAAGGCTTACATCATCAAACCTGTCAGATGCATCATCTTAATCAGTATGTCCAATTTCTTTATAAATAATACTCAATGTATACATTCATTCTTGAAAGGAACAGAGGAAGTTAGCTTATTGAAACATTCACTAAGCTCTCACATGGTATAAATGGCAAAAATCTGACTTAAAATCAGTGCGTCTGACTCTATAAATCAAATTCCTTACTATGTTGAACACAGGCCAGTAGTTTCTGGCCCAGTGACTCTAGGAAAGCAGCTGCTAAATGAAGATCATAGACACTGCTCACTGTGATGCACAAAAGAAAGCTGCTGTTCCTGCTGTTCTTCCCTTTGCTTGCATGCGGGGCTGCAGACACCCGCACAGATTTGAAGAAGTCTGAACTTGATTGTAACCATCATCTCTATGGGGGCATTGATGGGGTGGATGGTGAGGCAGCAGATAACGGAAATGCTAGGGACACAGGTGTGCTTCCAGATTAGTAAGGAGACATCACAGGCACAAAGAAGTGCCAACTTACTGGGAAGGATAGCAGATTGCTTCCTCACAGCCCAGACAGTAGGGCACCTCTTGTCTTATCTTCAGGTCCTGGCAATCTAGACTGGTTTCCCTGGATACAAGAGCTTCCCTGCTTAGCAGGACTGAATCAAGTGTGTTGAATTTGTTCATATTGTCTTACAAAGGACAAATGCTCCATGTAATATTTGAGACACTGAATTTTTAAGACAGTGAACAAAAATAATGTGGTATATAAAGAACTATGTAAGGCTATATTATCTAGTTTGATTTTGTAATGGTGTTCAAGTTAATTCATAAAGAAATCACTTCCAATACATTAGCACATTCTTGCCTTTCTGAAGTAAGACAAATCTTTACCTCAAGTAGTTTTATGATTGTAATTTTGAAGGTTTCAAACTGGGAATTGTGGCTCTTTGTTGTTGTTCAATTCATTAATATCATATATAATAATAGCTTATGTATGCTATTTCCAGAGTTTTTCAATGTGAAGTTTCTCCAAATACTAAATTAACCAAAAAACTTAAAGTGTGAATTCAATGTCACCTTTACCATCCTAACTCAAGTACCTGCATATTATTTATATGTTAATTTAAGCTTCATATTGACATTTAACACAAAATATTTTCATTTTTGGAATTACAATTATAGTTAAATGAAGAATATGTCAAACTCCCAATTCTTACATAAGTCATGTTAAAAAGGAAATAAATAATATAGAAAATTCAGGGCCAAAAATACAGCTTTGTTCATAAATCTGGATCATGATGGAAGTGGTCAGCATGCTCAAGTAGTGTTAAAATACCATGGATCTTGTGAGCTTGAGCTATCCTATGAAATCTGATGTTGGAGAATCAGGGTTAGGCCGTAAAGACTTCTATGAAGACTTAATACTTAGGTTGTTAACAACAGAGATTCTCAATTATTCTTTCTTACAAAGAATGTCTCTCTGTTCTGCTCTTTCTCCTCCTCACCATCTTTCCCTCTTCCTGCACGTGCTCCTTTCCCAGGCCTGGTTCTTCTCCCCCACCCCTCTTCCTCCTAATAAAGCTCTAAAAAAAAAAAAGAAAGAAAGAAAAGAAAGGAAACAAAAATTATCTCACTATGGCTTGATTGAAAGTATCAGGGAGCCAATACTCACTTTTGCAACAGTACCTATTTAGACAAACTCATGTTTCTGAGGTTCTCTACAATAGTTTGGTTAGAGAATAGAGAGTGAAATAGAGACTATATTAAAATTGTAATGACTGAAGTTAAGAAAGAACAGTGGAGATACTCCACCGTAGACTACTGGCAATGGTCCAGAGACTGCCTGAGCTAACCTGCTCTGGTGATTGGATGGCCGAACACTCTGGCTGTCATGATAGAACTCTCATCCAGTGCCCGATGGAAGTGGATGCAAAGATCCATTGCTGAGCCCTAGGTGGAGCTCCAGGAGTCAGATCAGCAAGAGAGAGGAGGGAGTGTATGAGTGAGAGATATAGAGACCATGATTGGAAAAAGCACAGGGACAAATAGCCAAACTAGTGGAAGGGCATGAACTGTGAACCAATGGCTGAGGAGCCCCCATGGAACTGGACCAAGCCCTCTGGATAAGTGAGACAGGTGATTAGCTTGAACTGTTTGGAAGGCCAGCAGGCAGTGGAGCCAGGACCTGTCCTTGGTGCATGAGCTGGCTGTTTGGAGTCTGGGGCCTATGCAGGGACACTTTGCTCAGCCTGGGTGTAGGGAGGAGGAGACTGGACCTGCCTCAACTGAATCTACCAGGCTGGGCTGACTCCCCAGGGGAGACCTTGCCTTGGAGGAAGTGGGAATGGGGGTGGATTGTGGGTAGGGTGGGGTGGTGGTAGAGGGAGATTGGGGGTATCTGTGGCTGATATGTGAAATTAATTAATTATAAAATAAAAATATTAAATAAAAAAAGAAAGAACAGTTTCACAGATAGGAACTTAATACTCAGACCCTTTGAACATGGCATGTTTGTCATCATCCTGAAGTAGGGGACCTGAAAACCTGTCACGTCTGCCTCGACCAGCAAGGAAGACGCAACACCAGGCTCTTCTCCAAGCTGTTTATTCAGGAACCTTGAAACAATCTTCTGACCCCGGGGAAAGCCAACCCACAACCTAAATAGCTTCTGGGCAGCCAACCCCAATCTGCCACGTGAGTACTGCGGATAGGTACAGGTATGTGGAAGCAAGCCAAATCCTTAGCCTTAGCCAAATAAGGAGTTGTTTATTACCGAGAGCACTCACCTTCGGGAGGGTGGAAGGCGGAAGCTAGTGCCATCTTTGAGGCGTGGCTGCACGCAGCTCTCTACAGTTCCCCCTTTTTTATTTATTGCAACAGGCAAGAACAGAGGCCTGATCTCTGTAAGAACAAATCAGGAACATTGTACTGACTCTCACTCAGGTGTCAACCACCCGAGTAGTGCCAGACCGATCCGATACCCATTTCACAGAGGTGGGACATGAGGTATCAACCCACATGCAATCAGGCATGCTCTCCTTGGGGTCTGATATGCAATGGACCCCAAGTGCAGTGCTTAAGCCTTGCATCCCATGCTAGGGAACTTAATGCTTCATGGTGGCCAACCATGCTTGAGGGGACTGGCCCGCCTCGACAGCTGTAAAGGCCTGAATGATCATGGCTGCATTTTGACGCTGAGAGATCCTAAGCCAGCAGATACACCATAGGCAAACCAGAGAAACCAGGACCAGAAGGCCAGCTAAAGCCCCTATGCCGGCCCATTCCTTAAGATGATTCATGGCCATCGAGATCCACGAGGACAGTCCCTCTGCCAGTCCAGCGGCCTCTCGGGTAGAATTCACGGTGACAATGGCCATCCTCAATTGCTCCATCATATTGTCAAATTCTCCAAATTGTCTAAAAGATAGCTAGACAATTCTTTAGATAAATTTGCTGCATATGTGAAATTATAAGATAAAAGGGATGTGTTCTTTGCCAAATCAACTGCTGTAATTGTTGAAATAAAGAGCAAACAGGGCTAGAACTTTTAATAGGTCCAGCTGCTTCTAATACCTTAAGAGCATTAACAACATAAAAAGCCAGCACCTGAACTTCCTCTTTTATTTTGAGTTAGCTGAACCACAGCTGCTGCTAGACCAGTATTAGTCAGGCGCCCCCCCCCCCCTAGTTCTCGGCAAACCTTCATCCATACCTCTAGCCCCTGTTCTTATACGGGGTCATGGCAGCCCTACATTCTTTTGTACATTGCTCATAAATAAGTTGCTCAATCAGGGGCATGGCTATATCAGGATCCCCAAAAATTCTGCCTGCAGCCTCAACCATGCGAGCTACAAAATCTGAAAAAGGCTCTGTAGGGCCCTGTAAGATCTTGGTAAGATTGCAACTGACTTCACCTTTGTTTGGGAGTGACTTCCAGGCTTTAATACCAATCTTATTAATCTAAACCAGGGAGATACAACGTCACACTCCTCTGGGAATCTCTCTAAGGTACTTTTCTCGACTTTTAAGTTCTTTGATCTGAGCAGTTCATTAAGAGCCAAAAAAATTGGGTGTGAAGAAGAGACACCCATAATTAGTACTAAAATTTATCTACCTTTTGGTTTGCTCGTCCAAGACCTGTTTACTTTCGGTTCGCCGCACCGCGAACTTTCTTTGCTCTTTGTCTACAGAGAAGAGCAATATCCCCACTTTCGTCGCGGATCCCCACCTTACCTGGGGACTTACCAGTGCACTGCCCTGACCAAGAAGAGTTCTGAGCCTTCAAGAGACAGGGGAGGTAAAGGCTTCCCATATGGGCCACCACTTGTCCCGTCCGCCTTGACCAGCAAAGAAGAGGCAACACCAGGCTCTTCTCCAAGCAGTTTATTCAGGAACCTTGAAACAATCTTCTGACCCCGGGGAAAGCCAACCCACAACCTAAATAGCTTCTGGGCAGCCAACCCCAATCTGCCACGTGGGTACTGCGGATAGGTCCAGGTGCGCGGAAGCAAGCCAAATCCTTAGCCTTAGCCAAATAAGGAATTGTTTATCACAGAGAGCACTCACCGTCGGGAGGGTGGAAGGCAGAAGCCAGCACCATCTTTGAGGCGCGACTGCACACAGCTCTCTACAAAAACCATCACAGGATTTAAGTGTTGTATTCTCTGAAGGGTACAACATTAAGTTCTTTCAAACCTATGTATTTCTTGGGTAATGAAGAGACTGTTCACTCTGACTTAGAGACTGTGTTTGTAAGAGTCAGGTAGACTATTTGTCTAATGTTAAAAAAAAGAAAAAGAAGAAAGAAAAAAAAAGAAACTTGAAGACTGCCTTATACTTCTGGACATATACAATTTGCCTACAAACTTTGCTCTATATTTAGGTATGAATAAGTAAAATGTGATACTTTGCAGGGGAAATATTGTTTATGTTTACTTTAAAAATAAAAACTACTCCACCAAAATGTCATTATCTTGGAAATGCAAAATGGCCTTTCTTCTTATCAAGTTTTGTCTTTTTGTTATTTATCCCCTGCTCTGTATACCTGAAGTTCACTGGTATATTAAAAATCTTCTCATGTTCAAGTTTCTTCTATCTACAAAGTGTCTATTTGGACAGGCTCTTCTTGTGTAGCTTAATTGTCCAGTCTTCAGTGTTAGTCTAATTTAATATGGTAAACCTCCTTGAAACAACTGATTTTATTTTGAACATGTTATTTCTGTTACTGTCTTATAGAACTATGTAACATGATTTCATAGTTCCCATTGTAACTGCATTTATGTATTAATTTTCAGCACACATTACTAAGCCTACTGTGATTGGGAGCTTTGAGAATATGTTAGTGAAAAAAAATTTAGAACAATATCTTTAAGTATCTTTTGTGATTATCTGATTAAGACTTGTCTCACTGGATTATTAAAAGTAATTGGTTCTTTATTTAAAAGCAAAAGATTGGGTTATAGTTTAATAATGCTTGAAATAACATCAGATTAATATGTGTTTAATGAATCAGTATATTTAATTACTTGAATATACATGTGTATAATGGAAACAGTTCAATAATGAAATTAGATACCCCTTTGATTGCTTTCATTCAAGCATGCCAGTATTTGATGATTTTCTTTAGGAAAACTTTAATGTAACTATGCGTCTTAGTGATTTCCAACTTTCTTTGACTAATGGAGCTGGGTAAGTCATCATTGCATTCTCATCTTTCCACTTCTAATATAATATCAAAATATATCTGCTAAATGCGCAACTAAATGGGTGAATAAAAACAAATCATGAAAAGTAGAAATCAGTTACAATATAAATTTTAATTTAAAAAATCAATGAAAACAGTCCCATAAAATAATTGTAAGATTTTTGTAATCCTAGTCCAAGTCTTTTTAAAAATTCCAAAATGGTCTTTGATACTACACATAAAAAGGAATAGCTAGACTTCTAAAAGGCAAACAAAGGAAAAAGTTAGAGAAGACTCAAGTTACTGATATCAGAAAAAAGAGGACGTTAGTACAGACACAAAGAAGCAAGAAAAATTAAGGAGAATTATAAGAAATTTTATACATTAAAATGTAATTATGCTGATGAATTAAATAATATTTTAAAATATATTCCATCAAAAAATAAAAAGAAATTTTGCAACTTATTCCAAATGATGAAATCAAAAGGAATATATCATAACTTGTTGCATGAAGCCAGTTTGTTTTAATAAGAAAATCCAAGACATGAAAATACTGCAAGCCAGTATCTTTTACTAACATAGATTTAAAAACTCTGCAATAAATTATTGGTAAATAAAATACAACAGAAATAAATTGCTATGCAGCATAAACAACTTAAATTAATTCTCAGTGTTCGTGAGTGAATTAATGCCCATAACTTAAGCAATTAAATCCATCCTAGATGGAAGAATGACTCAAATATTAGGAGCACTTCACTTGTAGAGGATCTGGGTTCAGCTCCCAGCACATGGTGGCCCATAGCCATCTGTAATCCCAGTTCCAGAGGATCTAGCAACTTTTTCTGACCTCCACTTGTTCCAAGCACACATTCAGTGCAAACACATACATGCAGGCAAAACACTCATACAGATAAAATGAAAATAAATAAATACTTACAGTAAATTAAATTAATAAAAAATGATCTATCAACAAAAAAGAACTCATTATGATCATATCACTCAAGTAATAAACTAATTTTAGACATTACAACTCCCTCTTTTCATAAAACTCAGTGAAAACTATAAATTAAAGGGGAGAACATTGAAAAAAATCTAAGCTCTTATGTTATTGAACAAAATAAAAAATTCCCAAATAATGAAGTACAAATGGTTGATATGTATTCAGACATGCATAAGAAAAACTAAACAGAGTAAGACACATGCTTTTAAGACTAAGGAAAATTAAATTTAATGAAACACATGCATTGGTTAAAGTTTGTTATTCATTCCATGTTGTTTTTCTTTTGGAATTCATTTATCTTTTATCATACATCTCAAGGTTCTGTTTCTTCCATATAGAGAGCACATAGGAATGTTTATCTGGAATGCCCACTCTTCTTAACACATTTAATTTACCAGATTTCAGTGCTGATGTAATTTTTCATGGCAAACTATTGGAACTGCCCAGTTTCCTTTTGAACATAAGCCTTTCCTTTTCTTGGTTGTCTTGTAAAACTATAATTTCATAGCTAACAACGAATCTCATTCTGCATTGAAATGCAGTTTGGCACTATCCTTTTGGAAGACAGTTAATAGTTTGTTCTTTCTCTAAATATACTCTGGCCATGCACTGCAGAGATCATGTTTTCAATTTTCTCAGAAAATTTGAAAATGTATGTCTTATTAATAGATTCTTAGTGAATCCTTATTTACAATAGTCGAAACTTGAGGGCAACAAAGCTGTCTTTCAGAAGACAAATGGATAAATATGTTATGCTACATCTGCAAAGTGGAATGGTATTCATTGCTAAAAAGAAATCAATTAAGTCCTGAAAAGATCTTGAATAGTATTACATTCACATTACCATATACAAAAAATTATGATCCTTAATTATTAATTACTAGACTATTAAAACTGTTAGTTTTTAACATATAAAAGTGAATATCACCATAAGCAATAGTATTTATTTCTTGTGAGAAGTAAGAAAAAGTTCGCTTTGTTATTTCAGAGTGAATCACTGGAGGAAACTTAGCTGTAAGTGATAAATAGAAAATAGTCACTCACTTATTCATCTTTAAAATGCTACATAATAAGTGGGAAGGGTCAAACCTTAGAAATTCAGAATCAGTACATATAAGTTCATACACATTTCATTGTGATATTTCATACATATTTAAAACCCATTTTTTTCTTCTTTTTAAGTTCCAAAGTTTCTTTTCTCTCCCATACAGATGTAATGCCTCAGAGATTTCCAGAAATGTAAACAGACACATCAGGAGAAAATTTATGCTGGTATCCTTCCTTCATCCAGCTCAGCAGCGCTGCGTGAAGCCTTCTCCCGGTGTGCTTGCACACAGAAATCTCATCATTTTCAAAATCCTGTCCCTGACACCAAGTTATATAAGCTCCACTCCACCCTCCACGCTTGATGAAAGTTTTCTATGTCCAAGATAAAAATTATATTATTAGAGCTACTTTTAAAATACTTTTCATTAAAATCTTTCTGTTATATTACTGCTTTATTATTGGCTTATAACCCCATTTGATTCTTTAAGTAGCAAAACATGTAGATGTGAACTAGAGACTCCCACATCTATATTCAATAAATTATTTAAAGTTTTAGCCAAAGCCTTGGCCTCATCTACTGTTCAAAATGGGTCTAACAAGGGTTGTTGTGCAGATTAAATGGGGTTTCACATGAAAAACATCTACCACATCTTTGTCTGTTGTGCCTTAACTATGGTTTTTGGTGTCCACAAACCCAATTATTTGAATAGTGTAGCAGTCATATATTTCACTTTGAGGAGTTCCATCAAGGGTAATACATTGAAATTAAAATGAAGGTGCTTGCTTACATGTACACAAACATTACATATAGAGAATGTGTATATTACAAAGTTGCATATTTCCTTTGGAAAACAACATAAAACCTGCTCTTCTGAAGCTTATGACTTTTGCATATTTAAATTTTAATTTACAAATATTTGTATATATGTATGGTGTGCAATGTGATACTTATATACATTATGCAATTATAAATTGAGTCTAATTAAGCTCATCATATCAAATATTTATTGTTTCCTAGGGATTAGAATAAAGTTCATTATATGATATATGATATATTTCTCCTGTCTCACTTAAAACTTATGTCTTTATTCAGCATTTCTTGTTTCAGTGTGTATTCTTTTCCTTGCTCTCCTGTAGCTCTTGCTCTGTACTGTACCTTATGAGACCAGCTTTCTTACCTAGCACCTCTGAATGAGATCATACACTGTCAAGCTTATTTCACTCACAATGTTATCATCTTTTTCCATTCATTACACAACGAAGTTTTCTGGTTTTTATAGACTACAGATTATGCTCTTCCTTTTTAATTTAAAAGATTTATTTACATAGGCCACCTTTCAAAATCAAACCTATTAAGTATTGGCTGCTTTTCCACCTTTAGTCTATGGTGACAAGTGCTATAAAGAACATGGGAGTGCAGGTATAGCTTTCCCACAGATTTAAAACCCTGGGAACATATATTCTGATTGGAATAACTGAATGATGTGATAATTCTACTCTAAATATTTAGAGATCTCCAGATTTCTTCTAATACAGCTGTGCTTATTAAAACCCTACTAATAGTGTATGAATGTTCTTTTCAGAAATTCTCTAGCACTCAATGCCTTTCATTATTTAGAACATAGAAAATCTAGCTGGTGGAGAGAACATGCTAAAAAGAATCGTTTATATAATATTGGTAGGAATGTATATCTGGTGATTACAGATTACAGAGTTTGACATTGTTTTATTTTGTTTAGTTTTATTTTGTTAGCTTTTGTGGTTTGCTTCCTTGTTTTTCATATTCCACTGGGCATTGTCATCATTTTAAAGAAATGGCTATTGAGAGCCTTTGTCCATTTGCAATGGAAATATATATTCTTTGTTATTTAAGATTTTGAGTTATTCATGTAGTTTGTATGTTTTCCAATGTATGATTTCTAAATATTGATTGTTTCTTTTGCAGTACAGAAACCTTTCAGTTTGATATAATTCTTTTAGTCTATATTGGATTCCATTGCATAGGATTTACAAATTTATATTCATGAAATAAAAATTAGAACAGTGGAAAAATACTAATATTACAAATCTATCTTTTCTGCTATTAGGCCCTGGGAAGGTGAAAAACACCAACATGCCTTCATGCTGCCTTTTGGCTTTGTTGTCATTATGGTGAGCAAATATATGGTAGGGAAATGGGAGAGAGGCAGAACAGTTCATGTACTGTGGAAGGGCAGATCTGAAGAGGCAAAGGCAGTGAAGAACAGGCTGATATGTGAGAGCTGGCCACACCAGCTTTGAGTTGGCACATCCCAAGATCTACCCCATCTACCACCTGCTGGAACAAATGAAGGGACTAGTTCTGCAGAATCATAGCCACAGGATCTCCATGACTGGGACAACAGCATGATATCCAAGAGGAGTTTTGGTGAAGATCCAGTATTGATGGTGTACCAGAAGCCAGAGGCCTTGAACCGGAGTCATTACACAATGAAACTTTGCAAATAAAACTGTTTGGATGAAAGCGTATCCTGCATGATAAACTTAGTTGCTCCTAATGCAACTAAGACAAATGAAGAGGTGATGGAGAGGCAGGAAAGACAGAGTAGTGAACAGGTTATTGTTTAATTTTGTTTTGCTTTTTATTTTTTGTTTGTTTTTTATTTAGTATTCATATTTGGATTTGCATTTCCTTTTAAAATTTCCTTTGGAGCAGGATGCAGAGTGAAGTGTAGATACAAAGGGGCTAGGAAATGAGTAGGATTGGGGAGCATGATGTAAACTTTCCAAAGCATCAATAAAAATTATGTTTAAAAATTAGAACAGTATGCACATACATAAATTGAACCATTTTAGCACATATACCTGGTGTTTTTGTTTCTAAAGAGATGACAAAACATTTGATCACAATGATGAGGTATAGGATAGCTCCTTAACACACAAAAGAGTGTGGAAAGTACAAATCTATTTATTAAGTAAAATTCTGATATATTCTGAGTGACAAAATGCATGACAACTGAATAAAGATTATTTTATTTATAAAAATAAATCAATTGTTTATTAATAGACATGAAAATAATTTAATCATTTAAAAGAAAAAATGAGATTTACTCAATTTAATTTCAGTTGTACTGGTATTCTGCAGCCATGAATTTGTGATTTTGCTTAAAATTTGTATTGTAGGGGTCCTGGAGAAATGACTCAGCTGTTAGGCCATGACTGCTTTCCAGAGGACTAGACATTGATGACCAGCACCCACATATTTGTCCATAACTACAGTTCTAGGGGATCCGACACCCATTTGTACCCTCTTTGGTCACCATGGGCACTACATGTATATTGTGCACAGTTATGTATCCAGAAAAAAACACTTATGTATGTAAAATTTTAAAAAATAGTGAAGATTAAAGCTATATTGAAAGAATATGGAAATAAGTTTTTGCCTTTGAAAGACTTAATAATAAATAATAAGACAATATATTAAGTGTATTTATGAGCAACTCTCAAGACTTGAGTCACTGTATCAGCCTCACTGATGGGAATCTACAATGGAATAATCCATAACCTTATAATATTTAGTAACGTTGAAGTATCGTGGAAAGTGATTATAAAAATGTGTTTATAATATAATATGGGATGTTAACCCATCTCCAAATATTTCATATTTACCTTATTATTGGGGAAAGTTGGTAAATTAGTTATAAAGTTACATTTCTGTAAAATACTTAACAGTTAAATCATTCATATAATTAGTTGAGTACTCTTGTGTTATAAAAATGCAATATAAACATACAAGTGTATGAGTGTTTTATGTGGATGTGTTTAAATAAATATTCAAGTAGAGTAATATTTTGAAAATTAAAATAGAAATTATGAAAATTGGTATCTGTGTCCTTTACAAATACAATAATCGATATGACTCAACAGACTTTGGAAATTTTAAAAAAACCACTGTGAATTTCAAAGATTATTGGACAACATGAACATGAATTAACAAAATAAGACCTAAAGTAAATATAATCATAAAGTTTACAAAATATTATAACTTGAATATCTTATCAACTGGAGAAATGGCTAAGGGTTTAAGAGTATTTGCTGTTTTTGCCAAGGAACTAAGTTTGAATCCCAGCACCCACACCAAACAGCTCACAACCACTTACAACTCCAACTCAAAAGGAATCTGACACACTCTTCTGATCTCCACATAACCCATATACAAATGCAGGCAGACACATATACAAGAAGCTTAAAAAATTTATCTAGTACTCTTTATTGCAGTATATTTCATGAGTTCTTCAAAAACCAAAAGTTTAAAATTAGCAGCCATTATGCATATAGTTAGAAAATTGCAGGATTGCATTGTGAATGTTTTTACTAAAACAGTTTTAGAAGAAGAATCATAATCATAAGCCACTTTCAAATAGTCCAATATTACATGATTTTTTTACTAGGTTGTTTGGCAATAATTTCTTCTAAATTGGAAAATGTCATCCTAGAGGAAGAATCATTAATACTCAAAAGCTAATCAAACCTAGCGAGACCTCAGAGGAAGACAACTCACAAGTATCAAGAAGTTCCTGAAACTTAATAAGAGTCACAAAATTTCTCCCCCAGATTATACAAGTAGTAAAAATTTTTTACCAGAGAACACTCTCCAATTTAGCAAGCTTCTCCCAAGTCATACAGACAGTTTCCCCAGTATATAGCTTTCATGAATTATCACCTAAATTGGTATCAGCTTCTAAAGTTATGTAGCTGCCTTTGATTCATCTATGCTTCTGTAAGTAACCCAACAGTTAGACTTTTGTAAGCCTCTCCAACCTCATTGATTTCTAAGTTGGATTTTTCTGTAAACATTACTATGATATTTTGTTTGGTTTCTATCTAGGGTCAATAGATTTCTGTGCACATCCCCTCAGGAAAATCACACAACATATATGGGTCACAAATTATAAATACATAATCATTTAAATCTATCTATTTTTATATGCATCTATCATCTACTTATTGCTATTATCCATTGTTTGTCTTCCTGCTCTGTGCCATGAGTGTGTGTGTGTGTGTGTGTGTGTGTGTGTGTGTGTGTGTGTGTGTGTGTGTTAAAGGCAGTATTATCTGGGAAAACAGAGGAGACTGTTGGGAGATTGGTGAAAGGACAGAGATTAAGGAACTAACAATAGTCAAAATACTAGATAAAACTGAGTAGAAAAACTTTGAAACTTGTCTGAATGAGAAAAGACATAAGAATCATTCATGAAACATAGTAACCAGAAATTATTTGCAATCCTTCCAGTACTTTTCTGCTAATTATTTTCCTCTCAGCATAAATGTATAACATGAGTAATTTTTAATTTTTACATGTGTACACATGAGAAACAATAACATTCATTTAGATGATGATGATTGCTGTGTTAAGGAATATGATGACTATCAGGAAAATTCACTTTAAGATAAACTGTTTCTAAAATTGTTTATGAAACCCAAACCAAAAAAGATCAATGTGAATATATTGTTGCAATAACACTTTAAGATTGAAAATTTAAATTCATCTAATTCAAACTTGTCACATTTTTGTGAAATATTAAATGCAGCCTAGAGAGAGTAAGTGGCATAGTATGTTCTGAGGATTAGTTAATATGTTTACATTTCTCTTTAACGGAACATTCTCAGAAGACTTCGGTTTAATGAGCTCATAAGCATAGGAAGATATTTATTTTCCTATAGCTCAAAGTCTATGAAGACATTAAATTACATTCTATAGCATTCTATTTATTTTTTTCTAGTACTTGTTCACAACTTAATAAATCTGAACAATGATACATTCTATGCTGCAACCAGCCTAGCTTTAGTAAAACTCAGGAGGTAAATTAAATATGTTTTGGCCATTAAGAATGAGGACTTTGAAATTAGAGTGGTAGTCTTGAGGTCTCAGTGGACCTACCTTTTGGCATTATATAGCACACATGAGATTAACAGTTTATATGACTAAGCTAGCTATTCCTAGATAGAACTATGATCATTACCATGTGTTATCTATGTAGTTTTTAAAAAGTCCCAGAATGTTTTATATTTAATTTTTGGCTTTGACAACATGGAAAACTAGGAATAATCACTGCCTAAAATTTGTTCAGTGGTAGGAGGAGTGAATACATAAAAATCTGTTAGAAAAAGATATCTGACTTTCATGTCTATCAATATATTTATATCTCTACCATCTCAAACTCTATATCTCATCTATCTCTACATCTATGTCAATTCCCCTCCTCTCTCTCTGTCTCTCACTCTCTTTCTCTGTCTCTCTCTCTCATCTATGAGGAAAGAATATACAAATGGATAACAAACACTAAAAACCTTTTCAAAAAAGCCTCATTGAAAAATCACAGTACTGTAGAAATTTCATGAAATATATACCAATATAAAAAAATGACATGAATTTATCATGTAATAAGGGTGGCAACACCCCTATTGTTGTTTGATTCCAATGGCTTTCTCAAGGGAGCAGGTGAGAAGGCCCACAGGGTCATTAAAATTGGCTCAAACCAGTTACCAAGGCATGTGACTACTTCCTTATGAGTCAATCTAGAGTCTGCCTAAGAGCTCAGCAACTGGGCCATTCCTGTCTTAGGTTGGCTTGCCAAACAAGCTCTTACCTGTCCTGGACTATCAGCACTTGAAGAATATCTATTCCTGGGGTGTTACCCTGGGTAAGGAGGATCAGGCAGTAGCCTTTTGAATTTCAGAAGCCAGGCTTGCATAAAATCTTGTGAAGGACTATGAGTTGGATATCTAAGAGCCATTAAAACCTGTATAATCACCTTAGTGGCTGCCCATTGTTGCCAGATGTTTTGTAGGAGAAACTTAAAAAGAAGAAAGAATAAAGCACCACCTTGCCAATCAAAACATTAGAGAGAATGCAAGAGGGATCAAACAACCTTTTTTTATATTATTCCAATCTTTAAAAAACTTTTTAAAAAATAGTCAAGGGCCCTTGACTGATTTAATTGGAAAATTTCATGTTAGCTGTAATAAATGATATAGAAATTTAGCTGACCATGGGCCCTTAATATATTTAGATAGCTCCCAGCCTGCTAAATTAATGTTCCTCATCTCAAAAGGTATCATACAAAATGAGGAAAAGTGAGTCCACAAGTCTTCAGCCTTTAGAGGGGCAATGAGAACAAGAAAGTGTAGTATATACATTACCCATCCTGGGTTATTTCCTCTTTGGTGGAAGAAGGGTAATCTATGGCCAGGCACACATTTCTTGCTGGGACCCATATTGGTGTAGTGGTACTCTGAAGAAAAACACAAGCATACCCTCTCCCATGGATTAGCAGGGGGCTGTTGGCTGCCATTGGAGGGAGATAGGACCTCTCCGTCTCACCAGAGGCAGGGGATGTTCCTTGGCAGAGATGCCAAGTGCTTGTAGGTGGGGCTGAGCCCCTTGTCATCAAAACTGAGAAAGTTCTTATGGAAAAGGACCTCTGTTAAAGCCAGATAGGGATCTCTCCTAGCCTCTGGTGAGATAGTCCTAGTCAACAGTTCCTTAAGAACTCTGTTCATTCTTTTCACAATGGCTTGTCCCTGGAGGTTATAGGGGATGCCAGGGGTATGGGAAATCTACCAGCACCCCAGAAAGTCATTGAATTTTTGAGGAGCATAGGTAGCACCATTGTCAGTCTTAAGTGCCCAAGGTACACCCATAACTACCATGGCTGACTTAAGGGCCTTGATAGTATTGATGGCCTTCTCCCCAGAAAGTGTGAGGCATAAACAAAGGAGGAACAGGTATCTATTATCACATGAACATAATTAAGATTGCCAAAGGGGACATGATGTGTGACATCCATCTGCCAGATGGTATTAGGCAATAAGCCCTGAAACTTAACCCCTGCATGTTTAAGCCATCCTAAGGGAGCAAGAATATGGTAATATTTTATTTGTGCTGAAATGTGATTTTATTTGTATGTCAATAAATAAAAGTGCCTGGAGGGTCAGAGCTAATAGCAAGCTATTTAGCAGAAGTCTGGCAGTGGTAGCACATGCCCTTAATTCCAATCATATGACAGGCAGATCTCTGTGTGTTCAAGGACACTACCAGCATGGATACACATGCCTTTAATCTCAATACCAACCATAAAGACCTGTATAGACCGGCAGTGATGAAGAGGTCATGTGGTTGGGTTTACAACCAATAAGAAGGCAGAACAGAAAGTCAATAAAAAGAAGTAGGTCTCTTTTTCTGAGGGGAAAGACAACAGCGACAATGAGGAATAAGAACACAGTCTTGGTCATAGCTCTTGGCTGTTGCTCTGACTTCTTGGGCTTTTAACTCTACATTTGGCTCTGTGTTTCTTATTTAATAAAACCATTCAGAATTACATCTACACAAGAGGACTACAAGTGGACTACACATGCTGGGGACAAATGTTTACATTGGGAAACTGTTGTGGATATCGCTCTGTATAAATAAAATGCTGCTTGGCCAGTAGCCAGGCAGAAAGTATAGGTGGGACAAGCAGAGAATTCTGGGAAGAGGAAGTCTGAGGCAGAGAGAGATGCTGCCAGCCACCATGATGAGAAGCAACATGTTAAGATACTGGTGGTAAGCCACGAGCCACATGGCAACTTATAGATGAATATAAATGGGTTATTTTAAGATATAAGAACAGTGGCCAGGAGGTGGTGGCACACGCCTTTAATCCCAGCACTCGGGAGGCAGAGCCAGGTGGATCTCTGTGAGTTTGAGGCCAGCCTGGGCTACCAAGTGAGTTCCAGGAAAAGGCACAAAGCTACACAAAGAAACCCTGTCTCGAAAAACCATAAAAAAAAAAAAAGAACAGTTAGCAAGAAGCCTGCCACAGTCATACAGTTTGTAAGCAATATAAGTCTCTGTGTGTTTACTTGGTTGGGTCTGAGTGGCTGTGGGACTGAATGGTGAGAGAGATTTGTCCTGACTCTGGGCCAGGCAGGAAAACTCTCTAACTACAGGAAACCAGTAATACTGTAAGAAGTCTATTCAAATTGTGTGGAGACAGATGGAACTGCTGGTGAAGAGCCCTGGTTTGCTCTAGGAGATCCATACTGGCTGTTAATATGATTGTTTGAATCTTAGATGTTCTTAAAATAAAAAACCCATGACCAGATATTGGGGTGAAAGCTGAAAGATCAGATAAGCAGAACAGCCAGCCACTAGTTCTTACCTCTAGGAAATCCCCACCCTAGAGAGAGTGAGTTCCTGCTTCTTAATGCCTTATATACCTTTCTCTGTCCTGCCATATTACTTCCTGGGATTAAAGGCATGTGTGCTTCCCAAGCAAGGGCATGAGATCTCAAGTGCTGGGATTAGAGGTGTATACTGCCACTATCTGTTTCTTTTTCTTTCCTATACTGGATCAATCTCATCTAGCCCAGCATGGCCTTAAACTCACAGAGCTCCAGACCAATCTCTGCTTACCGAGTGATAGAATTAAAGGTGTGTGCCACCACTGCCTGACTTCTATGTCTAATCTAGTGGCTGGCTCTGTACTCTGATCCTCAGGCAAGTATATTAGTGTACACAATATATCACCACATATGATGGTGACTGTGACCTCATTTCCTTGAGCTAATATTATGGGTAATTTGGAGTGAGATCTAATATGTGACAGGTACCAACGCTCAGTCTTCTGACTTAGGACATCCTATATGAGAAGAATGGTGCTGGTGATGGGGGTCAGTGAGTCTTTGACTCAAGAAAAGTCTAGCACATGAACTGCCTGTACATCGTACCTGTTGTCAGAAAAATATATTAACAGGCTTGGTCTGGCATGCCACTAGAATCTTGAGGAGGGCCAATAGATCACCCAGTTGAATAGAACCAGGGTTGGGGATAATATATGTAACATCCTTGGAGCCAGGATGCTGGATAAGAATACCTCATCTGTTTTTATAGGCACCTGAAAAGGCCAGGGTGGCATGAGGGATGGGGGCAGAGGAGGGGATTACATGGGGCTATATCTTTACTGGAAGTGTGGGGAGTTCTGTTAAGATCTTGTTTTTTTGACAAATGATGGCCAAGAGTTCCTGTGAGTCCTGCAACCATTTCCTGGAATGAGATAGAATCTGCCCAGAGGTACTGGGTATTCTTTAAAGAAAAGGGGAAGACAAGCTAATCTGGCTCTTGTCCATATGTTCTCTTTGCCAGCATCTATGCCTTAAGGCTGAGATAGAAGGACTGGTCAAACATGGAGGTGACCTTGTGTGGGTCAGGATGTGCTTGATTTATCCATAGAACGGCCCTAGATTACCATAATTCTCCCCCAAACCCCCTGGGTTTCAAGAGGATCATTGCCAAGAAAGGCCTTTGAGGATCATGGCATTGCAGGCTGGAGGTATCTAGAATGTCCAAAACATTTTGTAGCAACTCTTTAGCTTCTTGTGTAAGCCTAACCTTAGTGGAAGGATAGGTGAGGCCCTCCGACAACAAAAAGAAGTGTCTCATCTCTTAGTCAAGGATGGGTAAGAAAGGTTTAATCTAATTAACTGTGCCACATAATTGTTGTAATTCTGAGAGTACAATTCCTTCATTTCCAATTTAAAGGGGAAGACCTGTTTAGCAATGGAAAAGCCTGAAAAGGCAAAGGGGGGGTACCATATAGACCTTATCTGGAGTCACCATAAGATGCAACATTGCAAGATCTTTTAATACTCTCTTTGTTGTCTTTTGCAGATAAACTGCATATGGGTGTGCCTGGAGAAAATCATCCATATAATGGATCAAAAGAACTTCCTTGGGGACATTGATCCAAGCTTGAGAAACATATAACTGTCAAAAAGGGAGGCTATTCTTCATTCCTTGGGGCAAAACAGTCCATTAATAGCTCTTAGCTGGTTTATGCATATTAGGTTCCCACTACAGTAAAGGCAAAATGATCTTGATCCTGTGGTGTCAGAGGAATTTGAAAAAAGCAATCTTTAATATCTAAAAGTAATATATAATAAAGTAGAGGAATAGCGCTAGGATGGGGGGAGGCCTGGCTGTGTAGACTATTAGCTACATGAAAATCATCCAGTAGGCAGTAGTGTCCTAATTTCTTGGGGATCACAAATATGGGGGTATTATGTTCACTTATGGACAGGCCTATGTGCCCCAACTTTAGCTGTTCTGCAACTAATTCCTTTAAGATTGATAGGTTGGGTTCAATTAAGGGCCACTCATAACTCTTAATTCAAGAACCACATCAATGGAATAGGCTAGGGGGTTCAATTGTAGTGGATCTTATGGGGACAATAGCCCTTAGAGTTGGGGGTGCAGATCTTGTGCAGGGTTATGGACCACAAGACCCACCTTTTCATGGACCTCAATGTTGTTAAAAAAGGCCCTGTCATCTGTAGTTAGGACAATATCTGTATCCTTCAAAATATCTTTACCCCAGTTTCCTAAGTACACTGGAAATAAAAAAGTAAATGGCACCCTGATTGCCATCAACATCCTTCCAATGGACCAGATGGGTAGATGGGTGGCCATCTTAGAATCTTGTTGGTTTCTCACATACTGATGGTGGGGATGGATTTAAACTTCCAATGAGGGAAGCAAAGCACCTCAGTCTTTGTTAAAATGGTGGCATCCAGACCCATGTCAACCAAGCCTTTGACAGCTTGTCCATCAAGATAGACAACATTGGGGAGTGTGGAAAAATGAGCATTGTCAAATAGATTTTTGGATTACCAGAGTCTCCTCTTACTGAGGAGTGCCCCACCTGGAGTTTAAAGGGGCTGGTGTTTCAGTAGGCTGGGACCTGCAATCCTTTGCCCAATGAAATCCCTTATTGCACTTGGGGAATGGGGCCCTAGGTTTTGCCCAGAGGCAGTCATGCCAAAAATGGCCTAGTTTGTCACATCCCAAGCAAGTTCTATCTGCCTAGGGGCCCTTTGGTGTGTCATTAGTATGCTGCCTGTCAGCAAGGAGAGCATCAAGGAGGTGGTAGGAGCAGCCAAGGAACTGGTGCTGAGGTGGAGATCTCTGGTTAGTTGCATCCATTTATGTATGTCCTCATCCTCATGGCTGCAACCACATAATGGAGTTGGGTGTTAAGCCCCTCCCAAGTCATCTGTTTAATCACCATATCTCTAGTTGGACCTGCATCTACTCTGTGCTCTACTGCCTCATTGACATAGGCTAGGAAGTTGGTGAAGAGCTCCCCTGGCTGTTGGATATAATTTCGAAAATAAGCCAAGGGTCCTGGGGAGTACAAGCTCTGAGGGCCTTGATGGCTAGTTGCAAGACCTGTTGAATATGCGCATTCAAACCAATCTGTGCCTGGTGCACAGGATGGACATATTGCCTGTGCCCTTAAAGTCACTGGGACATTGAGTAGAATGTTTGTCTGGGCCTAGGTTTCTGCCTGATCATCATAAGTGGCCAATTTCCAACTAAGAAAGACCGAAGTCTCTAACACAGCTTTAAGCAAATTGTACCAATCAGAACAAGTTTGTAACTGCATGGAGCATTGAGCAAGGACCTGCTGAAAGTAGAGGGAATCTGTACCTGACTCACTGCCTGCCTTCCGGATGAGGGAGAGATCAGCTATGGGGTTAGGAATCCAGGGCTGGGCATAAGCATTTGGGCCCACATTGATTGGGAAGGCTTCTATGGGCCTATGGACTGAGAGTGGCAGGCTGTGAGGGTTGTAAGATTCCTGGCACCATGGGAAAGTAGCCACCTCCTGAGGCAGGCAGGTACTGGGGTAGATTTCCCCAAGAATACCCTGGCAGAGGCATAGCTGCCTGTGGTGGTGGAGCAGAGGGTGTAGCAGTGCATGACTTAAAGATAGCTGCCTTCTCCTTAACAGATTTTGCAGGGCCCAAACTGACAGCTGCATTCTTGACAGACTTCAAGGGGCTCAAATCATCTGTCTCCTCCTCAGATATAGAGATATCTGACATGGAAGTGGTGGGGGTGATGAAAAGATTACCCATCTTTTATAGGGAAACAGCAAGCAAACAGCAGTCAGAGAGACAATGACAGTCAACAGGGGTGGAAATTTGCAGCAGACCCTTATGTCTTGTGCTTAGTGGTGGACTTCTGTGGGTTTTGGGGCCATGGCTATATGCCCATATTTTGTGTAAGGATGAGGAACAGTGTTCAGGAGCAGAGTCTTGGTTCCACCTCCTGGGGGTTCAATCCTTATGTGGAAGCACTGGGCAAACCACAACAGAGAAAATGTGCCTTCCTAATAGGACAGGCAGACAAACATGACAGATAACACAAAAGAAGGTAAGAAATGGGGATCCCAACACTTACAGACCAGTGTTCATAGTATTGAGAGCTATTATACATGTTTTCATAGCAGAAAAATAATCATCAGTCTCAACCAGCTGTGAACCTTTTCAGCTACAATAATAAAAAAACTAGTAAATCATGCCCAATATTATGAGAATAATCAGCAATTTTTTAAAAATTGAACTTGAAGACCATTTTCTGAGATGGAACAGATACCTGACACTGTCTAAAAGGCGAAGAACCTGAAGGTAGATGGGTTGTGGGCCATCAAGGAAAAGCTACAGCTCTTATTCTGCTAAATTAATATAGCAACAAAATTCCTAATAACATATTTCTGTAACCAAAAATCAGTACATTGCTAATCCCTCATCAGAGAATCTGCTCCTTGCAAACCATGTTAACACAGAAATCTACAATGAGATAACATACAGATAATGAAAGATTATGGAAAGTATGCCCCTTCGCTCAAAATTCATGGATCTATGAGTGTATGTGTAGGGGGGGCATATTGTCAGGGCTAGAGGTGGTAATTCCCTTTAAGGAAACAAATTTTACAAACAAAAGTGGAGATGCACGTATGAAGTCACACAGATGATGAGAATATGCAACAAGACATATACAGACTGAAGACAAAAATATAAACATGGAAAAAGAACTGGACATGAAATCCCTTCACTAACCAAAAAGCTATTGGAAATTTATAGATTCTAGGAGAGAAAAAAATCAATTTTCTTCAATGAAGTGACAACAGTTATATGAACCACACTCCTGGAGAAGCTTCATGCCTAGGAGTACTGGGTCAATAAAACTGGACTCAAAGTTAGCTTCCCCTTCCTTCCTTCCTTCCTTCCTTCCTTCCTTCCTTCCTTCCTTCCTTCCTTCCTTCCTTCCTTCCTTCCTTCCTTCCTCCCTCCCTCCCTCCCTCCCTCCCTCCCTCCCTCTCCTTTCTTTCTTTCTTCCTTCCTTCCTTCCTTCCTTCCTTCCTTCCTTCCTTCCTTCCTTCCTTCCTTTCTTTCTTTCTTTCTTTCTTTCTTTCTTTCTTTCTTTCTTTCTTTCTTTCTTTTCTTTCTTCCTTTCTTTCTCTCTCTCTCTCTCTTTCTTTCTTTCTTTCTTTCTTTCTTCTTTTTTCTTTCTTTCTCCATTTCTTTCTCTCTAAGAGTATGAAAGAACATAAAGTTGGGTAACTAGGGAGGTGGGCAAGGATATATAAAGAATTAAGGGAGAGAATTAGTATGATCAAAACACTGTACAAAGTACTCAAAGAATAAATATATTATTAAATATATGTTAACAATATTACCCATAATTTTGAAAAGCACTAAGGAGTTTGATATCTTTCCTTTTTTTAAGTTGTGTAGCTCTTTATCAGAAACTAAAATAGATGGTATCTGTTATACCACACGGGTAGTAATTGTCTATAACTAGAAATTTCTTATATTCTAATACAGATCATTTATAAATGCCATTTCTTGTATTAAAAAGTTTCCATGCTTTTTTTTGTATGATCTGCAAAACTATTCTGAAAGCATAATATATGTGCATGAAAATGCAAAGAGTGCAAATTTTCAATATGCTAAATGCTTTACAAGTCATTTTCAAAAACTGTGTGCCAATTGAGCCTTTACATTGTCATCTTTTTTTAATCAAAATATTTTGATTCTAGCCTTCCTTCCACTGCCCCAAACTATAAAGCATCTTTTAAATGAGTTGAAATTAAGGAGGACTACACCTTCTAGAAAAGAAGAGAAGAGATTTCTATTATTCTGAGGTTTCAGAATCCCTGCACATCAGAACCAACATCTTGGTAAAGGCCAGGCTGGGCCCTGGACAGAGTATGAGTCTGTGCAGGTGGCATCCCGGAGGGCCAGAGCTTCAGTGGACCATGAGTGCTCCAGCTACATAATTCACTGAACTGTCTTGCCAGCTTCTATACTGGCTCGACTAGGCATATTTCTAAAAGAAAAAGCTCATATTCATTCCATTCTTCTGGAGCTCTGGGATAGTGTTTAATAACATCCTGATGGGATGTTTTCCACATATAGTATTATGATATTTCTTCAAATAATTGCTAAAAGATACAGGATCTAATTGTTCTAACAATACTCATTTTATCTAGATGTTCAACGGATCTATAAATCTCCCCCCCTGAGATTCATCCTAGTGACAATAATGGATCCTTTGACCCCAGTGGCAAAAACCAGAAGAGAACACAAAGAGATTACTAGGATCTGCTAGATACTTACTGAAGAGTTTTCTGAATTCCTGTTCTTTTGACTCACTTAGAGTTCCAACCAGTATAGGAATAATGGTAAACTCATCTTTATGGCTTTCCATGGCTTTAGCTGTATAAGGCAAATGCATTTGAATACTGTGTTCATCTTCATCTGTCTGCAGAGAAATGTGTTCAAACATTCCTGTCTTCCATAGCTCTCCATAAATCTTTTGGTCAATATGAAGGTCATACAGATGAGTCCTATGCATATCCACACTGGAGAGTTCATGTTGAGACAGGGGCACATGATGGGAAGGCTCAAGGATGAAAATTCTCCAGGTAATAGATGGATCCACTTATTTGTAAGCATGGGCAGCACAAGAGCTATAGTACATGTGTCCTGCAAGGGTGTATGCTCTTGCAGGTCTTTTAGTAGACTGTACTTGTGAAAGCCAAACTTCTAGCTGGGGATTCAGCTAAGGTTATATCCTAAATTATGACTTGGGTCCACTGAGAGAAGCCAAGACAGGAATTCAAGCAGGGTAGGAACCTGGAGGCAGGAACTCATCTATGTACTGTTCATCCTGCTTTCCTGCTTCCTCCGTGTCTTGCTCTTGATATTTTTCATTAGTAATATTTCATTATTTACTTTAGCCAAAAAGCTGATTATTTAATTGAAATTTTTCTGTGCACATGTGATATATTAGTAAACAGAATATCCTTTCTATTTTGCTGAAGAACATTGAAAAAGTTACAAATCACAAGAAAATTATCATATAAATATAATTAAGTTATTAAATGATCAGAGCTATCAGTAGACTGTGTTTGAGTGGCTGAGGTCCTGAGAAGGTCATGTATTGTCTACAGTGCAATTTTAAGCAGCGTGCTCAAGGGAAGTTTTGCAAATTCTGAATGTTGCCATGATGAATTGTGAGCCATGGGATATGCATTTGAAACAGAAGGAATACTCTGTAGTGTGGCTTCATTTTAGAATGCACTGGTAATATTAGGGTCTAGAAAGAAGACTAGATATTTAGAATAGTGTAAAGAGGATTATAGTTACTAAAAACAAGTCTAGGAAAATATATGACTTGTATAAATAGAATATAGTCCTCATGGATATAGTTGCATTTTGCCCTTTGCAATTAACAAAAAGACCTTCTTAGGTTTAGCTGTGTGTGTGTGTGTGTGTGTGTGTGTGTGTGTGTGTGTGTGTGTGTGTGTGTGTGTTTAAAGATATTGGAAGTAAAACTTTTATTGGATATATATATATATATATATATATGTCTGCAGAGGACAACTTCTCCTGGCTTCAGGCTTCATTCATTTGGTCCAATAACTTCTTTGACTAGTCTCTTTTCCCATCTTAATCTTTGTTTCTTTTTATTCTCTCATATATTATAACCCAACTGCAATTTCTCCCTCTTCCCTCCCCCAGTCTACCACTTTCCTCCTCCTCAAAAGCCACTGCCCTTCCACAGATCCCCTCTGAAAAAAGCAGGCCTCACAGGGACATGAACCAAATATGGCATAATAAGCTGCAATATCAGGTATAATAACATAACATTGAGGCCAGTCAAGGCCACCCAATAGGAGAAAAATGATTCCACAAACAGGTCAAAGACTTAGAGACTGACTCTGCTCCCACTGTTAAGAATCCAACAAGAACAACAAGCCACCCAACCATAACATATATGCAGAGAACTTAGGTTAGATCCCTATGCTTCCTGATCTGCAAGCACCTTTGAATCCCTGTCAGTTGATTCTGCAGGTAGTGTTCCTGTGGTCCCCCTGACCCTTCTGGTTATTTTTTTTTGACCCTCCCTTCCCCTCCTCCACCAGAATTTCAGAAATCTGTACATTTTGATGTGGGCCAATGCATTTGATCCCAACAGTTGCTAGTTGAAGTCTTTCTGGTCTCTTTGATGACAATTCTGCTAGGCTCTGGTTCCAGAACACTCTACAGACAGGACAAATTGTAGGTCGAAGGTTTTTTTGAGCTATATATTTTTATGAGGTGAATTATGATTTTGATTTTGTGTCCTAAAGCAGTCTCATGGAGTCCAGACTTGCCTTCGACTCACTGTCATCCTTCTTCCCTCTACTAAAAGCATATTTCATCAAGCCCAGACTAAATAAAATCTTCAGTTAACTTCACTGCCTGCTTTGCAATTACAGTTTGGGATATTAAAGGTTGAAATCAGAGCCTCAATGGGAAATTATTGCAATAACCTAGGATATGGATTATGGGTACTCTAGAGATAGAGGGGATATTATAATTCAAATTCTAAACATCTTCTGGAGATTAAACTCACAGGAGATTTGATAAACTGGCCCTAGAAAAAGGATGTAACAAAAGTAAGCTCATGAAACTTCCTCTACTAGATTTTTGGGGTAATGTCATTGAAATAGGAAAGGCTGAAGGAAGAGAAGAATTTGGTATAGATGATGAATTCAACTTTTGGTTTGTAGAATTTGATGTATCTGACATTCAGCTGGTGATGAATAGAAGCTGTCATGATATAAATGCAACCAGGATTTAAGAAAGCCTTATGAGCTACAAATTAAAATATATAAAAATTAAAACAGATAAAGCCAGAGGAAAAAAATATTGAGTCCTTGAGAAGAAGGAAAGCAGGGTCTGAGCCCTAGGGTTATCTTAAATTAAATAGAACAGGGCACAAAATAAGTACTAAGAAAGATTGAGATACTAACTATATAAGGAAACAGTTTTTAGTGTCTTCAAAGCCAAAAAACAACGTATCTTAGGCATTGCAAAGAGGATAAAGGGATCAGTGGGGCCAAATCCTCATAATAAAAATTGATGCTGATGTACAGAGCATTTAATAGTGAATATATATCTATTGATGTAGTTTGCAGAAGTTGTTTAATAATATATTCCAGCATTGTGGTTTTAATTATAATAGAGATAACAAATGAGGACACATTTTTGATGTTACTGAAATTAAAAAAAAAACATAGAATAGTAACTAATAGAGAGAAGCTACACGGTTAAATTTTTGAGGTGGGAGAAACCCTTTTAAATATTTACACTACAGGCAATGATTGAGTGCAGAGATAGGAAAGTATAGCCGATTACTGAGCCCAGGGGAGAAGATGGTATTTTGTGTATAAATGAAAGAATTATTTTGTACAAAATTAAGTGGGAACATACTGCTTATTAATGAAGATATCAGCAACTAGGTACAGTACTGAAAATTTTCGTATTTACTTAAAATGCTTCAATTTTCATGGTTATAAGGACCTAAGTTTCACATGTGCATATACAAATCCACTGAAATAATATTGGGCAATTCATGAAAAAGGAAGCTATTAAAACATGCATCAAATGAATTAGGAATTATAAAATACAATTAACTACTAAACCCAGAGTCACAGTGTCCTCACACATGTTCTGTTGAAGAAATGAAGTGTAGTGCACAGGATGTGAACTATATCACTACATCCCTGTGAGTTCTACCAACAGTTCAACATTGGCAGATGGGGTCAAAAGTTAGCTAACTGGCGAGTGTCAGTGTAATAACAGAAAAAGAACTGTAGAATAAAAAGAGGGATCTTAGGCAGAGGCAGGCGGATCTCTGTGAGTTCGAGGCCAGCCTGGGCTACCAAGTGAGTCCCAGGAAAGGCGCAAAACTACACAGAGAAACCCTGTCTCAAAAAAACCAAAAAAAAAAAAAAAAAAAAAAAGAGGGATCTCAATATTAAGATATTAAGGCCGGGCGGTGGTGGCGCACGCCTTTAATCCCAGCACTCGGGAGGCAGAGCCAGGTGGATCTCTGTGAGTTCGAGGCCAGCCTGGACTACCAAGTGAGTCCCAGGAGAGGCGCAAAGCTACACAGAGGAACCCTGTCTCGAAAAACCAAAAAAAAAAAAAAAAAAAAAAAAAAAAAAAAGATATTAAAGAAGAGATAAAAACATCTTAGTGGTCCAGGTGCTGAGGAAGAATCACTAATTTTGGAGTACATGAATACTAAATCTATGAGGATAAATATATTCAGAGGAAGTAACATATGCTATTGGTATTATGATGTGTGTATAAGAATTTTGATAATACAATGTTTCTGGTGACACTAGGTATTGGAAGCTGAGGACAGAAAGCATAATAATAAGAGAAAAATTTAAAGAACTGAAACAGTTGGGTGCTATAACATTTATCTACATCTACACTAAAAATGACACAAAATTAGAACAATGCTTTATATATAACAGTGACAGAACATTTTAAAATATTATCAGAGTCAGTGCTCACCATAAGGATTTTGCTGTGAAATTTTAACCTGGAAGTTATCAAAATATATCAGATCTAAATTAAAGCCATAAGTCTGGGTGTATCATCATACTTGAGGTTTGTGACTCAATAAGATATTAATAAAATCCTAATCAGAAATGAAAATAAAATTGAAATACTTGAAATAAAAGACAGATGCAAATTTTCAACAAATTGGAATTAATGATTATTTATAAGCCCTTTACTTTCAAGAAACAACATTTTTTAAAGAAACATTTTGACATTCTACTGAAATGGACAATTAATAAGAGGAAATCAAACAAAGCATGATAATATCCAATGAAGTTTCCCTGCAGGCTACTCTGAACAGTGACATCAATCAGTGAAGATACATATGAACACACTAGAGTATCAAAGGCTTCCTTTGAACATAAACAGAACTAAGGGGATTCTCTTTGGGTATTTTCACTGGATAATGATGATGCTCTGAAGCATATTTTGAAAGTTTAGCTTCCTTGGCTCTTGTGCTTTGCATATTAGACATGAAATCTTTGTGTTGTCTCAAGTACAGCCAAAGCCCTGACTGAAATGTTAGGGAGTATGTATTTTTCCTTTTGTAAATGTTTTGAACGTTGTAATGTCTCCACAATCTTTGAACCAAACACACCCTAGTTACTACTGCACTTAATTGTTTGTAAAGTTTTATATACATACCATTTCATTTTCATCAGTGTCATACACAACAGTAAGTTGCAGTCCTCCAACTAACTAATTTTTAATTGTCTGAGTTTCAATGAAATGTCACTCTTACTGTCCAATTCCTGACTGTTTTTCCAAATCCAAACAGAGTGTTTGCCCTGAATTTGATGAAGTTGGAATGAAGGACTCTTTCTAGTAATTGTGCACAGTGTTTCTCAAAATTTTAAATATGTGATGATTTTTAAGCACATTAAAATGATGCTTAGTAAATTAATAGTCAATTATTTTTCTCCCTGTTTGTGTCTCTCTATCTTGCATCTGTATCTGTCTTTGTCCTCTCTCTCCTCTCTCTCTCTCTCTCTCTCTCTCTCTCTCTCTCTCTCTCTCTCTCTCTCTCTCTCTCTCTCTCTCTCTTTCTCCTGTACCCCCCACAGTGTGTGTGTTTGTGTGTGTGTGTGTGTGTGTGTGTGTATGAGTGTGTGTATGTGTGTGTAATCATATGCTCTTTTGTTCCTTTATATATTATACATATACAAAACCTTCAAGAATGAGGACTTTCTTTTGCCAAAATCTTGTGATATTTAAAAATTATAGTCCAAGTTTCTTACTGTATTCTCTTTTCCTCTTCAGTACCTGTACTTAAAAAGTTAATGGTCAGGCTGGACAGGTGGCTCAGCCATTAAAGGGTAGGCTCACAACCAAAAATATGAGAAGTTAATGGTCAACTTTAGTTTTTCATAATCATATTCATAATCATTTTCATAATCATAAAATCATAACACAAATATAAGTTGTATGCTATTAAAAGTATTTACTGTCACTTACCACTCAGATCTTAAATCTATATCTAGCACATAGTAATAACCATATTTAATTATTAAATACATTTTATAATTTCTTAAAAGTTGCTTAGAATGAAAAATACTTCTAACTGCTGGAGACTAACAAACAGAACAGTCTATGAAGGAGACTACCTGTTTATTAAAATTTCATGTGACTCTGTGTGTGTGTGTATGCTGAGACATGGAAGCAGTAAACTCACTAATTGTTTGCATGTTGTTATTGTTGTCATGAGACACAGATTCTGATTACAGATTCTGTTCTATGGTGATACATTGTGTACCCTAATAAACTTGCCTGAGGATCAGAGGACAGAGCCAGCCATTAGATTAGACATAGAGGTCAGACAGTGGTGGCACCCATCCTTAATGCTATCATCCAGGAGGCAGAGATCTGTCTAGATATCTGTGAGTTCAAGGCCACACTAGAAACAGAGCCAGGTAGTGGTGGCACACACCTTTAGTCCCAGTACTGGGAAGCACACATGCCTTTAATCCCAGGAAGTGATGTCTGGACAGAGAACGGTATACAAGGCAAGAGGAAACAGGTACTCACTCTCTTTAGTCTGAGGGTTTTGTAGAGATAAAAACTAGTGGCTGGCTCGGTCCTCTGATCTTCAGTCAAGTTTATTAGTGTACACAATATGTCAGCATCCTCAGGCAAGTTTATTAGGGTATATAATATACCACCACATTGTTCTGTTCCACTAAATGACCTCATTTTGTAGAGAAATATGTATGGAATTTCTTCTGGCTTACTTCTATGTTGTAATTCAATGCTCGAGTCAAATCACTTTTTTTGGAGCCACCAGTACTTAATGAGAAATGCTTTCAGCTTTTAATTTTGCTCTTTATCAGGCATGCAACTGTGATATCTATCATCTCCATCCTTCAGTCCTTTACACTTTTAGTACAATGCTCTGAAGAAGGACTGAAGTTTTCCTAATTCTTTTGTGCATTTTCAAACAAAACAAAACCATTAAACCTCTTTCTCAAGGAACGGGTAATGTATCCTGACAAGGTTGGTTAATTTGGATAAATGCAGAAACTGGACAACTCCAACTGATTATAGCATAAATTATGCCATTGGGATCAAGGCAGAATTCCTACATTGTTATATAGCATTCAACATCTTTCATAAATTATTTTTTAGGTAATATTGCAGTTTACCCAGTATTCCCCAAATACAGTAAGTCTTTTGTCCCATTTTCCATTTTTTTCTACCTACTTTCATTATTTCCCTGTTTTCATTAGCTTTACTAATAAAATTCTCATAACTTATTTAATCTTATACTTTAATAATAATTGCAAAAATTATGTAGTGAGTTATTACTTACTATTTTCTCAATTTCCTCTAAGGCTATCATACTATACCCATTATCAGACCTTTAAATAGCATTGAGATAAGTCTACGGAATGAATTAGACTCCTTTCAGGTTTTACCAATTTCTCCAACACTACCTCTTTTAATATGGTCCAGATTTCATTTATTTTTCCATGTTGTTTTTTATTTACTGTTTTTCAGTAAAATTTTCATTCTTTGTGTATTATTTATAAACTTCAGCACACTTTTTCAGCTATGCTGAGACAACCAGAGCTTTTCTTTTTCTCTTCTTCCTCCTTTTTTCTTATCTTTCCTTCTCTACTCTCCCTTCCCTCCTCAATTCTACTCCTGCCTTTCCTTCTCTTTTTTTTCTGAAAATGAAAACACTGTGAAATGTATTAAATTAGAATATGTTACACTTTTAATCATTTCAGTTATATTTGGAAACATTTATATATGTAACCTTTTAAAATATGTAGCAGTTTTTACTATAGAAGATTAAATAATATAAAAACTACCAATTCTGTTAAATTATTCTCTCATAATTTAGTTTCATAAATGTGTGTGTTTGTGTGTGCTAATGTTATTGGAGATTTCATTGAAGACTTTGATGTTGAAAGTTTCCCTTGGGTCTGGAGAAGTGGCTAAGTGGTTAACAGCACTGGCTTTTCTTCTTGGGGATCTAAGTTTAATTCTCTATGTAACTCCATGTCCAAGAGAAATGGTGCCTTATTTTTGCATCCATGGACAATGCTTGTGGAACACCTATACATACACTCAAAATACTAAAATAGTATAATGAATAAAAAATGTTTTATCCAGATTTTTATTTATTTTTGATTTGAGGCACAATTGTATCCATGATAGATGTCAATTGTTTTTCAGTTGATGGAAAATTTAAATCTTTATTCACATTGATTGTGGTGATAACAGTTGTATTTCTTCAAAATACTGTGTGTTTTGTTATTTCTGTGTTTTAGTTGTTTTTCACTTGGAGGTACTGAATCTGTGATGGTTACATGGGATAGGGGGAGAAGATTTTTTAGATATATGGGGAAAACATGGGAGTCAGGGAGTGATTCTCAGTATATAATACTCAATGAAGACCTTTATTAATGTGTCTCTATCATGGCCAGTAAATTTTTGTATCTGGAAAATTAAAAAAAAAATGTCTAAAGACACAGCATGGTCTATGAAGGAAATCCTATTAACAACAGTATATCTGCTCTCTATGTCTCAATTTTACTTCCACAACTTTCTTGTTTTGCTATGGTGATTGGTACTGATGTCCTATGATTGCCCAGGCTTTAGTATCAATATTAAGTAATATTTCACTTTTGTTGTCATGGTAAGTGGAGAGGCATAGTTAATACCCAAAAGGTTCTTTATGTTGTAAATGGAACGTTTGTCAAGTGTACTAAGTAACTGCATCTTTTTGAATAACTTACTGTTTCTCAATAGAATAGCAACCAATATTATAATCATTAAGGTGTAAACATTATTAACAAAGATTCATTGTGTTAGACAATGTATACAGGAGAAATAAAGCTGGTAATGACTTGCATAATTCTTAAAGGTTGACTACATACATATGTTTTTGAACAAGCATGTAATTATTTAGGTTCACATCACATGTCTCCCATAGTTCATACAATTTTTAAAGATATCAAAATTCATCTATCTTTATGTCACATAAATGCCTTAGGCTAGACATGAGCCCAGTAAGATTCACAGGCATAGAGTGGGATTTTTCACATTTTCTACTTTCTGAGGAGTTTTCTAACAAATGTATGAAAATTAAATGAATGACCATATATTGTCAGTAATTTTATATTCCCTTTATCATTCAATACAAGTAAATCACTATCAGTAATTTTTTATATAAAGCTGAATATTATTATCAACTTTGGTTCCATCATTAGGTAAAATATATGGAAAAATTCAGTGTTCTCCTCAGTAGTTTCAGTTCTCATTACTTGTCAGCTTCAATAACAAATAGCAATATTTGCATTTTAAATTATTAAATAAAGAACTTAACAAAAATTAGAGATATAATTTATGTGATTGAAAATACATTTAAATGTGAATTCTTTGTAGTTACATATTCGAAAAGCCTAAGTTTTTCCTTTCAGTTTTGGGTAAACCTGACACTTAAACTATACACCCATGGTAGCCATAGCTGAAAATAATGAGTATCTCTGATCTATGAGATGAAACATCTTCTCATATATGTTGACTGCAACAAATCTTATTATGAGGATTCAAAAAATCAAAAGCATTTCAAAGCACATTTGCTGATGTAGATATGAAAAAGTTATTTCTTTCCTAAATTTGCCTCAGCAATTCATTATTTATCAGCTGCTGCCCTGGCTAATTTTATTGCAGTAAAATAGTAAATGTCCTTGTTAGACAAATAACATGCTGTGTGTGTGTGTGTGTGTGTGTGTGTGTGTGTGTGTGTGTGTGTGTATGTTTTACTATGTAACAATAAGCACATGTTCTTTTTCATTTTCAAAGTGCTTTACAACTATATCTACCTTATCAGCAATGAAAATAGGAGAATAAATATTATCTCCATTTTACGAAATGGAAAACTAAAGAAAAATAAGTTGGATGTTTATGGCAAGGCACAATGTACAGAATTGTACTAGAACGATTGTCTTATTTCAGGTTGCCTAGACATTACCATTTCATAAAGCACAGAAATGTTCAGAGGGTGCTGGTCTTAGCATGACTATGCATCTAGACAAGATGAAACATCATTCATTAGCAACTTATAGGAAGTCTTCTCTTACATGTGCCCTCATATGTGCTCTTCCCCAGTATGTCTTCAGTTTATTCTGTGTACCTGTATTTAACTTGCATGTTTGTACAAACAGATGTATAAAAATTCATGCATACCAATATGTGCATGCTACATAAGGTGCATATTTTCTGTTTCTTGAGATTTTCTATGTAAGCATGCATCTTCTTTTAGATTCTTCGGCTCTTTGAAGAAAGATTCATCCTCTCCTATTTTATTCCAGTGAATTCCACAAAAGAATTTGTTTGAATACTCACTACTTGTAGTGGAAGGAGTTTGTAGATGCAGCTGCAACCCAATAGGCTGTGGTAACATCACTGATTAGGATGGATAGGTGGCAGGTTTTCCGAGAAGGTCAAGGATCTGCCTGGCCTATGCAGTATCATTGCATCTGCTTCTTAAGGAATTTATTCAAGGAAGGTATATACTAAACCGATGCCTCAATATAATAGACAGTGAATTAATACATTGTTTATAAGGGAAAGACACATAAAAGATGAAACCTTTGCTATATCTCTTAGCTTGACTGTTGATTGGAATGGATTTTGTCTTTCAAGTTTATACAATTAAAAAATCTGTATAGTGTTACCTACAAAAACATGTTAACATGTCCTAGAAAAATGACTCCTCCAGACTTATACTCTTAGAACCAAATTTTTTCCCTTGACTAATTTTACAGATGAAGTCCTTTTATGTACTGCCTCTTTCTCTAACTCTCCCTAGCCTATCTTACCTTCAACAAATGGCACTGATAATAATTGCAATCACAACATTTATAATATTCCAAATTGTCTAATATAATCATTCACAAAGTGATCACTGTGAATCAGGCTTGGCACTCAATATGTAATAGTGGCTAAAGATACCTTAATTCCTCCATTATTGTAGGGTTAGGAAAGAATAATTACTTATATCTAGAAAGTACTTTATATGGCTGTTATTGTTTAAAATATTTTCTATCTTATTCTTTAGATAAATTAGAGATTCATCTGGATCCCTGTGAGTTCAATGCCACACTGGAAACAGAGCCAGGTAGTGGTGGTACACACCTTTAATCCCAGTACTGGGAAGCACACATGTCTTTAATCCCAGGAAGTGGATGTCTTGGCAGAGAAAGGTATGTAAGGCATGAGGAGACAGCAATTTGCTCTTTTTAGGCTGAGAATTTCATAGAGGTAAGAACTAGTGGCTGGCTGTTCTGCTTCTCTGATCTTTCAGCTTTTACCCTGATATCTGGCTCTGGGTTTTTTATTAAAAGACCATCTACGATTATAACAACATATAACTCATGTTTTAATCATTTTATTTGGTGTTTATGAACAGTAGCTGGCACCTAGTACACTACCTGTACGAGCTCTTCAAATTATGAAATCTACAACAAATGTTGTTAGATGCACAAACTACATCCAATAATTACACAAATCTGGCACTACCTACAGTATAAAAAGGTAATGTACAAAGTGGGAGATGAGCCCAAGAGCAGGCCACACTAGTCATAAGAACAGGTGCGTGACCTGCCTGCTAGCTGACCTGCCCTATTCCCTATATGTGGTTCCCAAAGACCCATTCCACTGGCCCCTCCCACGCCACCCTCACCAGCTAGCCCTCTGCTGTACCCTTTCCACCATTTACTTTGGACATCAGCTGCCCAGGTTCAGGCCAAACCAAACTAAAATTGATCAAAAGAGATGGAGAAGGACATTTCATACTGATCAAAGGAAAAATCCACCAAGATGGTGTTTCAATTTTTAACATCTATTACTTCAGAGCAAGAGTATCTATATTTGTAAAAGAAACATTAGTAAAGCTTAAACCACACAATGAATCACACACATTAATAATTGGAGACTTCAGCATCCTACTGTCATCAATGGATAGATCATGCAGACAAAACCTAAACAGAGAAATAATGGAGCTAACAGACATTATGAATTAAATGGAAGTAACAGATATCTATAGACTATTTCACCAGAACACAAAAGAATACACTTTCTTCTCAGGACCTCCATGAATATTCTCCAAAATTGACCACATACTTAGTCACAAAGCAAGTGATCCCTTCACCATAGATTAAATCTGGATTTAAAAAACAGAAACAGAGGGCACTCTCTCTGCCTACGTGGGAGAGAAGAGAGGGTTGGGGGAAGTGTGGAAAACCTCCAGAGGCCCTGAAGGAAGATTTGGTGGGAGGAGAAGTAGAGGCTTAAAGACAGGCTGGGAGGGGAGAGGTAAGGACAAATAGGTCACCTCTCTGGAGGCAGCACAAAGTTCTTTGAGATATGGCGGCTGAAGCCTGAAGAAGTGCTGTTGAAAAATGCATTGAAGCTGTGGCTGATGGAAAGATCCAACAAGTACTTTGTCCTGCAATGGTGTCAAGGCTATGGGGAAGAAGGCAGAGGGGGACTTACAGGGCTTCTAGTTGGGACTTTTGATTCTGTCTTAGATTCTACTGCTAAAGTGGCTCCACTTCACATCCTACACCAGACACCAGATTCTCAAGTGTACTTGCCAATTGAATATGGGACTAATTGCTGAAGAGGGAAAAGATTCTTTTGCTAAAGAAGATGATCCTGAGAAGTTTCGAGAAGCCCTTTTGAAATTTGAAAAGTCTTTTGGTTTACCCGAGCAGGAAAAATTAGTAACGTATTATTCGTGCAGTTATTGGAAAGGATGGGTTCCTTGTCAGGGTTGGCTCTATCTCAGCACCAACTTTCTGAGCTTCTATTCTTTCTTGCTAGGATCAGAAAGTAAGTGTTTGTTTATTGCTTATCATGGCTTTCAATTTCCTGAATGACCTAGCAACTCAGTGGCATTAGGTTGTGTATACAGTAATGGGATTGATATTAAAAGTAATTAAATTATATGCTCACGTCAAAGAGGTTTCAACCACAGAAAGAATTCCCTTAAGGCTGTCTATGTAACACTGGGAACAATTAAAATGTGTGTAGAAAATCTTAGACATTAATAGTAGCAGATGAATTTTAAATGATAAGCATCTGGTATCTAACCACTTCTGCCTTGTTAGAAGCTGTCCACTTGCTTTAATATGTGTTTTAATTCTTGTTTTAAACATACAAAATAAGCTAGTAGCCATTGTACCTACATCTCATTTTGCAGCCACATATAATGCAATAGTATTATTTATAGCATATGTATAACTTCTAAATCAATGGTTATATAATTAGATAATTGTAAATAAAGAAACAGATTTAAACATCACATCAAAAAATCTTTTTCTAATTCTCTAAAATGATATCTGTTCCATGTACTGAGTATGTACTCAGTGGCAGAGTGCAGGTCTGGCATGCATAAGGCCTTGGAATCAAGCCAAGTACCATTAAAAACAAAACAAAAAAATCAAAAACATGTATCTATTTTTAGACTCACTGATTATTGTATATTTATGACAATGCTTCAAAATTTAAACTCACTTTGACCTCTAAAGTACTGTGTTATTTTTCCAGTGGTATTTATAAAAGAACTGAATTATGAACATAAATCTACATTGAAAATTTAATTGCACTTACTTACAACTCTTATTTGCAGTTAAACTCATTATCTCCTGGGAAGCAATCTCAAAACTAGAAAAGACTTCAACTGTTATACTAACAGAGAGTATTCATGTATGTTCCCAAGGAGAGCATCACTATTTTTCAATGTTTTTGCACATTAATGAAACATACCTTCTTATGGAACAACTGGCAAACTATGCCATAAAGAGACTTTTTGATAAGGAAACATTGATAATGACCCAGTCCTTGTTGATCCTCTACAAATTACCAAAAGATATTTAAATATTGATGTTTAATTCTCATTTCATCTATTATCTGTTGGGGGTATGGGGGAGTCATGCATGCTAAGGCATGGGTACAGAGGTCAGAGGACAACTTGCAGAAGTCAATTATCACCTTCTACCATGTGGATTCTGGGGAGTCCTTTAAACTCAGGTTCTCAGCCTTAGAAGCATGTACCTTTACTCTCTGAGTCATTTCACTGGCCCCAATATTTACATTTTAAAGTATTGTTTGACTGTAAGAATGGTATAATGGTATTAACATTAAACGTTAAATGTTCTATGTTATATGATAGGTTTTTTTTTGATTGATCATTGATGCATATATTTGTAAGTTTATTTGAATACATTTCAGAACTGCTTCGTCTCCATGAAATTTAATTCTAAAATATAATAGAAGTTTGGTTTGGAAATTATTTTTTAATTAAATAGGATTTGTGTTAAAAAAAAAAAAGAAACAGAGAAAGCCTATAAGTACATTGAAATTTAACAACTTATTAGTAGTACATTACTGGGTTGGGCAGGAATATGAAAGAAATTAAAAACTTCCTAGAATTCAATGAAAATGAATATACAACATACCCACATTTATGGGACACAATGGAAGCATGTTCATGAATTTGTTGGATTAACACAGTAAAATGCCCTTTCTACAAAAGCAATCTACATATTCAATGCAGTCCCCATCAAATTCCAACACAAGTCTTTATAGACCTTGAAAGAACAATACTAGACTTCACCTGGAAGAATGAAACAAATAAACAAACCAACAAACAAACACACAATCCTACACAATAAAACAACTTCCAGAGGTATTACTGTCCCTGACTTTAGGCTACACGAAAGAGCTGCTGTTTAAGAAAAAACAAACAAACAAACAAACAAACAAACAAAAAACCCTGCTTGCTATTGATGTAAAAACAGACACATTGATCATCAAATGAAAGACCCAGAAATAAATCCACACATCTATAAACACCTGTTTTTTTTTAATGATGATACTTGAAATATAAATGGGAATAAAGAAAACATCTTCAACAAATGTTGCTGTTATAACTGAATGTCGACATGTAGAAGAATGCAAATTGATCCATGTTTATCACCTTACACAAGACTCAGTCCAAGTGGTCACAGATCTCAACATAAATCCAGATACTCTAAACTGCATAGAATAGAAAGTGAGTGATTGCCTTGAACAAATTGGCACAGGACAAATTGGCACAGCAAACAACTTCCTGAACAGAACACCAATAACACAAACAGTAGAGTCATCAATTAATAAATAGGACCTCATAAAACCAAAATGCTTCTATAAGGCAAAGGACACCATAAATATGACAAAATGGCAGTCCACTGAATGAGAAAAGATTTTTGCCAACCACATATCTGACTGAGTATGAATATCTAAAATATATAAAGAACTCAAGATACTAGACATCAATAAACTAAATAATCCAATTAAAGTAGGATATAGATCTAAGCAAAGAATTCTCAATAGAGGAATCTCTAATGGCCAAGAAACAGTTAAAGAAATGGTCAACGTCCATAGCTATGAGGGAAATGGAAATCAAACTGTTTTGGAGATTCCATTTTTTTTCATTTTTTTAAAATTTTATTTTATAATTTTATTTAATTTTATATATCAGCAACACATTCCCTTGTCCTCCCCACTCCTGTCCCCACTTCCCCCCAACCCACCCTCCAGTCCCATCTCCTCCAGGGCAAAGACTCCCCTGGGGATTCAAACTCCCCCAAGATCCAGCTATACCACTCTTGGGTATATACTCAAGGAATGCTCAATCATAACAGAAGGGCACTTGCTCAGCTATGTTCATATCAGCATTGTTTGTAATAGCCAGAAAGTGGAAACAACCTAGAAGCCCTTCAACTGAAGAATGGATAAATAAAATGTGGTAAATATACACAATGGAATACTACTCAGCAGAGAAAAACAATGACATCATGAGGTTTGCAGGCAAATGGATGGATCTAGAAAAAATCATCCTGGGTGAGGTAACCCAGACTCAGAAAGACAAACATGGTATGTACTCACTCATAGGAGGATACTAGATGTAAAACAAAGATGGCTAGAGTGCTACTCACAACTCCAGGGAGGCTACCTAGAAAACAGGACCCTAAGAAAGACACAGGGATCACCCAATGACAGAAAAATGGATGAGATCTACATGAACAACCTGGATGTGAGTGGGGGTAATGAAGGGCAAGGTTTGAGGGAAAGAGAGCCTAGGGGAGCGGGAGATCCCAGCTGGATCAAGAACAGAGACAGAGAACAAGAAATAAGAGACCATGGTAAATGAAGACCACATGAGAATAGGAAGAAGCAAAGTGCTAGAGAGATCCCCAGAAATCCACAAAGATACCTCTACAATAGACTATTGGCAATGGGTGAGAGAAAGTCCAAACTGACCTCCTCTGGTGATAGGATGGCCAAACACATTAATTGTCTTGCTAGAAATCTCATCCAATGACTGAGGGAACCGGATGCAGAGATCCACAGCCAGGCCCCAGGTGGAGATCCCATCTTACACTTGTCACATTGGCTAAGATGAATAACACAGTGACAGCTATTGATGTCAAGAATATGGAACATTCCTCCACTGCTTAGAAAAACTGCTTTTTAATAAAATAACTGCACAGAAAAAAAATATCTTGTATTTAAAAGATAGCTCTTATGTCAGAGTACCTCTGACTCTTTTGACAGCTTTGAAGATTCTTTTCTTCCTATTAGCTTACCTTTTTCAGCCTCCATATGAGGACTTTCATCTTGTCTTATTGTATCTCATTTTGTCCCTTTTGGCCATTGTCTCTTGAAGGCCTTCTCTTTAGTGAAGAAAAAATGGATGGGGGAGGATCTGAAGGAGAGGAGAGGAGGCGAGGGCTTGGGGGAGTGGAGGGGCTGGAAACTGTGGTTGGGATGGATTGTATGAGAGAATGTTTTTTTTTTTTTTTTTTTTTTAAAAAGTAAGGGTGGAAAAAATAAAACAAAACAAAAACAATGTGGGAGGTGAAATAATGCTATCTGACAGAGATGGAAGCATGTAGCTGATGACTCAAATATTAGCCTCCCCATAGCTCCATGAAACATACAAATGATCACATATCTACTACAAGTATTTAGTATGAGTTACAGACACATTTTAATGGGTAGACAAAGTTAGTAATACACAATCCATGGGTCACAATGTTCTACTATAATGTATGCAGCTATACAGGCATATGTCATATATAAGTATGAATACAAGTATACATTTGAAAAAAAGTTTTTTGGTCATACATTGTGTATCAAATAAAGCTTGCCTGAGGATCAGAATATGGAGCCAGGCACTAGATTAAACACAGAGGCCAGACAGTGGTAGCACATGCATTTAATCCTGACACTTGGGAGGCAGAGATCCATTTGGAGCTGTGTGAGTTCAAAACCACCCTGGATTACATGGGAATGATTTGGTCTAGGAGAGAAACAGAGCCAGGCACTGGTGGCACACACTTAATTCCAGTACTTGAGAGTCATATGCCTTTAATCTCAGCACTTGAGATCTCATGCATTCACTACCAGTATTTGCAAAGAACATATGCCATTAATCCCAGCACTAGGAAGAAAGAGAAATGGCTGTGTGCAGAAAGGCATATAAGTCATGAGGAGACAGGAAGAAAGCCCATTCAGCTGAGAACGCAGAGGATTTCAGTCAGAGGATTCATGGAGATAGGATTTCACCTTCCATTTGGCCTGAGGAGTCCCTAGTGGTGAGAAGTTTTTCTAGTGGCTTGTTCCTTTGTCTCTCTGATCAATATCTGGCCCCGGGTTTTAATTATAAGACCATTTAGCAATTCATGCAACAAAGATTCTCCAATAGTGCCGGGCGGTGGAGGCGCACGCCTTTAATCCCAGCACTTGGGAGGCAGAGCCAGGCGGATCTCTGTGAGTTCGAGGCCAGCCTGGGCTACCAAGTGAGTTCTAGGAAAGGCACAAAGCTACACAAGAGAAACCCTGTCTCAAAAAACCAAAAAAAAAAAAAAAAGATTCTCCAATAGCAAGAGATAAATCTAATATACAGATTTTTGTTTAATAAATCTTCCTCATGAAAAAACAGGAGGACCTTTAAGAAATAATTTTTATTTTAGAGTTGAATTTCAAGATAACTCTGAGATTGCTACACTTTAGTGTAAAGAATTACTCTCCATGCTGTTCAGACCTATTGCAAAGATAAAGAGGTCAGCTTCCAACAGCTTGTACTAGATAATTTGTGTAACAAATTAAGCGATATATTTTGTTGTGACTGAATAGGTTTAGAAAAGTGTAAGGCAATATCCTTCTTAACACACTTTTCCTATAAAATAATATTTTAGATACAGATTTGTACAAATATGGTGATGGTCTTTATTGACATTTGAAAAAAATTAGCATAAATTTTATAAATTTCTGAGAGATTTTATTTTCTTAAATATTAATAGACATTACTCATATAATAAAAAATTCCTGATATTTCTTGATAATTTTAATAGTTCATATCCTTTTCTTTGTTTCTTTTCTTTTTTGTTTTTCGAGACAGGGTTTCTCTGTGTAGCTTTGCGCCTTTCCTGGAACTCGCTTTGGAGACCAGGCTGTCAAATCCTTTTCAAGATTTGAGAAAAAAGCTTTTAAGTCTTTATTATATAAAACACATTATTATATTATTGCTCCAGTTGCTATAGTCCCTATAGTATACAAATATGTGTGTGTGTGTGTGTGTGTGTGTGTGTCTGTGATATAGTCCACTATAGTATAGTGATAAAAGAAGGAAAAAGAAGTCATCACTTCCTACTCAGAGTGAAATTGGTATTGTCTTTTTTCAACACAGTTTTCTATGCATCTGAACTACTCTTAAGTGATTAGTGTAATTTGTTAGTCGGGATGCTGAGGCAGAAGATTGTGAAGCTGAGGCCAACCAGGTCTACGTGTGAATTTTAAGAAGCCTAAACTATATATCTAGACCAAATCTGAGCTATAAAACAAGGTAACTTAAAATATTGGTTTTAAAAATGAGACTAGGGACTTCCATTCTGGACCAGAGGTGAGTGTATGGGCTCAGCCTAGATGCCATCCCTGGGTACCAGCCATTCTGTGGAAGACCTGCCCAACTTGTCCCAGTTCTGGCCACTAGGAAGGCTCCCCTTCTCCAAGACCCACGGCAGATCCTGCAATCTCCATGCCAAAACCTCACGCCCATCTGCCCAAGAACCCAGCCACTTTCTGAGATTTAGAGACTGGGCCCCAGCTCCCATCCTGCCCCTGGACTTCCCTTCTAGACCAGAGGTGAGTGTATGGGCTCAGCCTAGATCCCATCTCTGGGCACCAGCCATTCTGTGGAAGACCTGCCCAACTTGGCCCAGTTCTGGCCACCAGGAAGGCTCCACTTCTCCAAGACCCACGGCAGATCCTGCAATCTCCATGCCAAAACCTCACGCCCATCTGCCCAAGAACCCAGCCACTTCCTGAGATTTAGAGACTGGGCCCCAGCTCCCATCCTGCCCCTGGACTTCCCTTCTGGACCAGAGGTGAGTGTCTGGGCTCAGCCTAGATCCCATCTCTGGGCACCAGCCATTCTGTGGAAGACCTGCCCAACTTGGCCCCAAGTTCTGGCCACCAGGTAGGTTCACTTCTAGCCCTACTGAAAAGGCTCCCCTTCTCCAAGACCCCCGGCAGACCCTGCAATCTCCATGCCCTGCCCCCTTGCCCATCCTCCCAAGAACCCAGCCACTTCCTGAGACTTAGAGACTGACCCCAGCTCCCACCCTGCCCCTGGACTTCCCTTCTGAACAAGAGAGACCTCAACCACTTCCCAAGACTTAGAGACCAGCCCCCAGCTCCCATCCTGCCCCTGACTTCCCTCCTGGATAAGAGTTCCCATCCTGCCCCAGGACTTCCTTTCTGGACAAAATGGCCCATCCTGCCCCAGACTTCCTGTCTGGACAAGAGCTCCCATCCTGCCCTGGACTTCGCATCTGGACAAGAGTTCCCATCCTGCCCCAGAGTTTCCATTTGGACAAGAGAGCTCCCATATGGACAAGAGAGAAAGACTTCCTGAATCTGTCAGCTCTGTCTGAACCAAGTGCTCTGATAAGACCAATAACGAACCACAACGAGATGGGCAGACATCAAGGCAGAAGTACATACAACAAAATGAAGAACAATACAGCATCACCAGAACCTAGCCTGCCTCCAACATCTAGACCTGAACATCAAAAACTGAAAGAAGCAAAAGAAAACAGCCTTATGAATAACATCATGAAGAAGATAGAGGCTTATACAGAGGAAAAGACAAAAAAATGGGAAGACCGCTATAAAAAACTAGAGGAAAGGACAAATAAAGTAGAAGAAAACAAAGTCCTGGAAGAAAACAATAAAGCACTGAAAGAAAATCATGAAAAAGCAATGAAACAAATGAAGGAAACAGTCCAAGACCTGAAAAGGGAAATAGAAAAAATAAAGCAGACACAAACAGAGGGAATGCTGGAAATAGAAAAGCTGAGTAAACAATCAGAAAATTCAGATGCAAGTATAACCAACAGAATGCAAGCGATGGAAGAGAGTATCTCTGGCATTGAAGATACAGTAAAAGAAATAGTTTTATCAGTCGAAGGAAACAATAAAGCCAAAAAAGTCATGAACCAAAATGTCCAAGAAATTTGGGACACCATGAAAAGACCGAACCTGTGAATTATAGGGATAGAAGAAGGTAAAGAATACCAACTCAAAAGCACAGAAAATATATTCAACAAAATTATAGAAGAAAACTTTCCCAACTTAAAGAAGGAAATGCCTATGAAGATACAAGAAGCCTATAGACACCAAACAGACTAGACCCCCAAAAAAGTCCGCTCGACACATAATAATTAAACAACTAAATGTACAGAATAAAGAAAGAATATAAAGAGCAGCAAAGGATAAAGGCCAAGTGACCTATAAAGGTAAACCCATCAGAATAACACCCGATTTCTCAATGGAGACTTTGAAAGCCAGAAGGACCTGGACAGATGTAATGCAGACACTAAGAGACCATGGACGTCAGCCCAGACTAATATACCCAGCAAAACTTTCAATCATCATAGACGGAGTGAACAAGACATTCTAAGACAAAGCCAGATTTAAGCAATACTTATCCACAAATCCAGCCCTACAGAAAGCACTAGAAGGAAAATTCCAACCGACCGAAGTCAGATACACCCTCAAAAACACAGGAAATAGATAAAACCACAGCAGTAAACACCAAAGAAGAGAAGGACACACACACTACAAACCAAAAAATAACAGGAATGAACAATCACTGGTCATTAATACCCCTTAATATCAAAGGACTTAATTCACCTATAAAAAGACATAGGCTAAAAGAATGGACACGAAGGCAGGACCTAACTTTCTGCTGCATACAAGAAACACATCTCAAATTCAAAGACAGACACTACCTAAGAATAAAAGGCTGGGAAAAGACTTTCCAATCAAATGGTCTTAAGAAACAAGCAGGGGTAGCCATCCTGATATCCAGCAAAATAGACTTCAAACTAAAATCAATCAAAAGAGATCCAGAAGGGCATTACATCCTCATCACAGGAAAGACTCACCAAGATGAAGTTTCAATTCTGAACATTTGTGCTCCAAACACAAGGGCACCCACATATGTAAAAGAAACATTACTAAAGCTTAAACCACATATAAAACCCCACACATTGATAGTGGGAGACTTCAACATGCCACTTTCAACACAGGTCTCCCAAATCGAAACTTAACAGAGAAATAAAGGACTTAACTGATGTCATGACCCAAATGGACCTAATAGATATCTACAGAACATTCCATCCTAACAAGAAAGAACATAACTTCTTTCCAGCACCCCATGGAACCTTCTCTAAAATCCACCACATACTTGACCACAAAGCAAATCTCAACAGATACAAAACAATTGGAATAACCTCCTGTGTTCTTTCAGGCCACCATGGTTTAAAGTTAGATTTCAACAACAACAAAAACTACAGAAAACCTACAACCTCATGGAAACTGAATAATGCTCAACTGAATCACCAATGGGTTAAGGAAGGAATAAAGAAAGAAATTAAAGACTTCTTAGAGATCAACGGAAATGAAGACATCACATACCCAAACTTATGGGACACTATGAAAGCAGTGCTAAGAGGGAAATTCATAGCACTAAATGTCCACATAAAGAAATTGGAGAAATCGCACACTAGTGAATTAAAAGCACACCTGAAAGCTCTAGAACAAGAAGAAGCAAAGTCTCTCAGGAAGAATAGACACCAGGATATTATCAAAGTGAGAGGTGAAACCAATAAAATACAAACAAAGAGAACAATACAAAAAATTAATGAAACAAAGAGTTGGTTCTTTGAGAAAATCAACAAGATAGACAAGCCCTTATCCAAACTAACCAAAAGACAGAGAGAGAGAATCCAAATCAACAAAATAAGAAATGAAAAGGGGGACATAAAAACAGACATTGAGGAAATCCAAAGAATCATCAGGTCATACTTCAAAAATCTCTACTCCACAAAACTGGAAAATCTAAAAGAAATGGATAATTTTCTGCATAGGTACCACATACCTAAGTTAAATCAAGACCAGACAAACTATTTAAATAGTCCAGTAACCCCTAAAGAAATAGAAATAGTCATTAAAACCTCCCAAGCAAAAAAAGCCCAGGATCAGATGGTTTCAGCACAGAATTCTACCAGATCTTCAAAGAAGAGGTAATACCAATACTCTCTAAATTGTTCCACATAATAGAAACAGAAGGAACATTACCAAACTCCTTCTATGAGGCTACAATTACCTTGATTCCTAAACCAAACAAGGATACAACAAAGAAAGAGAACTACAGACCTATCTCCCTCATGAACATTGATGCAAAAATACTCAAAAAAAAAAACACTGGCAAACAGACTCCAAGAACACATCAAAACAATTATCCACCATGATCAAGTAGGCTTCATCCCAGGGATGCAAGGGTGCTTCAACATACGAAAGTCCGTCAATGTAATGCACCATGTAAACAAACTCAAAGAAAAAAACACATGATCATCTCATTAGATGCAGAAAAGGTATTTGACAAAATCCAACACCCCTTCATGATAAAGGTCTTGGAGTGATCAGGAATACAGGGAACATAGCTAAACATAATAAAGGCAATTTAAAGCAAGCCAACAGCCAACATCAAATTAAATGGAGAGAAACTCAAAGCAATTCCACCAAAATCAGGAATGAGGCAAGGCTATCCGTTCTCCCCATACTTATTCAATATAGTACTTGAAGTCCTAGCCAGAGCAAAAAGACAACATAAGGAGATTAAGGGGATACAAATTGGAAAGGAAGAAGTCAAGCTTTCCCTATTTGCAGATGACATGATAGTATACTTGAGTAACCACAAAGATTCAACCAAAGAACTGATACAGCTTATAAACACCTTCAGCAACATAGCAGGATACAAGATCAAGTAAAAAAATATCAGTAGCCCTACTATATAAAATAGACGAAAAGGCTGAGAAGGAAATCAGAGATATATCACCCTTTACAATAGCCACATATGGCATAAAATACCTTGGGGTAACACTAAACAAGCAAATGAAGGACCTATATAACAAGAACTTTAAGTCCCTGAAAATAGAAATTGAAGAAGATGTCAGAAAATGGAAAGATCTCCCATGCTCATGGATAGACAGGAATAACATAGTAAAAAGGGCAATTTTACCAAAAGCAATCTACAGATTCAATGCAATCCCCATCAAAATACCAACACAATTCTTCACAGACCTGGAAAGAATACTACTGAACTTCATATGGAAAAACAAAACAAAACAAACAAACAAAAAAAAGTAGGATAGCCAAAAAAATCCTGTACAATAAAACAACCTCTGGAGTCATCAAAATCCCTGACTTCAAGCTCTACTATAGAGCTACAGTAATAAAAACAGCTTGGTACTGGCATAAAAAACAACATGTGGACCAAAGGAATCAAATTGGAGGACCTGACATTAAGCCACAAACCAATGAACATATAATTTTTGACAAAGAAGCCAAAAGTGTACAATGGAAAAAAGAAAGCATCTTCAACAAATGGTGCTGGTATAACTGGATGTCAACGTGTAGAAGACTGCAAATAGATCCATATCTATCACTGTGCACAAAACTTAAGTCCAAGTGGATCAAGGACCTCAACATAAATCCAGCTACTCTGAACTTCCTAGAAGAGAAAGTAGGAAGTAGTCTTGAATGCATTGGCATAGGAGATCACTTCCTAAATATAACACCAGTAGCACAGACACTGAGAGAAACAATCAATCAATGGGACCTCCTGAAACTGAGAAGCTTTTATAGAACAAAGGATACGGTCAACAAGGCAAAGTGACAGCCTACAGAATGGGACAAGGTCTTCACCAACCCCACATCTGACAGAGGACTGATATCCAAAATTTATAAGGAACTCAAGAAATTAGACATCAAAATGCCAACAGTCCAATTAAGAAATATTCTATAGAACTAAACAGAGAGTTCTCAACAGAGGAAACTCAAATGGCTGAAAGACATTTAAGGAATTGCTCAACATCCCTAATCATCAGGGAAATGCAAATCAAAACAACTCTGAGATACCACCTTACACCTGTTAGAATGGCTAAGATCAAAAACACTGAAGACACCTTATGCTGGAGAGGATGTGGAACTAGGGGAACTCTCCTCCACTGCTGGTGGGAATGCAAGCTTGTACAACCACTTTGGAAATCAATATGGTGCTTTCTTAGAAAATTGGGAATCAATCTCCTCCAAGATCCAGCTATACCACTCTTGGGCATATACCCAAGGAATGCTCAATCATACCACAAGAGGACTTGCTCAGCTATGTTCATATCAGCATTGTGTGTAATAGCCAGAACTTGGAAACAACCTAGATACCCTTCAACTGAAGAATGGATAAGTAAAATGTGGCACATATACACAATGGAATACTACTCAGCAGAGAAAAACAATGACATCATGAGGTTTGCAGGCAAATGGATGGAACTAGAAAAAAAAAAAAAAACATCCTGAGTGAGGTAACCCAGACTCAGAAAGACAAACATAGTATGTACTCACTCATAGGAGGATACTAGATGTGGAATAAGGATGACTGGACTGCTACTCACATCACCAGGAAGTCTACCTGGAAAACAGGACCCCAAGAAAGAAATGGGGAAGCCCAATGATGGAGAAATGGATGAGATCTACATGAACAACCTGGACATGAGTGGGGGTAATGAAAGGCAAGGGTCGAAGAAGGGCTTGGGGGAGAAGAAGATTCCAGTTGGATCAAGAACAGAGAGGGAGAACAAGGAATGGGAGACCATGGTAAATGAAGACCACATGATAACGGGAAGAAGCAAAGTGCTAGAGAGGCCCACAGAAATCCAGAAAGATACACCCCCAATAGACTGCTGGCAATGGTTGAGAGACAGCCCGAACTGACCTGCTCTGGTGATGGGATGGCCAAACACCCTAATTGTCATGCTAGAAACCCCATCCAATGACTGAGGGAACTGGATGCAGAGATCCACAGCTAGGCCCTGGGTGGAGCTCTGGAATTCCAATTAGTGAGAAAGAGGAGGGTTTATATGAGCAAGAATTGTTGAGACCAAGGTTGGATAAAGCACAGGGACAAATAGCCAACGGAATGGAAACAAATGAACTATGAACAAATGGCTGAGGGGCCTCCACTGGATCAGGCCCTCTGAATGGGTGAGACAGTTGATTAGCTTGATCTATTTGGGAGTCATCTAGGCAGTGGGACCGACCGGGTCCTGTGCTCATTGCATGAGTTGACTGTTTGAAACCTGGGGCTTATGCAGATCACTAGTCTTGGCCTGGCAGGAGGGGACTGGACCTGCCTGGACTGAATCTACCAGGTTGATCTCAGTCCTCAGGGGAGGCTTTTCTCTGGAGGAGGTGGGAATGGGGCATAGGCTGGGGGGAAGGGAAGAGGGCAGGTGGGGGGAGAACAAAGGAATTCGTGGCTGATATATAGAACTGAATTGTATTGTAAAAATAAAATTTAATTTAAAAAAAAGTGATACTAAGGTAGAAAACTATAGAAAACTTTTTTTTTCTGGAACTAACAAGAAGCATGTCAGCAAGAAAAACAAGTCACTCTGTAGAGGTAGTCTCTATTGATGACCTTTAGAATTGTCAGGAACAAGAAACATAGTCCTTGCAATACTAACAATAACACAAGCAAAGACATCTTGTTTTGCCCTTTTAATAGTTAAGAGAAATGAGAGGAAGCCTTGAAAAAAAGAATGAAGTGTGAAACATGAATTTCTAATGTAAATTCCTAATGCATTTTAAATTTTAGAGGTGGGTAAATTTCCAGTAAGTCAATCTCTTCTTTATTTCCTCAGCACTAGTCACTCATTTTCCCCATAATTTAACATGTAATCACATTCTTGCAATACAAATTCATGGCATAATGTAGCTTATGTGTTCTTATTACATAAATTCTTGGGAGCAATTTAAGAAAATTTAACTATAAAATAGTCTAATTAATATTCCTTTAATAAGACTCTAATCGAAATAAATATTGTAGATTTTAAACAATGATCATAACTGGCATGCTTTCCAGCTTGAATAAGGGTCTAGGTAGAAAACAAAGTTTAAAATGGATGTATTCTGTGTTAGAGTTCTTCAAAGGAAAAAAACGTGTTAAGCCTCCAAGTCCAGTTGAATGAAGGATATATTTGCATTAATTTATAAGTTCCCATCCTACACATTAATTACCTCACAATTGCTTTTATCTCTAGAATCAAAGGATTGGACATCTTTTTCTAGCTTCTTAGGGTACTGCGAAGAATCACACAAATACTTACTTAAAAGCAAAATGGGAATGTGAGATGAAAATTTCTCATTGAATTCTTGGGATAGGGTAAAAGTCATAATCCTACAAAAGAGGAAACAGTATAAAATTAGGAAAAAACAAACTTCTTTGGTGACATACTAATTTGAGATGATGAATATGTAAGTTCAAAGTTTAATTTAAAACCTTTCAAATACAGATTTAAAAGTTATCCTCCTAAAGAAAGACCCTAAATTTTTGTTAGAAAGTATTATCATTTGTATTAATCTTGTGAAATAAGGAAAGAAAATAATGCTGGGTTGCTGGGAGAAATTATAATATTTAGTACAGAAGCTAAACATAGAAAATAAACTTTTAAATATGTAAAGCTTGGAGAAAACTTGGAAAACACGATACAAACCATTTATTTATTGTATTTTTACCTTCATATATTTTCAAGATATTGTTTGAGAAATTATTTTCGAAATTACAAATTTCAGTAAAAATGTTTTATAATTCCAGAAAGTCATGTGTTCACATATATGATTGAAGAGGCCAGAGGACATGCTTGAGTTTTATCAGGAGCCAACATGTTGATTTTTTTAAGGCAGTGTCTGTCACTGGTCTAGAATGTTCAAATATAAGTGACTGGCAAGCCAGTAATCTCCTGGGATCTGCCTGCCTCTGCCTCAGTAGTGTGGAGATTGTAAGTATGCACTGTCATTCATGGCATTTTTACAAATATTCTGGAATATTGAACTCAAGACTAGCTTTACTCAATTACAAGTCCAATATTTATTTGAAAGGCAAGCACTTCACCAGCTGAGTCCTATCTGTAGCCCATAAATCATATAATGATAAATCTTTAAACATATGTGTATATGATAAATATTTTATATATATATGTGTGTGTGTGTGTGTGTACATATGTGTGTGTGTATCTGTGTGTGTATACAAAGATATATATGATAATGTAACTCCTGTATTGGAAAAATATGTAAAGAAACTAAGTTGTATTGTGTTATTTCATATACTGAAGTTTGAAACAGATAAAACTTCTATCAAGAAAATAATAATTTTACCATATCATTTAATGAATTGTTTGTTTGTTTCTTTGTTGCAATCATTTTCATTTAATGTATTATAAGCATTTATAAAGTATTTGCTGATTTAAGAATGCCATGGCTACCTGGCTTTGGTAAAGAGGATTCCCAATGTAACGCCTGCAAAGATCTGAAGTTCATTTAACAATACCACTTAAAAATAGCATCTATGGTAAAAGAAATATACCATGCCAGGATACTTAATTTGAGTAAATTTGCCTTTTTTCAGTTCAGACAAGGCTTTGAAGAAAGGAGTCTAGGTTGAAGAGATGACTTGCAGTTGGAGACATTTGCTGTGCAAGTACAGCAATGAGAGTTCAATCCCAGGAAACTCCCATAGATGAAAGGAGAGAACTCTTCAAAGATGGACTCTGACCTTCACATAGACACGGCGGCAAGTGCCTAACACTCCAACACACACAGATAGAGAGACAGACAGAGAGAGACAGAGAGAGAGAGACAGAGACAGAGAGAGACAGAGAGGAGAATCTTCCCTACATATTTTTGTTTTTCCTTTATTCATTCCTCTCTCTCATACATGCATCCCTACTTGCAGCCTCCATCTCTCCAATCCTCTCAATTCTCCCACTTCCCCTCTCCCCCATATCTACTGCTCCTCCATTTCCCTTCAGAAAAGAGAAGTCCTCCCCGTGATATCAATGGAACACTATATAATATGATTCTATATGCCTAAGCACAAACTCTCATATCGAGGCAGCATGAGGCAATCCAGTAGCAGAGATATTTTCCCAAGAGAAGGCAAAAGAGTCAGAGATATCCCCACTTCCACTGTTAGAAATTCCCCCCCACACACACACAAAAAAATCTAAATAACTACAATATATATGCAGAGGACCTAGAGTAGATTCACGCAGGCGTCATGCCTGCTGCTTCAGTATCTGTGTGCTCTCTTGCGCTCTCCTTAGTTATTCTGTGGGCTGTCGACTATGATTTTTTTGGGTCCTCAACAATCCTCCTCCCGCCCCTGTCTTTCATGGGGTTCCTGAGCGCGAACTAATGTTTGGCTCCTGGTCTCTGCCTCTCTCTTAGCTGATAAATGCTTGGCCAGAGTCTTCAGAAACTAAACTTAATTTCCACTTGTTAATTTGATCAGTCTTATGAATCTACCAAATTAAGTCATTTATTTCTCTAAGAACAAGTAAAAGGAAATTTAATTAAGTCAAATCAAAAGGATGTGAATCAAGAAACATAACAAAATATGTGCTGATCTGAAAGAAAAAAATCATTACAAAAAGTACCTTGGAAATAAACTCTACTAGTTATGTAGAGGTAATGTGATTAATTATTAAAATAAACTAACACTAAGTTCATTTTATTGTCTGATCTTTATTGACAGCATCATAAGGCAAGACACTCCTCATGGTGAGTTAAACACACACACACACACACACACACACACACACACACACACACACACACAGGAGAGAGAGAGAGAGAAAGACTTATAATAATTATAAGTAAATCACTTAGAATGGAGCTATAATTAAGACCTTATAAATGCTATAGACTTTTTTGTCATTGATATTAACTAATGTGTATGCCTTAGTAATAACTGTGTGATAAAACAAGGTGCAAAGTTATACTTATAACACATTGAATTAGAAATGTTTAAATAAGACATAGGCAAAATATGAAAAGACTTACTTTAGGAAATGAAAAATGTTGGACCTTTAATGTCTGCTTCTTAGTAAGCAAATAAATGCACTTATAAATATCTGAGATTTCTTCCTTGACTCTGCTCTCTTTTCTACCATTGCCATTTTTAAATGCATATGAAGGAATATTGCTTCAAAACATTTTATGGGATAATATGTCCACCTAAGCAAATGAATTCATTAATATGTATGAGGAATATCACAATTACAGCATTTAATGTCTAATGATACATTAATTAAACTACTAATTATTGAATTTCTCATACATTTCTGGCACAAGCATGCCCACAGATAATATAGAAATGAATTTGGAAACTCCTGCTGTGATGCAGGTTCACATTGTACTGGACAAAATATGCTCTTTATAGCTGTTCTCCAGTTTGAAGTGTGATAATGTTGCTTTCTGCTATAGCCAGGGAATAGTGGAATAAGACCCTTCCCCTAAGCAGTGGAACTCAATATGGGTTCGCACAAGGGAAACAGAAGTGAAATCAACTCTTTATGTTAAGTGTCATCTGTCTCCTTCAAAAGTCAGATGATGAGAATATATCATTGCTTTGAAAATGGCATTTATCATTCACGTTGTAAATGTACTTATTTATAAACAGTAATTTGGACAAAATATAAAATATTGGACAGCTAATTGGCTTTGATTGAATGCCAGAACTCATTCAATCATACTTCCTGAAATGAAAGGTTAACTCCTCTGAACATTTTACTAACCAGAAACGTTTGAAGAGTATTTAACCTCTCAGTTAAACTGGGATATGAACAATTGTATAGCATGAAGTCTTCACATGATAACATGAGCTACATGCATGGATAATGGTAAGAATTCAATACATGTATCAATAAATTAATGACTATCTTATTATTTTTAGTGGCCAAAACATACATGAAGGCTAATATTATTATACTCTGTTTGTATGTGCATGCATATGTGTATGGGGAGGTACCTATAAACACATGGGGAGAGATCAGAAGAGAAAAGATTGTCATATTCTATCATTCACAAACTCACCCCAGTGACCCAGGGTCTCTCACTGAAATTGGAGCTTCCTCATCTCCTGACCCATTGAACTGATTGGCCAATGAGTAGAAGAAATCCTCTCTCTCCACTCTGGGAGACATATGTGACTACATTTGACTTTCATGTACATGCTAGGGATATGCATTCAGTGGAGATACTGCTTTTACAACATTTCTCAAGCCCCAAATTTTCTCCTTAATCATTACATTCTCTTCTAGATTTAAAGAAATACAATATAAATCAGTATCTTTCAGACAAAGATTATTTTACATAATTATTAAAAATATATAAATCCTCAATCCCTCTGTAAGAAACACAAAAATAGCATTCTTATCACTTGGGTATGTTCATAACATTAATCCACACACCTATGAACTCCTGATTTTTGACAAAGAAGACGAAACTGTACAATGGAAAAAAGGAAAGCATCTTCACCAAATGGTACAGACATAACTGGATGTCAAGATGTAGAAGACTGCAAAGAGATCCATATCTCTCACCATGTACTAAATTCAAGTCCAAGTGGATCAAATTCCTCAACATAAATCCAGACCCACTGAACCTGATAAAGGAGAAAGTAGGAAGTAGCTTTGAATGCATTAGTACAGGAGCTCACTTCCTAAATATAACACCAGTAGCACAGACACTTAGAGCAATAATTAATAAATGGGACCTCCTAAAACCGAGGAGCTTCTATAAGGCAAAGGACACAGTAAATGAGACAAGATGATAGCCTACAGAATGGGAAAAGATCTTTATCAACTCCACATCCAACAGAGGGCTGATCGCAAAATATATAAAGAACTTAAGAAATGGACATCGACATACCAAACACTCCAATTAAAAATTGGGATACAGATCTAAACAGAGAATTCTCAACAGAAGATTCTCAAATGCTTAAAAACATTTTAGGAATTGCTCAATGTTTAGTCATCAGGGAAATGGAAATCAAAACAACTCTGAGATACCATCTTTTTTTTGTTGTTGTTGTTTTTGCTTTTTTTTTTTGTTTTGTTTTGTTTTTTCCAGACAGGGTTTCTCTGTGTAGCTTTTTGCCTTTCCTGGAACTCATTCTGTACAGAGATGTGCCAGGCTCTGCCTCCTGAGTGCTGGGATTAAAGGTGTGCGCCACTACCACCCGGCCGAGATACCATCTTACACCTGTCAGAATGGCTAAGATCAAAAACACTAAAGACGGCTTATGTTGGAGAGGATGTGGAGCAAGGGGAACACTCCTCCACTGTTGGTGGGAGTGCAAACTGGTACAACCACTTTGGTAATCAGTATGGTAACTTCTCAGAAAATTGGTAATCAATCTACCTCAAGACTCAATGATACTGCTTTTGAGCTATACCCAAGGCATGTTCAATCATACCACATGGACACTTGCTCAACTGTGTTCATAGCAGCATTATTAGTAATAGCCAGAACCTAGATACCCCTCAACTGAAGAATGGACAAAGAAAATATGGTTCATATACACAATGGAGTATTACCCAGCTGTAAGAAACAATGACATCATGAAATTTGCAAGCAAATGGATGGAACTAGAAAATATCATCCTGAGGTAACCCAGACTCAGAAAGACAAATGTGGTATGTACTCACTCATAAGTGGATACTAGATGTAGTACAAAGGATAAACAGACTATAACCCACAGCTCCAGAGAAGCTGGATAACAGGGAGCACCCTAAGAAGGATGCGTAGATTGCCCTGGGAAGGGGAAATAGATGAGAACTCCATGAGTAAATACGGGTGAGTGGGGGCAATAGTGGGAAGGGGATGGCAGATGGGAACATGAGGGAATGAGATGGTTGAGCTGGGTGAGGGATGGAGTGGGAGAGCAATGAAAGAGATTTCTTCATAGAGGGAGACATTATAGGGTTAGGGAGAAACCTGATGCCAGAGAAATTCTCAGAAATCTACCAGGGTGACCCCATCTTAGACTACCAGCAATAGTGCAGAGGGTGCCTGAACTTGACTACCCCAGTAATCAGATTGGTGAATACCCTAACAGTCATCATAGAGCCTTAATCCAGTAACTGATGGAATCAGATACAGAGAACCACAGCTGACCACCAGGTCAAGTTCCAGGAATCCAGACAAAGAGAGGGAACAGGGATTGTATGAGCAAGGGGGGTCAAGATCATGATGGGGAAATCTACAGATAAAACTGAACCAAGATCATAGGAACTCACAAACTTTAGACTGACAGCTGTGGAACCTGCATGGGACCAGACTAGGTCCTTGGCATATGGGAGACATTTGTGTAGCTTCTTCTGTTTCAGGGGCTACTGGCAGTGTGATCAGGATCTATCCCTGGTGCATGAGCTAGCTTTTTGGCATCCGTTACCAATGGTTGGACACATTGCTCACCCTTGATGCAGGGGAGAGGAGTTTAGTCCTGCCTCAACTGAATGTAAGAGGCTTTACTGACTCCTCATAGGAGTCCTTACCTTTTTGGAGGAGGAGATGGAGAGTAGGGTGGGGAGGAAGCTGGGTGGGAGTGGAAGGCATCATGGGAGGGGAATCTGTGGCTAATATCTAGAATGAGTAGGAAATTTTCTTAAAAAAAGAAAAAAAAGAGTTTTGTATAAATTACTCTCAAAATTAGTGCATGTGCATATTTGTATGTTATTTTTATACCTCAAATGTTTAACTTACGTACACACACACACACACACACACACACACATACACACATACATATATAACTGTTTGAACAAGCATATATGAAATGACACTATGTATATATAGACTTCACCTGAACATCTGCATATATAACACACCATATGGGTGTGTACATTATTATTCTATAGAACTTCATGCAGTCAAAGATAAGAGCTACCCTCCCACACACAATATATTTAATTAACACGTACTTCTACAAAGCAAAATACTACAAATCATATATAAGTTTCTTATATTAAAAAATAATAAAAAGACCAGAGAAAGCTAAAAATGGAATGAAAAAATAATATAACTGCTTTATAAATGTATACTTAATTTGCTATTACCTTACTATCTAACTTCACAACACAGTTAAAATATAATAACATTCTTTAAAATCTTCAAATGTTAAAGTGTGGAAATATTTGTGAGGAGAAAAAGATGACGAATCTTTCAGTAATGGTGCTGAGAAAATGTCAACCTAGGTACAGCACCCTAAAGTACATAGTAGAGATTTCAGTACAACTCAAAAGCCAACATGACCAGATACCACTGGAAGTGTTAGTCGGCACAGCGACTGAGTTATCCGCCCTAGTCACATTCTATTGATGTGAGCAAAAACAATTTCAGGAAGAAAGGATTTACTTAGCTCATGCTTCCAGGTCGCAGTTCATCATTTAAGACTATCAGGGTATAGACTCAAGCAGGAACTTGAAGCAGAAAGTAGAGAAGAACACTAATTAATGGCTCCGTCATAGGAGCCTTAGCTAACCTTCTTACAATGTCACAAGTCATCTGCCTATGGAATGTGGGTACCTAACTTGGGCTGGTCCCTACTCCATCATTTAGCAATCAGATAGTCCCCCAAAGACATCATCATAAGTCAGTCTGCTCTGGGCAATTGTTCAGTTGAGACTCCCTGTGTTAAGTGAATAATAAAATGTAACTACCCTAGCATCTAAAAGTCAACAAAACTGAGTTTTTGGAGCTTTGATTTTTATTTATTTATTTTATCATTTATTTATTTAATATATATGCTTATTTGTGATGACTCTAAGATGAATTCTTTGTTTGTTTATATATTTATTTATTTTTTGATATGGTTTCAAGTATCCCAGGCTGGCCTTAAAATTTCAGTATATGTAACTGAAGATGACCTTGAACTCGTAATCCTGTTGCTTCTACCTTATGAGTACTGAGATTACAGGTGTGTGCCAGCACTCCTTGTTTATGTTTTGCCTAAAATTAAACACAGGGTCCAAGCATGTTAGACAAGTACCATACCAACTAAACTACGTCTGTACCTCTGTGTTTTTTGAGACAGGGTCTCATGCAGCCCACAGGGTTTACCTCAAACTCACTATGGGTCAATGCTGACCCTGAACTTCTCATCCCTTGACTTTACTTACCAAGTACTGGGGTTAAAAATCTGTGCTATCTTCTTGTGGCTGACACCTCAAATTCCATCTTTAGTGGCTTGTGATGACTTAAATCTAGTTCTAAGTTCAGAAGCAAAGAGAAGTCCTGGAGTTGAGTCCTGAAAAGACTTTCAAGACCAGAGAAGAAGTCATTTCAGTTTCCTCAGACACTGCATGGTAATTCTCTCAGAGCAAGTGTGCCCACACTGAGAGAAGAGATTCATCAATATTTAGTAGTTCAAGTCTTCGTTTTCATGAGCATTTTCCTCTATATGTCCTTATCCTAGCATTCATGGTCCCACTTCTTCATTGTCAGTTTCTTCACTTTGTTAGCAGAGAGCCCAGGAAACTAGGAAATCAACTTCCATTGGAATCCAGCCAGTCACAGGATGAGCTAGGAAGCTTGATTTTCAGCAGTCTCACCTTGAAGGCTACAGGAGATAAGGGCCTTCTATGGCAAATGTATGGAAACTTTCTGGTCTCATATTTAGAGCTCGAGGAGCCATTCCAATACTTGAGTTTATCTGTATCTTTCTCTGCTTTGTCGGTTTCAGGGGTTTAGTCCATTATGATCATGAAAGGGAGCATGGCAGTATGCAGGCAGGTGTGGTTCTGGTACTGACCGTCTTTACACCTTGAGCCAAAGGCAACAGGAAGTCGACTGGGAGCTTTGATTTTTAACTTGTTGCTTTTACATCTGTTCCTAATAATCAATATTTATGAGTCTTCTGGTTCTAGACAAGGTTCTTCAGAAAGCTCTCGTTTTCTATTGAAATACAAATTGTGCTTGGTTTTTGAGTCCTTCCTTTGATCAGCAATAATGGTTCATATAATACTGGTATGTCAGTGAGAGAGAGAGGAAACAGGATCTAATTGAAAATTTTTGCATCATGAAAATAGATGGCTTTATACACCTATGAGGAAAAATATTAGAATATTCATATTTGTAGATAAAACGAGCATTTAGAAATTCCTTTTTATTTTATATTTATTTATTAACTTCATTTGCTCTCTTTGAAGATAGGATTTCTGTATCTCAGAAGTCCTGAAACTCATTAAGTAGTACAGCTAGATGTGAACTGGCCTCAGCCTCCCTATCCTGGGATTACAAGTGTACAGTGGAATGTCTGGTTTACATTTTGACATTAGGGACAATTTTGATAAACAGAAAGCCAATTTAAAAGATAAATATAGTGATGAGTATACATTTTAGTCATATTTTTTACCTACCAGATTTGTGGGAATTTTTAACCTAGAAATAAAGTAATAGATACTACACACACACACACACACACACACACACACTTAGACCCAAATTTAAAGTGGGTATGTTAGTACTCACTTATATCACAGCATTCTGGGGACTGAGAAAACAGAAAGAAGTTGAGGTTAACTGAATACATTGTTACACCCTTTCATAATACCTACCACCTGATTGTAACCTTAAAACATTAACACACACACAATAAAAGGAGACATTATAGCAATTAGCAATGAAAATGCAAATTGAATAGGATGCAATATATTATAATAACCATGGTTTATTTATATACCCATTAACTATGCATTGAGTTCATTTTAATTTAAATTATCTAAAAATTTAGATGTTCCTATATATCTATAACAAAATACTTCTTTTGCAGAATTTATATTCTACCAAGAAGATAGTAGACACAAACAACAAATTAAACAAAAGACATTGATTTAGAAATACACAAATTTTATCAAGCAAACCCAGCAGAGTGATGAAGAAATGAATAATTTGGAAGTAGTAATTTTTAGATGAATACTTGGTGAGAGCTTCCCTGAAGTGATGAAATGTGGTTGATGGCAAGAAGCCAGCTTCGCAAACTACTGAAGAAATTCACTTCTGGCTTGTCTGTTTGATTTTCTGTCTTAGTTCCTTTTCTCATCAGTGTGATAAAATACCTGCACATATGTTAGAGGGAAGCAGAATGTTTTTTTGACTCATGGTATGAGAGGGGACAGTATACAGTATATATTAAGGAAGCATAGGTGGGTAGTTCTAATGCTGGCTAATTCTTCAGGCTTTCTCTCATCAACCTATTTCCTCCACTTAATTCCATTTGCTAAAGTCCCCATCAGAATCCTAAACAACATTATCAACTGGGAACCATGAGTTAAGAACCTGCAGGAACAATTCACATTCAGATCATGATTAATCCTTCACCTGTTGCTTTGTTTCCCAAGTCCAGAGAACAGTTAACCTAAGCACTGGCAGGGATAAGATTGAAGCTTGGAATGAAAAGGGAGGTCAGAAGAGAAGAGAGTTGTATACAACACATTGACTTTTCTTTAATTATTATAAAGAGATTTAAAATCAACATGTTATGATCAGCATGTGTCAAAGAGAAGTGGGGAGAAAATGATACTGAGTTCCGAACGTTGACAGCAATTGACTGGAGAGAAAGGAACAGATTTCATGATGATAGAGGCAAGGCGGATGTCTGAAATCACACATGTAGAGCGAAGACATTAAAGCAGACAGCATAATGATGAGAAGTTTTGCCATGGATCTATTGTATGATACACTTTGATGGCACTTACCAAGTGTGGGCAAATAATAATGAAAGCCAATCTAACAGAGTATTGAGAAATCTAATTTGAAGAGATGTCTTTTTTCTTAACACAAGACATACAAGAAGGCATACAAATAAGAACAATAAAGAAAGGAACAGGAAAATGTTAGACAATGCATAAGAACCACACAGAAGTTTTGTACGGTGATATGTGCTGCGGGATGGTCTGTATGTCAAATTACTCTGATTGGTCAATAAATAAAACACTGATTGGCCAGTGGCTAGGCAGGAAATATAGGCAGGACTAACAGAGAGGAGAAAAAAAAACAACAACAGGAAGGCGGGAGGAGTCACTGCCAGCCACCACCAGGACAAGCAGCATGTGAAGACAGTGGTAAGCCACAAGCCATGTGGCAAGGTATAGATTTATGGAAATGGATTAATTTAGGCTATAAGAACAGTTAGCAAGAATCCTGCCCCGGCCATACAGTTTGTAAGCAATATAAGTCTCTGTGTTTACTTGGTTGGGTCTGAGCAGCTGTGGAACTGACTGATGACAAAGATTTGTCCTGACTGTTGGCAAGGCAGGAAAACTCTAGCTACAAATGGTACCCAACGTGTTGGCAAGAGTTTCTACCTAAAACCTGAGTAAAAAGATTCTAAAACAGAGCTAAAAACAGTTCCTAGTTGTTTCTCTTAAGTTAGCGGCAGCCTGTGTGTTTGAGCTACTATGGCCAGTTTCTGGTGTGTGCACTGGACCTGCAGTTTGGCGGGAATGAGGCCTCTGCAAGTGGCACATTAAGCTGCATGGTGGATTTAGCCTTTGCTAGTACAAAACAAAAAAAGAGGTTTCTGGGCTACATGCTGCTTTGATAGAAGCATAGACCCACTATTTCTGAGAGATGATGACTTCCAGAGCTGGCAGAAAATGTACCACTGCCATGTTGGGAAGCTGAAGTGGGCGGGGCCAGCAGCCACAGCACCATTTCAGTGTTAGAATGCTGTAGTTTAAAGTAATAGGCTCAAGGTAATATAGAAAATAAGCCACGTAAAGATGGCTACCACACAGAGAATCTGGATTATGTTCTCTTTGATATGTGTAACTGAAGAAAAACATTTGGTTGCAAAAGCTGTTGAGTTATGCCAAAATGTGTATTTTAAAGATACCTTGACTTCAAAATTTGGATGTAAGGATATGTTGCTTTGGAAAGGAGGCTCTGCTTTTTTTTTCCACAGAAAGCCAGAGGCTATGGATTTGTTCCAGATTAAAATACATCAGGTTTGACCAGCCAAGACCCCCTGAAAGGTCTCCGATGACACCATGGCCCAGATGATCCAACTTCCAGAACGGTTTGAGGGCAACTGGCTCAGACAAGGCAGCCTAATGGACTACTCCATAATCGTAAAATTTTCTTTGTGTCCCCATAATATACAGCACCCCCCTCCAGCAGGAAGTAGTAAGAGAAGCTCACCCAAAATCCCAAATTAAATGTAATTTTACTATGTTAAGGTTAAAACCTTCCTTTAAAAAAAGAAAAAAGGAAAGAAAAGGGGAAGTGCTGTGGGATGGTCTGTATGTCAAATTACTCTGATTGGTCAATAAATAAAACACTGATTGGCCAGTGGCTAGGCAGGAAATATAGGTAGGACTAAGAGAGAGGAGAAAAAAAAAAAAAAAACAGGAAGGCGGGAGGAGTCACTGCCAGCCACCGCCAGGACAAGCAGCATGTAAAGACAGTGTTAAGCCACAAGCCATTTGGCAAGGTATAGGTTTATGGAAATGGATTAATTTAGGCTATAAGAACAGTTAGCAAGAAGCCTGCCACGGCCATACAGTTTCTAAGCAATATAAGTCTCTGTGTTTATTTGGTTGGGTCTGAGCAGCTGTAGGACTGGCGGGTGACAAAGATTTGTCCTGACTGTGGGCAAGGCAGGAAAACTCTAGCTACAGATATGAACTGAAAAAATATTTCCAAAATTAAGGACTTATGTATCACACATTGCTAAAAGTCACTGCAGACAAGAACAGAAAACTTATTGCGTATTTAACAAGAGAAGTGTTGTTCTTTACCTGAAGAGGGAGTTTTTCTCCTATTGTGAATCTAGCTCTCTAATGTGTGTATATATATATATATATATTACAAATATATATATTACAAAGGGAGATGAAGTGTAGGCTATATTTTATTTTTTAGGAAAGAGTGACATTGAGAGAGGGAAACAAATCACTGTGGGTGGTTAGGGGAGGAAGGAGAGAAAGGGGGTGTTGAAATGGAGAGAGTGATATAGAGAGAGGGGAGGGAGGAAGAGAAGGAAGGGGCAGAAAGAAGGGGAGGGAGAAGAAGAAAGGGGACATATATGAAAAGTGTGAAGTTTGATAAGGAAAGGATCATGTCCTTAAATGAATATAAACAAGGAAAGGATGATAAAAATGCTGACCATTTAAAGTTTAAGACACTGGAGAAGGACTTTTCTTAAGAAAATTATTTTATAGACAGTCTGAAAATGAAGATGAAAATAAAAGTTTCCAAGTTACCATGTTAGAATAAATTTGTATGATTTTTGCCAAATGCTGTTAGTTAAAACATTAAGTTCTAGCCGGGCGGTGGTGGCACACGCCTTTAATCCCAGCACTCGGGAGGCAGAGGCAGGCGGATCTCTGTGAGTTCGAGGCCAGCCTGGGCTACCAAGTGAGTTCCAGGAAAGGCGCAAAGCCACACAGAGAAACCCTGTCTCGAAAAACCAAAAAAAAAAAAAAAAAACCATTAAGTTCTTAAAATGTTTATGCACTATGAAGAGTTAATAGCATTTCCAGGAACTTATCTTCAAAGTTTACCCAAAGAAATACTACTAAATATAAATTTTAACCATCCTACTGTAGATAACATAAAAATATACTGCAAATTAGTATATTCCTTTAATACTATATTTAAAAATCAATGTAAAATTCTAATTTTCAGTAATATTTACTGAAAGAAAAGTAAGCCGCATCATATCTTGTGATAGAATAAAGTTGTATTACAAAATCTGAAATGTGTAAATGTGTGCAGACCTATGTGAGAATTTCACTAGTTTTACAAATAGGCATCTTTATTCAGACTGATTGGGTGGTATTTACATATTTAGGAATATATATACACATACATATGTAGCATCAGTTTAAAAAGAGGTCATGAATTTGATAGAAAACAAGGAGTTGCAGGGGATGGTTTAAGGAGTTGTAGGGGATGGTTTGACAGGAAGAAAGGAAAAGAAAATTATGTAATTATTTTAGAATCTCAAAAAATAGATAATCATTTCAAAGACAAAATAATTTTATATTTATACACATGTATACACATAAGTATGACTATGCAGCTTATATATGCAAATTCTCAAATACCTATTCAGTTTATATTCATAGTTATGAAAGTAATTTTTATTACTTTCTGGAAGTTTTTCACATTTTCTGGAAGGTTTTCGCAGAAATACCGGTAGACATTTTTTAATGATTTATTTAATTTTTCTTTCTGTGTATGTGGGTGTGTACAATATGCACTCCTGTTTTTAGATGACCCCAGAAGAGAGTGTCCGATCCCCTGAACCTGAAATTATGGAAAGTTTTAATGAAAGCTTTGAATTGCCTCTTGGGTCTTTGGCAAAACAGCAGGTTCTTTTGACCACTGAACTATCACGCAAACCCAGTGAGAATTTTTATAATGACAAAAATATGCACTTAAAATATTTGTAAATGTATCATCTTGATAGATTGTAATTTATTTTATATAAACAGTGTCAAAGTTTGGGGAATATCTTACATAGAAGTTCGAAAGCAGCTGTGCAAACAACTAAGAAGTAGTAGCTATGGGTTTAGGAAGGTGGTGGTTAGTCTTCATCGTCAACCTAGATTTAGAATGACATGTCAAGCATATTTCCGGGTGTATTTGGAAGGGAGTTCCAAAGAGTTTAACTGGCGTGAGGAGAAAGACAGAAAGTGGCAGCACCTGCCTCAGGGCTGAGCTCTGCAACAAAGAAGTGGAAGTGAATGAAGTATCAGTCCTTATCTCTTTGGATCCTGATGGAAGACACAATACGGTCATCTCACCAATATCTCCTGCTGCTACAGCAATGTCTTACCTGCCAACATGCAACTCTGTATCCCATCAAACTGTGAGCCACAGAAAAACCTCCCTTTCTTAAGTCATTTCAAGCGTCTATTCTCACCCATAAGAGAATTATGCTAGTAAAGTGAACTTTTAAAGAAATAACCTCCAACTTTGCCTAAAGTAGACACTTTTAAGAGAACTGGGTAGGAAAATTATGTCCTTAGCTACTGCCATAGCTACACAGTTTCAATTAAAATCTTAATGGAATAATAATTTTTCTTAATGTAGCTGCCATAGCAGAAAACCTATTCATTTAGAGATGATATTTTTAAATCTATAAATGAATGGTGAAGAATGAATTTGATAAAAGAGAGAAAAATAAGATATTATTGTTTAAATTTATATTGATATAGGTAAATTATTATCATAGAAGGAATGGTGTGAAAGTAATAAAATATATATCTATAATTTTCAAAATGAGATTTCCTTTACACTCAGAATCCAAAAAAAAAAAACCAGCCGGGCGGTGGTGGCGCACGCCTTTAATCCCAGCACTCGGGAGGCAGAGGCAGGCGGATCTCTGTGAGTTCGAGGCCAGCCTGGGCTACCAAGTGAGTCCCAGGAAAGGCGCAAAGCTACACAGAGAAACCCTGTCTCGAAAAAACCAAAAAAAAAAAAAAAAAAAAACCATTAGAAAAATAAATACAGATCAACATTGAAAGGCATTTTTTAGGTCATCTGACCAGGATTCTTCAAAATGATGACATTCATCAGAAAAAAGGACCTTACAGCATTGATAACAACCAACAGGTATCTAAGGTTTGTTCAGCTAAAAGTAGTGTGGTACCCTGGACAGAATTCCAGAAATGAAAAAGAAATTTATTTATAAGGTAGGGAGTCTGGATAAATCATTGACATTAGCTGACATGAGTGTCCCAGAATTCATTTTTCACTAGTACCAATTGCATCATATTGGTGTATCATGTATATGCTAGAAATGGCAGAAAGTGTCCAGTTTTTCCTCTGTCAGATTTGTGCAGGTAACTTCTGTGCAGAGAAATAGCATGTCTGTCTCCAGGTACAACAATTTCTTTTTTCCTAAATGCAGGGACTACAGGAGGATAGCAGAATACACAGGATACTGGAAATGGTCTTTGAGGATGTGGCTGTAAAGTTTACCCTGGATGAGTAGAATATGCTGGGCCTATTCTTAAAGGAGCACTACAGACATGTTATACAGGAAACCTTGAGAAACCTGAACTCGATGGCAAACTAAATTGGAAAAGCAGAACACTGAAAATGAGTACTAAAATTCCAGTAGAAAATTATTCAGCCAAATGGTAGAGAATGTGTGAATTTACTGAAGGATATTAATGTGAAGAAATTTTTATCTGCATTCCAGAGCACATTGGGAACTAGAAAACTTGCCCAGGAATACACACATGTGAAAACCCTGTGTCTGATGAAGTGATTATAAGTCTTTTAGCTCCAAGTGTCCCCTCAAAATGATACAAACCTTAGAATATGGGAACTAGTTGTGTAAACAGAGAATTTTTGGGAGCAGCTCCAATTCACCACAACCCCCTCCCCTTTTTTTGAAAAGCCCCAGGGATTAATCTTTTTCTTGGAAATATTTCCTCAAAATGCTATAAAGTTTATATGAATTAATATTTGTTAATTGTCTGGATTGTAGCTTATCCACAATTATGCAAAAGCATTTGTTCTAGTATACAAAAGCATTTGTTCTAAAAATTGAGATCTTCCTTCCATAGTCTTGTGAGAGAAAAATACCATGACTTATCTCAGGGCACAATTGCCAAAGTCAGCAGCTTAGTAAACATTGATGAACTTTGGACCCTATCTTTATCCTTTATATTTTAGTCAGCACTTGTGTAACTCCTTGTTATCCTCATATTTGTGCTGAAATAAATTCAAGACATTCCACTGCAAACACACACACACACACACACACACACACACACACACACACACACACACAAACACACACACATGTGAGTGTGCATATGCACGCATACACATAACAACAAAACTATCTTATTGTACTAAATACTCTTTCTTGAAGTAATGCATGCCAAAATAATAAATGTAGTGTGATGTCTGTAATTTGCAGAGTTCTTCACCTAATCCACACAGGAGCTCTTTGGGTTTAAATTAATGTGGCCAGAGTGTATGTAGAATTCGTGAGTCTTCAGGTTATGAAATTTGCCTTAAATTTGAGTTGCTGTCCCAGACACAATGTATACTTTATTCACATCTGTATCCCCCATGTCTCCTCTGCAGGCTCCATCCCATGAAACCTCTGCATCTGACAGGCAGCATGTTGTTATTCATAAATCAGGGGAGGAACCAAGGACCTTGGTTGTTTGTTCAGTACAAAAGGAACAACAGAAATCATTGCAAAGAGGGATTGGAATTCTCAGCTCCCATGAGCACCTAAGAAAAATAACTACTCTTAGAAGGTTATTAGTGTTTCTTCTTTTTTTCTTCATTTTGTTTTCTTCATTTTGCTAATTGTCAATGTGATGTGGGTTTTGGTACCACAGTAGGAACAGTAACAGAAAACAATGTTTCTGTAACTTGTGAAAAGAATGCAACAAACATAAGTTTATTCATATCAATGCTCTTATAAATAATAGTGTTTGCTCCAGTTATTGAAAGCTTTCTTTATTATTATTATTATTATTATTATTATTACTGAAGTAAGAATGAAGCATTAAACTTCCAAATAAATTCGTAAAAATGGTTGACCAAGTATGGGATTCTCTATGACGTATATATTTTAACTTAACTCTTGAATGTAAAACCACTTGGCATCACTCAGATAGATGTTCCAGATTCTGTACATTTAACAAAGACACAGTAAGAAATACAGTAATGGCTTTTTACGAGTGGATCCAGGTTTAATGGCAGACTTATAGTGCTCAGTTACTGGGAAAATCAGAGGAATGAGTGGCAGAAATCCATGTAATAAGAAAAGAAAAAAAAAAAACCTTAAAGAATATCAATATTCCCTTACTCTGATTTCTTTACATTTTCTTATACAAGGACATATTTTCCTAACCAGAAGGCAAATGAAAATGTTTATGAAACTTTCTTTGGAATAGCTAAGGCTTTGTAGGCGAAAATTTGCATTAACACATGAAATACTCTTTGTCTTTTGCTAAAACCCTATAATAAGCTCTATAAATGTAAAGAAGACCAATTGATAAAATAACTTCTAATTTTGTATATAAGTAACAAATGAAATAGATAAAGAATGAAAATCAAACTTATAAATATCACATAAGAAAAAAACTGATAGTTGTTGACCACATAAAATTCATATTCACTGCCATAATAAAACAAAACAAAAGAAGAAATTATAATTTTTCATTTTTTCTTAGCATAGTTTTCCTAAACAGAAAAAGATAAAAAATCAGAGAAATAAAAATTCAACTATACAATATCAGGATGAGTCAGATTTGATAATTAGGAATTTGAAGAAGAAATATAGGGGAAAAAGAACAGAATCAGAAAAAATTCAAAATACTAACAAATATGAATAAGAAAATGAAAAAGATAAGGCAAATCACGTTGATTTTTCTGGACACGTTATGTTCTAACTAAACACATTTATATGAGACTTCTGAAAACAGGGTTATATTCTATGAAAATTCTTGATAATTAGCTTGAAAGACAGTGCTGTCTTAATTATTAAAGAAAATTGATATTAATTTTCTCATCAGAAAAAAATTATACGAAGCTAAAGTTTGAACATTCTAAAAATGTTTAGAATACAGAATGTTTTATGATATAGTCACTAAAACAAGTAGGTAATGGTACACAGTTGTTTTTATGTATTCAGAGACTCAAATGTCTTTCTTAAAGATAGAGTTGAAAAAAAGATCAAAACAAAATGGAATATAAAACCAGTGCCAACTATTGCGACTCAAGCAAATCAGAAATATAAAGTATATTTTACTGAGAAAAACCAGATAAGACCTTTAAAATAATGTATTGATGTAAATTGCTATGTAGGCGTACATAGCAAAGTTCAAAGAAGTTTAAAATGTCTATAAGCTTGTAAAAAAAATATGACTAAAAAGAAAATGAAAGTCCAGTAATAAACAAAACAATTAGGAATTTGAAACTCTTTCTGAAAGTGTGGCAAGATGTCAAAACTAATAAATGTATTACATTTACTAACCTCTCCTTACTTCCTGACGAATTTCTTTTGTTTCCTGGTATGATACACGGGTTTACAAGACATAAATAGTATGCATATATACAATCTATCTTCATCATATCCACCTTGACTCCCTGCTTCTAACTCCCTTCACCCATCTTCCCCTGCAGCTTAAGATTCATGCCCTTTTCTTTAAAAATTTGGCAAGTTCACTTAGTGCTGCTCCCATGAGCATGTATGTGTGTGACCAGCCAGCCACTAAGGCTTAGGCAATCTACCAGTAGCCACCCTCAAAGAAATAAAACTCTCCTGTCCCCACAGTCATTAACTGCCATATCTCTTCAGCTAGTAGTGGTGACTCCAGAGTACTTCTCTTATCAAGGATGGAACTTTGGGCTTAACTGATCACAGAAGTTTTGTCCAGGTATATCTATAGCTGTTTCAAGTTAATTTGTTTAACACCTGTCTCATGTCCATTAGATGTGCCATTTAGTAATTGTTTTGTAGCACAAATCTTAAAGGGTCTTATTAATAAAAACAAAACCAGGGCCAGGTATTGGGGTGAACACTGAAAGATCAGAGAAGCAGAACAAGCCACAGCTATCTTGCCTTGCCAATTCCTCTGCTGATCCTGTTTCTTCAGACTGGAAGCTTCTGTGTGCTCATCTAAATGGGTCTCAGCTGAACTCTGCTGCTCAAAGCCTAAAAGTTTAACCAGCTCTAATTCTTGGTCCTCACGCCTTAAATACCTTTCTGTGATCACTTCCTGGGATTAAAGGCGTGAGTCACCATGCCTGGCTGTTTCCAGCGTGGCTTTGAACTCACAGAGATCCAAATGGATCTATGCCTCTGGAATGCTAGGATTAAAGGCGTGTGCTACCACTGCCTAACCTCTATGTTTAATATAGTGGGTGTTCTCATCTCTGACCCCAGATAAATTTATTTGGGTACACGATATATTGGGGAACACAATATCACCACACTGTTTTCCTCATCTTCTGGCTCCCACAGTCTTTAAAACTCCTTTTCCTCAAATTTCCATGACTTCTTACTATGGAATAGGCCTCATATGTCAATCAAGGGAGCAATTGGTTATTTCAATAATCTTGCTATTATCGTACCAATGTGCACATCTTATGTTTAAAGCTTGTATTGCAGAATGAAAGGCAAAGTACTGGATAAGAACAATGTTGTCTGTTCTCCCCCAGCAGCCTGGATGACACTTTCTAGCATTATTAATTATACTAGGACTGACACTTGTTTCGTAAGTTTAAAATGTGTCAGTTTAAGATAAAACAAACAAACAACTAGAAGAAAAACACCCCAAGAAGAACTATAAGAAACACATATATTGCCAGGCAGTGGTGGTGCATGCCTTTAATCCCAGCACGCCGGAGACAGAGCCAGGTGGATCTCTGTGAGTTCAAGGCCAGCCTGGTCAACAGGGCGAGATCCAGGACAGACACCAAAACTACACAGAGAAACCCTGTCTCAAAAAACAAACCAAACCAAACAAACAAACAAACAAGCAAACAAACTAAAAAAGAAACACATATATAAAGGGTGTTGACTTGGGTAGGAGGGTAAGTAGGGGAGGATCTGGGAGGAGTTGAGAGAGGGGAAATCATGATCACAGTATGTAATTTGCAAATATCTGTTTTCAATAAAAATAAAAATGTGTCCACATGCTGGGAAATGTCTTTCTGTACACTGTGAATATATGATGTTCTCATTGGTTAATAAATAAGATGCTTTGGCCTATGGCAAGAAGCTAAGAGGAAGGTGGGAAATCCAAGGAGAGACAGGAAAGAGAAAGGCAGAGTGAGGAAGATACCAGACAGCCATTCTAGAAACACTGTGTAATGTATGTATGTAAAGTAACAGACTATGTTGATATATATATAGAGAGAGAGTGATTAATAGTTATGGACTGAGTTAAACTATAAGAGCTAGTTAGCAAGAAGCCTGCCATAGGCCATACAGTTTGTAAATAATATTAAGACTCTGAATGATTATTTAAAAGCAGCAGAGGGACTGCACAGCCAGGTGGGATTGGAGGAACACAGGTCCATGGGCAGGTGAGACCTGAGAAAACTTATGGCTACATCCATTAGTATTGAATAACCAGTCACGTGTTCTCTGAGGAAGAAGAATTTTCCACCTCTCAGCATTCCTTTGTTACCTGTTGTTCTTTGTGTGGTGTTGAGGTCAAAGAGGCTTTCCCAATCGTTTTGATTTGTCTTTTGTTTTTTAGTCACTCTTAAAAACATGCATACAAGTAACAGTATTAGAGACTCAGCAGGTTTTATTTATGCATTTAAATATATATATATATATATATATATATATATATATATATATACATATATATATATATGCCATATATCAATTACTGAAAAAACAGACCACAAATTTTAAAGACTGAAGGAGATATGAAGTAGTTTGGAGGGAGTAACAGCAAGAGGAAAATGATGCAATTATAATCTCCAAAATTGAAGAAATATATATTGTTAAAAATGTGTCCATTTGTTTTCAACTCTAAAATGTAAAATCCATTATTAGTTAATTAACACCTGTGGTGGCTTGAATGAGTTATCAGCAATTATCTTGGCATCAAATACTTATTCCCCAGTCAGTGATATGATTTGAGTAGGATTGGGAGTTGTGGCCTTAATAGAAGAACTATGTAACTGGGAGTGATCTTAAAATACATAGTTTTGGATGGGAATGGAGAGGATGGGATGGGAGGCTCAAACAGGGAGAAGGAGAGAAGAAGAGGGCAAAGGAAGTAATTCAGGAAAGGAAATTTAAAACTAAGGACCATTTTTAGGGGTTGTATAAAAGCCCAATACAGTATAAGCTTCCTAAAATATAAACACAGATGAAGGCAATCTAAATGAAATCTCCAAATAACAGGGGAGAGAGAGCCCTAACTGGACATCACTATCACCAAATAAAACTTCCCGTACCAGGAATAAGTTACATCTAATTGAGTTCATGGAAGTAACCAATTAATATCTGAAATGAGTTAGTGCCCATTCCATAAGACAGAAATCCTAACCAATGTTGCTTTGGTGGCCAAGACCTTGAGACCAGATATGTCAGGGACCATGAGAAAAACCAAATACTAGTTTTCTGCTAAAGGAATACCACAATGACATGACTCCTTATGGCATTCTGCTATACTCACAGAGACATGCTTTGCTTAGCTATCATCAGAGAAACCTACTCCTACAGCAGGTGGAACAAATAGGAAGACCCACAGCCGGACAATCTGCAGAGTGAGAGGCTTTGGGACACTCAGCACGAAAAGGAATATCTCCACTAAATCCCCTCTCTCAAGGCTCAGGGAACTTTGCGGAAGAGGAGGCAGGAAGAGCACAGGGGATGGAGACACAAAGGAGTCAAGACCGTTTACCTAATTCAGGCCTGGCACATACATGAACTCAGAGAATGCACCAGCCTCCATGGGTGTGTACCTGATGGGGTCCTTGAGTTGAAAGGTGATGTGGACACATGCTCCTGTCCATAACCCAGAAGCTATGTCCAAACGTTAGCCACTTGCAAATGGAAAATTGATATTCTCTAAGGAAATCTCACTGAAGAAAAAAACCACTCTTAAGTGTAGCACCCAGGCCCAGCAGGAGATGGCCAATGCAAAATGAATTGAAGGACATCTTTGGAGGTTTTTCATCTCACAATGTTAAGTCAGAGAATTCTTTTTAACCTTATGTATCCTTTATATATATATATATATATATATATATATATATATATATATATATATATATATATATATAATGGATTCCAATTTCGTGTTTTTATGGGATTCCTATTTAAGAATGTGTGTGTCTCTCTACAGCCATATATATTTCTTGTGATTTCTCTTTGGCTCTTCTTCTTGTCTGTTTGTTCTGTCCTAGTCTGAGTTTTTTTTTTAATTGTTATTCCTTAGATGATTGTTTATGTTCAAATGAGAGACAGAAAGGAGGTGGATCCAGATGGGATGGGAGATAGGAAGGAACTGAGAGAAGTAATGGAAGGAGAGACTATAATCAGAATATATTGCAAGAAAAAAACTATTTTAAATAAAAGTAAAGAAAAGCAGCATTGCCCATGCCACATTTGTTCTCTCTGCTTATTGTTTCTGGTTCAAGATGTGACCGCTCAACTGTTCTTGCTGCCTGCTGGCCCAATTCTCAGTCATGATGATCTCTAATGTTTCTACAACTGTAAGCTCAAATAATCTTTGTCTTCTACAAGCTGCCTTGGTTCTGGTGGTTTATTATAGCACCAAAAAAGTAACAAATACAAAATATTTAAAACTCTAAATATTTAAGCAGTATAAAATTATGGATATGGACAGTAACTGATATATCAACAGTATGTAAACTCAATGATGTGTAAAATAGTTATCACTGATCATGAGAAAAGGGTGAAATCAAAACTTAAAAACATTCCAAATCTTTTGTTAAATAAAAAGAATTGTTATAGGCTGGGCAGTGATAGCACACGCCTTTAATCCCAGCACTCAGGAGGCAGAGGTAGGTAGATCTCTGTGAGTTCGAGACCAGCATGGGCTACAGAGTGAGTTCCAGGAAAGGCTCCAAAGCTACACAAAGAAACCTTGTCTCAAAACAACAACAACAACAAGAACAAAAGAATTATTATTACAAACAATCCAAGTTAGAAGGGATGATATATTTAATATGGTATGCCAGGTTTTTTGTTTTTTGTTTTGTACTTTTTGTTTGTTGGTTTTTTATAAAAAATCTGACGATCTGGTTTCAGAAAAAAATCAATGAACTATTTCTTCATAATTGAATGTGGGAATATGAAGTAAAAATTTCCATGTTGATAATTAAAGATTAATTACATCAAAACAGATATACACATTGTGTAATAATGTTTACATTAATAGCAATATCAAAATTCAATATTAAAATTCAAAAAACCTTTCTGCTTTGGAACATGTAACATGGTCCATAAATACAACATTTTCAGGAATATCCACATTATAGTTACAGCTGTCCAAATCAATTACATAGACCTTATTAAACATATGTTATTATTTTATACCCTTGTAATGACAAATGATGTGACAATTTCTCTGCTTGTGAAGCCATGTTACATATATATGCATGCACTCAAGCAATCAAGATATTTAGTAAAAACAGAAGGTAAGTTATAAATATAAATGATATATAAATAATATTCTATCATAGTATAAATATATAAGAATCAATGTGTTCTTTAAATTTGCAAACAAAATGAGATCTAATTTTAAATCACATGACCATGAGTGAAGGCATAAACTCTGTTCAAGCAAACATCCCACTTGAACACTCAGTCATGTTTAACTACTAATCATAACACTAAGACTGTAGTCCTATAGCAATTTAACAGCAGTGACATCATCTAGGTATGTCTTTCTTGGGATAATTCAAATACCTTGTGAGGTATTCTGTTTTTAGATATCCAATACAGATTCCTTGAAAGCTACATTTTTAAGAAAATAAAAAGTTATTATCTCATTTTTTCTGCATCTTAATTTAAACCTGGTAGTAAAATTGTTTTCTAAACACTATTCCCATAATTATCACTAGGAATTATCAAATGAACTTTAATTTTAGTCTTCAAAACCTAAAAGTGATTTTGTTTTAAGTGATTTTCTGTTTTCTCAAATTTGTTGTTCTTCTGAGTTTCAGTTAAAAGTAGTTGCCTGGTAAGTTTAAAGTGAGTAAAATATTTCTTAGTTATATTTTGACAGAAACAAATTGAATTGATGATCAGTTTAACAGTTTCCATAATTATGTCTAATTGTACTTACTAACATGAATATGTATTTATATATAATAAGAAATAAATAGTCTATAATGTTAATGAAGTTGTTTTCCAGGGAAATTGTGTTTTCCACAGACTCTTTTATGCTTTTTATTATTAATTTTATGCCATTTTGAAATTATTAACCATCTATGTACAGAATACTTGCTCTGTCTATGGAAATGTACAATGTCCCATATAAACACACATGATGAGTCAGTCCTCTTTGGAATATCTAAAAATGGTTCCAAACTATTTGGTAATATTTGGTAATATCCAAATGGCTCCCAAAATATCTAAAAATGGTTCCAAAAGTACCAAAAGACTTACTGGTGCCACATGATTATCCAGGCTCAATAAGTAGGCTTGTAGTTTTGTAACTACACAAAACCTAGAAGAGTGAGGAGGACAACCCTAGACCTCAGAAGCTCTCACTCAGAATAGACCTATGCACAGAACCACTTTAGGAAAATGAGCTGGCTAATGCCTCTATCATTTGAAAAGGCTTTCTTCTTTCTTACATGCAGAAAAAAAGCTGCTAGCAAATACTGGTAGCATATATTTCAATTCTAATTTAATTGAACTTATTGATAATTGCTCATTTTGTGGTCTACCAAAGACTTTACATTATGTATTAAGATGTGACTTTGGTCTTTTATTCTTATTCAATTGTTAAAATTAAATAAATTAAATTGTTAAATGTCATTGTTGAATTTCACTTCAGCTGAATTCCTTATCAGTTGCTAAAAGTTTTAGTTTATATCTGGAAATGAGAGAAATATTACCAATGACAGCTGTGTCTAAACCATGCTTTGCTTGAAATGATAGCATTAGCCTTTGGTTCTCAAAAAAAAAAAAAGTATCACTGAAATCATATTTTGCTGTGGGATGGTCTATATGTCAAATTGCTCTCACTGGTCAATAAATAAAACACTGATTGGCCAGTGGCTAGGCAGGAAGTATAGGCGGGACTAAGAGAAAGGAGAAAAGAAAGAACAGGAAGGCAGAAGGAGTCACTGCCAGCTGCCACCATGACAAGAAGCATGTAAAGATGCTGGTAAGCCACGAGCCACGTGGCAAGGTATAGATTTATGGAAATGGATTAATTTAAGCTGTAAGAACAGTTAGCAAGAAGCCTGCCATGGCCATACAGTTTGTAAGCAATATAAGTCTCTGTGTTTACTTGGTTGGGTCTAAGGGGCTGTGGGACTGGCGGGTGACAAAGATTTGTCTTGACTGTGGGCAAGGCAGGAAAACTCTAGCTACAATATTCTGGGTATCTTTTAGTTTATATATTCAGACATCTACATATTTGCAGTTGGTGAGTTGGCTCAAGTGAAAAAAAAGAACATGCTGATTGTGGGGGCCTGAATAAGAAATGCCCCATAGGCTAATAAGTTTGAATGCTTAATTACCAAGGAGTGGCAATATTTGAAGGAATTAAAGGATTAAGAGGCATGACCTTGTTTTAGGAAGTGGTCACTAGGGGTGAGCTTTGAAGTTTCTCTGACTACAGATTATGCTATAGCTTTCAGCTTTTTCATACACACACACACACACACACACACACACACACACACACACACACACACAGAGGCACACACAAATGTATGTAATATACATATATATACACATCCATACATATGTATGAAACCTACTGAGTTCATTTATTGTTGCTTGCGTTTATATGTCTTTAGGGCTGATAATTTGAGAAAATATGTATGGGTCTCTGAAAGATTGTACGTGTCACAGGGGCAGATGCCTAATGAAAGTGTCTGCTAAACATGATAGGGTTTCTGTACCAATGAAATCTCAGATCAGTGGTTACTACACAAGACAAGCTTGATGAAAATATCAGCTGACATACCAAAATTGGTAGAGACAATTTCATAAGGCCATAATCCAAATGAAGAGCAATAGGAGATAAATTAATTTCTCCAGGGACAGAGCCACAAATGGGGATGTTTTTACTATCTCCCAAGTTTACTAAGACTATTAAAGGAGATATCTCAAGTTCATTGAGTATAGACTATAAACCTACACTGTAGAGATTTCTGATTATATAAGATAAAACATTAGTAATGAGCTATCCTCTACTAAATTGTGGCATTTTTTTATACTATGGTAAAGCAATGGTCAAACTATTATTTCTATATTCTCTATCAGAATATAGAAGTGGTTACTTATGCAATGATAAATTAAATGAAACAAACTTTCCTAAAATCAAGATCTTCTTTTAGAAGCCTTCCTCATTAGTTAATTGTTTCAAAAGTTAGGATTTCCATGGTTGAAAACCACAAATCTTATAAAACAAGCTGTAGACAGAGTATATTTTCAATGGAAAATAAAATAAGTCTTTTTTTTTTTTTTTTTTTTGCTTTTTTCGAGACAGGGTTTCTCTGTGTAGCTTTGTGCCTTTCCTGGAACTCGCTTTGGAGACCAGGCTGGCCTCGAACTCGCAGAGATCCGCCTGCCTCTGCCTCCCGAGTGCTGGGATTAAAGGCGTGTGCCACCACCGCCCAGCATAAAATAAGTCTTTAAGGTTTTAAGTACTTCACACATTTTTTTCCCAGAAAATGTTGTTTTAAGGATATTTCCTTGAGATTAAAGGGTTTTCTTTAGAAATAGTCAGTAACAAGTAAGCTAAACTAAAACTAATAGTAGAACTAAATTTCAAAGATGGTAAAGGAAATGTTAAAACAAAAACAATTTCATTAAAAGAAAATACAGGTATGCACCCAATTCCGTCTAAAAAAATGTGATATAAAAGAATTGAAAGGATTATAAAGATAAAAATTAACAAGCAAGAAATAACAAAAAGAAAAAAAAGCCAGCTAGACATTTTATAATGTGATATTTCAACACTGGAAACATCCTGAATCTATGAATTTTCACTGGTGGAACTTGGATTGTGAAAGTCATGTATCCCTAAAAAAGGTCAGACTCAGTTGGAACCATGAAGGATAATAGGCAGGGGAGAATATTGCAGAGGACAGAACCAAGAAAATAACTCCACTGCCATAGCAACTAGAATTTGTAATTCTTATCAATCAGTTTTAGAAATGTACTCCAGGAAATGTCTCAAATTGCCCATTTTCAGCAGGTAGGTTTATCACAGTTACATGTTTGTTCTCTGTCATTATGTATTTATGGCCATTACAGGAGACAGTAAGGTTTTTTGAGACATAGTCTGCTAAACATACAGATACATCTGCCTTCATGAAGGCAAGAATTTGGGAAGATTCTATTGTTATATATACCGAACATTGGTTTGATCACTATATCACTGAAGCCAGTTAGTTGTAAAGCAAGGTGATGATAGAGAAACCAGATTATCATGTCTTTTCTGATGTTGAAAAACCTTAAAGTTCTTCATAGCTAATGACACATAATTAAGAGCTGGTACAGAATTTTAAAGAGGGATCAAATTTACTATGCAACGTTGGGAGTCTTGTTTTTGTTGTGACTGTTGTTAATTTTTTTAGTTTATAATTTAATTACAGCATTTCTCTCTTCCTTTCCCTCTCTTTAAATTTGTGGCCTCTCCTTCTAATTTGTGGCCTTCAAATAAATATTTTTCCATGCTTATATGTTCATGTATATACATATACATTCTTAAATATAACCCATTCAGTCCATATAATGTCATCTATATGTATGTTTTCAGGGCTAACCCTTTGGCACTTACAACCAATTGGTGTGCTCATCCCTGAGGAGGACTACCTCTCCTGTTCATAGTTATACCTTGCTGCCTATATTTCTTTGTATTGGGATGAGGCCTTGTGGGATTTTCTCCACCCAGTTTGACATGTTTGTGTTTTTAAAATAGGCATTTATTTAGTGTGTGTGTGTGTATCGTCTATAAGTACATAAGTGCAGAGCATGTGGGCAGAAGACGGTGCTGGACCACCTAGAATTGGCTTTACAGACTGTTATAAGCCACCTTATGGGTCCTAGAAAACAAACCCATGATCTCTCATCTCTCACCCCAATTTAACTCTTCCTGTACTATAATGTTTCTCTTCTTTCTACTGAAACCATAGCCCTCTTTGAATATTTTATATCATTTTTTATTATGCAAGAACTAGTGTAACATGGATGCTAAATAAGCTAAAATATAGAATATATTGAAAACAAAAGCATGCTTTGTAGATGAACAGTCTTATTAAATAAGAAACACAGAGCCGATTGCAGAGTTAAAAGCCCAAGAGACCAGAGCAGTAGCTGAGAGCTGAGGTTACCCTTTGCTACCACTGCTGTCCTTCCTCTCAGCAAGAGACCTACTTCCTGTCTGTGTGTCCTTTTATTGACTTTCTGTTCTGCCTTCTCATTGCTTGTAAACCCAACCACATGACCTCCTCGTCACTGCTTGTCTATACAGACCTCCAGGTCTTCTATGGTTGGTACTGAGATTAAAGGCATGTGTCTCCATGCTGGTGGTATCCTTGAACACACAGAGATCTGCCTGTCATGTGATCAGGATTAAGGGCATGCACTACCATTGCCAGACTTCTGCTATGGCTTGCTATCAGCTCTGACCCCAGGCAACTTTATTTATTAACATACAAATAAAATCACATTTTATACAAATAAAATATCACCATAATGCTTGATTTGAAAAAAAAAGATGATAATCATTTGGTTTTACATTTTTAAAATAAAATCAATGCTGGGAAACATAAATAGCAATCATAATAATACTTTATATAACAATGTTATGAGTTATAAAATAGAATAGGAAAAGAGTGTACAATCAAGTTTCTCCATACACCTCTCAGAAAAATCAACAATTTAGTAGAATTACGTTTTCATAAAATGGTTGAAATGATTCACAGTTTAGAAATACATGATCATAATAATTAATTGCATGGCCTCTAGGTTAGTATTCACTTCATTTCCACCTGATTTTCCCAAATATTTTCAAGGAAATCATAAATACATCCTATATCACAGCTTGGGAAGCATTTACTTGAAAACATGCACCTGACACATGCAATTTCCTTAGTATGAAAAATTAAAGAAAATATAATCAAATATATTTCATCAAAGATTGAAATAAACAGAATCATATTTAAAACTTAGGTGATGATACTTGGAATTCAATTTCCTTCATAGAGAAAAATGTATTACGTATTATTCACTTCATTCTACTATAAAGCTCATTTATAGGAAAAAGGAAAAACAATCACATGAAGCAACCATATCTAATTCAATGACTAGGAAGCTAAGGAAAAAATTCTCTCTTAATAAGGTATTAACAATAGAATTGTAGTGTCCTGGAGAAATAGCTCAGCAGTTAAGAGCATTGACTGATTTTTTAGAGGACCCAGGTTCTCTTTCGAGTACCCACACCTTGCTCACAGCTTCCAATAATTCTTGTTCCATGGGGATCTAATGGTCTCCTCTGCCTTACACAGAGACTAGGCACACTGGGTGAACATACATGTAAGTAGGCAAAACATTCATACAATAAAAATAAACAACAATATGAAACTTTAAAATATAAAAAATACAACTTTAGTTTCCTTTTGGACTTCAGTTCCTTAATAACCCTAGTTCCACACTATTCATTCATGGAGAAGATAGAAAAGGCTATCACAATTGTTCTACATTTAGGAATTAAGTTAATAAATGATTATAATACAACCTTTTTGGGATTTTAAACAAGACTGTGAATGTCTCATTTTCAATGGAGATAAAACTATTTGGTCTTTTTATCCAGTAGATTTTATTTCTGGAATCTGTTCTAATGGCAAACATAAACTTTTTTGTCCTTTGGTAAAACGTTAGTTATAACTTTGGGGGGAGATAAAATATATATAATATAATTACAATTTTGAAAGGAAAGTTAAGCTGAAAATACTAAATAAACATATCAAATCATGGTGGGTAGAGGACATGCATTAGTAAAACAAAGGAGAAGTCTTTCCAGACATCAATACCCTGAGATGATAATAATTTAAATCTACAATGAGATATCTATAATGAGATTGTCTTTCCTGAGAGAAGGTAATTGGGTGTAGTGCTGAAAATATTGGGGATAACAGACAGAATAGAAGATACAATTCAGTGGATGAGAACACATTCTTACATTTCTCACATCCTCTCTCTTGTCTGTAGACTGGACAAAAGCTAGTGGCTGGTTCTACCTGAGTGGAGAGAAGAGAGTTATGTAAATACAAAATTTGCTTCAAATCATTTCTGGTGTTTCTGAAGAAATGCTGGCTTTATATAGGTCTCTACAGCCAACCTCCATGAAAATCAGACTCAGCTTCCAAGGCTTTCACTGAACCAGGCTAGGTTCAATGCCTCTGTAGCTATGGGTTTCACTCCTATTGTATTTTGACTAGCCCAACTTCTGAAGCAACTAGTCTACACATTCCAAGGTTCAAGTGTGTCTCAATATCAGAGTCACACTTGACCTCAGGCATCCTGCTTGTTAAGTAACCTCAGAAAACACTGTAGATCTTCCCATCAACATGGAAGTCTTAGTGAACTCTACTTCCAGACACTTTCTATTGCAACATTGCTCAGTATTCTAGGAAATAAGGAAATGAGTCCCATAAAATTCCATACATTGTGATAGTCCTCCCACATCCCTGCTTCCAGATCCAGGGAACCCAATTTCTAGGCTTACATTTGTGACTCCAGGATTTGTACCAGCTAACTCAGTATGGCTACTAAGACAGCACGTGCACACACAGCCTCAATGTACTTAGGCTCCAGGCCATTTTCTATGAGGCTAGACTTCAAAAAAATATGCATATATGTCTACAAATTTATATGGACACATTCTCCAGAAATGTACTATGACCTCAGTTTAAGAGTATATTATGTAATGTTGCTTCAGGGGACAGAGGTATCAGGTTCACTAGAGTAGATATGAATATCAGGATAGCTCCCATGGATTCAGACTCCAGGATAACCCCAGAACATTCAGAGTACAGGTCAGTACCATATTTTTAACTTTGGGAAACCCATATACGTGATAACGTCATTTTTGCTTTTCAGACTCCAAGTCTGTTTCAGGGAGCTAAGATTTTAGGTTTATCTCAGAATCTGCCCATCCCCTATGTGATGAGTGGAGTATCACATTCCATAAAATAGAAAATGGTCAAGAAAGCTTAAGGAATAATCATAGGAAAGTGTATTAATCTAAGGTAAACTGTCAAAGTACAAGAAATTGAAGTTCTACAATGACATCCATTCCAAACAAAACTGTACAAAGGTATATTGTAATCAAACTGTCAAAAATTATGGAGAAAGAAAATTCAAATGGTACAAACACAAGAGTGACAATAAAAGAGGTGCTGACATCCTCAGCAAAAACTTTACAAGCAAACGGGATATTATATTCAAGTATTAAAAGAAACATTGCCAAGTAATAACACTGAACCCAGTAAAGCTGACTTTTAGAAACAGAGGAGGTATGATTTCCAAAACAAAACTGAGGTATGATTTCCAAAACAAAACAGAAGGGTGTTCATTGATATTATAGCTACATTAGGAAAAATGATAAAGGAAATCATTAAGTTGAAAAGAAGGAAACTGAGGTGTGAGACAGAAACAAACAAGTAAGGGTTTTGTAATTTGCTGGGTGGTTGTGGTGCATGCCTTTAATCCCAGCACTTGGAAGGAAGAGGCAGGTGGATCTCTGAGAGTTCAAGACCAGCCTGGTCTACAGAGAGAGTTCCAGGGTAGGCTCCAAAGGCTACACAGAAAACCCTATCTCAAAAAAACAAAACAAAACAAACAAACAAAAATTTTGTAATGCACCCAGAAACCAAGTAAGAACAATAAAAATATGTTCAAAATTAATGTGAATATAAATTGTATAATCAAAATACAGACGGTGGCCAAATGAGTAAGATCCAAAAACATCCTACCTGTGAGAGTTTACTCTGTCCATAGCAACACATGTAGAAGAAAAATAAAGTGAAAGCATGCATGTGAGAAAGAGGACATATCTACCTATATTTATGTGAAAAAAATACGTTTAAAAAGAAAAACTATTTAAAAAATTAAAAGTTTCCAGTACTGTTAAAAGAGAAAGATCTGTATGATTATCTAATTCTTGTCAAGAGCCAACATGAAAATCCCTAAATGCACTAAGGAAATATTGATAGAATAGAAATGAAAATACAAAATAATACCACAATATTAGAGGGATTTGTGACCTCAATTTCATCAGTGATTACCACTTAGAAACCAAAGCAATACAATAATAGCATAGAACAAGTACGTCATCTAATGTAACAGGAAAACAAATTTTATTATTATTAGTTAATAATGTTTTTACAGTTTCCATGGATATATGATTTAAAAAGGGGCATCTTAATAAGTTAGGATCAATAAAAGATATCTGTACTTAAAATAATTAGTTAATAATTAACTATATTCATATCAAAATAATTCAGAAAGAAAAACTCTGAAGAGTAAACAAGAGAAATACTGGGAGAAGGTATCTATTATATTGGAACTATTAATAATTTTGGTAATGTTGTAACTGCAAAAGCACAGAAAACCAAGTAATATAGATGAATACAATTGTGATGTTTTGACATTATTCTGCATAACAAAGAAAACACTGAGTAGAACAAAGGGACATATAAAATGGAGAAAATAATGGTACACCATACAAATGATGACTATTTCCTCAATTCATTTGCTAAATAATTTGTACCTACCAAATCTCTAGGAAATTATAAAAAAACTACTACAAATTATTTTTATAGCCTAGAATTTCATCTCATATATTATACATTATTATGCATTATGCTTTGTTGGTCAAAAGTAATGGTTCAGTTTGGCAATTTCTCATACCATTTAATGTACAAACATATATTAAGACATGGAAGTTTGATTTATTTTCTAATAAAACTGATAAAAGATAAGTAGAAAATATGTCTCAAACATGACTTGAACAGGATGATACATTTATTTAAATTGTGCAATAATTTCTTAATATTACAGCAATTAGTGGTAAAATAGAGGATAAAATAAGTGCATTATTTTCAAACACTGACTGTAATTCCATGATTTCTACTAAAGATTAATTTCCAGACCCCTTCAAAGATGCCAAGATCAGTGAGAACATAAGAAGCTATAATTGTGTAGCTTAGCTATAATTGTGTAACTTAGAGAAAATCTGATAGCGATAGCACTGTAGATTATTTCCAAATTACTTATTATACAATGTAAATTCTACATGAGTAGCTATTCTATTGTATTATTTAAGGAATGATGGCATGGGAAAGTTCTCAGTAAATTTAGTGCTACAAACCCAGCTCTATGATACATTCATATTAAAACATGATTATTCAAGGATTTTTTTAATAAAAAAATGGTTGACTCTGCAGATGCTGAAGTTATGATCTTGAACTATTAACTGTATTTGCTAATTCAAGTGAATATGAAATTGACAAATACAATCTGAATAAACTCATTTCTGTATTATTTTTGTCTGAGTAGTATATATAACTATCATATTACTTGTTTTACAGTTCAAATTTTCCAGTGCTAGCATTTGGGAACTCTTTGAGATGGCGTTTGTGCCCTTTGACTTATTCATCCTCTTCATTATTTTTATAACTTATTTTAGAAACGCAAAACTCTGTGAACTTAACTTTCGTTCACCCATACTTGGTCCCTTATTCAAGAATTTGTCTAAGTAATTGAGCTTTTTTGTTTATGTGCTCACTAGCTCACTTGTTTCTTGAGATAGTTGAAGTTTTAGAACCTGTACTCTGATGTCTACAAGTGACAGGAGCAAACCAACACTTTCTGGAGAAAGACGGCTGTTTGAAAATGCAAGCTCACTATTTCCAGTATTTTATTTTGTTTTCAGGCTTTTGCTAATTGGATATTGTACAAATTAAAGGTGGACCTCTGTCTACTGCATGTTGTCATTCTTCTCAGAAAACACTGTCACTGACATCTTCATGTTAGAAATTGCTTCAGTCAAGTAAGGTTGAGATCACTGTCAATCATCTCCCCCAATGCTGCTTGATTTCTAAGGTGAATTGGAATAGATATATTAGCAACGTCGAATAGAGAGAACGTAGCTTAAATCTCATCTCTATTTTAATGCATATTCATATTTTAATTTAGAAAGAATACAATTATTACACATTTCTTTAAATTCTGTTCATTGTTTCAAAGTTTAAATTTATGCCATTAGAAGAAAAGTAATCATTTGAAATTTTAAAATGGTTAATATTGTATTGTGCTCATTTTTGGAATACTTACCATTTATAGAGTTAAAAGTCTGTATTACTAAGGCTGGAAAGATGGCTCCCATGTTAAGATTGCTATCTATTTTTCCACAGGATTCATATTTGATTCTTAGCAATCACATAGCAGGTTCAATAATTTTCGTTTCAAGGAATCTGACATTTATTCTGGCATCCATGGGCACCAGGCAGGCACAGTGTATACAGACATACATACAGAAAAAAACACTCAAAGTCACACACACACACACACACACACACACACACACACACACACACACGACTGCATTGCAAAGATCTTTATACCAAGTATTTCATAGTATCTTTGTAAGCATTTTTCACTTTGCATCCATAAACTTTGCTTTATAATAGCTGTAAAACAGATATTCTATATAGCCACCACAAGGCAATTATCAGGAAATGACTGTTGAAAGTCGACTGATGTTGGTCAGCTCCTGTTTACTTTTTCTTTAATTCTGATGGATGTTGAATATAGTGGTCATATCACATTATCTACTTTGGCCTACGAAAGTTAAGTTTCTGCACTGGTTTTCTTTTATGATTATAGCTTTGAAGTTGAAAGTTCTTTTAATCATTGGTTTATACCTTGGTTGGGGTTTAGTTGATGTATGTTCAGGACTAGATTTGGCAGTATATTACAATGGAAATTTTTCCTCTCATCGTGTCTCAACATAATTTACTTGTACACCATTCCAGATGATGCCCACTTTAAATACTTACAGTTGTCTATTTCCAGGTTCTTTTTGTGAATATATATTCTTTGGTCACTTCAATTAATTCACATTTTATGTGGAGGTTCTTTAAAACTATCTAGGTATCTCATTTATCCATGAATGCTACTTTGTTGAAATTTTAGAATTGAGTGATTAATTTTCAACTTTTAATTAACATGTAATAATTTGATGTTCAAATCAACCGGCAGTTGATTTGAATTTTAAATCTGGCTTCCATGTCTCTAATACGCCTTGAATTCTTCCTTCTTCCTTGCTTCAGTTGGAGAAAAATTTAAAAAATTACTCTGAAATGATGTGAAAAGCATACCTTCCTTTGCACTTTGTACCTCTTTTCTTTGTATCCCTGCAATATTTTTTTTCTTTTCTTCCTATAATTTATCTGAAAGATGTATATTGAAGTGTCAAAGCAACCTTACATGGTAAAGAACATGCAGAGGTAAAATGAAAAACTTGAAGTACAGAATGGTAAATTAAGAACACATTTATGTTGAAGACTTGTACCTGCACTTTCTCATTCCAACCCAACACACAGTAATGTGTGTGGATGATAGAGAGGCAGAACTATGTTCTGATCTTAAATTTCTTATTGGAAATAATATCGGTGTTGGCCCTGGTAAGAATATTGGGTTTAAACAACTTTATTCTTAGAGAGCCATATCAGGTATCTGCAAGTTAAAAACAGGAAAAAAATAGAAACTTATTCCATTTTTTTCTTTAATAGAAAATAGATATTTTTTTCACATAATTTATCCTGATTATGGTTTCCCAACACTCTACTCCTCCCTCCCTCCCTTTCATCTGGACCTACAACCTTTCTGCCTTTCATTTGAAAACAAACAAGCTTCTGCAGTCTATAATCCAATCTAATCTATTATAATACATTGCATAATATAAGGTAACTATAAATTATAAATTATAAAACAAATCTAAGACATTATAATTTATAAAATAAACAAAGAGAGGGGAAAGAGCCCCTGAGAAGGGTCAAGAGACAGAGACACATTCATTCGCTCACTCAGGAATCCCATAAAAACACCAAACTGGAAGCCATTATATAAATACACACACACACACACACACACACACACACACACACACACACACACACACACGTAAAGGCCAATTAGGGTAAAAGAAAGAGAAGAAAAATATAAATAATAAAATGAAATAATATTAATAAGATAAAATTTTTAAAAGATACAAAAGTTCAGATATGACATTATGAAGCAAGAAACCTCCAAAGACACCCTTGAGTTCAGTTTCATTAGACTATCTATTGCAGGATTGCAGCCTTCCCTTAAGATTAGTTTATTGCCCAGTAAGACCCCACTGGAAAAGGTAAATTTTCACACACTAGTGATTGTCATTTTTAGATTATTTTTGGAGTGGGGATGGAGGCATGTGTCTACTTCTTCTTTCAGCTCTAGGACCCCATCTCATGCAAATTTGTGCAGGCCCTGTGCATCCTTTCCCAGTCTCTGTGCCTGAGTCATGCTGAATTAAAGATTAATATTTTCTTGTACTCTATCCACTCTGGTCTTAGACTTACTGTGTCACCTTCTGAGAAGTTCCCTGAGGCTTTAGACATGGCAGATTTGATGAATACAATCTGTTTGTGTTTGAGTGTTCCAAGGTCTCATTCTCTGTATAATATTGGGCTGTGGATCTCTATTTGTTCCATTCTGCTTCAAGAGAAAGCTCTTCTCATGCTGCCTGAGCGAGGCACTGATTTAACAGAATAGTAAAATTTCATTAGGAATCTTTGCTACATTTTGTTTTGTTTTGTTTTCAGAACAGTATTATTGGGTTTTACCCTAAGCTCCTGGGCTTTCTAATCTCAGGTTTTTGGTTGCATAAGCATTGTCAAGTATGTGTTTCAGACTTGGAGTGGGCCTTAAGTCAAATTAGTTATTGATTGCTCCTTCTCACATGTTTGTGCCACAATTGCACTAGCCTCTCTTGCAGGTGGCACACCATTGTAGATTAAAGGCTTTGTGGTTTTGTTGGTGTTTACATTTTATTTTGTGGGGCATGCAGAGTTTGCCACTAGCTTCCTGGTTTGTTGCTTCATTTTCTACATGTCTTGCTTCCTCAGAGGCTGGCTGGCATCTCCCCAACTCCACCCTTCTTCATCTCAGTCTTTGATTGTACTGCCTAACCTCATTCTGCCTTTCCATTGGCCAAACAGCTTTATTATTAACAAATGATAACAACACATATCCACAGCATACAGGCTCCCACAGTACATTTGATTTTCTCCTTTTGAGAATTTTCTGTTCAGATCTATAAATCATTTTTCAAATTGAGTTGTTTATTTTCTTGAAATTTAGGTTTTTGAGTTCCGTATGTATTTTGGATATTAACCTATGTCAGGTGTGTAGTTGTTAAAATATATTTCAATTCTGTAAGCTGACAATTTGTCTTTATGATGGTGTGCAGATGTAGGTTGCCATGCAGAAGATTTTTGGTTTCATAAGTTCCCATTATTAATTGTTGATCTTAGTTCCTGTATTAACAATGTTCTGTTCAGAAACTTTTCCTGCACCAATGAAGTGAAGACTATTAACCACTTTGTCTTCTACCAGGTTCAATATTTTTAGTTTTGAGATTTTTGGTCCATTTGGAGTTGAGTTTTTGCAGGAACATAAGTATAAATCTGTTTGTATTATTCTGCTTAGAGTCATCCATTTTAACAGCACCAATTGTTGAAGATACTGTCTTTTTTTAGTGTATATTTCTGGCTTCTTTATAGAAAGTCAGGTATCCATGGTGTGGATTTATGTTTGGGTCTTCAACTGATCAATGTACTTTTATTTGTTTGTTTTGTTTTTTGTTTATATTGCAGTAAAACCTGAAATCTTGGATGGTGGTAACTCCATAAATTCTTTTATTATCTAAAATTGTATTAGCTACCCTATTTTTTCTATGTGTGATTCCATATGATGCTTAAGCTTTTCCTTCCCAGATCTTTGAAGAATTGTGTTAGAATTTTGTTGGGGATTGCAATGAATCTATAGATTGATTTTCATAGGGCAGCCATTTTTGCTATATTAACCCTGCTGACCCATGAGCAAGAGAGATCTTTCCATCTTCTGATCTCTTCTGTTTAATTATCCCAAGATATTTTATTTACTTGAGGCTATTATGAAAGGTGTTGATTCCATGATTTTTTCTTATTCTGTTTGTCATTTGTATAATAAGAGGGCTACTTAATTTTGTGAATTAATTTTGTCACCAGATAATTGGCTCCAAGTTTTTAACACATGTAATTCTTTTGGGTGATTTGTATATACTATTGTATTATCTGCTAACAAAGGTTTTGAGGTACATGAGGTTCTTCCTTTTCAATTTGTATCCTCTAGATTCAATTAGGTGAGTTGTCTTATTTCTCTAGCTAAGACTTCAAGTAATATATTGAGTAGGTGTGGAGACAGTGGGAAATTTTGTATGTTCTTGATTTTCATGGAACTGCTTTGAGTTTCTCTTTATTAAGTTGATGTTGGCTATTGGCTTGTTGTAATTTCCTCTATGATTTTGAGGTTTGCCCCTTGGATCCCTAATCTCGTTAGAACTTTTATCATAAGGGTATGTTGGATTTTTTCAAAGACTTTTTCTGCACCTAATGAGATGATCACGTGGTTTTTGTCTTTCAGATTGTCTATAAGGTGGTTCACATTTATGTATTTATATATGCTTAATCATCCTTTCAACTCAGGAATGAGGCCTTTTTAAACATAGTAGATGATATTTTTGATGTGTTTTTATCTTTGGTGCAAATATTTTATTAAGTAGTTTTATATTTTCTTCCTAAGGGAAAATGTTTGGTAATTTTCTATCTTTGTTGAGTCTTTACGTGGATTCAGTATCAGGGTAAATGTTCCTTCAAAAAGGAACTGGACAATGTTTCTTCTGTTTTTAGTTTGTGAAATAATTTGATGAGTATCAGCATTAACATTTCTTTGAAAATTTGGTAGAATTCTTTGATAAAATCATCGAGCCTGGGCTTTTATTTTGGGGAAAGGAACCTTTAATTGTAGCTCAATTTTTTCCTGTGTTCCACCTGGTCCACAGCCACTCAGACCCCCCAGAAAACCACAGAGGATTATGTTAATTAAAACTGCTTGGCCATTAGCTCAGGCCTACCACTGACTAGCTCTTACATTTAAACTCAGCCCATTTCTGTTAATCTATATGTTGCCACATGTTCCGTGGCTTTACCTGTGTGCCATTACATGCTGCTCCCTGAAGGGTGGGCTGGCGTCTACTGACTCAGCCTTACTCTTCCCAGAATTCTCCTTGTCTGCTTATCCTGCCTATATGTTCTGCCTGGCTACTGGCCAATCAGCATTTTATTAAACCAGTGTACAAAAGCACTACCCCATAGCATTTAATGAATGCTTCTATTTCATTACAGAATTATAGGTCTATTTAAATTGCTTGCCTCATCTTGATTTTACTTTAGTAAGTGGTGTGTTTGGAGAAAATTATCCATTTCTCTTAGATTTTTCAATTTGACAGAGTACAGGTTTTTAAAGTACATCCTTATGAGTCTCTGGATTTCCTTGGTGTCAGTTGCTATGTATTATCATTTTCACTTTTGTTAATTTGGCTATTCTCTCTCTGCCTTTGACTAATATGGACAATGATTTGTCAGTCTTAGTGACTTTTTTTTTAAGAACTAAGACTTTCTTTTACTGATTCTTTGTATTTTACTGCTATTGTTTCTATTTTACTGAATCAGCCCTGAGTTGGATTATTTTTTGCAGTCTAACTGTTCTGGGTATGAATAATTATTCTCCTCCTCCTCCTCCTCCTCCTCCTTCTTGATAAAGCAGGTTTCAGTTAAATTACTAATATGTGATTTTATTTATTTATTTATTTATTTATTTATTTATTTATTTGTTGACTTAGTATTATGAACTTGACTCTTAAAACTGTTTTCTTGTGTTTCATAAGTTTGGGTATGCTGTATATTCATTTTCTTCAATTCTAGAAAGTCTTTCATTTCTTTCTTAACATCTGCCATCACATACCCATTTTCCATTCAGTAGTGAGTTGTTCAGTTTCCGTGATTTTGTAAGCTTTCTTTTGTATCTGTTGTCAATATACAGTTTTAATATATGGTAGTTAAATAGGATTCAGGGTGTTATTTCAATTTTCTTGTGTTTGTTGAGACATGTTTTGTGTCTGTGTATGTGGTCAACTATGGAGAAAACTCCATGATGTGCTGAAAAGTTTTGTTCTTTTCTTTTGGCATATAATGATTTGTAAATACCTATTACGTCCATTTGGTTTATAACAGCAGTGAGCTACAGAATTTATGTGTTTAGATTTTATTTGAATTACCTATCTATTGGTAAGTGTAGAGTAATTAAGTCTTCCACTATTAATGTGTGAGTGTCAGTATGTAGTTTAAGTTATAGTAGTGTTTCCTTTATGAAATTATGTACCCTTGTGTTTCATGCCTAGAAGTTAAGAATTGCAAATCCTATTTCTGAATTTTTCCTTTAATGAATATATAATGTTCTTCTGCTTAACCACTAATTATTTTGGATTGAAGTCTTATTCTGTCATTTGTTAAAATAGCTTTACCAATTTTCTACTCAGGTCCATCTGCTTGGAATATTTTTCTGTTCTTTTTTTTTTTCATGAATGTACTGTCTATCCTTGATGTTAAAGTGTATTTCTTAGATACAGAAGAAGGAGAGATACTGTTTCCACATCCATTCTGTTACTCTGTGTTTTTTTTATTGGCAAATTGAAACCATTGATGTTGAGAGCTATCAATGAGCAGTACTTGTTGATTTCTGTTATTTTGTTGGTGTGTGTGTGTGTGTGTGTGTGTGTGTGTGTGTGTGTGTGTATGTGTGTGTGTGTTTCCTCTCTTTTGGATTGCTGGTCTGGGATTATTTTTCTTTGTGTTTTCTTAGATATGGTTTACCCTTTTAGATTGGAGTTTTCCTTCTGGTGACTTCTGTAGAACTGGGTTTGTAGATAAATGTGAATTAAATTTGGTTTAATGGAATGGAATGTTTTTTTTTCTCAATCTATTATGATTGAAAGGTTGCTGTGTATAATATTATGGTCTGACATTCGTCATCTTGTAAAGTTTTATAAGATCTCTCCTGATCCTCTGACTTTTGTACTCTCCTGTTAGCAGTCAAGTGTTATTCCAATAGGTCGGCCTTTATGTGTTCTTGGTTTTTCTCCTGTGCAGCTTTTAATAATTTATAATTATTTTAATTATAAAATAATTTCCTTCTTTGCTCAGTAGGTTTTGATTTTTCATTAGTATCTTAATTTTGATGTGCCATGAGTATTTTCTTTTACACTCCATTATATTTGGTGTTCTGTAGGCCTCTTGTACTTTGATAAGCATCTCCTTTGAGGTAGGGAAATCTTTTTCTATGATTTTGCTGAAATTATTTTCTATGTCTTTGACCTGTGTTTCTTTTCCTTCCTCTATTCCTATTCCAATCTTATTCCCAGATTTGTTCTTTTCATTGTTTCCTAGATTTCCTGGGTATTTTGTACCAGGAATGTTTTATATTTAACATTTTCTTTGACTGGGGTACTCATTTTTCTATCCTGTCTTCAATGCCAGAGAGTTACTCTTCCATCTCTTTTAGTCTGTTTGTGAGGCATGCCATTTAGGTTCCTGTTTTATTTACTGATTATTTTTCCAGATTTCTCTTAGTTGGGTTTCCTTTTTGTTTCTGTTTCTAATTTCAGGCCTTGAACTGTATTATTAATTTTCTTAAACTACTTATGTTTTCATAGATTTCTTTAATGTGTTCATTCATTTTCTCTTTAAGGTCCTCTATCATATTCATAAAAGAAAATTTAAGGTCTTTTTACTGTGTTTCATCTATAATTCAATGCTCAGGGCCTTCTATGGTTGGGTTTCTGGGATTTAGTGGACACATATTGTCCTGGCTGTTGTTAATTTTGTTTTTATACTACCATCTAGGAATCTGGGTTTGGAAAGAGTGTAGTTATAGGTGCTGATATTTGATCTTGTCTTTGTTTGGAATGTGTTTTGTTTCTTGGTTTCTGTTGTCTTCTCTAGTTCTTAAAAGAATATGGTGGTTGTGTGTAGCATGGGTAAGATAGTCTTCTGGGATCCTTATTGTTGTGGCCAATAGGAGTTCCGGGAAATATGTGTTTATGTGTATTGGGATCTGACACTTAGGGAAAGGGTTGGGCTAGGAGGGTGCTGTGTGGAAACAAATGACAGAAGAAAGCCAGACATCCCACCATCAACTCTGTAAGCTCTGTGAATGAGCACAGAGTGTGATATGAAGCTACAACAGGTATCTTCTACAGAACTGTGGATGAGACAGGGGGATTGGATATGGAGAAGAGTGGGATATGTGAAAATCTGGAGCTCCCCTACCTGCTCTGCTGTCCTACTTGCTTCTCTAACCAGCTACATGATCTATTAGAGATGTCAGCAGAGAGGAAGGGAAAGGTGTAACTGATGCTCTGCTATAGAGCTAGGCATGGGGTTGAGGGAGTGGATTTGGAGTATAGGAAGCAAAGGTGAAATTCTACAGTAGGTTACCTGCTTCTTTGACTAGTGTGACCTGTGGTTTCCTATGGAATGCCTGCTGGACATTCTTGGTTGGAATAGAGAAATGATTGCAGGGGAAGGAAGTTTGGAGAAGATGTGTGTAATAGTGAGATCAGCGGTTTGAGGAGGCTGCAGTACATGGTCTGCTATAGAGCTGGGGATAAGACCAGGGGGTTAGAATTGGAGAATAAGAGAGAAAGGTGAAATATGCAGTTAGCTGGCCTGCTTCCCTAGCAGTCATGGCAGGCAGGTTCCTAAGAAATGCCTGGTTGAACGAGGGGCAGGGATAAAACAATCAGTGGTGGAAGAGAGGGAAGTTTGAGTGGGAAGATATGTGTGGTAAACTAGAGAGGAGGGAAGAGGAGGAGGCCTCAGCGAGTGGTCTTCTGCAGTCTAACTATGGAATATTATTTTCTAATAATAAGCTAATGGGTAGAGGTTTGTTATAGCTGTGTTTGATTTGTGACACTAATTTTCCTGCTTAAATCAACCTCAGCGATTTAATCGCTGGTCATTTACTACCTTCAACTTCATAAATACACATGCACTCCAAGTCTTTCTGTACTGCTTCAGAGCAATAAACAGGGTATGTACAATATGATTGTGATCATGATGTGACTAAAATGGGAAGGTTACTTTTACACTATTTACTTGTGAAAGTAGTATCTATAAGAAATTACTGTGTCAAATTAGGAACTGTTTTCCAATTTGGTATGTCTGATTAAGCATCAAGAATATGGCTTTCTGATCTAAATAAAGCTACTTATGTTACTAGTAAAGTATCAAAATAGTTTTAAACAAGCTGTGTGCTTTCCAAGTCAGATTCTATATAAAACAAATATGTCATTTAGCCATAGGCAGGCAATTGGAAAGCCAGTGCCAGCTGGATGATGAAGAGAGGGAGGACATGTGTGTGTGTGTGGGTGTGGGGAGGGGGGTTCTAGTAGAAATGTTATGTTAACATTGGTCCATATACCTCAAAACATTGCTCAGAGTCCAATTTACTAAACAGTTAATAGGTTTAGTCAATAAAAACACGTATTTTCATGCTGTGGCATGCTCTAAATGTACATCATACTTGTCATAATTTCCTTTGAGAATTTTAAATCTGAGGATTACATCATTTCTGGTACAAATTTGAAAGATTATAATGATAGAAGTAATTTTAAATACTTTTAGACAGCTGTTTTGTTTTGTAACCATGCCTTAAACAAGATTAAAAGGCTCATAGAATATTTCCTTTCAGTTTAGTACTTCCATGTAATAAATAACAAAAACATTTATCATCTTGTAAAATTTCATCATGGCACAAAAGCTGTGGGTCATATCACTGGATACGAATTACTGAATTCTTTTCTGTAACCGTCCTGAGAGTGGAATCAAGGTTTCAAATGGAGCTTCTCTCTCTCTCTCTCTCTCTCTCTCTCTCTCTCTCTCTCTCTCTCTCTCTCTCTCTCTCTCTCTCCCTCTCTCTCTCTCCCTCTCTCTCTCTCCCTCCCTCCCTTCCTCCCTCCCCTCTCTCAGATCTTAGTGCTCTTCCAAGCTCACTGTCAGCGCTCGTTTCTTTACAGTTTTAGTTTTGAGAATTTCAAGTCCTCATATACTGCTTCCATTTCTTGCCATGTGTTCTCTGTGTATAATAGTGATTTGTTTCCTCAGATAAAATAATTTACATCTGGTTCATATTATGCCTTTGACTTTTGGTGTCTCTGAAATAAAGATCATCAAGCCAATGGCTCAGAGTCTTCCTAGTCAGTTGGTGATGAAACAATTACTAAGTGATACTGCATGGACTGCTGAGATTTCACCAGATACTCTACCAAAGAGAAATGAGAATGAATCGATTACTGTGGTTGTTTGAAAACTTTCTTTGTACAGATATTTAATCTTGTAACACTCATCTATTTGTGAATTATGTGTATAGATACATGTTCAGTTCATTTTGGGTGATAATTATTAATGCTTAGATTTGCGAGATATGTACTCACTCAGGAACATCATTGGTAACAACTTTATAGTTAGTGTATGATGCAGCATAATAATCTCTAAGGAGGGCATATGATTGTAGTCATATCAAACATCTGCATGACAACTTGAGCATGGATATCCAATTGGATGATTTTCTATTCAAACTGTGAAATAAAGATATGACAAGTTATGAGCTAACATTTAAATAAGGCCAATGTTTCATAGGCTAATTGATTCCCAAATGTGGATGTCATGCAAAATCACTTGGAAGCTTTAAAGAACACTAATAGTTTGGAATCATCCTTTGTCAACAAAACATAAAAATTCCAAGCATGGAATCAGTGTATATTGTTGTGTTAAGATCTAATTGTATATAAGAAGTAAGATTTAGGGCTGCTTATTTGAATAATTTAATTGTTTTCTATGTGTTTGGGTACACTTCCTAACTCTATTTTATTCCTAGCTGTATGTCTTTGTGTTCATTAGATATTAATAGCAAATGGCCTTGCTCATTATAACACTGTAGTAAAAGTCAATGCCTGGCAGTGGGGATCATAAAAATTATTTTCCTTCATTTCAGAATTAGTTTAATTAATCTCAGTTCTTGATATTTTCATATTGCTTAGAATCCCATTGTAAATTTCAACAAAAATTTGGTGAATATTATTTGCCATGCTTTGATCTATAGACTTAATGAAAAATAGTGACACAGTTATTTTATTGTGTCTTTGGACATATGGACCATATATTGACCTGTTTGTTTAGAAGAGAGGTCCCCAGAAATCCACAAAGATACCTCCACAATAGACTACTGGCAATGGTCGTGAGAAAGCCCAACTAACCTACTCTGGTAATCGAATGGCTGAACACCCTAACTGCCATGATAGAACTCTGTAGATGCAGAGATCCACAGCCCAGGACCCAGGTGGAGCTCCAAGAGTCCAATCAGTGAGAGAGAGGAGGGATTATATGAGCAAGAAATATTGAGACCATGATTGGAAAAAGCACAGGGACAAATAGTCAAACTAGTGGAAACACATGAACTGTGAACCAATAGCTGAGGAGCCCCCAACTGGATCAGGCCCTCTGGATAAGTGAGACAGTTGATTAGCTTGAACTCTGTAGGAGGCTCCCAGACAGTGGGACAAGGACCTGTCCTTAGTGCATGAGCTGGCTTTTTGGAACCTAGGGCCTATGCTGAGACATTTTGCCCAGCCTTGGTGTAGGGAGGAGGGGACTGGACCTGCCTCAACTGAATCTACCAGACTGAGCTGAATCCGCAGAAGAGATCTTGCCTTGGAGGAGGTGGGATTGGGGGGTGGATTCTGGGGGGGGGGGACAAGCTGGGGGTGGGAGGAGGGAGGACAGTGAAATCTGTGGCTGATATGTAAAATTAAATTAATTATAAAATAAAATAACAATAAAAAAGAAGTTCATCCTTTCCAAAATTACATGTTTCTAATGATATAAGAAACACTAACTTTTGTGGAATTTAATTCATATTTCAAATATTTCTAAACATTTTATTTAGGCATTTTTCTTCTACAGATTATGTACTTTTAGATTTCTATATATCTAGCAACTTTACTAAATTTGCTTTTTAATTCTGAGATATGTATTGAAGATAGTAATGAATTTTCTACATATATCATTTGCATGCATATACATTATATTTTTCCTATAAATTTGCATTTCATTTATTTATCAATTTAATTAACTTCCTAGAATCTCCAATATACTGTTTAAAAATAGTGAGATCTGAACAAGAATAAGGCCTTTGCCAGAGCTTCAGGTTGGGAACTGGATTGGCCTCTGCCTTAGCCCACAGGTGCATTCAAGTTCATATCTCCAATAACTACAGTGGTAGATTCAGGGAGCAGGCCAGTTCTAAACAGGATAAGGCCTATTAGTATTACCTGCTGATGCCTCAGAGGAAGCTGTTGAACTATGGCAGACACAGAATTTATCTCCAGGTTAGGCCCATGAGCTAGAAGCTCCACATATCCAAGAGTCTCAAGCAGAGGCTTTGGATTAATGTAGGAGAAAACAGGCCTGAAAATAGAAATGCAATGTGGTCCACAAACCACAGAAAATGCTGAAATTCTAGGTTGCAGGACCCAGATGACACAGCACTACACCTGACCCTCTGTTGAAAACTTGAGATAGAGCCTTTGGCCAGAAACACCAGTCTCATGAAAGGAAAGGACACCTCAACTGTACCTGGACACAGGCCTCCACTGAGCATACAAATGTTTAATAAACTCAGAACAAAAAATTCCAAACCTAGAGAAATAGATGCCCATCCAGACACAACAGTCCTGCAGAAATACAAATAGGAAAGATGAGAAAAGAAATACTTCATGACATATTATAATTAATACACCAAAACACAGAATAAACACAGGTTATTGAAAGCTGCAAAGGAAACATAAACTCATTTTCCAGTCAGACTCTGGAAAGATGTGTGTATGCCCAGGTTCAAAAGATAAAAATTGTCAAACCATAGCTGAGGCATACTCTTTTGCATATTTCCAGAAGGCTCTCTTCTATTACAGCGAAACTTGTCCATCCATGATCATTGCTGTATCATTCAAAATATCCAAGAAATAGAAACAGTGTAAATGTCACTTATTTATGAATAGATTTTGAAATAAAATACTGTGGAAGGATCATCTTTATATGGCATAGCTATATTACCCCATCTATCCTCAAGGCTCAGAGATCTTTGCAGAACAGAGGGGTGGAAAGGTAATTAGAGAGTGATAGTGGATGTAAGCAATGGAAGATTATTTGCTAGACGTGACACATGAACTCACAAGAGCTGTGACTCTATTGCATTCACAAGATCCAGACATCCAAATTTTAAGCATAGACAGAGTAGGGGCTCACAAAGTTACAGAATTAATTGAGGAGCTACTGACAGTCGACAGCTGCTAGAGGACAGAGAGTCAATTTTCTTCATGTACACAGCTTTGGAGCATCATCTACCAGTACACCAGTAAATTGCCCCATGCTCATGCACACTAAGTGGATTCTGTGGGCTTACAAAAGAGCACACGAAATTGGGGAGAAATCGTGATGGGATATAGGGAAGAAATCAGAGAGGTGGGCAAGGAGGAGACAGATTTGATTTTTTAAAGCATTATATGCATTTAAGAAATTCCCAAAAAATAAAAAATACAAAGTCTTTTATGTGTGATTTTGAAGGGTTATGCTTTTTCTTAAAGTACTGTCTTGTCCCAGGCCCCTACATTGTAACAGCAAATGAAGTTATAGGTCAACAATAGTAACTACTATAGTAGCAACATTCTATGTAGTGACAATGAAAGTTTTAGTTGCAAATACATACAACTGTTCATCATTTAGGAGTATTGACACTTTATAGTCCCAGGATTAGTATATAAACAGACTGTGGAGGTGGGTCATAACTCAGCATTATAACTGTTCATAATGAACTTGTAGACAAGCAGTGAGAGGCTAGGATGGAGACTTCCACACAACCCTTCAGAGTAGGGGTTTAATATGAACACAACCCTTGGCTGTAATTAGTCCTTCCATTCCAGCCACAGTTCTGCTGCTGTCTTGTATATGAACTCATGAAGACAGAAAGAAAGAGAAAGACACAGAAAGAGAGGAATAGTAGTAGATATGTCAGATAATGTTTTTGTTATTACTCAAGCTCTTTGTCACTACTGCCCATCATAACTCCTGAAGGGAAACCTGAAAATGTCAAGTATTTACAGAAATGCTGCTATGCCCTGCAAGGTTACTACAATGTCAGTGTGATAAGATTACTTCCTCTGGAGATCTGAGATCTGGGTCATTAGGAACAGCCTTAAGGACTAAGATGGAGACAAACTACCTTCATTAGAATTATCCTTAACTCTGGCTGAAAGTACTACTTTATATTAAATTTATCACATTGGCTAGAACTGATTGTTTTAGCATCAGTAAAGATATATTTCCTAAGGCAGACACTTGTTAAATGGAAAGATGGTTGCACATCAGCTTTAGCCCTTGATTCTTTGAAGAGAGGAAGAAGAAACACCCAGCATCACTTTGTTTTGTTTTCTAAGAACATCCTTTATTTTTGCTAAGCTTATTTCACTGGATTTGGAAGACACTACTAGTTATGCTTTTAGAGTGAATTCCTAAACCAATGATGCCTTTTCTTTTTACTCTAATTTGCTTAGGATCTACTTGGCAGACAGCTCCTTGTAAAACTATTACAATGTAAGTTTTGTTTGGGGGCAGGTAATTTCCAGATGGGAATGCTCACAAGGGTCACCCATCTGTATCACAGCAGGAAAATGCCATCTGTCCAAATTAATCAGAATTGTTTCAAATCTGTGATTTTGAAAGGCTTTATTACTCATTCTGCAGGAGGAAAAAGAGCTGTAAAAGTCTGCAATACATAAGATCTTTTTTTTTTCATTTATATAGTGATAGAGGAATTAACAAGGAATGTGCCTAAAGCATCCTCAAAGTAATTTTCTAGATGGGATGAGTACAAGTTTCCTTTGACACAAGAGGAAATTGACTTTACTCTTGAAGACAACAACTATACGACTCATTGAATATACTCATTGACAATTCAAGCTGGTGCCTACATAGAAGGCTCACTCCTGTGTTCTAGCATCTTTAGGATAGAAAAAAATACTCAGGACATACCAAAAGACAAATTCCAACACCAACCCAGCCACATATCTTTGGACAGACAGTGGTGTCCTGCCTGCAAGATATGCTAGGGCAATGATGGCATGGAGATTATGGGAATAATGAGCCAACATCTGATTTGAATTAAGACTCTCTCCAAGAGATGGAACCATAAGCAACACTACTTGACAAAGAACCTGAGAGAATACAGCCCAGGAACCTAGCAGAAAATCAAATGTTATTGCTCTATTAAAGGAAGGTGGTAATAAAATGATTCCAAATGAAATCTGCTGTACTCACAGTTCTGTGCCTTGCACAAACATCATCTGAGAAGCTTCCTTCTAAAGGAACAAGAATAGAGAGACCCACAGCCAGATGTTATGTGGAGAGGGAGAAACCTTAGAACACTCAGCCCCTTTCAGGATATCTCAAACAAAGACCTCCCATGAAGGGTCAGGGAACACCCCAGAAGAGGAAACAGAAAGTGTGTAACCGTTGGAGGAGATGGAAGACACCAAACAAGGCCCTCTAAATTAACAAGATCAATGCACAAATGAACTCATAGAGACTGAGACAGTAGGCACAGATCTGCACCAGATGGGACCTGAGAGCTGAAAGTAGCAGTGGACACATGGCGCCATTCCTAACTCAGAAGTTATCTCCAATTCACAACCACTAGCAAATGGAAATTTACTTTTCTTCAGGGGAATCTCACTGGTGAGCCAAACTACACTTAAGTGTAGGCACCTGCCTAACAGAAGATGGCCAACAGAAAATGAACTCACCTGGATATTTCAATGTTCCTTTATTCTATTTAATGTCATGCCTGGCTATATCTCATTTTTGTTTTGTATTTTTATTTTATTTAATATATTTATTGTGTATTCATTTTATATATATTTTTTTATTTTTCGCTCCTTTCCTAGAGGTCCTTTGGATATATGTTATGGCTTCCAGTTTAGTGTTTTTATGGGAGTCTTAAGTATGAGAACCTGTGAGTCTCTGAATCATTACTTGTTTTTTGGCATTCTCTTAGGCACTTTTCCTTTTGTTTGTTTACTTGTTTGTTTGTTTTCCAATTATGGTATGTTAACTTTTGTTTTATTTTTTAATATTTTATTTCGTTATTATCCCTAGAAGACCATTTGTTTTCTAATTAGAGACAGAAATAGATGGATCCAGATGGGAGGGAAGGTGGGGTGCACCTGGAAGGAGTAGAGGGAGGGAAACTGTAATCATGACATACTAAGTATAGGAAAAAATCCATTTTTAGTAAAAGGGAAAAAAATTTACTTTCTCAGTTGAATAAGAAATTTAGCTGATACAGATTGAGAACATTTTGGTTAATTCAGTAGCCGATAGATTAATACAATCTCTCTCTACCCATGAAAGCGAAACTAGAGAAATGGGCGGGATGAGACTTGCAGGTGCTAATTGATGTACACTTTATACTTCCATCATCTTTTATCACTAATGATGATTCAGCTCCTTTAATAGAGTCAGTGTTTGGTTTATTGACTACCTATAGAATCCTACGTTTTAACTTTGTCCTAAGCATAATAGACCACATCATTTAAATAATCCATGATACCACTGGGAGAAAGATCATTTAGCTGGATATAATTATTTTTTATCATGTTTGGGGATGTGGATAAAGACTTGTAGTTGACATACTTTTCTGAGCATAAATGCATAAATTGTTCAATAGCAATAAAATGAATATCCTAAACTATGTTTATTTAACACAGACAATGTCATATATCCTTGGTAAAAACACTACTTCTAAAGGATTTAATATAAATAAAGACAGCATCTGGGAGATACATAATCTCCCTGGGAATCATATATTAAGAAAAGTAAGTCAGACTAAAGTCAAGTATTGAATGTTACTCTCATTTGTAGGTCCTAGATTTATTTATAAATACATTAAATCACATAAGGAAGTGGATAGAAATCACAAGCACGAGGAGAAAAAAAATCAAAAGAATGTAAATGTATAAAAATGTCTACAAAATCATTATCATATACAAGGAATTAACTCCATTGAAAATTAATTTTAGCCCTGAATAAATACATACAAGTAACATTATACAGACTGAATGGGTTGTGTGTGTGTGTGTTTAGAAAAATATATGTGTATACATATATGTATGAAACAAAAATTAAGGGGAAAAAAGAGGCTATGAATTGGAGAGAGCAAGGAGGTACAGTTTGGAAGAAAGAAAAGCAAGGGGAAAAATACTGTAGTTATATTAAAATTTCAAAACAATTGGAAACTTTCTTTTAAAAGGATGATATTTTACAATTGGTTAAGCTTTCCCAGGAGTTAATCTACTGAAGACATTCTAGGAAAGTTACTGAGTCATGGAAAAAAAAAACAGTTCTTGCAAGCTGTGACAAAGTTGTGTCCCAGGATCATCCCCAAGCTGACCCTGATTATCTTCACCTGACAGCAAGAGCGAACAGTGATGTCCTGGAGCAGTTGATCAGTGGCTTGTTACTTGTACCTGGACTGCTTTCCCTCAAACAATTCCACAACACACTAAAAATTTAGTCATTGAGGCCTCCACCGAAGTTGGTATTGGCAACAGAAATTCCCCCAAATGCCTATTTCAGAAGTGACAGTGAAGCCCCAAAGCACCAGGAAGTCAAGATGTTAAACAGAAAGAAGGAAATGAGAAATGACAGAGCAACCTAAGTTTGCTCAGAAATCCAGAGTCTTCCAAATTTTGTCCAAGATCAAAGCTATTTCTCAACTCCAGGCTACAAGTAATTTGTTTTTGCTGTAACAGCTGGACTGTTTCTTTAATAGCTGGTGCACTAAATTTCTTACCAAGAACCTAGTTACTCACATATTGGAGAAAAAATAATGAATAATAAATAAGTAAAATAAGTCAGTAAATAAGTGAATAAGTACGATGACATTCTAAGACTGTATAAAATAAAATGCTTTAACAGAGTCCCAATTACCTGTCCTTAAGTGACATGGCATCTTTTTTCTTTTTTTTTTTTTTTTGCCACTAAATCAGGTAACTTCAGGGTTGGCTAGTTATTTATTACTGCGCTTTCAAAATGTACAACTTTATGGTGCAAGGTGAGCCTTGCCATAGACATTTCTGTCCATCACGCAATCTTTAATCATTAAACATGTGCTTTATGCCTTAAACTGAGAATGCTCAGGCAAGGATGAACTTAACTAAGAATACTTCCAATTGGCAGACCCCTGTGAGACTATGCATAGCTGCTTGGATAAAATCTCTGTGCTTCCTTTGTTCCAAGAAGAACATGGCTTTTGAAACAGCTTCAGCTTTCCTACTTTTCTTGTTCTACGGAATGTAGCAAATCTCAATCCATTTTCTATTGTCTTCACTGTTTTTATTTTACTTTGCTCAAGTCAAGAAGCAAACCCACTGCACTAGGTCATAAACATACATGGGGACTCATTGGGATATCTAGACTTTTAGGTTCATCCTTACTGAATTAGAATTAGTCTCGAAATGATCTGTTCATGAGCTGGTGAGAAATCATCTTATGAGAACTATGGATCACAGCCTTGCCTTACTAAGTATAAGAACAGTAGAGGTTATAATGATGTGAGATGTATAGAATGGTCACTCTATTCCAGGCCTCATTTAAAGATCAACATGTGTAGTTATCTGTGATGTAAACCTAAAGAAGGTTTTGTCCTCTTTGGTTATTGTCTCTTGGACATCTGCTACTTTCTGAAGGGAAATGGGGCAGAGAATGATGGGGGGCAGTCAGGGGAGGGGGGGGAGCCGTGAGGGGTGAAGGGAGAGAAGATGTTAGGATATATTTTACAAGAGAAAAATCTATTTTTAGTTAAAAATGTTGATCAGAAAAAAGAAATCCCTTAAGATTAGTATTATTATTATTATTGCTATTGCTACTATTATTTTCTCTAATGAGACAAAACTATTGTAATGCAGAGTTCAAGTTACTGGAATGTGACTCCAGAGTTCATTAAATTAGCCACCACATGATACTGATTTCTTCATTACAACCAATTGGAATATATTATTCTTTTGAGAAAAACAACCATTTAATATTTTGTTATTCTGTGTTTTCTTTTTTTCCCTCTTCTTCCTTCTTCCTTCTCTTCCCATTCCTTATCACACTTCCTTACTGCTTTTTTTTTTCTTCCTGAAACAGGGTTTTTCTGTAGCTTTTGAACCTGTCCCTGAACTCACTCTGTAGACTAGGTTGGTCTGGAACCCATAGAGATCCCTGTCTCTGCCTCTTCAGCACTGGCATTAAAGGCATGCACCACCCTTACCAGGCCCTTGCAGCTTTTAAGTGAGCTGTTGTATTATAAATGTCCTTGGGAAGATTATGTGGCTAGAAACAGAAGTCAAGTCTATGTGCAGTATCCAGTGAACAACTAGACTCTCTGCTCAGTAATGTGAAAAGAACAGACATACTCTAATGACAGGAACTTATTAGGAGACCCTTTCCTAGTTAATCTGGACAAGAAAATTAAGCCTCACTCCAGCCTAGCATAAGGTTCAGTTAAGTCATATCCAGATGCAAGATGAACAGAAAGAACCACATAATACAATTTAAGCCACAAAAATCAAGGAAATTGGTTATGTAATAGATAATTTGAATATTGTCTAACACATAGTGCTTGTTTATATTATTTCATATATTTAAGCATCTATGATTTTTCCTATAAATATTACCAACAATTTTTGTTAGAAAATGTTCTAGTCACATGTTTAGCTGATTATCATCAAAGAATGGCACTTATTCCTAGTATGTACCTGAAATTGAGTAGTTAATACTAAACCCACACAACATTAAGCATAAACATACAAAATTATATTATATTTAAACTTTTGAAGAACTCTAGCTAATATTATGAAATATTAGTTAAATATAATTTTTTCTCTAGACAATCAGCTCTTCAACATTTCTTCAATATATTTTATCACCAGGAAATAGTTAAGGCTAAGAAAATAATTTACAAAGTGCAGAGGTTACAGTTGTTATATTGATGCATACATTTGAATAAATATTTGAGCTTTCATTTTCTAATTATAGTTTAGAATTTATAGTAGTACAACTTGATTGATATATCATTAAATTAATCAGAACATTATTTGACATGAATGGGCAAAAAACTGTAACTTCAGACTTTTAATTCCATACATCTATTTCACATTTTAATCCAGAGGGTTTCAAGGAGTTTCTCCTTTCAAATTTACCAAAATTTGTCCTAAATCTACTGTTCACATATAGAATAGATGGTGATTTATTTTAGAATTCAGGTCTTCTAGGATGACCAGTAGGAGCAAAAAACAATGAAAATTTCCTATAAACATGATTTTTTAAAGTTTTTTTTTTAAAGTTAAAGAAATAAATTCCTTTTAAAAAGTTGCTAAAAGAAACACAACAAAGTTTGCATTTCTAAACTTTCCCAAAGTAAGATCCAAGGAGTCATCCTATTCTACTGAATAAGAGAGAGAGAAGCAACTTCTTCTCTAAAGCTCAGCAAACACCATTTAACTGATAATATTAAAACTCAGCAGGTCTTTGAGCAGCTAAATTAAAAGCTATTAAGAGGCACATAGTTAATTAATGGATCTAATTCTTTTTATCAATTAAAGGGTACATAATTTAGCAGGGTAAAGAATAATTAAACAAGATATTTCTTATATAGTGGCACTAAGCCTCACAACTTGAATGGTAGATCAACTACTTGGACATACACTTTCTTCCCCACATTTACAAAGAGAAGGTGAGGTGTCAAGATTGTTGTGGTACAAGTGTCAAAGTTAAATCTGGAAGTCACTGACATAAATTAATAATTACCAAGATATATGACGGTGCAAAAATCTCTCTCAGTCTTTATAAACTTCCTCTGTACTTTTCACTGAAGGTAAATTAAATTTTCTTCTTTTCCCATTTTATTACTAAGAAAGGATACATGATACAGATATAGATGTAGAGATCCACTTTTTCATATACTCAGGAATCTCATAACATAAAACTGGAAGCCATAATATATATATGAAAAGGGCCTGTAGGATAAAGAGAGAGAAAATAATTGCAAGCCCACACACACACACACACACACACACACACACACACACACACACATGCTCTATCATATTTATATGAAAAAGTAAAAATAAAAAATAAGGAAAAATTTAAAGGAAAGCTCTGACAGGACGTTTTGAGAAAAGGAACCTCCAAAGAGGCCATCAAGTTCCTTTTCTGCTGCCCATCCCCTGCTGGGCATGCAAGTCTACCCTTAAGAGTAATTTGTTTCCCCAGTGAGACTGCCTTGGAAAAATCTAAATTTTCATTTGCAAGTGGTTATAAATTGAGATAGCTTCAGTGTTAGGCATGGGTGCAGGTGTCCACCACTGTCAGCTCTGGGACCCCATCTGGTGCCGACCATGCAGGCCCTGTGCAGACTGCCTCAGTCTCTGGGAGTTCATATGTTCATTAATCATGTTTATTTAGAGGGCCTTGTTTTTCTGCTGTCTTCCATCCTCTCTGGCTCTTACACTCTTTCTGTTTCCCTTCCGGAGCGGTTCCCTGGGGCTGGAGAGGAGGGATTTGCTAGAGACATCGAATTTGAGGCTGAGTGCCCCAAGGTCTCTCACTCTGTGCAAAATGTCTAGCTGTGGTTCTCTGTACTTGTTCTCATTGGCTTAAGGAATAAGCTTCCAGATGATGGCTGAGCAAGGCACTGATCTATGATTACAGCAGTAAATCCTGTTTTAAGCAGGTAAAATGGATCAGTATAGATTGAAACACTCCCAAATTAACATGTGCCTAGAGAAATTCTGCCGAATAAAGCAGGTATTTCTCTCAGAAAGGATCATAGCTAAAAAAAAAAAAAAGTAGGCGTGAAACCTGAACATCCTGAATCAATAAATGTAATCCAAATATTTTAGTAGCCATGCTTCATATACTATGCTTTAATTGAATAAACTGAGATACATTAAAGAATAAGAGTAAAGATAGGCATATCTTGTTTCCCAATAAAAGAACTATTAACTAGTAAGAAATATATTTTATAAACCTATCCTTAACCTGGCATGGTGGTGCAGGCCTTTAATCCCAAGACATTAGAGGCATAAGGAGGCAGATCTAGGTAGTGGTATTTGCTCCACCAATTCCTTGGGCTATATGGCCTGAAGGAGGCGGTGTTTCTTGTCATTCTGTGACCTCTTAGAAGGAAAGGGAGAAGGGTCAGAGACTCCTGCCTGCTTCCTTATTTGACTGAACACCAGGTTGTTGTGCCCAGATCGTAACCCCTAGAGAAACCACCAAGGACAAGCATAACAGAATGCAAAAGCAAGGTTTATCTGTTACAAGTCATGACAGGGAACTCAACTCAAGCCATCTCAAGTGAGGCAGAGAAGAGTTACTTTTTCTTGGGGAAGTTAGTTTTTATAGGCAAAACCCATAAAATTTCTTAGAGGGAAGGGGGTTAATACGGGTCCAGCCTTGATTGGTCCAGTTTTTCCCGGGCCTGGACTTTATCTTATTCTAGCTTATCTGTTTGCCCTGTCAGGAGTTTTACAACTCCTCTCCGGGGTCTGGTCATATTATCTCCAGAGAGGGGCATCTCGTGGTTAATTGGTTACCATCAGACATCCTGACTCTGTTCTTTTGTTCCTGGGGCTGGCGCCATCATTTCTGGGGACTTGAAACTGGCCTGGGTCTATCTTTATTGAGATATCTTTGTCTAAGGCTCCCTTTTTGAGACAATAGAGTGAGGGTCTTGTTGTGCCTTGATCACATCCCCAAAGCCACCACTGGAGACTTTAGGTACAGAATGCAAAAGTAAGGTGTTTTCTAAGTTTACAAGCCTCCAGGGAGGCTCTTCCAAATCTCTCACTCACAGCAGGGAGGTTGGAAGGAGTGCTCCCCTTTCTTTGTGAGGCTAGTTCTTAAAGGCACAGACCATATAATTTATTTTAACCCGGCTCCCTTTTTAGTCTTTTGGTCGAATATTCTGACTGTGTTTTCCAAAGTCCCTGTAGCAGATACAGCCACCTGGGGAAAAGGGGTCTAAGTTGTTATCTACACTTAAGAATCCTGGTTTAAGCTTCTCTTTGTCTGTAGGGGATAGAGTCGGGGGTTTTACTGAGGTATCACACAGATCTATTCGCTCCTGGTCAGAACAGAGGATGACTTCAGCTGTTTACTTAGTTCTGTTTAGTCAATTTTTTCTCTTAATAAATCCCTATTACCCATTTAAAAAGACTCATGTGGCTTGATCTTTACAAATCTCTATGAATTTGAGGCTAGCCTAGTCTATATAGCAAGATCCAGCCTAGCCAGGAGTACATAGTCAAACCCTGTCTTAATAGATAAGGAAAACAAAACCAAACATCAAACCTTGCTCTATTTATAGGATCTGGGATAGCCCTTTGAGAATACAACAAAATACAAATTACAAAATACAAAATGAAGAAAATACATTCAAACATGAAAATGTTAGTTACAATACATAGTACTTAGTGGGAAAATGAGTCAATAGCTCCCTCCCCCTCATTATTTCACATGATGCTAATTTTGGAGTGGCATATTATGGGAAAAAAAGGGCATATCTTCTAGTTTCTAATCAAAGGTCATGATTTGTTTCTTGTAGCAACAGCAACAATTAAAACAGTCAACAGCCTTAAAACTCTAGGCAGAATTTTAGAGAGTGATATCCATGTGTGGTTAGTCCTCAGTTCTCGCCACATGGCCACAAATACAGTACATAGCCTCCACCTCACAGCCACAGACATAATCCACAGGTCTTCCTCTTAGCCACAAATAGTGAACAGATTCCACCTTAAACCACAAACACAATGCAGAACCTCTACTCATAGCCAGAAACAAAACACATGGGGTTTACCTCACAGCCACAGACAAAAGCTGGGGTCTTCCTCACAGCAAGAAACAGTGTACAACTCCGACCAGGAGCACAGAATGTTAGCTAGCCACTGGGGCTCTTATTGCAATTGACTAAAAGTGTTCAATTGATTGGGGAGATTCAGGTTTTAAGTCTGGAAATACATCATTCAGCTCCTCAAATACAGGCTTAACGGGAGTGCCAAGGGAAAGGAAAGATGAGCAGAAAAGAAATAGAAAATGTGAGTATTTAAAACTTTCCAAGTTTACTTAAAAATAGTATTATAGATATAAAATGATTAACAAAATATAAGTAACATGAAAGTTGCCACAAACACTATTCAATAAGATTAACTGCTTGTGGAAAACATAGTAGACACAGAAAGCAGAATCATGAGTTACCCCAGGCACCTTTGGGAGAAAGCAAAAAATATCCAAGATGGGAATCCGAATCAAGGAACTTCCTAAAACTCAAAAGTAAACCAAACATAGCCCTATATCAATAAAGTTGGAAAGGGCTTTTATTGACAATATTGCCTTAAGCAGATCATCAAGACAGTGCATTAGGAGAAAAGGTCAACCTCATACAGTTTTATAAATTCAAATGAAATAAACAAAATATTAGTAAAGTTTATGTAATTGTAGATAATGTCCTATTTTAAGTTATAAAAAATTCAATTTAAAAGTAATAACACTGTTGAGCTAGCAGCATATATAAGTGGAATATATTTATTAATGATAGTATGAAGTAAAGGGGTGGTGGAGAGTAATATTGGAATGAAAAATGATGACAGATTGTTATTTGAGTCTATTAAAAATATAAAGAAAACCAGAAAAAGTAAAAATAAATAACACTGCAGTAACTATTATAAATATTTACCTATTTCTTTTTTAGTTTCACTGAGAGACACACTATATATAAAATGATACTGAAATATTGAAGTTCTGGTTATAATTAGTATACAATTAATGATACTAATAATATGCAAATGTATAGGCAAAATGGATGCAAGAGTTTTATGCATATACATCATAGAATTAATAAAAATTTGAAGTTGATGATGACAATATTATTGTGTATGGTCAACTCTGAGCAGGTGCTAAATAAAATACTAAAAATGTGAGTACTTCATTAAAGAAATAATGTCATTTTATTGAGAGAAAATATTATACTAATATTTAACTTGTGTTGGTGTTTTTATCATTATTCAATGCATTTATAAATGTTTCTAGGATATCGATGTCTGTGGTGGTCCACACCTGCAATCTCAGCACTTACTGGGTGCAGACAGGAAGACGAAAAGTTCACAGCTAATTTCAGTTACATAGAAGCCTTAAGGCTAGCATCAGGTACATAACATCTATCCCAAAACACACAAAAATGAAGAAAACTTTTGTTATAATGCTGTATGGAGGCACATAACATTTTATGGCTTTCTACAGCTGTCATGTTAAAACAGAAGGTCTTTTGAGTCTTGATACATGCTATAAATAATATTTGTATATTTAGTTATACTATGTTGCTCGTATGTACATTTCCTAAATTGCTTCTGTGAGCGCGTATTTTATCAAAATAAAGATAAGTATTTTACGTTGTCATGCTCCTTCTGTGAAAGATCGTGATCTTGATCTAGACTTTAAGTTTGTATTACCTTCTACTTGTTCACAATAAGTTACACCTACGTGACAGCTGAAAATAATAAATATTTGTCTTCCAAACTTGTTGAACGTGAGAGATTGATAGCAGCTTAGCAGATACACTGTTCACCTTCAGAGCAAACCTCCTTTCATAATGCTTCATTGTGCAATAACCATCGGTTTTTGAATCTTTATTTAACACATACTCTGATTTGTTTCCAGCACAGACTAATTGCCTTAAAAATTAGTTTAAAATAAGTTTATTTTATTTATTGACATCCTATACTTCTTTGTAACATAAGTTGTGTTTTTATACATGTGCATGTGTTCAGGTGCCACAGTGTCTGAGTGGATGTCAGGGAACAGCATGAAGGGGTCTGTTCTTTCCTTCTATCAAGTGTGTCCAGGAAATTGAACTTTGGTCATTAGGCTTGTTAGTAGGGCTCTGTACCCACACAGCACTCTCACTGGTCCAAACAGTCTTTATATTACTGTACTGCTAGAAGCATCTGACTTTGTCATGCCTCCCTCTTCTGTTTATTTTGTCTTTCCTTTCCTAGTTTCTGGTTACTTCTTGTCTTATTTGGTGGCCCTTGCACATGTCTAATAACTCTGTATTTAGCAGTTTCTTGTCCATATTTATTAATCTTTTATTCTGCCTCCTATTGGATTATGTCATCTATACATGTGTATGTGGATACTTTTTTAGACGTAACAACAATTCACTATGTAGCTTTAGAGACGTTTCAGTGATGAATAACACCTGTTGATTTTCCAGATGTCTAATGTTCACGTCCTAACATGAACACTGGCCTTTCACAACCACCTGTAACTACAGTTCTTGGTGATCTGAAGTACATTTCTGTCCTCCAGTGCATCAGGAAAACACATGACACATATGAATATAAGGAAAGATAATTTCTACACATAAAAAATCTAAAAAAAATGAAATGGACAGTACATATTACAAAAAGTACTTTTGATTTTCATATATTCAAAAAGTGAAGAGATAAAGTTGCTTTCTGAGAAAGTGAAACCACAGAATGTTTGAGATTTTATTTTGCCAAGTAAATTATAACAATCTTCATATGTATTTTCAGCATCCTAATAGTAAGGATGATTCAATGAATTTTAAAAATGTATAGCTTGTGGGGCTGAAGAAATGGATCAGTGGTTAAAAGCACTGATTGCTCTTACAGAAGACCTGAATTTAATTCTCCAAACCCACATAGTGGCTCATACCTGTATGTACGTCATGTTCCAGGAGATCTAACACCCTTATACAGGCAAAATACCAATGCACATAAAAATAAAAAACAATTTTTAAAAATGTATAGCTTATATTGTACCTATCTGTTGCACATATTTGAAATATTATAAAAACATATACATTCCTGTGTATGTTACACAATATACATATATAACATGCATATATAGTGATAAATAGCATAGCACTTAAATATATATATATACAATATATAGTGTATAAAGTATATAACATATAAATACAATATAATGTTATATGTTGTGTATTGAAAAATATCCAAATAAATAGGGAGGATCATCATTTACAAAATATACTGTAATGTTTTCCAGGATACCTCAGCTCCAAAAATAACCAATAAGGGGTATAAATTAAAGGCACAAAATACTACAACTTGCTAAAATGAAAAAAAGTAAAAAGTAGATTTAAATTCTTATTTTTTCTATGGTAATTGGCTATGGCACTACTTTTGCTTCTCTTACATAAGATTTTCTAGACCTATACTTCTATGGGTTATTTGAGGTATAACAATAGTAATATTTGCTTCAAAAGAAACAGGAAGAAAGTATGCATTATGTCTGTATGGCTGATTCAATGTTGCAAGCCTATGTTGACGCTGATGTTTACAGAGCTCATAAATGTGTGAAAGAAAAGTGCATTCACCAGAGAGTTTCCAAAGAAGACATTTAATGTGTTCTTAGGAAAATAAATCACAACAGCAAGTGTGTATTTCTATGTTTCATGCTATTTAAAAATCTGATAACTCTACTACAGTTATCATATTGATATAATTTAA